>NC_077227.1:292851771-293546771 GCF_027887165.1 Monodelphis domestica | reverse complement strand
ATTGTGGTATATGTTGGTGATGGAATATTATTGTGCAAAAAGGAATAATAAAGTGGAGGAATTCCATGGAGACTGGAACAACCTCCAGGAAGTGATGCAGAGCGAGAGGAGCAGAACCAGGAGAACATTGTACACAGAGACAAACACACTGTGGTATAATCGAACGTAATGGACTTCTCCATTAGTGGTGGTGTAATGTCCCTGAACAATTTGCAGGGATCTAGGAGAAAAAACACTATCCATAAGCAGAGGACAAACTGTGGGAGTAGAAACACCGAGGAAAAGTAACTGACTGACTACAGCGGTTGAGGGGACATGACAGAGGAGAGACTCTAAACGAACACTCTAATGCAAATATTAACAACATGGCAATGGGTTCGAAACAAGAACACATATGATACCCAGTGGAATCACGCGTTGGCTATGGGGGGTGGGAGGGAGGAAAAGAAAATGATCTTTGTCTTTAATGAATAATGCATGGAAATGATCAAATAAAATACTATAAAATTAAAAAAAAATAAAAATAAATAAATTCTAAGTGCATTAAAAAAATAGTTCTATCACTTTCGATTTTATTAATTTCTCCCTTAATTTTTAGGATCTCTAGTTTAGTTTTCTTCTGAGGGTTTTTAATTTGTTTGTTCTCAAGTTTTTTGATTTGCATTTCCAATTCATTGATCTCTGCCCTCCCTAATTTGTTAATATATGCAATCAGGGATATGAATTTCCCTCTGAGTACTGCTTTGGCTGCATCCCATAAGGTTTGAAAGGATGTCTCGCCATTGTCATTTTCCTCAATGAAATTATTAATTGTTTCTATGATTTCTTCTCTAACTAACCGATTTTGGAGTATCATATTATTTAATTTCCAATTAATTTTTGATTTGGCTCTCCATGTACCCTTTCCGATCAATATTTTTATTGCTTTATGATCTGAAAAGGTTGCATTTATTTTTTCTGCTTTTCTGCATTTGAGTGCCATGTTTCTGTGACCTAGTGTATGATCTATTTTTGTGAATGTGCCATGTGGTGCTGAGAAGGTGTATTCCTTTTTGTCCCTATTTATTTTTCTCCATATGTCTATTAACTCTAATTTTTCTAAGATTTCATTCACCTCTTTTACCTCTTTCTTATTTATTTTTTCATTTGATTTATCTAAATTTGATAATGGATGGTTCAAGTGTCCCCACTAATATGGTTTTACTGTCTATTTTCTCCTTCAATTCTCTTAGTTTCTCCATTAGGAATTTGGATGCTATACCATTTGGTGCATACATGTTGATTAGTGATATTTCCTCATTGTCTATACTCCCTTTTAAGAGAACATATTTACCTTCCCTATCCCTTTTGATCAAGTCTATTTTTGCTTTGGCTTTGTCCAAATCGTGATTGCAACTCCTGCCTTCTTTCCATCAGTTGAGGCCCAAAAGGTCTTACTCCATCCTTTAATTCTAACCTTGTGAGTGTCAACCCGCCTCTTGTGTGTTTCTTGAAGACAACAAATGGTAGGGTTTTGGGTTCTAATCCAATCTGCTATTTGTCTACGTTTTATGGGTGAGTTCATCCCATTCATGTTCAAAGTTATGATTTTCACTTGTGGATTCCCTGGCATTTTGATAACTTCCCCTGGTTCTGAACTTTCTTCTTTAGCTATATCCTTTTGAACCAGTGATTTACTTTGGGTCAGTCCCCCTAGTCCCCTCCCTAGATATGCTTCCCTTTCTAGCCCTTCCCTTTTTATGCTCCCTTCCCCTTCCACCTCTCCTTCCCTCCATTTATATACTTCCTCCCCCCTCCCCCTGAAAACTTATTTTCTTAGAAGTTGTAAGGCCAACATTAACAAAAGTGGCAGAGAATCAATCCATGCTCGCTTTCATCTAAGTCTCAGAGACTGCATAGAGCAGTCAATTGTAAACAGAAAGTCATACACCAACTCTCTGTCCACTTTAGTTTTTGGCTTGCAGCCTTTTCAAGTTAAATAATTTACCATCAAGTAGTTGATCTTGATGCTATTTCATTCTTACTGAAGGCATCTGACATCTTTGCTGAAAACATCCCATGCTAAAAAGTATGGAAGCAAGGACACAGTGCTACTTGACTCCACTGGTGATTGGGAAAGTGCAAAAGCATCACCCATGCAAGTTGCTGTTGTGGACAATACTGGTGAACTTCTGGCAACCAAATTTGCCCATGATCACCAAGAGGAATCCTATTCCATTTAATTTATTGGTTGTTGCTAGTCTAATCAATAAAATGATTTTTCTTACCTAGATCCCAGTTCTTGGAATTTTTACTTATTTTGGTATATGGCACCTTTATGTCTATTTTGAGTAAACTCTTAGCTGTGGAGTGGAGTATAGGTTATGGTTATAGGTTAATTATTTTTTTAAAAGCACATTCTAACCTGCTTTCCAGCCTGCTTGGACCAACTCATAACTACAACAATAATGTACTATAGTGTTTGGCTTTCTAAAGTCCCTGCAAAACTGATTACTTTCCATTTTAGTCCACCTGTGCCAATTTGCTGGATATGAAGTAAAACCCGAGTTTTGTTTTGGTTCTAATAATTAGTGATTTGGAGCCATATTTCATATCAGCTAATAGTTTCCAATTATTCTTTTGTGAAGTTTGTTTGTATCCTTTAACCACTTTACTATTTGTGTTAGTTCCCAAACTGTCTTAGACATTATACCCCTAAAAGATATGTGATGCAAAATTTTCCTCATCTGAGTCTCCCTTCTTTAAAAAAATTTTTTTTAAACCCTTATCTTCTGTTTCAGAATCAATGCTGCATATTGTTTCTAAGGCAGAAGAGTGGTGAGGGCTAGGCAATGGGGGTTGAGTGACTTGCCCAGGGTCACACAGCTAGGAAGTGTCTGAGGCTAAATTTGAACTCAGGAGGTCACGCCTCTGGGTCTGGCTCTTAATCCATTGAGTCACCCAGCTGCCCCCCGAGTCTCCCTTCTTATCCTAGCTACAAAGATTTTATTCATGAATGTTTTCCAATTTTAAGTAATCAAAATTATCTTTTATAATTCATGATTGGTTCTTTATCTCTTTTTTGTATCTGAACTGTTCTTTATTTTTAAAGATAATTTATTTTTACCAATTACACATAATAACGAATTTCCACATAAGTTTTCCAAAGTTATAATGTTCTAAAGTATCTCCCTCCCTCCATCTCTCCCTCCCCTCCTAGAGTTGGTATAAGAGCTGAAGGAGTTTGGAATGTTCAGTGTGGACTGAGTGACAAAGGCAGGAAGTTAGAAGAGGGGAAGAAAAGGAGCTTGGGGAAGGACCCAGAAAATAGAGGGGCTTTTTGATCTGAGATCTTGGGGTGAGAAGAGGTGCTCTTTCCCTGCTCATGACTGATTGAAAGCCAGTCACAGAATCAGTCAGGGGCATCACATCTCAATTCCTGGTGTGGTCTGACAGACTTTACCAGCAACAAAGGAGAGAGATTAGGGTCTCTCTGGACCAGAGGGATCAAAGACTCTGACAGCCTCTGAGCCAGAACCCCCAAAGATCTTCACCCTTTCTTGCTTCACTTCAATCCCTGTCATACCTTAATACTATAGATTAGATTAGGATAAGGAATAGGGGAAGGGAAGGTGAATTTCTGGTCTTGGTAATTTGGTCAGTCAGGAAGAAGGACCTGTGGGATTAGTTTTAGGGGCTCCTCATATACCTTTACCTGCTCCCCACCTTTTGCTACCTTAATAAACTTTTAACTTAACCGGATCACAGTCAGATAAAAGGAGCCTTATTTAGGGGGACACAAAGGGAACAAGAAACTAAGAAAACTAGTGGGTCAAGCCAGACTCTGGTTTGATGAGTACAGATTTAATCCAGGTGGAGGTTTTTGCCTGAGAAGGATCTAAGCTTATCAACCCCAGGGGGCCTTTTACCTCACCTACAAGAAAAGATCCTTGGCAAGCTACCAACACTGACCCATCCTCTGGTAATCCAGATTTCCCTCTTGTCCCAGCAATAGTGAGTCATAGAAATCTTGTCAGACTCACCCACACAAGTCTGTCAGCACATGCCAGCTAGATATCTCTCTATATATTCACTTAATAGATAAAGTAGGCACTTATTACAGTTGGCCAGCAATTTGGTCTGGGTTACACATGTATTACCATGCAAAACTTCCATACTGTTTATTTTGTAAGAAAATAATCATAATAAACAAAAATCCCAAAACAAAAACCCCAATAAACAAGTGAAAAATTGCATGCTTTGATTTGCATTCTGACTCCAATAGTTCTCTCTAGAGGTGGATAATGTTCTTTGTCCCAAATTCCTCAGAATTGTCCTGGATCATTATATTGCAGATAATAGCTAAGTCTACCACAATTAATCATTCTACAAAATTGCTCATTTACAACAATATTTACAGGCAGTTCTTTTTGTTTTGTTAAAGAATTGTAAACCAAGGGCTACTCATATACTGGGGAATGGCTACACAAATTATGGCATATAAATGAAATGTATTGTGGCCAAAAGAAGTGATTGAAGGGATGATTTCTGAAATGAACCGATGCAGAGTGGAGTGACCGGAACCAGGATAATAATTTATAGTGTAACAATACTGTTGTCAAAATGAATAACTGAAAACCCAAGAACTCTGATCACTGCAATGATCAATCATGTTTCCAGAAGAGTGATAATGAAAACTGATAACCTTGTTGACAGAGAAGTGATGAACTAAATTTGAAGAATGAGACATAAATTTTGGATATATATGGCCAATATAGGAATTTGTACATATAGATTAAAAAGGTTTTGTTTTCCTTCACATAGAATTTTTCTTTCTTTTCTGCAAAGAATTTAAAAACACCAATAATTACATTACTATAATAACAGTAATGTTTACATAGTACTTTAAGATTTGCAAAATGCTTTATATCTTCATAACAACTCTGGGAATTAACTGCTATTATCTAAATTTTTACAGATGAGGAAACTGAGACAGAGGTATAATTAAGGGTCTCACAACTAATAAGTGTCTGAGGCATGATCTGAACTTTGTTCTAACTCTAGGTCTAGAGCACTCTAGCACTGCACCACCTACCTGAAGAAAGTCCTTTTCAATTTCCCTTTGACATTTTATTTTGTCAAAAATTATTAATTAAAAATTAAACCTCTCAAAAAACCAAAAATTTCTGTCCACCCACCCTGCCTCCCAAAACAAATAGTCTTTGCATTAGGTAATGATTACTATTAAGATACACAACTAACATGTGAAATTGAAAAGTTTACTGGATAGATAAAACACTGCAAATTTTGACATGAGAAACAAAAGTATTTTAGATGTATTTTTATCTGAAAACTATAAACTAATAGAGAATAAAGATTCATGATTCATAGACAATCATTGTTTTAGACCTCAGATACTCATATATAAAATGAAGGCTTAAACTCAGATGATATCTTTCAGATAAATTCATAATTCTATGAATTTATAGGAGGGAGAAGTAGAAGATTACAAGAGACCATGAAATAGTGAGAAATCATAAGTAAGTTTTCTTACCTCTCAGATTCATTTGTTGAACAGAAGTTCCACCAGATTCTTCTTTACTCTTATAGCAAGAAATAGATGTATCTTTAAAAGTGCACCAATACTGCTTATAACCTTTTAGTGTTAATTTCTTAGGCCTGTGCATGAAACACAAGTAAGGAAATTATAAAAAAATAGCACTTTATTAAAAAAGTTCTACTAGCCAAATTTTATATAAAAGAACATTGACAAATGAATTGGTTTTTAAAGCTATCTTAGAACCAATATAACTCTACAGGGAAGTTATTGTTCTCTAGGTCCTCGTAATAAACACATTTTACATGTTCTATAATAAAAGATAATGCCCTGGCATAGAAAAAGTCTCATACCCTAATAACCTCTTATTTTTAGCAAAATTCACAAGAAATAAGTGGAAAATTGAGTGGAAATGTTTACCAAGAGCCAAATAAGATAAATTCTAATAGTGAATATTTATAATGTGGTGTTATTTAAATTGATGTGTACAAAGTATTCTATATATATTCCCATTTGATCTTCCTAACAACACTATGAAGTTAGAACTAAAGGCATGCCTCCATTCTGTAGATAAGGAAACTGAAACTTAGAGAGGTTAAATGATTTGTATGTGACCATATAGCTAGAAAATATTGGAGATGAGATGGAAATCTCTCTCTCCATTTTAAATCTATCTCTCTTTCCACTATGTGTGGAAAATTGCTCAGAAGGGATTTGGAATGTTGGAGAGAAGATTGATTGACAGGAAAAGCAGTTGGGAGGGAGAGAGGAGATTGGAGAGTGACAGTTGCTCTCGATGGAAACTCTTTCCTGGACCTAGGGACTGGAAGGAGCTCTCTCCCTGCCTCTCAGGATAGAAACTGCCACTATTCCTGGATTTTTCCCAACTGTTTGCTCTATCCTGTGCTGCTTAAACTATAGTGCTGGTCTTTAGGGACATTAGACTGAAGAGACAGGCCCAACCAGCTCTGAAGGTCAGAATCTCTATTCCTCTTGCTGTCTACTGTTAAAGACTTTGAACTTAAGAAAGCTAGTATAGAAAGGAATAAAAGAAACCCTTCACCAGCCTGAGAGGCCAGGGCTCAGCTCAAAGCTGAGAGACTTGAAAATCAATCTGTGCTAAAGTATAGGGCAAATCGCTATTCCCTCTACCCTGACACCTTCCCAGTTTGAACCTGTTAGTAAATCATTTTTAGTTCATTAAAAGCAGTCAGATAATCTTTGTAAGGGGGGGAGGGGCGCTGAAGGGAGAAAGAGTTTATTAGAGCAGAAGGTTCTCTGTAACCTCAAGTATGCTAAATCTTGAGGTGCCCATCAGTGCCTCTCTCCCTTTCACCTTGGTATAATATCTGTAAGAAGAGTTTTTTTCCTTATAACTATAGTTATAAAATGTTCCTGAAATTTGTCTAGAACAATCTTCTCAAAACAAGAGGCAATTGGTTATAATAATTTCAGCTTTAAATCACTGAAGAACAACAAGAATTTCTAGATATGGGTTCCCTGAAATACTGAACTTAGTAACGATTATTCTTTTATCAAGAAATTTTATTGTTTAATTACAAAATATATATTTCTAGTGACTTATTTTCTTTATTACTATAGTAATATGTGCCTGACATATAGTAGATGTTCAATGAAAGTTTATTGATTGACTGATAGGTTAACTTTTTTCTGTCATTGTTGAATTTTCTGAATGTTAAGACTCCCATATTATTTGATGTGGAGGGGGAAGGTCTCTTAAATTTACCATCTTCTCAAGATTTTTCATAAATACTACATGAAATATATGCCAGATAGTCTGGGGGGCTTTCTGTGCAGCACTCAGACTGTCCCTTGCTTGCTTATATAGCCCATTTGCTTTTAAAATACTTCGCTTAGATGAGGTTTTTTGACAGTGTATCTTTACTATTTTTCAGTTATGGACCCATCTGACAGTCTCTTGAAGCTTATGAGTTCTTTTTCAGAATAATATTTGATGCCTATATTCAATTTTTAAAAATGCTAATTTTAAGTTAGAGTTTGTGAAAATAAAAATGTACATTCCCCCTATCCAAATTATGGACTTCATAGCCTATCCAAGGCTAGGAACCTTTGTTTTAAACCTTTATTTTATATATATATATATATATATATATATATATATATATATATATATATATATATGTATATATGTCAGCATTGGTAATAATGCTAATTATACCTATTCACATCTTTCTCCATTGCATTTTGAATTATTTATTTATAATTCTGATTGAAGTTTATAGTATTTCATGATTCTCAGGAATGGATCATCATGGAGAGAATACTAATATTTGAAAAAAAATGGGCTTTTGCAAATTCAGAAAGAAGCAATAGAGAGATTTTTTTTTAAACCATTATCTTCCACCTTAGAATTAATACTATGTATTGGTTCTAAGGCAGAAGAGTGGTAAGGGCTAGGCAATTAGTGTTAAATGACTTGTGTACCAATGGAGATTTTGAACCTTTGACTTCATTCCCCAGAAGTCCTTAGTATTTCCCAAAATTCCCTATAATCTCTCCTGCGTCTCCACATTGGCAAGATCACGTTATTGGTATTTAGCTGGCTGTAACTCCTCCCATGCCTTCTTTGGGATGCAGCAATCATGGTGGCCTGGTAAGATGGGGATTTTGAAATGGCTAATTAGCCATGGGCATGTGGTTTTTATTTCGTATCCTCTTTATTCCTTGATTTCTAATGATCATTTAATAAACCTCCTAAAACATATTTTTATTATTGAGATATAATTTTAATTTTAATTTTTACACTTGCCCAGGATCACATGATTTAGAAACAAATAGGTATTATATAAATATAAGTCTAAAACACCCTTTAGAGAAATGGTGACAAACCTAAAAAGTGGAGTAATATTAATTATTCATGGTTGGGTTGTGCTAACATAATAAATACTAGCAAAGTTAATTTATTCAGTACCATACCAATCTACCAAAAAAATTCATAGAACTAGACAAAAAATAACTGCAAAATTTAAATAGAGGAACAAAAAATGTCAAGAATCTCAAAGGAAATAATGGGGGGGGGGGGAGGAGAAATAGGAAGAAAAAGAACCTAGATCTCAAACTATATTTTTATTATAGTATTATCCATCAAAACTACTTGATTCGGTTTAAAAACTAGAAAGCATAATCAATGGAACAAATTAGGTATATATAGCATACTAAAGCAAATGAAGCAATTGTATAATGTTGAATGAATCCAAAGACTTCAAACAAAAAAAGAACAAATAAAATTTCTGGATAAACTGGAAAGCAGTTTGAGAGAAATTACATTTAAAACAAAACCTCATGCCATGTATTACAACAAGCTCCAAATGGATAGATAATTAAAGTCGTATCACAAACAAAATAGAAAACTAAGGAAAGAGATACCCATTGCAGCCTGTTTTATTTCATCAATAACTATAAGCTCACAGAGGGCTAGTCCAATCTATTCTATTTCTATTTGTTTTCATATTCCAATTTAATTTATGAATGGTATGGCCCTCATAGCCATCCTTAAGGAAGTAATTCCTGTGAGGGAGACTATCAATCTTCTTTGTCACCATCAATACCAATAAGATGATAAACTGCCTGTAGATGAGCCTTGGGAATGGCAAGTGTGGTTATCCCTGGTTTTCATCAAAATTAGACTATTTTTTTCTTAAAAGGAATTGAAACCATTCTTTAAATTTAAGTTGGTCCAAGGAACTAATGGTTTGTTGCCCTTACTTCCTAGTCACCATGTGAACTAAGCAGCCATGAGGATCTCCAGCACTCTGAAGCTTGGCTGGGACACCTCAGGTAATGGAGTTTTGCAAATCAAAGTGACTACATTTACTCAATGCCTATTCTTGCTGAATGTTTTTCCTGCTATCACTAAATAAATCTCCATTTATTAACTGCTGAATGAAATGTTGATATTGCCTAGTTTCTCTGTGAATATATCTATTAGCTATTCACTGCATGAATATCTTGTAGTTATAATACCCAGTCATTATTTCTGCCATTAACAATGTCACCGCAAAAGTGGAAGACAACTAAAACCCATTTTGTATTTTTCGTTTTGTGTCTTGACATAGCAAAAGAGTTCACTGGCCATCCCATTGGTAAGGAGCAACTCTTTAATACAACCTAATATACCATCTTGAGTTTTAAAATTCTGTATTGTTGAAAGGAATTCCTTTACCAATGAAATAAATCTTTTATGTACTGGCAATTTGATAAATAATATGATTAAATAATCATGTTATTAGAAATATCTTTCTTTTTTGTTATTGTCAATGGTAATTAATTTACAGATATATCTGCCAGGAAAACAAAAGTTAAATATTAAAAAAGCACAAAATAATAGCAATTTGACTTACTTGAAAACTTTAATGTAATCAGCCAGTTCAGGAATGGAAGTGATGTCTCCCTAAAGATAAAAATTAAAACAGCTTCATGTGAGTGTGAAATTTAGTTCTAGGGTTAGTGGATAGAGAGCCAAGCCCAGAGACAGTAGGTCCTGGGTTCAAATATGGCCTTGGTCAATAACAATGGACCCTGAACAAATCATTTAACCCCAACTGCCATCCCTTATTGCTCCTCTTCTGCCTTGGAACCAATATTTAGTATTGATTATAAGGTTGAAGGTAAGATTTTTTAAAAATTTAGCTGAGATGCAGGATTTCATGTTTATATATTAATGCTTATAAAATTATATGTTGGTAAATTTTTTTAAAAGTCTATAAATTCCTGGTTATGAAATGAAATGGTGTACTTTCATAAATTGTACTCACTTAAATGGTAAGATTCTTTTCTAAAATAGAAGAGTAAGTTAACAGTTAAAATTTCAGGCTGGTTACACATCCCCAAGCCATAAAGAGATATAAAGTAAAATAATAGTACTTCAAAAACTGTTAAATTTTTAACTAAATTTGATAATATTATTTGATCAAATCAAATCTACCAGTATTTATTAAGCATCTATGATGTGAAAGGCACAAATACATAAAGAAGTCTGTGCCCTCAAGGAATTTATATTCTAAAAAGATATATAGGGGATAAACTGCTGGAGGAGGTGGGATGGAATAAGAAGAAAAGTTTTGTAAGAAGTAAGTGAAGTGCAGGAAGTAGGTTTTGTAAGAAGTAAGGCCACTTCATCTTGTAAGAAGGATAAAAGAGGAAATAAGCGTGAGAAGGCATCCAAGTGATTAGAAATGAGGAAAAGATGGGATCTTCCTCAGAATGGCCTCAATTTTTTCAGTAAAATATGGGGTAAGTTTCTCAGTTGAGAGTGTGGGGGAAAGAGAAGACATAGCAAATGGCAGGAGAAATGAAAATGTTTGGAAGAGTGGGAAAGTGAACTGATAAAGGATGTACAGAAGAATTATCTACTAGGAGTGTAGGCCTAGTTGAAAAATTTGTAGTAACCTCCATCAGAACAATTGTGTGCTGTTCTCTATCAGCAACATAAGTGCAGGAGGAAAGGCAGTGAACAAAGCAAATTATATAAGGCTGAGGGCATGAATAGGAGTAAACAGAAGACAGTGTCAAGTTGAATTGGTTCACCAAGTAGTCAAGTTGGGGGAAAAAGAAGAGAAAATGCCTAGTGTAGAGGAGATGGCTTGGGAAAGAACTGAGGGGTCAAGAGATTGGAGGTCTCAGTGTGGATGAAGAAGAGTTTTATAAGGGAAAGTAGAAGGAAAAGACAGTAGATTATGGTCAGATAAGTAGATTTCAGATTTTTTGAATGTGTAAATTTATAGGTAATGGCAAGATAAAAAGAATAAACACCTTCCCCAGAGGAAGTAAAAAATGCTAAACCTCTCATCTGAACCTCTTAATTTGCCATAACTACCTTCAAAAATTCAGGTCAAATTCTACAGTCTAGAAGAGGTCTTCCTAGTTCCCCCAGCTGCTAGTGGCTTCCCTTCTAAGATTATCCATCTATTCTGTATATATGTTATATGTTGACTCCATGTTAGAATATACTCTTCTTGAGGGCCAGGGCTTCTTTTAGTTTTTCTTTATATTTTCAGCAATGAGCACAGTGGCAGCTATCTAATACATGCTAAATAAATACATGTTGACTACATACATCAAAATATCCTAGACAGGTCAATCAATAAACTGTACTACAGCCAGAATATTATCACAAACTGAACTGTTGTCCACAATTGCATGAAAACCTAAGAAATGACAGATGTCATCAGACCAAATATTCACTTTCCAACTTGTGTGGAGTAAAAAGTTTTCAAAAGTTTTGAAAATTAATCAAAATCCTATGAGAACAGAATGAGTTACATATTATCCCTATTGTCCTATCATTTAATGGAAAAGCCAAGGAGGCTTTCTGTGAACCTACAGATTACTCTCAAAGATAATTTTTTATTCCCAACTGCTAAATAGTCTAAAGAACATCAAAAATAAAAGAATGGTATGATTGGGAAGGCTTTAAAAGCATAAGAATTGTTATGTTTTTAATAGATGTGGCTATATTTAATACTTATAAACCCTATTCTACATGGAGTTAAAAGTTATCACACTGATTTGGCAGAAAATATGTAGATATTATCTCTGTCATTTTGTCTGCTACTGATAGTGTGCTGAAGATGCTTTCCATCAATGCACAGAAAACAGACTCTGCTATATTTTTACTTATTTATGAGTAAATAAATAAATAAGAAAATAAATAGTCATTCATTTTTCCATTTGCTACATAGTGAAAAAAATTAAATATAAAGAATAGTAACTTGTTTCAATTTCACTTGTACATGAGCTCCATCAAAAGATAATGTGATAATAATACAAAAATAATAGTTGGCAATTATTTAGCACTGTAAGTTTGTAAAGTGCTTTATGTAATCTTATGAGGTACTGCATGTATTATAATCCCCAGTTTATAAATGAATATATTGATCCTTGGAAAAGTTAAGTGAAGCCCGTAGCCACATAATGTGCAGTAACCAACCATGATTCTGGAAAACCAAATGATGAAGCATGACCTAAGAGAAAAGTGATGGTCTCAAGATGTAGAATAGGGTGTACATTTTTGGATATGACCAACATCTGTGTTTTACTTAATAATGCATATTTTTATCAAAGATTGTGAGGTATTTTTTTTTTATTGGCACAGAATGGATGGACACACACACACAGACACACACATATACACATACACACACATATGTGCTTCAAACATACCTGGTCTCAGAAAATTCTATAGAAAAAAGGAACAACTCAATATGTATTCATAATCAATTTTACGTCATTTCATTAAACAAAATTCATTCCTACCAGAATAGTTGATGTTTTACCCCCTTCCAAAGTAATCTCCAAGTCAGACAGGGCAGCATCTACTTCATCAACTTCTTTTTCACTGTTGTTCAAATGATTCTCTGATGACATGATTGACAATTTATTGATATGATACTAAAAAAAGAGAAATTAAGAGGAAAATTTGTTTCTAAATGTTTATATCAATAAAATAGAGAAAGAACAGACCAAAGAACTGAATATACAATTTAAAAACTAGAAAATGAACAAATTAAAAATGCCCAATAAAATATCAATTTCCCAATTGCTCAAAATTAAAGGTGATTAACAAAACTGAATGTAAGAAAACCATATATCTTTTTGTTAAATGACTTGTGCAAGGAGGACAATGAGGTTGAGAGATATTTGGGAATTTTAATACAATAAATTAATTAATTAAAAAGCAACTAAAGATGAAAATTTCCTTATTATTTAAAAGAGAATCAAGTCTAGTCATATTATAGATATATATATAGATATATATAGATATATCACATGTACAATCATGCTTTTCTTTCCAAAATATATAATTGTCTTAATTTTAATTCAGGAATTTTAGGGTAAGAAATGAAGCCGAAGGATGAAGGCCTTAAACACATCATATAGATACATCAGTGTTATGTACATCAGTGTTTTGTTTTGCTTGGGGGGGATAGGGCAGGGGGAAAGCAAGAAGCAGACAAATAATTTATCATAATGAGCATTTACATACTGCTTTAAAATTTGCAAAGCACTTTGTGGATGCATATGGGGAGGGATATAGACAAATAACTTTTAACAGATAAAATTTATATAGTACATTAAGTTATGTCAAATATTTTGTAAATGTTATCTCATTTTATTTTCAGAACAACCCTGGGAGGTAGGTTCTATTATAATCCTCATTTTATAGATAAGAAAAGGGAGGCAGACAGAAGTAATAGGTGACAATCGGAGGCTGGATTTGAACAAAGGTCTCCCTGATCCAGTTACTGATCCAGTTACCTAGGATCCATTTAAGAATAGGCATTTCAGGGCTATAAATAACTTGAGGAAGAAAACAAAGAATATAGAGTACTCTGATTACGAAGAATCATGTTTACCACTAGGATTTGACAATAATTTCTGCATCATTCAGAAAGGTAAAATCTGTTTCCTGATCCACCTTTACTTCAACATAGAAAATATTCAATCAAGTGAGATTTTCATCAGCTAAAGACCAAAAATAGCCACATTCTCATATATAACCTGGATCTACTTTTGAATTCACCTAGTAAAGTGTTTTGTAGTAAAATTACAATTTAGAATTAAATTATAGTGTAATTATGATGTAGAAATTAGAGGGAGGTATTACAAATTTGCATTTTACATTTTATACACCATTATCTGACCCTTTCTATGGGAAATATATCAGCAAACAATACTCAGGTTTAATGATTTTTTTAAAACCCTATGGATTTTTTATAATTTCTTGTTTGTACATTTAATACTTTTATTTTTTAATTTAATTTAATTTAAAATTAATTAAAATTAAAATTAAAAAAAATAAAAATTAATTTAATTTAATTTAAATTAATTTAATTTAATAATACAGCAAAAGGTTAAGATCACAGTATTGAATTAAGTCATTTCTTTCACCTACCTGTAAGGCCGCAAACATCATCATTTCTTCTTCTGTGCATTCTATTTCTTCTAGAAGAATAGCCCATTTAGACTGCTCATAAAGTTGGTTGATCCTGATTGCATCATACTGCAGTAAATGAAAGAACTTTTAGCATATAAATACAAAAAAGTATGATAGGACCAACTCATAAACATAATTTTTAAAATTATTTATTTATTTAGAGTTTTCTCATGGTTACATGATTCATGATTTTTCCCCTCCCCCATTCTGGAGTTGACACACAGTTGCACTGGGTTATATAAATGAATAATTGTTCAAAACCTATTTATTATTACATATTATATTATTATTACATATTAATTTGGGTAGTATTGTCATTATTATTATGTTAGTTCATCCCACCCATGATCAATCAATGTTTTTCCAATTGTGTAGATCTAGTTTTAATTGTGTGGAGAGTGTTTTCTAGTTGTGTTCATATAGTTCCTGTGTTTGTCTCGGGAGATAGATTTCCAAGTATTTTATATTGTATAGGGTGATTTTAAATGGAATTTCTCTTTCTAAGTCTTGCTGCTGAAATGGGTTGGAGATATATAGAAATGCTGATGACTTATGCAGTTTTATTTTGTATCCTGCAACTTTGCTAAAATTGTTGACTGTTTCAACTAGCTTTTTGGTTAATTCTCTAGGATTCTTTAAGTAAACCATCATATCATTCAGAGTGATAGCTTGGTTTCCTCATTGCCAATTTTAATACCTTCAATTTCTTTTTCTTCTCTAATTGCTACTGCTAGTGTTTCTAGTACAATGTTAAATAATAGGTGATAATGGGCATCCTTGTTTCACTCCTGATCTCATTGGGAAGGCTTCTAGTTTATCCCCATTGAAGATGATGTTTGCTGATGGTTTTAGATATATACTGTTTATTATTTTAGGAAAGGCCCTACTATTCCTATACTTTCTAGTGTTTTCAAAAGGAATGGGTGTTGTATTTTATCAAAGGCTTTTTCTGCATCTATTGAGATAATCATGTGATTTTTGTTGGTTTGCTTGTTAATGTGGTCAATTATGTGGATGGTTTTCCTAATATTGAACCATCCTTGCATTCCTGGTATGAATCCTGCCTGGTCATAGTGGATAACCCTTGTGATGACTTGCTGGAGTCTTTTTGCTAGCATCCTATTTAAGATTTTTGCATTTGTATTCATTAGGGAGATTGGTCTACAGTCTTCTTTCTCTGTTTTTGACCTGCCTGGCTTTAGGATCAGTACCATGTTTGTGTTAGTCTAGACAGTTTATATTTTTGTAAGTATTCATCCATATCACCCATATTGCTATATTTGTTGCCATATAATTAGACATAATTGTTTTTAATGATTGCCTTAATTTCCTCTTCAATAGAGGTGAGGTCTCCTTTTTCATCTTGGATACTGTCAATTTGGTTTTCTTCTTTCCTTTTTTTAAATTAGACTGACCAGTACTTTTTCTATTTTGTTTTTTCAAAGTACCAGATTCTAGTCTTATTCATTAAATCAATAATAGTTCTTTGACTTTCAATTTTATTAATTTCTCCTTTGATTTTTAGGATCTCTAATTTATTCTTCATCTGAGGATTTTTAACTTGTTCACTTTCTAGTTTTTTAATTTGCATACCCAATTCATTGACCTCTGCAATTCTTAATTTGTTAATATTCAAGGATATAAATTTTCCCCTGAGTACTGCTTTGGCTGCATACCATAGATTTTCAAACGATTTCTCATCTCTGTCATTTTATTCAATGAAGTTAATTATTTCTCTGATTTGTTCTCTAAACAGTTTTGGAGTATCATATTGTTTAATTTCCAATTAATTTTCGATTTACCTCTCCACGTACCCTTACTAATTACTATTTTCATAGCATTGTGATCTGAGAAGGTTGCATTTATTATTTCTGTTCTTTTGCACTTCTTTGAAATGTTTTTATGCCCTAATACATGGTCAATTTTTGTGAATGTACCATGTGCTCCTGAAAAAAAGGTATATTCCTTTTGGTCTCTATTTTTCTCCACATGTCTACTAACTCTAATTTTTCTAAGATTTCATTTACTTCTCTTAAGTCTTTCTTATTTATTTTTTGGTTTGATTTATCTAGTTTGGATAGAGGAAGGTTCAGGTCTCCCACTAGTATAATTTTTCTATCTATTTCATCCATGAGCTTCTCCTTTATAGTTTAGAAACTATATATAGTTTCTCCTTTATAGATGCCATTTGGTGCACACCTATTTCCTCATTGTCTATACTGCCTTTTATCAGGATGTAATTACATTCCCTATCTCTTTTAACTAGATTTATTTTTACTTTTGCTTTGTCAGATATCAGGATGGCAACTCCTGCCTTCTTTTTATCAGTTGATGCCCAATAGATTTGGCTCCATCCTCTTACTTTCACCCTATGCATGCATATCTACCTTCCTCATGTGTGTTTCTTATAGACAGAATATGGTAGGGTTTTGGATTCTAATCCACTCTGCTATTCGCTTGCGTTTTATGGTTGATTTCATTTTCTACTTCCCTAAAGTCAAACTTGAAGTGGGCTGGCATTACACCAAAGCAACTAGAACTTGCTGCCTCTGTCAGAAGCAGCTGGCGAACCCACATTAACCATGCCACCACCACCTTTGAAGATGAATGACGTCGACGTCTTGCCACTGCATGTGAACGCCAACACCAGGCCACAACTGCACCTCCCGTAACAACTGGCGTCCCATGCCCCCATGTGCCACAAACTTTGTGCCTCAGTCTTTGGACTTCAAAGCCATACGAGGGTACACCATAGATGAAAATGCACAAAGACAATTGTCATTTTTGGTCACCAAGAGACTACTACTCCCCTATAAGGCGCAAATCTATTCTCTGCCCCAATGAATTGGATTGTTCTTCCCTCTTTGGGTCAATTTCAATGCACATAAGAGTTGAGTATTTCCTATCTCCCTTCCCGCAATGAGCTTCTTTGTGACATATAAATTTACCCCCATTTGTTTCTTTTCCCATTTCTTTCAGTATTAACCTCTTATTTTTAGCTCTAGTTGTGTATATATACATATGTATATGTATTTATGCATGCATATATCTATATAGCTATTTATGTCTTGTCCCATACATCCCATACAGTTTGTCACTGTTCCCTCTAAGTGTAATTCTTATATCTGCCCAGGTGATAACAACAGTTTTTAAGTTACCAATGACCTCTTTTCTTATAGGGATACATAACATTTTAACTTGTTGAGTCTCTTTAAAAAAAAGTGGGAGGGGGGTTGTGTGTTCTGTTTTGTTTTTCTTTTTCCCCTCTCTTTTTAATTACCTTTTGATAGTTCTCTTGAGTTCTGGGCTTGGGCATTGAATTTTCTGTTCAAGTCTGGTCTTTTCTTTACAAATTCTTGAAATTCTTCTATTTTGTTGAATGACCATACTTTCCCCTGTAAGAATATAGTCAGTTTTGCTGGGTAGTTGATTCTTGTTGTAGACCTAGTTACCTTCCTTTCTGTAATATCATATTCCATGCCTTTCAGTCCTTCAGTATGGATGCAGCCAGATCCTGTGTTATCCTCACTGTGGTTCCATGGTAATTGAATGACTTCTTCTTGGCAGGTAGTAATATCTTTACTTTGGTCTTATAGTTCTTGAGTTTGGCTATAACATTCCTGGGTGTTGTCAATTGGGATTAAGAACAGGACGTGGTGATCTGTGGATTCTCTCAATCTCCACTTTTCCCTCTTGTTCCAGAATATCGGGGCAGTTTTCTTGAATAATTTCCTGAAATATTATGTCCAAGCTTTTTCTTTTGTCATGGTCTTCTGGTCAATGATTCTTAAATTGTCTTCTCGATTTTCTAAATCCTCTGTTTTGTGAATGAGATGCTTCATATTTTCCTCAATTTTTTCATTCTTTTATAGGGTCCTGCTGCCTTGTGAAGTCACTAGATTCTAGTTATTGTATTCTGTTTCTTAAAGACTGGATTTCACCCCTGGATTTTTGGTCATCCTTCTCCTTCTGGTCTGATTTTCTTTGGTGGTCATCTTTCATTCTCTTTACCTCATCTCTCATCTCCTTTGCCTCATTTTTCTTCTTCTTTGCCTCATCTTTCAAGCTTGTTGATTTTGGCTTTCAAGACACTATTTTGAATTACATAAGTGAGTTCCTTGGCGACCTTAAACTAATATATATCAGTCTTTTAAAAGTGATTTTAATATCACAAGATGACTTATCTTAGTTTTTAAATTCTTGTCCCAATTGTCTTCAGCCTCTCTTAATTGTGTTTTGAATTGCGCTTTGAGTTCTTCCAAAGCCTGTGTCCAATTTGCTGAGATTTCTGTTTTATTACTTGTCTCCTCCTGTGTATTGTTTGTTCTCAGTTTGTTGCCTGTGCAGAAGCTGTCAATTGTAATTTCTTTCTTCTTTTTCTGTTGTTTGCTCATATTTACCCCTTCTTTGCTCCCCGTATTTATCTGTGCTCTTGCTCCTCTCATTTTTTTGGTTTTGGGGCTGTCAGTCTCCCCTCTTGGAGCATTGTCAGATCTCTCAGTGCAGCCTTTTGATGGTATTAAGTTCAGCTGGCTAGGTGAGCTCTGAGGCCAAAAACCTCCTGGAAGGCTGGAGCAGTATGGAAGATCTCCATGACTCTGACTAGGCTCCAGCTCCCTCTCCAGCTCCTTCCCTGCCATCTGTGTTCAACACTCTGAGCTTGGCACTGCCCTGCCTGCAAGGTACACCCCCCAGACCAGTGCCTTTTCCTGCTCAGAGGTTCCTGCTGCCACTGGAGGTTTAGCACTCTAGGGGTATGTGTGTGGTAGAGGGGAATTTCGGGGGGGAGGGGGTCCTGGGACCTTCCTTCTGCCTTCCCCTTATACCCAAGAGTGTTCTCAGATTCTGGCTTTGGGGGTGGGGGGGGGGGGAGGTGGGGGGAAGGTACCTTTTGAGTTGAGTCCAGCAGGAGAGTTCCTTAGCTCTGTCTTGTTGTTAGGTTTGATTTGCAGTCCCCTAAGAGCATTTAGTTTGTGATCGGTAAGGAAGAGTATTCAGAGGTCTGAACTTCTGCTCCTTCTATGCGGCCATCTTGACTCCGCCTCCGATCTTTCAATTTTTTTACCACCACAAAGAGCACAGCTATAAATATTTTTGTACAAGTATTTTTCCTTATTATCTCTTTGGGTTACAAAACCAGCAGTGGTATGACTAGATCAAAGGGAAGGCATTCTTGTAAAGCCCTTTTTGTTGTTTTTATTGTTGCTTTGGGGCATAATTCCAAATTATCTTCCAGAATGGTTGGACGAATTCATAACTCAACCAGCAATCCCAATATTGCCACATCCCCTCCAACATTTCTTACTTTCCTTTGCTCCTATATTTGCCAATCAGCTAGGTTTAAGGTTACCTCAGAGTTCTTTTTATTTTTAGTTCTCTAATCAGGAGGGATTTAGAGCACTTTTTCATATGATTATTGATAGTTTTCATTTCTTCATCTGAGAACTGCCTATTCATATCCCTTGGCCATTTGTCAACTGGGGAATGGCTTAACTTTTTGTAAATTTGACTTAGTTTCTTATGTATTTCAGAAATTAAACCTCTGTCAGTGTGTTTTGTTATAAAAAATTTCTCCTAGTTCATTGATTTCCTTTTTATCTTGGTTACACTGGTTTTGTTTGTGTCATCAGAATCCTTCATTTTACCTTTTGTAATATTCTCCCTCTCTCCTGATTGGTTTTAAATAACTTCCTTTACCACTGATATGACAGGTAGACTATTTTATATTCACCTAATTCATGATTTCATTCCCTATATTTAGGTCATTTACCCATTTTGAATTTGTCTTGGTATTGGGTTTCAGATATTGATATAGAACTGATTTATCCCATACTGTTTTCCAATTTTCCCAACAGTTTTTGTCAAATAGTGGGTTCTTGTCCCAAAAGCTGGGTTCTTTGGGTTTATGTAACACTAATTTGCTGAGGTCATTTACCCCAGTGTATTCCACTGATCAACCCATCTGTCTCTCTTAGCCAGTACCACATTATTTTGATGACCAGTACTTTAAAGTACAGTTTAAGATCCGGTATTGCTAGGCCCTCATCCTTCACAGTTTTTTTTTATTATTTCCCTTGATATTTTTGGTCTTTTGTTCTTCCAAATGAACTTTGTTATAATTTTTTCTTTATCTATAAAAAAAAAGTTCTTTGGTAGTTTGAAGAAATCTAATTTTTAAAAGCCAAGGAGTAGCTGAAAGATATGTATTTTGTTAGGTTTGGGTATTTGTAAAAGACTGAATATACTGAAAAAATAAACTTACAAAATTTGAAAAATTAATTATTAATATCAACACATATCTAAAAGTTTTAGTTTTTATTCAATATAAACCATTTAACTATTTGAATGGACAAAAAGTCAGTATTAATAGTTTTGTTTTAAAACTTGATACAGCTTTTTAAATTTTAGGTTTAGTTATCATTTTTCCCTCAGTGAAATTTGATCCATGAAGAAATGTGGCTTATGGTAACAGAAATACACCTGAAAATATTAGCATAAACCTCTTCTTTTGAGATTTAATTAAGTGTTTTACATGATAATAAAAGCATAATCCAGATCAGAATGCTTATCATCTCCCAAAAGGGGGAGGATAGGGAGGGAGGGAGTAAATTTGGATCTTATAACTTCAAAAAACATGTCAAAAGTTGGTATCACATGAACTTAATGAATTAAATTATCTGTTTCAAAATATTAGCATAACTTAATAAACTAAATTATGTTTTAAAATATTAGCATAACTGTTGACTTCCAGAAACAAAGAACTGTAGGTTACCACATTAGAATGGAACAAAGAATAAGAAATTAATGACTTTTTTGTAAAGTCATTGCAAAATATGAAACAGCAGAGACATAAAACATGCCAGGCCCTTGAAAACAGCTACCATTACAACTAATCAGAATATAGGCTATGAGAATATTGACTTATTCAATCATATTACTAAAAGAATAATAATTTTTAAACCATTTATCTTAAAATACTGGCACCTAGTTTTCTGTACATTTCTGCATGTGTATGTATATGTATGTAAATAAAATTAAAATGACTAATTTTAATGAAATACAAATTGAGTAACAATTTTATCAGTCACAAATTTTAGTATATATATAAAGCCAGCATGTTTCATTAATTAAAATTATCTCCAAAAATTGATATGACTACAAATTATATATTTTAGCTTATTTTTGTAAACACATGTATAAGTAATATCTGAATTGCATTCCTGATATCACATCTATATGTGGCCATCTTATTGAACCAGACACAGTGGATCAAGGGTAAACCTTAGAATAGGTAAGATTCTTAATTCAAGATCTGCTTCTGACTGGCTATAATAATTTCAATAAGTCTCATAACCTCTAAGTGCTCCAAGCAAGTATCTAAGATGGCAAATCTCAAAATAGTTGCAGATCTTCACTGGAAGAGGTTTACATAGAAAAAAATTCCCTAAACCAATAAAATTACAAGTTTAGTCAATTTTAGTAAAAAGTTGACCAAAAATAGTCTAGCTGTTTCAAGTAGGTAAGAATATGGGTAGTGGGATAAAACAGAATCATTTCAGAATGATTGAGAAATAAGTCAGATTCAAATATCTGGCCCAAATCCACATTTTGTTGGAGAAACAAAATGCTGGCATTTTATACTGAGAATAACATCTTAAATTATGGTTTTTTCCCCTAATTGAGATAAGCATAATAAATTTTGGCATTTACAATACAACTTCAAAGTCATAAGTGATTTTTGAATGACTACAAGAAAAAAATCTTCATAAAAAGCAGCACTCTGCAGTATTTGGTAGGAATTTGGAATTAAATTTGTACAAAAAAATTGTTACAGAAGCATGGCAGTGAAAGAAAAACTCAGATTTATTTAAATTTTATATTTATTTAAAATTCCTATGTAATGTTTTTCACTAACAAAACCACTGCAGGGGGCAGCTGGGTAGCTCAGTGGATTGAGAACCAGGCCTTGAGATGGGAGGTCCTAGGTTCAAATCTGGCCTCAGACACTTCCCAGCTGTGTGACCCTGGGCAAGTCTCTTGACCCCCATTGCCTAGCCCTTACCACTCTTCTGCCTTGGAGCCAATACACGGTATTGACTCCAATACGGAAGGTAAGGGTTTAAAAAAAAAACAATGCAGCTAAATGTTTAAAATTCCCTAAAACGGTTAAAACAGAATAAACATAAACACATTCTCCAAAATAAAGAAAAATTATTCACATACAAACTAAAAGCAAAAATCTACTTTTAAAAGGTGTTTTCTAAGACCAGTGGACAAGTGGTCAAAGAATATGAGCAGAAAATTCCTCAAAATGTAAATCCCAAGGGGGCAGGTTGATTTGTTGGATTGAGAGCCAGGGAGGTCCTGGGTTCAAATCTGGCCTCAGAAACTTTCTAGTTGTGTGACCCTGGGCAAGTCACTTAACTTTTCCTAGCCCTTACCACTCTTTTGCCTTGAAGCCAATATAGACAGAAGGTAAGGGTTAAAAAAAAATACTAAAAAGAAGACGAATCCTAAACAATTAATCTTATTGAATTAATGATTTCTTCAAGTCACTAATAATACATAATTTTAATAAAAATAAAATAATAATTTTAATAAATTTTAAAATTTTAAAATAAATTTTAAAAAATTATAAAAATAAAATTATAAAACAACTCATGTGGGTTCAGATCACATCCAGCAACACAAAATGCAAAGATGACATCATCAACTTAATGATTGGAAATCAGTAGTATACTAGTATACTAGAAAAATAGGAACTTCATCAATAGATGGATACATAGAGGAATAATCATACAACATCTACAAAATGTCAGTATCAAGCTGCTTCTTCAAAACCAAAATGGTGTGTAGAGGTAAAATGGAAGTAAAATTGTTGAAGTAGACATACAGCTAGGAATGTAGCTCCAATGATTACATGTAAGTCATGAAATTCTGTAGCTACAAAAAAAGTGGATTCCTAAATCCCGTCAGAAATTGTAAATGAGGCTTCATAGTATTCTATAACTTGAAGAATAGTAAAATAGATACCTAGTAAAATAGTAATAATTAGTGCTTGAATTATTTATTTTCGGTTACCTTCTATGAGACTATGATGAGCTCATGTAATTGATACTCCTGAGGCCAATAGAATGGATGTATTGAGTAATGGAACTTCAAGTGGATTAAGAGGATGAATACCAGTTGGAGGTCAGCAACCTCCTAATTCATGAGTTGGGTCCAGACTTGAGTGATAGAATGCTCAGAAAAATCTGATAAAAAAGAAAACTTCTGATAAGATAAATAAAATTATTCCATATCATAGTTCTTTTTGGACTACAGGGTATGATGTCCTTGAAATGTTCCTTCCCGGTCAATATCTCGTCATCATTGATATATTGTTAAAAATATTGAAACTAATCCAATTATTAAAAGAATTATTGAGTTATAATGAAATCATATAATTATTCCTGAAGTTAAAAGTAAAGCTGAAAGAGCTCCTGTTAATGGTCATGGGCTTGGGTTTACTATGTGGTATGCATGGGTTTGGTGGGTCATTATGAGTTATCATGTAAATAAAGGCTAACTTGAAGTGTAAATACGTAGGCTTGAATTATAGCTACAGCTAATTCAAGAATAGTTAAAAGAAATAAAATTAAAAATGTAATAGTTGATACAGTTATATTGATTGAGGATAAAGCCAAAGTTGCTGACCCAATTAGGTGAATTAGAAGATGTCCTGCAGTAATATTAGCTGTCAGTCATACGGCTAATGCTAAAGGTTGAATAGATAAGCTAATTGTTTCAATAATAATTAGTATAGGAATTAGGGATGTTGGAGTACCATGTGGTAGGAAGTGAGCTAGAGATATTTTAGGTTTATTTTTAAATATATTTTTATAATTATATATATATATATATATATAATTATAATAACTGTTCCAGCTCAAGTGGAATGGCTATTCCAATATTTATTGATAGTTGAGTTGTAGGTATAAATGAGTATGGAAGGTTGGTAGAGGCAATGAATAAAATTAAAGATATTAATATTAGAGTTCAGGTTTGACCTTGTTTGTTATGTATGGTCATTATTTGTTTAGTAATTAAGCGAATTAATCAAATTTGTAAGATTTGAATCGATTTGGTAATCATCATTTAGGGGATGATAAAATAATACATGGAAATATAATAAGTGGTAGGGTTGTAATACCTATAATTGTTGGTGTGATGAATGGGGCAAATAAATTTTCGTTCATTTTATCTGTCAAGGTAAAGTAGCTTTTGTGGTTTTCATTTGAGGGTGTAATTTAAATAATTGTTTGATTTATTATTTTAAGTTGACAAATGCAAAATAACGAAATAATTATTAATAGAATTGTTAAGGCTCATGTTGAAGTATCAAGTTGTGGCATTTTATTTAAGGAGATTATTATATCCCACATATACTAAAAGTATAAAGTTAATTACTTAAAAATAATTGCATTATAGAGGATCATTTTTTAAATATTTTAGTGAGGTTATTTCTAGAAAAATGGGTATAAAACTATGATTTGACTCACAAATTTCTGAACATTGACCAGAGAACACCCCGGGGCAAGATGAAGTTAAGGTAACTTGATTTAATCGTCCTGGAATAGCATCTGCTTTTAGGCCTAAAGATGGAACTGCTCATGTGTGTAAAACATCTTCTGAAGAGATTAATATACGAATTGGCATTTCTATTGGTAGTAAAACTCGATTATCTACTTCTAATAATCAGAGTTGTCCTGGTATAAGATCTTAAGTTGGAATCATATATGAGTAAAATGTTAAATCTTCATAGTCAATATATTCATAACTTCAATATCATTGATGACCCATTGCTTTTACTCTAAGATATGGATTATAAATTTCATCTATTATATGAAGAATTCATAACGCAATTTGCAACGCAAAAATGACAAAAGATTAGAACAATTAATGTTGGAAAAGTTGTGGTAAAGTAGACCAGTAATACATTCTTAGTAGAGCTGTTAATTGGTCCAACCATTCTGGAAAGCAATTGGAATTATACTGAGACGGTGACTAATATTTACAAGGAAGTCAATGTTATCATAGAAAGTCCCACACCAAATAATATTTTTATAGATGTACTTTTTTATAATATAACTTTTATATATATATATATTATAAAAAAACTTTTATAATAAAGACCTTGAAACAAAATAGATGTCCATCAACTGAGGAATGACTAAACAAATTTGTTGTACATGAATGTAATGGAAGATTATAATGCCATAAGACACTATGAATATAAAGAATTCAGAGAAAAATGGGAAAACTTTTATATGAACTGATACAAAGTGAAAGCCAAAATGTAAACAATATGTATAATACAACAATGTAAATAGGAAGAATAAAAATAAGACATTCAAAATTGAATGAGAAAGCAGCAGGAAGAAGTATACAATAAGTTTTCCTTCCATTGGGAGATGTAGAAAATGCACCACACTGAATACTGATCAGGGAAACTAAGGGGAGAAAAAAATCACCACCATTTAACCCCCATTGTCTAGACCTTATTGCTCTTCTGCCTTGGAACCAATACACAAAAGAATGGGAGAAATGGAGGGAAGGAGGAGGAGGGAGGGAGGGAGGGAAAGAAGAAAGGAGGGAAGGAAGAAGTTCAAGACTTGATTTGTAAAATCTCTTTTGCACTACAATAATAATATGGCTCTTTAAAAATAAATTCTGAGTACCTTTGGATTCAAGTCAAAAAAGCTGTAATATTTGAACCGTAGTAGTAAGGCTTCATTTTCCTTAACATCTTGTTCCATGAGAGATCTTGATGAATCCAGCCATCTATAAGTTAACAACAATGACAGTGAAAAAAAAAACCCTCAGATTTATTTAAAATTCCTATGCAATGAAAAATTTATAATTTACAGAGGATATAAACTTACCCTTGATTTATTTTTGCCTTATCAAGAAGAGCTTGTGGTTTGAACATTTTGGCCAAGATTTCTGGTGACGTAATTGGCTGACTGACAGCAAGTATACCAGGATTGCCTTCTGATAAAGCACTATCACCAAACCAAGCTGAAGTTGGTGACAAAGGACTTCCATCATGAGCATCATAAGTTGGAGTCATTGTCTTGCTATAGAGTCCTGGGCTTGAATATATGCTTCCTAATAAATAAGAGAAAATGAACAATCAGCTGGAAGTAGAGATTTTTTATTTCTATCACCAGTTATTCAGATATGTTTATAGAACACTAACATTTTCTTTTAAAGGGGTCAAACCATTTTGCTAGTCTTGAAGACTTGTGAAACTTACTTTAATTATACTTACTGATGAATATGTATATGAAACCTTGAAAAAAGAATTAAGTTGTAGGGAATTCTGAAAAGAACTTCAATTTTAAAAAGAATCAGAATGGAAGCCAAGAAAGTTAACAGAGACAAAGAAGATTTACTGTTGTATGGCTCACCTTTCAGAGGGCCAATGTAAAGAACATCAGGGCCTACAGGAAAGGAAAGAAAGGAATTCAGAAGGCAAGGAAAAGAGTGGATAGAACCAACCACTGGTAAAGAAAGTGAAGGAATGGTCATACATCTCATTCTCTCAACCCTTTCTTTCTTTCTCCCCAATTCACCATTGTGGGTGGGAGTAACCTCTCTTATTGGCTTATATTACACTAGACTGCAAGCACCTTGAGGGCAGAAATACCTTAATTTTTGGCTTTGTATCCCCAGCAACAAGAACAGTTGTAGGAAATTAATAAATGCTTATTGATTGATTTGGTATGTATTTTACCTTTATTGTCATCAATTGATCTGACTGTATAGATAGAAAATTCTTACACAACTCCCACCCCTTAAGTAAGCAACTGTTCTATTTAAGCTAGGTAAATTCCTTTTTAAGTGTGATATTATTCAATGCTATCTTATCCAGTGCTTAACTCTTTGAGAAATCTACAAGACTTTTGAACTTTTTATATCAAACCACATTTTCCAATATGTTTTTATCCATCTTTTCCTGTGCCTCCCTTCATACTAAAATTAAATTCACTGATGATCAGCAACATATTAGACTTGGTTTGTAGGATATTATTGAGTTCATCATAAAATTTCTTTACTTCTTCAACCACTGAAATTAACATGTAAACTGTAATTGTCTTTATATTGGTCTTTTAAAATCTCTAGCACCTAGAATAATGAATAGCTTAAGTTAAGTAGTTGTTGGTACTGATACTTATACTACAAACTTTGATGAGTCATTTTTGTCTCTTTAGTAAAAAACCTTACAAACTTTCCTTCCATATAGCTGTAACTTTTTTTTTATTTCACAAAATGTATGTCAATATAAATGAAGACTTATTTCCAGAGTGAACTATTGATTCCAGCTTGATTTTGTCAGATTATTCAATATATAATTTAGATTCCTCCTATATACAAGGTACTATATTAGTCACTAGTAATATAAAAATCCATCAAATTCTACCCATAGGGGCTTACAACTTAAGACATATATGGCAAAGACACAAAGAACTCTAATTCAATATAGAATATTTTTAGGGAAAAAGTAAACTGCTATTAGAAAATCTAAGGAAACAGAAATAATTTTTAGTGGCAGAAAATCACCAAAGGCTTTTAAGAATATGAGGAACCTGAAGTGACCCTTCGAAGAGAAAGATTCCAAAAAGGGGTAATTATAAAGCCTGTAATTCCTTCCAAACATAGGATGAAATTAGGAAAAAACTATTATTTGATTTTCATTAAAATAGAGAGCAAATGAAATGGATTAAAGTAAAAGAAGTTTCTAGGTTTGACCTAGTCTGTGAAGGGTCTGGACTAACAGACAAAGGAGTCTGAACACTTCTATGGTATAAAAATAATAAACAGAAAACTGTAAAAATAGTGGGCAATGAATTATTATAAACTGATTTAGATACTCTGCTTGCTGTGCCTACAAAATGCCTTCAGTTTATATAAATAAAGTGAAGTTTATAAGTGAACTTCTCTTCAGGGCCAATAGACTATTTATTGAAAATATAAGGATAAAAAGGATTTCTAAACTAAGGGACTCTAACTCCATTCAAATAAAACTCCCTGGTTCCACAAGGAACAAGCTTCTCCTGTTTCCACACACTACACTGATCCTTCCTTATCTGACTAACCCAAATTTTTACTGTTCTAAATAAACCAACACTATTATCCTTATAATTCTTAACTTTGTCTCCAAGTATAAAAATAACAAACAAAAGCTAGCTGGTTGAGCATTAGCAAGAACCAAATTAGGACTCTGAGCCTTAACAGACTCAGAGTCCAAACCAAAGACCAGGTCTTTCTTTGGTCTTCTCAGATATAAACAATCTATGAAAATAGCAATAGATAGATAATAGAGTTTCCCAAATTTGGAAAAAGAAAACACTTAGCTCCTTCAGGTCTTTCCTTTCCTTCTACCTCAAGACAGTGAGCGAGAGAGAAAAAAAAAATTTACCTCCAAGTCCTCAGAGAGAGCAAGAGTCTCTGTCAACTGCTAGAGAAAAACTGCAATACAGAAAACCCCTTAGACTTGAAACTGACACTGTCTCAGTTCTGTTTGCAATTCCAATTCTTTCTCAAGTCAGCTTCTCTACTTCTTCTCTAAATTAATATAACAAGACTTTAATTTCTAATATCATCCTTATAATAGTCAGTGGTTCCCAAGGGTCAAACTATTTAATAAATGATACTTGAGATGATAAAAGAGATAAAATGATACTTGAGGGTGTATTTGATTGATATCCTAGATCCTAGATCCTAACGGATAAAGTTTTTTTATCTACCCTCCTCCCTCAATGCCTCTCGTTTCCTCCCCCCCTCTTCTGATACCTTCCCTCCCCCTTTCCTTTCCAAGTCACTCAAGGTAAACTATGAGATTTCAGAGGAAACATTCTTCTCTTAATTTCTCAAGTAAGGGGGTTTATTTGGGGGAGACAGGACAAGGATAGAGGATGAGGTAAGAGGGGTGGGATTTTCCCTAGTCTATACAAGGATCCTTGGTTGGAGGATATTGGGGAAATGACAGTTCTGTCACAACTGTGACAAAAAGTCAGTCAGAAAAATAAGAGGACAACTTTCTGTCTTCTTTCTTCTTCTAATCAGCCAGGTAAGTCACAGAGATACAAATAGGTTCTTCTTTCTCAGCCACCACTATCAGCCACACCAATACTTAGTTCACCAGCCTCTCAGCCTAGCTCAGAAAGCCCCTCAGCCGAGCTCAGAAGTAAGTCCAGCCCAATTCAACTGCTGGCTTGGCTCCAACTATCTTTCCTGGGAACATTCCAATGGAATTGTCACTTTGATTGACAGCTCTTCTATCATCAGCTTTCAGTCTTGCATGCATGCCACTTTAACATAAATATTTTTATGATATTTTTATTTCTATAAAACCCACATAAACAAAAAAGTCCTTGGGGAGGGGACTATGTATGGAAGAGTAATATTTTTCAAAAGTATAAAGGGGCTTTGAGACTCAAAAACTAGAGAACCTCTGCTGCACACAATGAGTTACTGAAAGATTTTAGGGAAGAGAGTGACATATAACAACATGTATATTATTAGTAAGATTCATTTAGCAATTAAATTTAAAATTAAATTTTTTAAAAATTCACTTCAGATTAAAAATAAACATATGCAACTATGGGGAGAGGGTGAAATGTCCAGAAATCAAATTTTAGGGGGTGTATGGGGTGCTCAGGGAGGGATAGCACCTTGGTATGGAGGGCTTGTCCTGCCCTCTTAGGGCACCTCTCCAGCCTCTGACCCCTACCTGACACCCAGCTCTCACTTGTGGCTCCTAGTAGCTGCTAGCATGCAGCAGCGACCACACCCTGGTCAACGGCTTCAACAGGCCAGCCAAACCTTGTGGAGGTAGCCATCGGGTCGTTGTTGACCCCTGGTGAACTAGGGCTTTGCTCACCCAGCATGTGAAGACTGTTTCGGCGGAACAGGCGGAAGAAACCAACAAGAAGGTTCAACGGCTGAGATGGCGACACAGCAAAGCACTGTGGAGTGGTTAGGGCGTGGAGCACAAAGGACAACATGGTCACCCAATGCAGCTGAGGAAGTCTCCAGGCATAATGATTTTTTGTGCCACTAGACCCAGGCTTCCAACGCCGAGAGAGTGGGACTGTCTCTGTGCACCGACTTTTCCACTTAAATCTCTTTCATGCACAAGTATCTTTGTGCACGTGCACAAAGACAATCGTCATTCTAGGCTGTTGAGAGACTACTACTATTATCATTTTACTTGATTCCAAATCAATGATGTGTGATATAGTAACATGAAATAAGCACTCAATACTATGTATCAGGTACTTATAAAAATTATGAAAGAACTATGGCAACATTTGTACTCCCAGGATAAATTCAGCAATGGGGTACACAAAGATGCTATTTAATCAACAGCTGTACATTTAAGGTAATGAAGTTTAAAATTCAAGTAACAAATGAAAAACAGTGAAAATTATTTAAAACCTTTTTGAGAGAAAAAGATGAAAGTAATTTAAAAAACTATGTCTTAACTAACTATAATAAAACTAACAAAGGAAAACAAAGATCAGATTCTGAAAGCAATCTATATAGGTTAAAAAATTTGTCTTTTTTTTTGTTTTTTGTTTTTATTAAAACTCTGATTTTATTCTTTTGACAGACCTCGGCATGACAATATGGTCTAAAGGGGAGACTCTCAAGCTCTCATGGAGATCTCTCTTCTCTCTGAGAAAATAAAGAAGAAATCTAGAGCTAAGAAGATTCCAAAAGTGGTGAAGACAGACAGGATGATAAGAGAAGTAGATCAGGTGAGACACAGTTGTTAGGGTTGGAGTCAAGCACACAAGTCTCATCTTACAAACTCCCCATCATCTTGGTCCCCTGCTCCTTCCCAATATGCAGCCACTTAATACATACTTTCCTGCTATAGAAATCAGTTCTTTCCCTCCATACCTGCTGCTCCTGTCAAAACAGCAACCCAATCCTAGTTGAAATATGAACTTCCCCTGTGTACTGCCTCCCATACCCCTAAAATGCTTTAGCCTATATACCTTTTATACTCCCACTGCCCAAGAGTCCCAGGTCTAACTCTTGATCACTCCTCACTCTTTTCTACAAACCCAGGCCCCAATCAGAAACATTCCCACCTCCCACAAAGTCCAGAAAAACCATTTTCTGGCTCACCCAAAATCAGGCTCCACCCGCTAGCCTCAGGCTTAAACCCTGACCTCCAACACATACACAGACAGCTAGCTTGAATTTTGAATCCCCATCCTTAGGCCCATATCCTAACTCTCCCCTTCACTCGCACATACTCTCTCTCTGTGTCTGTCTCTCTGTCTCTCTGTCTCTCACACTGTGGAAAGGAAACAAGACTGACAGTTAGTGGGGGAAGGGGCAACTGGAGGTAGCAGTTGGGTCTTGTGACTAGCACTTCCTTCCTGCTGGGAGTGGCAGCTGGGTCTTGTGACTAGCATTTCCTTCCTGCCAGGGGTTGGGGGAGGGGGGAGGGTACTGGCTTCCTGGTGTTGGAAGAGGAAGGAGCTTGTTCAGCCCAGTCTGGTGTGGTGTGCCACCTCTTCTTGGTTCAGCCCAAAGATTCAGGCCCCATCATCTCTGAAGGTTAGACCTGTTCTTGTTTGCTTTCTGTCTACTGCTAAGATTCTAAAAAGACAAAACTGGGCTGATATAGAGTGGACGGGAGTGGGAGAACCCTCCTCCAGCCTCTGGGGCCTGGCCTCAGGTCTGAAGCTGAGAAAAAACTCCAATCCCAACTGGTTATTAAGCTTTATATTATTTGAATTTGCAGTCAGATACGTGGACTATCTTTTCTGGTCATAGAGGGAGCTGAACTTCAGTTCAGTCATTCCAGGACAAACAGGCCTTATCGGACCCCTGCTGCTTCCTCTCAGCAGGGGGCATCTCCCTCCCTTGCCTCACCAAGCAATATTCCCTCTCTCCCCTTAACTCCTCCATATCCCATACAGACCTTCCCCAAATCCCCATTTTTCCAATCCTATTTCCTTTCCCAATAAATATTACAAAACACACACACACACACACACACACGTATGCACCCATAAAGACAGCACCCTAGGCCTAAAGTCTGACTCCTCCCCTACCCCAGACTTATAAATTGACAAGCCCCCCACAATTACACCTGATTCCACCCCCCCCAAATCCATACACACACATCATACATATCATATCCCACCCCAGAGACAACAGCCCCTCTGCCCCCTACTTCAGACATATTACTCCCTGGGGCTAGGAGGCAAGGATCCTGGACTGTTGTGTAGGAAGTAAAAGAGTAAATTTCATGAGTTAGCTTTAAGAGGAAAAGGGGAGAATCTGGATACAAGCCCTGAGGGGAAAGATTCTGGAAGGAGAAAAGGATTTTGGGATGTTTGACTTTTTTAACTGTCACTCCTGTTTTGACTGAGCTGGAAGGAGGATCTTTGCTCTGGCAATTTCCCCTTAGAAATTCTAAATTTGTGGAAAGATTAGTGATTCCTTGGTTTGAGAACTTGTCTTGGAGTATACTGCTTTTTCCCTGAAGTACAGAGACCATCTGCCTGAGATCCACCTGTCAGAAATCTACTTGGTGACAACTAATCCCAGGGTTTGGTCATCTGGGACTTTGGGTATACCTAGCAATAACCCCAGGTTTTAGAAAAGGGTTCAAATACATCTGTGAATCATTGCTCATTATCTTTTTTACAATGCACACTAATTAGTATAGTAGGATAGTTAGATAGCTGGGTTTTCTGGGTCTTAGTTAGAGATACAGAGTTAAGAGTAGCTTGAGTGAATTATCAAGAAGAAATAATTCATTGTGAAGTGAAAGAAGTAGAGTGGAGATTAGATCTACATGTCACTTCCCCTTTACTCCTATTATAAAAATAAACTTTGTTTCTAGAGTCCAATAGGGTTTTGTGCTTTACTGGCCCTGAAGAGGTCCCTAGGTGGGAGGTTATCATCTCCCATCCATCTAAGAAGGATTTTTATGTCAGTGGGCAGGTAGAGGGGAGATGAGGGACACTAGAGGGGTACCAGCCCACTACCTGTCAGGGGTCAGCCTGCAGACGTCCTGGCTCTAGGTTAAAAATATTTTAAGTCAATTTGGTACATACATATCATTTTTTAACATATCTCAAAAAGCTATTTACCTTGTATGTAGATGAAGGGGGTGGGGGTTGAGCATGATTCAGGTGTTTTAATTCAAACTTCAGGGCCTGTTCAGCATTCAATTGGACTTATTATTCAGCACAGCTGGACCTGGTAGCTACAGAAGCACCACATTGTCTTAGAATAGCCTCCATAGCTTTATTAGTAACTTAATCTGCTGATTTAATATTGGGGTGCTCATTAATCATAATGTGCCCACATGAAGTCAAGGCAAGGTTTTAACAACACAGACATTTTTGGATCAAACACTCACGAGGTATAAGATAACCTTGTTGGGGAATGAAAATATTACCCTGAAATGCTGTACACTGCAACACTGCTTCCAGATTTTCCAGTTTCAGAAGAACCATTACACAATTATGAATCTTTAGTGTCCATGGCTGAAAAGCCTTGAGACAATAATCTCTTAGACACTCCTTTAGGAGTTTACTCCAGGTTTACTTTTATTCACTGATGATTCTTCTTTTTTGAGGGATGGCATACACTACCCTGGACCACATACACAGAATTTGCCATTGTCAAGCAACAATTTACACAGATCCTTGGTATGCCTTCGGTATATTCCATGCAATGGGTTTGTTATGGCTCCAGAGAAGGTTTCTAACCACTGCTGGAAAGTGTATTGGAAAAGTAGAGATTATAAATGAGGTGCTTTCTGCTCTCCAACTACCTGAAGCTCTAGTTGTAGTTCATGGTTCTGCCCATATAGGAAATACTAGATAGAGATAGATAGAGAGAATCATCAGGCAGATACTGCAGCAAAACTTGCTGCCTTAGAAGGACACAAATTGATTTAGGATCTGACAACTAGTAACAAATCAAATTTATCTCTTTCTTATAATGAAGAGGAAGTGGAAACAAAAGTTTAAAGCAAAATAGATTGCTGGGATATGGGTGTCATCTGAAGGAAAACCCCTACTCCCTAGAAGCTTCTATCACCAAATATGTGTATCTGTTCACAAGAGTGGTCACTTTGGCACTCAGGATATCGTAGACTATAAAAAAGATCTGGATAGCCCCTGGTATAACCACCATAGCCTCCAAGATGTGTGTAGCTTGCCCCACTTGCCAGGCATACAATCAACATGCTTTTCCAGGCAAGACTTTTGGTGGGCATTCTCTGGCTTACACACCTTTTGAACATTTACAAATTGATTTTATTACTATGCCTAAGGTTAGATATTATAAGCTTTGGCTGGTCATAGTGGACCAACTCACTAGATGGATACAAGCCTTTCCTAGTGTCTGGGGGCACAGCAGCTTTTGTTGCTAAGATGCTTTTGAGGGAGGCTGTCCCCGACTTTGGCCGACTGGCATGCAGGGGAATCCATTTTATCAACTTTTATCTCAGGTTTATTCTTGTTTAGGGATTACTCCTCAATATATCACATCACTCCCAGAGATTAGACCAAGTGGAAAGAATGAGTATTCTTAAGAATTAAGATTGGTAAATTGGGCCCTGAGACTCACTTGAAATGTCCTTAGCCCTCTACTATCTCCATAACAGGCCCAGGAGAGATCTACATGTCTCACCATTTGAGATGCTTTTTGGACATCTCCTCCATACAGGCTAAGCCTTTTTCCCCTGCATACTCATTACTGAAGGGGGGGGGAGGGGAGGGTTGGAGACATTTCTGTTTTTCCTATATACAGGATTTGCAGGTCAAATTGCGAGAACTCCACAAATCTGGAGCTGCAGTACAAGCTGGACCTCTAGATTTCTTCCTTCACAATCTACACCCAAGAGACAAGGTGTACATAAAGAACTTCCAGCACACTGGAGGAACTCAGCCTGCCAGGAAAAGTCCATTTCAAATACTGTTAACCACTCCAACAGCTATCAAAATCAGAGAAAAGAACGCTTGGATTCATTACTCACAAGGAAAACAGGTACCTACACTGAGACTATCTTATCACAAAATATTGTATTTGCAGCATGTTTGTTTTTGTTATATTTAATTTGGCTTTTAAGTTTACATATGACTCTAATCTAAGATGTTCTGTTATACAATGCTCACTTCAGTTAGTATATTTTGGTTATTAGTTATATGTTCCGTAAACTGTCTTTATTTGTACCCACTTCTTATTATTAGAATAAGAATGGATTTTGGGTTTTGTTCAGTAAGTTAAACTGAAAAGATGTCTCAGGCTAGCCTTGGAATTTTCAGAACAGTGAAGGTGGGGGGGGGGGGTGCTCAGAGTACTGTGGAATGTTGGACTGGGTTTTTTTTCTTTAACTGTCATTGCTTCACTCACTGGAGCTTGTCCAGGGTGGCTTACCTCTGGAACTCTAGGCTTATCCTGTCTAAATTTGGGAATACCTGAATCAGTTTGGTGACTGTTTGGCTATGGTCAGAGAGTTATTACCAACTGAGATATTACCAACTGAAAAGAAAACTTGAGTGCACCTCTCAGGGGGAAGACAGGAACCAGAGTTCTCCAAGTAAGGGCGAGGGGAAAAGAATCAGAAACAAAGTGTGGGGTCAGAAGGGCCTTACAACCTGGTGGCAAGTAAGTGCAGCTTAATGCAAGCTGGTCACATCTTTTAATGGCAAAAACCACAGAAAGTAAAAACAATCCTCTGAGAAACATCCATGAGAAAGTTTAAAAAGAATGTTAATATGGCTTGTGGAGCAGAAGATATGACTCAGAGCGTCATCTGGGTTCAAAGAATGGACAAATTAGCAATAACATGTCTTGGCAGCAAAAACATGTTTTGTTATGTTAAACATAAAGAAGGTGAAGGCGAGGGCACTCATGCTGAGTTATCGACCTCTGACGAGGGCACTCAAATCTGTGTCTTTGATGGACTCTAAGTTATCAACCTCTGGCAGAAAACTGAAGATCTTTCTTTGTCTCTGGGCTCTGTGGGAAATAATAGAGCCAATACTGAGCTTTGGCTAGGTCACAGATCAAATTGTTTTTGCTGAATTGTTTTTGTTTTGGAGACAGTTTTAAGCACTACATACTACTTATAAGGATATTAGAATAGATTACATAGATAAGGAATTGTGTATTTTAGTCAATAAACAAGAGAGAGTAGCCTGGGTCACTCCAGGACTGAAGAGATGCTTTGAAGCATCAGTTGGTGGGAAATATTAAATAAAATTCCCTTAAAGACAGAAATACTTCTTTATATCCTTATATACCTTTATACCTTATACCCTTTACCAATCCTATAGTATTAATAAAATAACTTTAATTTATATATATATATATATATATATATATATATATATATATATATATATGTATAAAGTTCATAAATACCAGAATAGCAATTTGGGCTTTACCTCACAACAGCAATTTAAGGATACTTTTGGATACACTTACTAAAGTATCAATAGTTTAAATTCAATCTTTACACTATGTTTTGACTAGAGAGAATGCCATTTATAAAAGTCAATAAACAAGTTGGATGAACGCTTTTCCATGGCAAAGTCATGGGTCCCTATAGATGTTGGAATTGTCACCAGATCCATCAGAGATCTGTTTTGTCAGGAGTAACAATTCCAATCCCCAAAAATGTGACTTTACCACAACTTGCACCACAGGAAGGCCACATATTACCTAAACAGCCTTTTGCTCCTTTTGCCTTCATTAACTATCACATAAATGATGATGGATGGATCCCATCAAAATGGTTACAACTCCATGTCAGTGACCTTTTAGGAATTTAAGGAACTAAAGATCTCAGTTGATCTTAACAGGTCTTCAGAAGTGTTTTCTAGATAGCTAAGACCACCACTACCTCTGACTGATCATTCACCTACCTTTGACTTGTGTATAAGAAGAGATAAGGGCCCATTTAGTGTAGTAAGTACATGGGTGACAAAGTGAAATGCTACCTTCACGTTTATTCCTACTAGAGTAAAGCTTAGGGAAAAAAACGTGAAATGCAATCATACCATTCCATTTACTACTTCCACATTTATTTGTGCTAAAGTAAGGCTAAAGAAAAGCTTAGAAAGCTTGGGAAAATGTTAGATAGGACACATAAATACATGTGTTTTACAGTTGTCAAAGTCTCATGCCAGGGAAGGAAGGATTTCCCATTGGACTTGGTGACCAGTTATAAGTTTGTACTCTTCAGCTTACTCTACCCTTCCCGCAGACTGGTATGGTATTTGTGATTTGGCTTATGTTATTCCATCTGTATCAGTGCATGATCACTATATTGGCCAGGTAAATAAGTCCATGGACAGAAACCTAGGTTCTTGGAAGCATTCTAGGCCCAACAGGTCAAGGCCAAATTTAATAGCATCTTCATCAGCAGTACCAGTTTTTCTGGGCACTCCTGTGTGAACTTTAGTTTATTCCACCCTACTTAGTCTAACAAAAAACAGGAATGTCTACATCCATACTTAAAGATTTAATATTTAGGAAGTTGGCCTATGACAGATATGTGCAACCAAATGACAAATCAGAAAAACTACAGACCCCAAGGCTGTCCTAAGTCAAGCTTAAGCTACCATTGGTACATGTGAGAAAGTAATATAAAAACCATCTATATATTTCACGTCACTTCCTCTCTTGGACCTCTTTGTTGGCGGATCTACTGTACAGTATGTTATAGACCCAGAAACAAGTGATGACAGCAATCACCACAACTCCACAAACAACTTGCTTGAACATCTTTACTCTTTTTTACTCTGCCTTTCAAAGGATTGTGGGGTTCAGTCAGTCTTTGAGGTGCCAATTGTATTAGATAAGATATTGGGTTTGCCGGTAGTAATAAAGGATATACTAGGAAATAGTCTCATCCCCCTGATGAGCCCAATATTACCTTAAAAGTGGGTAACACCTATTATGATTGTCTTTTGGACAATAGAGCTTCCAGGTCTATATTAAAGAGTACATCTGATTTACATTGCTATTCCATTGGCTCAGAAAATGTAATGGGAGTGTCAGGAATAGCCCAAAGAGTTAAAAAGCTTTCCCCTAGAGTGGTGTCTGTAGGACCCCTAGAAGTACAACATTCCTAACATTTGATGCCTGACTCCCCTTTAAATTTGCTAGGGAGGGACCTTGCAAACTCAGAGCCACAATAATTTGTTCCCCATATGGTTCCTTATCATTGGAAGTACCTGAAGAATCATTAAAATTACTCCCTGTACTTCTCTCAGAGAGCCAGGAGGTGAAGGAGCCTCCCACTTTTGAAATGCCTGCAGATATACTGGAGTCTCTTTGGGCCACATCTTCTTCCAATGTAGGCTTACTTAAGTCGGCTATTCCTGTGCAGATAAAAACTAAATCTAGCCCACCTCCTTCCATTCCTTGGTATACCCTCTCAAAAGACACAATTGAGGGTGTTAGCCCAGTAATAAACTCATTACTTGACCAGGGAATAATAATCCCTTTTAAATCTGAACCATCCTGCCCGTTAAAAAACCAAAAATAGGGCCTGATGGCAAGCACTTCTATAGATTCTTACAGGATTTGAGGGCTGTGAACAACCATGTTATAAAGAGACACTCTGTACTTTCCAACATACACATATGATTATTTCCTCTATTCCTAGCACAGCTATATACTTTAGAGTAGTGGACTTGTGCTCAGCCATACCCATAAATGAGAACTCCAGGCATATCTTTGCTTAAACCTGGCAGGGCCGTAAATACTCCTGGAGTCGTTTGCCACAAGGTTTCGTAGAGAGCCTGAGCTTATTTGTGCAAATTTTGAGCCAAGATACAGATAACATAAAATTTAAAAACAGCAAATTAATCAAATACATAGATGATCTACTCTTGGCTTTAACAGATGCAGAAGCATGTCAGGAAGATACTAAACACCTTCTTTTGGAACTACACAAAAGAGGGCATAAGATCTCGAGGAATAAAATTTAGAGGTGTCTCCCTAAAGTAGATTATTTGGGGTTCATTGTGATTGCAGGTACCTGCTCTATTTCTCCCAAACGAATTGAAAATATTCAAAATGTAAGCGCTCCTACCACTAAGAAACAGTTCAGAGTAATTTTAAGAGCAACAGGGTTTTGTAGACAATGGATTTCTTGCTATGGGGAAATTACTAAACCCCTTATCCCTAACAAGGGATTCGATCCCTGAACCCCTCAAATTAGAGCCAGAACACCTGTCAGCTCTATTGGATTTAAAACAGGCTATCCTGTCTGCCCCTGCTCTAGGCATCCCAGATTACAACAAGCCTTTTACTTTGTATGTAAAGAGGGGTAGTTTCAAGTGTTTTAACTCAGACTTTGGGACTTTCTCAGCACCCAATTGCTTGTTATTCTGCCCAACTGGACCCAGTAGCGTCAGGAGCACCACCATGTCTTAGAGGAGCAGCTGCTACAGCCTTACTAGTGACAAAAACTGTTGATCTAATATTGGGATGTCCATTAACAATTGTGTGCCCACATGAGGTAGAAGCATTGTTGCTAAGGCATAGAACACAGGCACTCTCAGATCAGCAAATTACAAGGTATGAAATAACCTTGTTAAACAGCGAAAATATTACCTTGAAATGCAGTCGAACCCTTAACCCTGACATCTTGCTCCCAGATTTACCAACTTCAGGAGAACCATTACAGAGTTGCGAAACACTAGTGTCCATGGCAAAAAAGCCTCGAGATAATCTCTTGGACACTCCCTTTGACAATCCAGATCTGTTCTTATTGACTGATGGTTCCTTTTATGAGGAATGGCATAAGCTACACTGGAGCTGTTGTAAACACAGAATTTGCCACTGAGTGCTCAGCTTCACTGCCCTTTTATATTAGTGCTCAAGGTGCAGAACTCATAGCTCTGAAACACACCTGTATAACTGCCATGGATAAAAAGGCAACAATTTATACGAATTCTAGATATGCTTTTGGCATTTGTCACTCAGTTGGGGTACTATGACTCCAGAGTGGATTTTTAACCTCAGCTGGAAAATCTATAGCTAATGCAGAAATTATTAATGAAGTTCTTTCTGCTCTCCAGCTGCCTGAAGCCCTAGCTGTAGTTCATTGCTCTGTCCATACAGGTGGCACTAACCTTGTCTCTAGGGGAAATGATAAAGCAGATGCCGCTGCAAAAGCCAGCAGCCATAGAAGGGTCTGGATTAATTTTAACATTAACAACCACTGATGACTTAAATTTATCACTCTCCTATAATGAAATGGAAGTGAAAAAATGGAAGCAAAACAGATTAATGGAGTATGGGTGTCATCTGAAGGAAAACCCCTGCTCCCTAGAAGTTGCTGTCACCAGATATGACAAACTATTCATAAAAATGGTCACTTTAGTACCCAGGGCATCGTGGACTCTGTTAAGAGAGTATGGAAACCCCTGGTATAATTACTATATCCTCTAAACTGTGTACAGCCTGCTCTACCTGCCAAACATATAACCAACACATCTTTCGTGGCAAAGCCTTTGGTGAGTGTCTTCTGGCTTACAAACCTTTTGAGCACCTACAGATTGATTCCATAACAATGCCAAACGCCGGACATTATAAATTTTGTCTACTCATAGTATATCAACTGACCAGATGGCCGGAAGCTTTTCCTGCAACACAAGCCAGAGCAGCTTTTGTTGCTAAGGTGCTTTTAAAAGAAATTATTCCTCGCTTTGGCCTGCCAGCACTTATTGATTCAGATCGAGGAAATCATGATTCTGTCCTAAATCAGATATATTCTTGCTTGGGGATAACTCCCAAATTATATGTACCATATCATCCCCAGAGCTCAGGCCAAGTTGAAAGAATGAACAGAGAACTTAAAGGTATGATTGGCAAATTATTCACTGAGACACATTTAAAATGGCCTGAAATTCTCCCTCTGGCCCTATTTTATCTTAGAAGCAGGCCTAGAGGAGACCTAACATCTCACCATTTGAGATGCTTTTTGGACATCCACCTATACAGCCTAAGTCTTTCTCCCCTGCATATACATCACTATTAGGGGGAGATACTACTATTGATTCCAATATACAGGAATTACAGCACAGATTGCACGAACTCCATGAATCCGGAGCTGCAGAATCTAGCTGCAGACTAGACTTTTCACTTCATGACCTGAACCCAGGAGACAAGGTGTGTATATTAAGAATTTCCAGCATACTGGATCTACTCAAACTATTCCAACATCTATAAAGATTGGAAAGAAGGACTTTTTGATTCATTGCTCACATGTAAAGAGAGCATCTTCTGTTGAGACTGATTGACTGTATCCTATTACATGCATTGGAGATAATAATCCATTGACAAGTGGATGCCGTTTTTTCGAGAACACATTGAATTCCTGATTGTTTTCCCCCTTATTTTTATAATTGATTTTCTTTTATTTCGATTAGAATATTTGAATTATTGTTCCTTTTTTTCATTTCTTGTACTAAAGGTACATACAATTAATATTATTTTTTCTGCAGTAATATAAGTTTAATATATATATATATATATATATATATATATATATATATATACTTGCTATAATAACAATGCATACCCAAAAGCTTTAAACTGTGGGAACTTTCCATTTATTGATAAAATTTTATGGGACTATGATTAATGTTTGTGTCCGATTCTAGGAAATGGGATAAAAACAAGGAGCTCAGACTTAACCTGAATAGTGCCAAAAAGAACACACAGGTAAAAAAACTAGTGTGAGCCTCGAGGTTGTGATGCTTTACATATGTTAAGTCATAGGATTTCCTTGTATCTACACTCTTTGTGAAGTACTCAAACAAGTACCAAAAGTTTGACTATATTCCTGGCTCCCCATATCTCTGAGAATGACAAAAAAAAATCAGACCAGGAAATGACACTTCCCTATCAAAATAAAATTCTAGTTCTTTTTCTTCTTATAGTATGGCAACTCTCTGTAGTCTTGGCTGCAAATGGGTAAGTGAAATATTACTTCATTCTGTCCTACAGACTTGTGGGATAGAAATTACTTTAAATTGGACCTGTATAAGGGCCTATTATGTATTTATTCTTGTTTACTCAACATTTTATACATATAGACTTTGATACTGATTTTTAATTTTTTCTTTCTCCCCAAAATTTAACTTCTTCCATTTTTTTCTCTATGGTTTTGGTTTTTTTGTCTTCTTTTGATAATTTACTCATACAACCCCATAACTCAACCATGCATCTAGAGCTGAACTGTATGTTTCTTAACACCCACTTCTGAGGGATTGTATTTGAATAAAAATCCAAGATTTTGAAATTTTGTTCAAGGAAAAATCTTCAAGAAAGAAGCTTGCTAACTCCTAAATCCAGAGAATGCAGAAAGATGCCAGAAAACCTGCACTACATCAAGAAGATCCAGAACAAACTTTGGGTGTGGTTGATTGAAATGAAGTTTAATTGAACATTTATTTGGATGTATAATCCTATGCCAAAAGGGGATTTCCCCCTAATTGGTTTTTTTCAATGCACCCAGCAAACATTGGTTTTGCTGTCTGTCTTTCTTCTACTTCCCTCTTCTATCTAACTATTGTAGTTTCCTCTTAGAAGGTGATATTATGTATGCACCTATAGTTGGAAAATTTGGAGGTGCAGGATGATGTTTAATGATCAATTGGGGAGACTAGTCTACCAATCATCATCAGGAGCGATTGTGAACTCCATCCTACTTAGTCTAACAAAAAACAGGAATGTCTACACCCATACTTAAGGATTAAGTATTTAGGAGAATGGCCTATGACAGACATGTGCTACCAAATGACAAATCAGAAAAACTGACAGACCCCTGGGCTGTCCTAAGTCAAGTTTAAGCTACCATTGGTACATATAAGACGCAGGAAAGTAATGTAAAAACCATCTATACATTTCATGTCACTTCCTCTCTTGGGCCTCTTTTGCCGTGGAGAGGTGGCTGGCAGAGCGTGCTGAGCGTTTCGGCATCTTGAGTGGCAGCTGCTATTGTCCGGGTTTAGCGGTGAGTTTTCCTTGATACCATACTAGAGGAAGCTGAGTAGCCTAGTTCAGGTAAGGAATCTTTACTGAGCCCTCTCGGAGTTTAGGCTGATTCTTTCTCCGTTACATTCCAAACACTATCCTCTTAGAAAGCCACTAATCTTCTTCAGAGACCTCGTGGAGGAGTAGTTTGAACTCCCCCTGGCACAGGCCAGGAGGGAGAAATCCTACACTTTTCCCTCTCCCTTCTCCTTAATTCCTTCCCTCTATATTAATTAAACCACCATAAATTTGCAAACTGACTTGGGTATTTTATTTGGGATATTCCCTGGAGACTAAAATTAATTTAGATTAGGTCACAACACTAAATTTATCCTTACACCTGCCAAATTTTGGAATGATGGCAGTGATAAACTCTGTTAGAAATATCTCAGCTGTGGTTGAAAGATTGGCTCAAGATACAGCTCAAGCCTACTCCTGAACTACCAAGTCCACTGACTTCTTAGCAAAAATAATTTTACAGAATTGGCTGGCCTTTGACATGCTTACATTGGGAGGTACAGGTGCCTTTATTAATCAATTTTCATATTCTTAGGTAAATAGATTTGGAGAAATCGTGGCGAATATCCATGAGCTTCAAAGGATTTTAAATGGCACACATCAAGTTACTATAGAGACTCATAAGACTAAAAAAAAAAAAGAAAAAAAAGAGGGGAAGAAGAGATGGAAGGCCTCTGTCTTTATTTTATCTACTCACAAGGTCATATATTTTGAGTTAGAAGAGACCAGAGAGGTCAATTATTTTAATCCCCTCCTTTTATAAATAAGGAAATCAAAGCCCAGAAAAGTTAAGTAATTCCAGCTTGATGTCTCAATTATTATGTACTACTTTCCTTAAATCTTGAATATGCCTTGTAAAGTGTCTCCCTCTCCAAGAGTGGATACTCAGTGGATACTCATCATGAAGATATTAAAAATAATCAACTGATTTACTGTGTCAAGTTTCTCATTATAATATGTAGGCAATAAGTATCTGCTAACATTTCTATAAGTTAAATGAAAAGTTAATGGAAACTAGATCTAAGGGGAAAATCAGCAGATTTAAATAATTAAACAAATAAAAGATAAATAACATATCCAATTTAATAAAATCTACATAATAAACCTGATACATTAATGAGAAAACTAAGCTCTGATAATTACTTAATAACAAGTAAGATGGTCTTAATTTAATAATTTTTAATTATCAATATTCTTGTTGGTTTTTTTTAAAAGGAGAATATTTGTTGAATAGCAGGCACCTGCCACAGAGAAAAATATTTCGTTTTATAGTAATGTTTTATCTAGATTAGTGATAAGAAGAAAATGACCAAAGCTAACAGAAAGAATTTTTCAAAATATCAATAAAAATTGTGTGCTGCTGAAAAATTTTAGTTATTTTAGGCTCAACTCCTGAATACTTAAACATGTTAAAATTAATCATACTTTTTATCATGTTAATTTTGCAAAAAGCATACATCAGGAAAGAAAAAGACAAGGAAATATCAGAAAACCAACTCCATAACTTTCATTTTCCCCTCAGTCTTACCTGATCCAGGAGTGATTAGTGGTCCCTCTAACTCAAGTGCCTCATCTTCAGACTGGTCATCTTGTTTTTTCTTTTTTTTCTTTGTTGGATCTTTGGGCTTTTTTAAGAGAGAGAGTTCTTCAGGATGTCTAATATCTAATGAAGAAAAATACAAATTAAAATTATTCACTAAAACAAAGAGAAAGTGTATTTATATATGTTTAATAATGTTATCTTTTTGGTAAAAAAGTATTTTTGCCTTAAAATGTTATGTAAAATTTCCTGTTCTGTTTTTTCTGCAGATTTAATTATAATACATAAACCTTTAACAAATCATTTTTCATATTTATTTTTTAGTGGAAGAAAAGACAACTAAAAAGATCTGAATAAAGAGAATTCTTAGTGGGTGGCAGCAATGCCTTTTGTCAAATTATTAGCATTTTAGCATCTGTCATAAAGCCCTGATGTTCTTTTATGTATTATTACTTCTGAACTAAATTCCATCAGCTTAGCCCTTTTCCATTATCCACATCCCCCATTTAAGATTCAATCCAGTTCCATATGGGAGCCTATGAGAAATCTCTTCTCTTCATCTCAAAACCCCTTGACAATTTTTCTATATATAGACTTTTCTGCATTTTAGCCTCATATCAGCAACTGCCTAAAGTTGTTGTCATTCATTCATTTCAGTTATTTGCAATTCTTCATGACTCCATTTGCAATTTTCTTGGCAAAAGATATTAGTGATTTGCCATTTCCTTTTGCAGCTCATTCAATAGATAAAATGGGGCAAACAGGTTAAGTGACTTGCCCTGGGTCATATAACTGTAAGATTCTGAGACTAGATTCGAATTTAGATCTTCCTAACGCCAAGACCACTGCTCCGTCCAGCAAGTGAGCTGCCCCCAGCAGCCTATCGAGCATCATTCCATATGGCCAAAGTAGAACTCATTAATTTTCCCCTTAAACTCATACTTTTCCCAAACTTCTTCATTTTTATTGGAGACACTACTATTCTTCTAAGTTCTCAAAAGTTCTTAATTTTGGCATTAATCAGGACTCATCTTATCATATCCCACCTATCCAATCAATTACCAAATCATATTATTTCTACCTCTAACAACATCCTACAAATCAATTTAGCTATCACCTTAAATCAAACCCTTATCACCTCTCATCTAAATCAGCTTAAGAGCCTACTTAATTGGCAATCTCGTCCTAGTAGTCTGTCCTCCACACTGCTTGGCTAAGGGCACAAATTTCTTAATGTCATTCCCATGCTCTATAAACTTCAGTAGCTTATTAGCTCTAGAATCTACTATAAATTCCTCTTTTTAGCTTTTATATAACCTTTCACAAAAAGGACCTACTCTATTAAAACCACTCCAGTACTGTGAGATCCCAACAACTGGCCTTCTCTGTTCTTCAGACATAATACTCCATCTTTCATCTCTTGCATCAGTTGTCCTCCATGTTGAAAATGTACTCTGACTCAAAGAAGCACTCTTTTCTTCAACAGAAAGCCTTTCCTGATCCCCCAACTAAATGCTCCTTCCTCTCAAACTACTGTGTATTTTTTTGTACTTTAGTTCTGTACATTTATTCTGCATCAACTAATATAGGTTATAGGTACATATTGTTTCATTCTTCTACTCAAAAACCTCAGTAGTTTTCTGTTACTTCTACGATAAAATATAAAGGGTCAAAAGTAGTTTAAAAAATATAAAGGGTTAAAAATAGTTTAACTAAATTTATGAGTTAAAAAGTATTATTGTGGTCACCATTTATAAAAATTTAAAATTTAAAAATTAAACTATGTTGTCAGCAGAGTAGTAATTACAGCAGGTAGTAAAAAGGGAAAAGTAAAAAGTAAAAAGGCAGAAGGTAGAAAATATTGCCTAGCTAAATACTCTATAATTGCCAATCCAAAGAAATCTAGCTCAATTCCAACAAAGGCTCCCTCATGTCTTGATCTCCAACCCAGAATCTCAGTAGTCTCTTCAGCAAGAGTCTTACCAGAGCAGAATCAATATCCAACACAGAAGACCAAGGCAAAAGAATCTCTCCAAAGCAGAAGACCCTCCAACACAGAGATACCAATGCACAAGTCCTCCCCCAGCAAGAGTCACCAAGGCAGTAGAAGTGAATCAGAATGCCCTAGGCTTGCGGTTATAAACAGTTTTCTCCATGTTACTTCCTGTCTCTCTGGTTTCTCCTTCCTTTCACTGTAGGCTCATTTATTATGATAAATGTTCCCAGGAACCAATCAAAGTGCCTCAATTTGCCTAGCAATGCCTGGGGGGTGAGGGGGTGTGGAGGGCAGTGCTTGTGATCTTTTAGGACTAAGTAAGTGTTTTGTTAAGTAGGGATACTTCAAGTTCCTGATTGATTCCTGATTGAACTTAAAATAGACAAAGGGAATAAAGAAATTCCCTTTCACAATCCCTCCCTGTGATTCTATTGGGAGATAAGCATGTAGAAATCTCCCAGATTTATATGCCTAGTCTTTTCAGTGAATCATTTCAAATATCCAGTTTATACTTCTAAAGATTTTCTAGCTAAAAGAGCATACAATACTGCACTTTCTAAGGGGAAATTACAATAGTTCTATAAAAAATATGGAAATAAAAGAGGAAGAGAGCAAAAATATTCATTAGTAGGCACATTGACAAAAAGCCAATTATGGGGCAGTCACTTTGGTATAAGAGTTTACATTTTAAATAAATGTGTTCAACCCCCTTCAATTCAATTCACTACATCTCAAAATTCATTCTGGATCTTCTGATGCAGTGTATGGTTTTCACAGGCTTCTTTATGGCATTTTCTTTAAAAGAGTTCACTTTCTTGATTCGGGAAGTCAACAAGCTTCTTGTCCTGAAATTTATTGCAGACAATTTTAAATCTTGGATTTTACAAAAATAATATACTTTATTTGTATATCCAGCTCAAAATAATGTGCAGGACACAGAAAAGGCACTTAATTCATGTTAGTTGATTTATAGGAAGGTATTCTGGTATACATAAATTTGTATTTGGGAGGCATGAAATCCTATTTTCCCAGCTCTTTAATCAAATGCAAGTCAATTAACCTTTTAGAAATTAAATTTCTTCATTTTCACTTGCCATACCTACCATGCATGGCATGGATTAAAACTTGGGTTTTTTACTAAATAAGAGTAAATAAAAGAATATGGTTGCTGACTTCAAAATATTATAGCTTAAGTCAAAATGACTTTTAGTAGCTTTTATTTACAAAGAGGTGGAAAGAATGAAAGTGGAAAATGTAGATAGAGATAAGATTCTTAAAAAGCCTACCAGCCCTAAGAGCTTCTCCAGCAAAGTGAAGCCCAGAGTTCAGCACCCTGGAAAGAGGCTCCCTCAAATCTCAATCTCTGTGTGGAGTCTTTAGCCAGTAGTCCATCAGCACAGATGCCAAATGCCAGGAAAGGAATGAGCCTCTCCAAAACCAAGGAAGCCAAGTCTTCCTCCAGCCCAGCTCACTGATGTAGAGTGCATGACTGAATCCTCAGGCTGGCCTTTTTAAAGCAGTTTTCTTGACATCACTTCCTGTCACTCCCCCACATTATGGGAAACAATGGCAACCTAGCATTGCCCAGGGCAGAGGCAGTGGTCTTTGGAGGTGTCATTTACTCTAGTAAGTGACTTGTGAACACTCATACTTGAGAGGTGCTTTCAATTCTTGATAATCAGTGTTAAAGGTTGCTGATTGATTTCATTAAAATAGATAGAGAAACAAATAGATCTGAATTACATTAGTAGATGAGCTTCAAAGGGCCTGGTACAAATTAACAAACCCAACAAGTCAATGGTATCATCATATTCAGGCACTTATCTAAACCATCCCTTGTGCAAATAACCAAACTGAGACCCAGACAGATTAAATGATTTGCCCAATGTCACACAGGTAGCAACTTTCAGAGATTTAAACCAAGATACTCTTATTTTGTCAACCAGGTGACACAGTGGTGAAAAAATATAAGGCCTTGAGTCAGGGAGATTCATCTTAGAATCTGGTCTTAGACAATAATTTGCCCTGTGCAGTGTCCTGTTTATTTCAGTTTCTTAATCTATGAAATGAGCTGGAGAAGAAAATGACAAACCACTCTAGTAGCCTCACCAAGAAAATCTCAAAAAGAGTTGAGAAGAGTTGGATATGACTGATGACTGAACAACAACCACCTCTTATCTGTGTATTGTGTACCTGGGCACTGAAGGAAACAAAGGATTTTAAGACATGAAGGTGAAGGAGGGTGCATTTACATATGGAGACAAGAAAGAATATTACATAAATGAAATAGGTTACAGATTAATTTGGCAAGATTGTGCATAACATGAGGCAGAGTAATTGTCTAGAATGAGAAACTGTTCTCTTAAGTGCCAGAGAGGTTTATATTTTATCCTAGAGGTAACAGAAAACTACTGAGGTTTTTTCAGTAGAAGAGTAACATGGTTAGACTTGTGCTTTGGGAATATCACTTTGTAGGCTCTATGAAAGGACTGGAGGCAGAGCACCTAATTAGGAGACTATTGAAATACTCTAGGGAAGAGGTGATCCAGATTTGAATTGAGGTGGTAGCTATTTGAGTGGATAACAGATAGCTAAGAGTCACAAACAAAAACCAAAACCTTTAAGCTTTTAAGGGATGATAATAAAATGAGAATGAAAAAGATAGTAGAAGACCTTAGAGGTCTAGAATTGGTAGAGACAAGGGTAGAAGATTAAATATACAGCATTTAAATAGAACATTCATTCACTTTAGAAATCACCTAAAATTACAAATAAGGGCATTGTCTAGATTTATTTTGTTTTGTTCATTGTCTAGATTTAAGAAATGAATTGTTAAAATGTTTTTAAAAAATAGAAGCATATGAAGCATAAATTATTTTAGCTGGCACACTAGTAAACATCTACCAACTCCAGGATTGAGTGATAAATTTGGTTTTAATGAACCTCAAAATAACCAAGTTAGGATAGATTAGAATGATGGAAAATGATCACAAAATAAAAATTTACACAAATTAAAAAAAATATATCTTAAAGAAATTTAAAAGAGATTAGGTAATTTTATGCTTTCCACTATACAATGCAACAAGTCATCTGTTTGTTTTTTCTTCCGTCCAGTATTTAACATAGTAGCTAGAACCCAGTAAATATTTAATATAGCCTGATTGATATTTAAATTCCATTCTCCATTTTCTATCTTAAAATGTATATATGCACATATATAAATTTATATATATATATACATATATAAACTATCTGCAGACATATGAAAAATGTTCCAATTATTGATTAGAGAAATGCAAATTTAAACAACTCTGAGATGCCACAGCACTCCTGGAAGGAAATGCGGGAAAACTGCTGATGAAACTGTGAACTGATACAACCACTCTAGAGAGCAATATGGATCCAGGACCAAAGTAAAATTAGGCATGCTCTTTGACTGGGTCTGTATCCCAAAGAGATTAGAAAAGGGAAAAGGATTTATTTTTTAAATATTTTTAGCAGCAATTTTTAGTAGCAAAGAATTGGAAACTCAGGAAGGATGAAAAAGTTGTGCTATATGGTTGTAATGGAATACTGTTGTGACATAAGAAATGGCAAACACATTCAGTCCAGAAAAATCTAAAAAGACTTCTATGAAATAATACAGAGTAAAGGGAAAACAGTGTACACAATAACATAAATACTGTATTATGATTAACTGTAAACAACTGCTATTACTAGCAAAATAAAATTCCAAAGTGATTCATGATTATAAAAAGCTATTTCACAGTCAAAAAAGAAACTATTAGAGTCTGAATGCAGATCAAAGCATGCCATCTTATTTCCTTCCTGAGTATTTTTATTATGTGTGTGATATGATCTTCTGTGACATCATGGGAAATAAGCACTGGTATAACCTATATCAGACCTATACCACCTCAGGGAAGGAGGAAGTCAGGAGAAAATCTTAATCACAGAATTTCAGAAAGTATTTGAAAAAATAAAATAAAATTTAAGATGGGATTAGCAGGATTAGCAGATAGATAGCAGAATAAGGCTTGAAACTAACTTGTTAACCAAATGCCCTTACAAACAATAAAAAACAACTCCATAGAATTAATCCTAAAAATGGCAAAAACAGAAGAGTTAGGAATGAGGCAGAGTAAGGAAGAACAATTTGGGAGGAAGGTCTCTGAACTTTCTGGCCTCAGAATCCCCAGATAGGATACCTAGGAATCAACAAGCTGCAGGTCTTGGAGTCAAGGTTTTTACCTTGTCTGTCTGACCTAGGAGTTTACATGCCAGTGGCAGACACCAATGTAACAAACAGGCAGAGAGCCATGGGACCAGTTATGTAGGCTTCAGCTCACAACTGGGGATTCATAGCTAAACAGGATTTCAGGGGCTCAGGTACACTGACCAGACATCATTTCTGTCCCAAGTTGCACCTTCAGGAGAGGAGGAGTGAAGAAAAAATAAACAACAGTGAATGCAGTAACTGAGGAATGTGAGAGTAAAAATCAATGAATTCTCCAAGTATTTAAATTTATAGGATTTAATAATACAAAGTAAGAGATAAAGGGGTTCCTTCAGTCAAGTGAGCAGAGCACAGAGCCAGAGACCCATGTCTGCAGGCCTTATCCAAAGCAAAAGCCCAAAAATCACCACAGGAGGGGTTTCAGCAAAATTTATCTCCCAAATGTCAAACTCCTACAGTTCATCAAACTATGAACAGCCACAAGTTCAAAAAGAGCTTTCAGAATGAACTCAAATAAAACCTCAAAAACCACGAGAGAGAGAGGTGGAGGAAAAATAGAAAATCAAGAACAATATGAAAGATTACCTAACTGGAAAAGAGGCCCAGAAACTCAGGAAAGTAAATAACTCATTAAAACATAGAAACAGACATGGGGAAGTCAATGACTTCTTAGGCTATGGTCTTGAACCTATGGCACGTATGCCAGAAGGGCACAGCCTCTTCTGTGGGCAGGCCTGCTATTGTGCCAGCACAGAGTACACCAGAGTTCATTACTAGAAAGTCAGAGGAATGTAAGGTCAGACTGCTCCTTTACCCCCTCCCAATCTCTCCAGAGGACATTTCTCACTCTCTAAACGGTTCCCCATCACTGTCCCAGGAAGTAAGAAATAAAAGAATGAAATAATAGATATTATAAAACATCTTATTACAAAAAGAACTAACCTGGGAAATAGATCAAGGAGATATAAGGATTGTTAGACTATTAGAAAGATTTAAAAAGGGGGTTTTAGACACCATTGCTTGACACATGCCACTCTCCTGCCTTGGAAGATAAGGATTTAAAAAAAAAAAAGAAATGGACTAAAGAACAAGTCAGAAAAATAATAATTTCATTAAAAAGAATTATGAGACAATATACCAAGACCTAAGGGATACAGCAAAAGCAGTAATTGGAGAAAAAATTTATATCTCTTAATGCTTATATTTGTAAATAGAGAAAGAACAGATCAAAAAATTAGGAATGCAATTTAAAGAACTAGAAAAGTTCTATACCCAACTAAAAACCAAATTATAAGTCCTAAAAATTAAAGATGGGATCAACAAAATAAAATAAGAAAACCACTGAACTAATGAATAAATTTAATTTTTAATTAAAAAATCAACAAAATAAACCATTGGTTAATGATTTTTAAAAAGTGAAAAGCAAATCACAAGCATTAAAGATGAGAAGGGTGAAAGCATTTACTATATATTATTTTGCTCAATTATATGTGGATAAATTTAATTCTAGGATATATTTATATTTATAAATTCTAATTATAAGGTAAGGGTTTAAAAAACAAAAGGAAAAAGCTCTTGGAAAATAATCCCCTCAAAATTAGAATTGGGAAAGTAAAAGCTAATGACTTCATGACACAACAAAGAAACAATAAAAACAAAATCCAAAGCATGAAAAAATAGAAGAAAATGTGAAATAGATAATATAATAGAGGGAAAGATGGAAGGGTGATGGGCAATGCTTTAAACCTTACTCCCATCACAACTGACTCAGGTGGATATAGAAATCTATCTTATCACATAAGAAAGGAAATAAAGAAATGGGGAAGAAGAGAGGGAGGCAGAAGTGAAAAACAAAATCTATGTGACCAGGGAAAGGCTGAAAGGAGAAAGAATAAGGAGAAAAATGAAAGGAAGAGAAATACAGGGTAATCATAACTGCAAATGTGAATGGAATGATACCAGGAACCAAGATGGCAGAGGAAGGAAGGAACACTCTAATTTCACCCAAAATTTTAGGAGGTATTTTGCCCAATTATATGCCAATAAATCTGGCAATCTGAATGAAAGGGATGAATAATTGTAAAAATAACAATTTCCCATATTAACAGAGAAAAAAGAATACTTAAAATAATCCCATCTCAGAAAAAGAAATTGAAAAAGTCATCAATAAAATCACCAGGAAAAATAATACTTCAGGACAGACAAATTCAACCATTTAAAGAACAATTAAATCTAATACTATATAAACTATTTGGAAAATAAATTCCTTTTCGTACACAAATATGACTCTGATACCTAAGCTAGGATGGACAAAATCAGAGAAAGAAAACTATAGAACAATTTTCTTAATGAATCTTGAGACAAAAATTAAAAAATAAAAAATAAAAAAAATAAACATCATGGAGACTACAGCAACATATCAAAAGGATCATTTACTATGACCAAGTAAGATTTATACCATGAAAACTATTAGCATAATTGACTTCTGTGGTCAATTATGTAACAAAAAACAGAAATCATCTGAATAAATGCCAAAGAAGCTTTTGACAAACAAAATATAGCACCTATTTCATTAAATTCCATTAAAAAAAAAAAGAGCAGCGCACTAAATGAAGTTTTCCTTAAAATGATATGTAGTAATGGGTATAAACTAGAAGCCTTCCAAATAAGATAAGGGGTGAAGTAATGGAGTGTGAAAAAGAGATTACTACACCAGAGAAATATTGGCAAGCAAATGCAAGAAATGAAATTTTGAAGGAACTGTCAATCAAAAAGAAGTAAGAGTCCAATAGAATCTTAGAATAGAAAGCAGTTGAGAAAACCAGCAACTGAAGGGTAGACTTTTCTTCCTGCTGTCTGGGAGGAAAGATCAACTGAGAGATAGGCTTGCTCTAGATTCCTGGCTACTCATTGACTCAATATTGAAAAGGTTGGAGCTTAGTTCTGAAGAACCTTTTCAGTTTATCCCCTCATAGACAAAATAACTTTATTTTCCTGTATTGATCCCCATAGGAGATTAGGGAGACCTTAACTTCTGTCTTCCCTCTCCCTCCTCCCTTAATACCCTTAGGGGAGAATAAGACCCCTTATTAAGAATAAGACCCCTTTCAGATAAGAGTTTATAGTGTGAGATTAATCCTTTGAAACTTCTAATAACTTAACATACTGAGAAGAGTCATTAAGATAACTGACAGAAGGACAGGAAGTGGAGTAGGGGGAAGGAGTGCAAACCTTTGCCTTTCCTCTAACTTATTTCCTGGTGTTATCACTCCAACAATCTGTCTGCTACCATAAATATCCTAATAGGAGCATCTATTACAGGTGCCCATTATCACCACTATTATTCAATACTGTACTAGAAATGAAATAAGAGAAGAAAAAGAAATAGAATTAGAAAAAGCAATGAGGAAACAAAATCACTCTTTGCAGGTGACATGGTATAAACCTAGAAAATAAAATTTAAAACTAATCAAAACAAAGTTTCAGGAAGTAAACTCACATGAATCATCAGTATTTTTATATATTGCCAACAAAGTCCAGAAGCAAAAGTTAGAAAGAAAAATCCTATTTAAAATAACTGTAGGCAATTTAAAATACCTAAAGGTCTACAAAAACCAAATATTCTTCACAGAAATCTAAACTACTGGAAAAACAACTTCTCATGAGTAGGCTGAGCTAACGTAACAATAATAATAATAAAAAACTCCCTAAGAAAAAATACCCAGGTCTAGATGGATTCACACAAATGAATTCTATTTGTAATATTTATTGGGAAAGGAAATAGGATTGGAAAAAAGGGTGATAATAAGGGAGGTTTGTATGGGGTATGGAGGAGTTGAGGGGAGAGAGGGTATATTGCTTGGTGAGTCAAGGGAGGGAGATGCCCCCTGCTGAGAGGAAGCAGCAGGGGTCCGATAAGGCCTGTTTGTCCTGGAATGACTGAAACTGAAGTTCAGCTCCCTCTAAGACCAGAAAAGATAGTCCACTTATCTGACTGCGAATTCAAATAATATAAAGTTTAATAATCCAGTTGGAATTGGAGTTTTTCCTTAGCTTCAGAGTATAGGGACAGGCCCTAGAGGCTGGCGGAGGGTTTGTCCCACTCCTGTCTACTCGTTGTTCTAATTCAGAATCTTAGCAGTAGACAGAAAGCAAACAAGAACAATTCTAACCTTCAGAAGCCTGTGTCTTCGGGCTGAACCAAGCATGCCACTCCACACTGGGGTGAACAAGTTCCTCTCTCCTCCAATACCCGGAAGCAAGTCCCCCCCTGGCAGGAAGGAAGTGCTAGTCACAAGATCCAACTGCCACTCCCAGTTGGGCCCTTCCCTCACAAACTGTCAGTCTTGTTTCCTTTCCACATATCAAACATTCAAAGAACAACTAATCCCAATATTATACAAACTATTTGACAGAATAAACCAAGGAGTTCTACCAAATTCATTTTATGACAAAAACATGGTACTGATCCCAAAGCCAGGTACATCAAAAAAAGAGAAAGAAAACTGAAGACCAATCTCCCTAATGAATATAGATGCAAAAATCTTAAATAGGATGCGAGCAAAAAGACTCCAGCAAGTCATCACAAGGGTTATCCACTATGACGAGGCAGGATTCATACCAGGAATGCAAGGATGGTTCAATATTAGGAAAACCATCCACATAATTAACCATATCACATGATTATCTCAACAGATACAGAAAAAGCCTTTGATAAAATACAACACCCATTGCTACTGAAAACACTAGAAAGTATAGGAATAGAAGGGCCTTTCCTAAAAATAATAAACAGTACACATCTAAAACCATCAGCAAACATCATCTGTAATAGGGATAAACTAGAAGCCTTCCCAATAAGATCAGGAGCTAAACAAGGATGCCCATTATCACCTTTATTATTTAACATTGTACTAGAAACACTAGCAGTAGCAATTAAAGAAAAAGAAATTGAAGGTATTAAAATTGGCAATAAGGAGACCAAGCAGATAGCTCTTTGTGATGTTTTACTTAAAGAGTCCTAGAGAACAAACCAAAAAGTTACTCAAAACAATCAACAACTTTAGCAAAGTTGCAGGATACAAAATAAACCCACATAAGTCATCAGCATTTCTATATATTTCCAACACAGCTTAGCAGCAAAAACTAGAAAGAGAAATACCATTTAAAATCACCCTAGACAATATAAAATACTTAGGAATCTATCTCCCGAGACAAACACAGGAACTATATGAACACAACTACAAAACACTCTCCACACAGTTAAAACTAGATGAAAACAATTGGGAAAACATTGATTGCTCATGGGTGGGACTAGCTAAAATAATAAAAATGACAATCCTACCCAAATTAATTTACTTATTTAGTGCCATATCCATTGAACTACCAAAAAACTTCTTTACTGAATTAGAAAAAAACATAATTAAGTTCATTTGGAAGAACAAAAGATCAAGGATATCCAGGGAAATCATGAAAAAAAAAATGCAAAGGAAGGAGGACTTGCAGTCCCAGATCTCAAACTATACTATAAAGCAGTGGTGTAATAATTAAATTAGTTGAAGCCATAAACTGTAATAATTAAAATAGTGGAAGATTTAAATTGTAGTAGATATAAGAGTGGATGAGTAAGTTGTGACCGCAGAAAATATGTTTTCACTACAGTGTCTTGTTTCAAATCAAATATAAGGTGGTCGCCAGGGAAATATTACCAATTATGAATATACCCAAGTCAACTGGGTTTTATAGAGAATTTAATTAATAATACAATGAGGAATTAAGAAAGACAGAAAGAGAGAAAAAGGAAATAATGAGAAAAGGATAGGCCGGCCCAGGGCAGCCCTGGCCAAAACAAGCCTAAGCCCTAAAAGAAAGATCAGTCAGTCCTTAATCACTCACCACAAGATCTGTCCAAGCAAGGATTCTAGTGACACCAGGCCAGCTTCATCTCAGCTGACTCCACCAGCTCAATGCCTGAATCTGAATCTGAATGTAATAGCCCTGGAGAGAATCCCAAGAGAGAGCCTTCAAGGCAGCCTTGGCCAGCTGCCTCCTTCAATTCAGCGTTTCCCAGCTGACTGTCCCAAGAGAGAGCTTTTCGTCTCCTTTTAAAGGGAATTTTCTCCTATGTCACCTCCCCTAAGTTCTCACATCTACCAATCACAGTACACATTTTTCAAAGGACAGATCATTCTTAGTTCACACCTGAGTAGACTAATCTTTTGAGTAATTCACACCTGAGAAAACTAGAATCTCTGAGTAAGTTCTCACCTCTTTGCTCCTTGTAAGTTCACAAGTTGCCTGACCTTCATAGGTACTTAGCACCCTTTTGTATTATATCCAAAAATAGGCATGGCTTAAAGAACTTTTTGTCTTACTATAAGTATGGGTTTAAGTACTTTTCATTGTTCAGCAAAGAGTTTCTTTCCCTAAAGCAGGCTTAAGTAGGGGTGGAGTAGAGTTCTCACATTCCTGATCTAAGTTACGTCACTGCCCAAATGGGGAATGGTCCCAATGGGGAATGGTCTTAACCTAACCTTATGAAGTAGGGTCTGGGAATTTTTTAAGGTTTACAATCCTAACCTTATGAAGTAGGGTTTGAGAATTTTTAAGGTTCACAATCCCCCCTGAATGATTATTGGGAGACTAGTCTTAAACATAATCATCTTGTAGTTCTAAATGCACTTCTAACTACAGATATATACAATATTCAATTTTCTAAGAGGAAATTAGAGTAGTGAGGGAGGAAATAGAAAAGAAAGAAAGCAAAACCAATGTTTTGCTAGGTGCATTGACAGAAAGCCAAATTAGGGGCAGTCCCTTTTGGCATAAATGTATACATTTACAATAAATGTTTAATCAAAGTTCAGTTCAATCAACCATATCCAAAGTTCATTCTTGATCTTCTTGATGTAGTGTAGGTTTTCCAGCATCTTTCTGCAACAATTCATTCTCTGGATCTAGGAGTTATGAAGCTTCTTTCTTGAAGATCTTTTCTCGAACAAAATCAAAATCTTAGATTTTTATGAAATACAATCTCAAACAAAAAAATCAAAATTCTTAGATTTTAAATTAAAATACAAGCCCCCTTAAGTAGGTGTTAAAAAACATCCAGTTCAGCTCAGAATGCAATGTTGAGTTATGGGGTCAATTATTAGAAGAAGAGAAAAATAATCAAAAACATAAGGAGTAAAAAAAATTCAAAATAGGCCCTTGTATAGGTCCAATTTAAAGTAATTTCTATCCCACAAGTCTGTAGAACAGAATGTAGTAATATTTCACTTAGCCTTTTGTAGCCAAGACTACAGGAAGCTGCCATAATATAAGGAGGAAAAGAATTAGAATTCTATTTTGATAGGGAAGCATCATTCCCTCATTTGATTTTTAACATTCTTAGGGATATAGGGAGCCAGCATGATAGTAAAATTTTGTACTGGTATGAGTACTTCACAAAGAGTGTAGCTACAAGGAAGTCCTACGACTTAACATATGTCAAACGTTGCAAGCAAGAGTCTCACATTAGTATTTCATGTGTGCTCTTTTTGGCACTTTTCAGGTTAAGTCTTTGCTCCCTTTTTTATCCCATTTTCTGGAATCAGATACAAACATCAATCCTACAGTCCTATAATATTTTATCAATAAATGGCAGGTTCCCATAGTTTAAAGCTTTTGGGTATGCATTGATATTATAGCAAGAATATATATATTAACTTGTATTACTGCAGGAAAAAATATTAATATTAATCATGTGTACCTTTAGTACAAGAAATGAGAAAAATCAAATATTATAATCAAAATAAAGAAAAGCAATAAAAATAAGGAAAAAATCAGTAATTCAATGTGTTTTCAAAAACAGCATCCATTTTTCTATGGATTATTATCTCCAATTCATATGATAGGGTACAGTCAACCAGTCTCAAACGAAGATGCTTTCTTCATATGTGAGCAATGAACCCAAAAGTCCTTTTCTCCAACCTTTATAGATGTTGGAGTAGTTAATAATATTTGGAATGGTCCTTCCCACGAAGGCTGAGTTGCTCCAGTACGCTTGAAATTCTTAATATACACTGTCTCCTGGGTTCAGGTCATGAAGAGAAAAATCTAGTGGTCCATCTTGTACTGCAGCTCCAAATTCATGAAGTTCACGTAGTTTGTTCTGTAATTCCTGTATATAGGAAGCAATAGTAGTATCTCCTCCTAATAGTGATGTATATGCAAGGGAAAAAGGTTTAGCCTGTATAGGCAGATGTCCAAAAATCATCTCAAATGGTGAGATATGTAGGTCTCCTCTAGGCCTGCTTCTAAGATAAAATAGGGCCAGACTGAGAATTTAAAGGCCATTATAAATATGTCTCAGTGCATAATTTGCCAATCATAGTTTTAAGTTCTTTGTTCATCCTCTCCACTTGGCCTGAGCTCTGGGAATGATATGGAACATGGAATTTGGGAGTTATTCCCAAGCAATAATATATATGCTTAGGACAGAATCAGTAAAATGACTTCCTCTATCTGAATCAATACATGCTGGTAGTCCAAAGCGAGGAATAATTTCCTTTAAAAGTATCTTAGCAACAAAATCCGCTGTGGCTCAGGTCGCAGGAAATGCTTCCGGCCACCTGGTCAGTTAATCTACAATGACTAGACAAAATCTATAACGTCCAGCCTTTGGCATTGTTATGAAATTCTATCTGTAGATGTTCAAAAGGTATGTAAACCAGGACATCCACCAAAGGCTTTTCCACAAAATGCATGTTGGTTATATGCTTGACACGTAGAGCAGGCTGAACACACTTTAGAGGCTATAGTAGTTATACCAGGGGCTATCCATACTCTCTTGACAGAGTCCACGATGCCCTGGGTGCCAAAATGACCACTTTTATGAATAGATTGGCAAATTTGATGATAGAAACTTCTAGGGAGCAGGGGTTTTCCTTCAGATGACACCCATACTCCATTAATCTGTTTTGCTTTAAATTTTTGTTTCCATTTTTCCACTTCCCTTTCATTATACGAAAGTGATAAATTTAAATCATCAGTGGTTGTTAATGTTAAAATTAATTCAGTTCCTTCTATGGCTGCTAGCTTTGCAGCAGCATCTGCTCGATCATTTCCTCTAGAGACTGGGTCAGTGCCACCTGTATGAGCAGAACAATGAACTACAGCAAGGGCTTCAGGCAGCTGTAGAGCAGAAAGAACTTCATTAATAATTTCTGCATTAGCTATAGATTTTCCAGCTGAGGTTAAAAATCCTCTTTGGAGCCATAGCATTCTGACTGAATGACAAATGCCAAAAGCATATCTAGAATCTGTATAAATTGTTGCCTTTTTATCCTTGGCAATTATACAAGCATGCTTCAGAGTTGCTAATGTTAGAAGGTAATGAAGCTGACCATTCAGTGGTAAATTCTGAGACTACAGCAGCTCCAGTGTAGCGTATGCCATCTCTCATAAAAGAGGAACCATCAGTAAATAAAATCAGATCTCCATTGTCTAAGGGAGTGTCCAAGAGGCTATCTTGAGGCTTTTCTGCCATGGACACTAATGTTTCACAATTGTGTAATGGTTCTCCTGAAGTTGGTAAATCTGGAAGCAAGGTGGCAGGGTTAAAAGTAGTACAACCTTTTAAGGTAACATTTTTGCTATTTAACAACGTTATTTCATATCTTGTAATTCTCTGATCTGAGAAAGCCTGTGTTCTATGTTTTATCAACAATGCTTCTAACTCATGTGGGCACATCATTGTTAATGGACATCCCAATACTAGATCAACAGTTTTTGTCACTAGTAAGGCTGTAGCAGCTACTCCTCTAAGACATGTAAGCTAAGGCAGTAGCTGCTGTTTTCAATACAGTGTCTTGCTTCAAATCAAATATAAGGTAGTCGCCAGGGCAACATTACCAATTATGAATATACCCAAGTCAACTGGGTTTTATAGAGAATTTAATTAATAATACAATGAGGAATTAAGAAAGACAGAAAGAGAGAAAAAGGAAATAATGAGAAAAGGATAGGCCGGCCCAGGGCAGCCCTGGCCAAAACAGGCCTAAGCCTTAAAAGAAAGATCAGTCAGTCCTTAATCACTCACCACAAGATCTGTCCAAGCAAGGATTCTAGTGACACCAGGCCAGCTTCATCTCAGCTGACTCCACCAGCTTAATGCCTGAATCTGAATCTGAATGTAATAGCCCCGGAGAGAATTCCAAGAGAGAGCCTTCAAGGCAGCCTTGGCCAGCTGCCTCCTTCAATTCAGCCTTTCCTAGCTGACTGTCCCGAGAGCTTTTCGTCTCCTTTTAAAGGGAATTTTCTTCATTGTTTAAAGTGGGGAATGGTCTTAATCCAACCTTATGAAGTAGGGTCTGGGAATTTTTTAAGGTTTACAATCCTAACCTTATGAAGTAGGGTTTGAGAATTTTTAAGGTTCACAGTGGTCATCAAAACAATTTGGTACTGGCTACAAGACACAAAGGAGGATCAGTGGAATATACTTGGGGTAAACGACCTCAGCAAGACAGTCTATGACAAACCCAAAGACCCCAGCTTTTGGGACAAAAATCCACTATTTGATAAAAACTGCTGGGAAAATTGGAAGACAGTGTGGGAGAGATTAGGTTTGGATCAATACCTCACACCCTACACCATTTTAAAACCAAGCAAGACATAGAAAGAATCACAAAATGTAAAATAAATCATTTTGACTACATCAAATTAAAGTTTTTGTAAAAATAAAACCAATGTAACTAAAATCAGAAGGGAAGCAACAAATTGGGAAACAATCTTCATAAAAACCTCTGAGAAAGGTTTAATTACTCAAATTTACAAAGGGCTAAATCAACTGTACAAAAAATCAAGCCATTCTCCAATTGATAAATAGGCAGTTTTCAGATAAGGAAATCAAAACTATTAATAAGCACATGAAAAAGTGCTCTAAATCTCTTATAATCAGAGAGATGCAAATCAAAACAACTCTGAGGTATCACCTCACACCTAGCAGATTGGCTAATATGACAGCAAAGGAAAGTAATGAATGCTGGAGGGGCTGTGGCAAAGTAGGGACATTAATTCATTGCTGGTGGGATTGTGAATTGATCCAACCATTCTAGAGGGCAATTTGGAACTATGCCCAAAGGGCAATAAAAGATTGTCTGCCCTTTGATCCAGCCATAGCACTGCTGGGTTTGTGCCTCAAAGAGATAATGAGGAAAAAGACTAGTACAAGAATATTCATAGCTGCGCTCTTTGTGGTGGCCAAAAATTGGAAAATGAGGGGATGCCCTTCAATTGGGGAATGGCTGAACAAATTGTGGTATATGTTGGTGATGGAATACTATTGTGCTAAAAGGAATAATAAAGTAGAGGAATTCCATGGAGACAACAACCTCCAGGAAGTGATGCAGAATGAAAGGAGAACCAGGAGTACATAGAGACTGATACACTGTGGTAACAATCAAACGTAATGAACTTCTCCATTAGTGGCAATGCAATGTCTCTGAACAATCTGCAGGGATCTAGGAGAAAAAACACTATCCACAAGCAGAGGACAAACTGTGGGAGTAAAAACACCGTGGAAAAGCAACTGCTTGACTACAGGGGTTTAGGGGATATGATTGAGGAGAGACTCTGAATGAACACCCTAATGCAAATACCAACAAAATGGAAATGGGTTCGATTCAAGGACACGTGATAACCAGTGGAATCGCGCATCGGCTATGGGGGGTGGGAGGGTAGGAAAAGAAAATGATCTTTGTTTCCAAAGAATAATGTTTGAAAATGACCAAATTAAAAAAAAAATTAAAATAAATATCAAGGAAGTTTCTTTGAATAATTTCTTTAAATAAAAAAAAAACATGATTGTTAGAAACACATTCTTCAACAAGTTAGGTCCTGAACACTAGTTCTGAATTTCAAAGTTACAAATTTTTATGTGACATTCTATTTAAAATATTGTTTTATAAAGATATGTTTACCTACTCTCCACTTTCAACACATCAACTAATTTTTGTTTTACTGATGGTGGTGTTTTTTAAAAAAATTATTGCCACTTCCAAAGAATCTTCTATCACTCTGTAACAAATACTAATCAACAAGGATGGAATTTCAAAACCTTCTCAATGTAAAAACATTCATGTTAAACTAAAATTTGTGTTCAACAATGGCAGTTCTCCATATTCGAGAGAAACTTCAAAATACCGACATTGTAATAAAATCTAATCTAGATTAGGGCATTTTACTAGATTTTAAATAAAGATGTTGATTTCATATATAATTCTTCAAGAATTTTTAACCATACAGTACTATTATAAAAATAAAAATCACAGTCAACAACTAGGGTTGAAGAATTAAAATGATACAACTATAACTGTATTTTAAAATGTGAAAGAACCGTTCTACTTGAGTCTGAAAAAGATAAATGCTTACCTTTACAACATTTTCTTTTGTCTACGTAGAAAAAAACAACAGCAACTTTCAGTCGGAGTGTTTATTATATAGTTCATATTTCTTTTTGCAATATTCATTTTTATGTGCATGTGATTGATCTGGTTCTTTACATTGTTATAGTCACTGTATACATTGTTTTATTGGCTCTAATTCACTGCATCAGTTCATGTAGTATTAACATGCTTCTATGAATGTCACATTATTTCTAATAGTACAGTAATACTCCATTTTGTTCATGTAATACATGATTAAGTATGCCAAAATCAATCCACATTACATTTCAAAACTCAAACTACCAGACTCCAGTTAAGGAAGATGACACATTGATGATCATTTCCTTTGGAACTTATCTGACCTTCAATAAGTATTGGAAAATGACAAAAATCCATCAATATCTCCATGTGGAATGAAATTCTGCTTGGGGCTCATACACCCAAAATCACTCTATTGAGCAGACAGGAGATTTGATGCTAGCAGAGTTCATGTGGCTTTATTCAGAGGTGGTTGGGGGAGGGGGGGGGAGTGAAGCATAGTGAAGGACTCTGTCTGAGCCTTAGCATCCTCAGAAGGGGATGGGAGGAGGCTACCTGGGCATAAGTAGCATACTCACAAGGAGTGGGGGTGTAGGGTGAGGTATTGACTGGGAATGGCCAGTATACCTAACAAGGCGGGGGGGTGGGGGGGGGGACGAGAGGCTCCAGTCTGAGGTCCCAGAAACAGTGGGCCCTGATGCCTAGGTCTGCTCAGGTTTTAGAGAGATCTAAGACAATGCCATCTCTACTTTCCCATCATCAGTATGTTCTTCTACTCTCCTTCTTCTAGATTCCTCAATCCTTTCCCAGCAATTCTGACCTTTCTAGGCGTATGGGAATATTCCTTAGGTTTGCAGTTTTCAGCTGAGTAACAGTTTTAGGCCTGTCCAAAGATTTGTCAGATTGCAACAATTCAGGGTAAAATACTATTTGAAACATTACTCAAGCCATAGCATTGCAACATTTCTTGGGACATGTAGTCAAGATTATAACTTGTAAATTTTGAGATTTTTCTCATAGGAATTAGGTCAACCCTGAACTTCTTCCCACATTAATAGAAGGGGGAGAGCAGTATCTTAGCCACATTTAAAAAACAGTATATTAAAGGCCTATATTAATATATTTATTCTTCTACTCTTCAAAAGAAGAGACTGGTATCTCCTAGTGGAAAGCCCCTAACTTCACTATTTTCTTATAGGAAGTTGCCAATCTAGGATTACTAATACTAATCAATGCATATTAAGGAATAATGCACAAATTTTATCACTAAAATCAAATATTATATAATCTGAAAAATATAGTACAAGTGTGCTAAGTAATCCCTACACCACAATCATCAAAATTACAATAATATATCCAGTGGACCTATAATTAGTATAACAATCAACTTATATTTATAAACTTCAATTTCAAAAACATTATAAAAATCAAAGTATATCAAGGGAAATTATGAAAAAGGGTAGAGCCAAAGGAAGAATAAATCGGTAATAGATTATATTAAAAAGTAGCAACAATCAAAACTATCTGGCATTGACAATAAATAAATAAAATAGTCAGTGGAATGACATTAAAACATAGACAACAAATAACAATGGAATTCAGTAACCCAGGGTTCCATAAATTAGAAACATAGATTAACTTAGTAAAAATGCTCTATTAGGTAAAAAGTGCTAGCTATACACATATACACACATTTATCTACTAAATATTACATATATTTATATTGTACAAACACATATTTGTATATTTTATTCTTTTATGAATATATGTACATATATATACATACACACGATAGATATAGATATATGAGCAAAAGCCATTCTCCAACAGATAAATGGTCAAAGGATATGAACAAACAGTACAAGGATGTCCTTTAAGGTCCTTTAAAAAAAAAACAACCTTATTTTCTGTCCTATTAGCAATAATGTCAAGACTACTATGGTACATGACTGTAATGGAATATTATACAAAATAATGAATGTGACATATTCAGAGAAGCATGTTAGCATCTACATGAACAGATGGAGTGAATCAAGAGTCAGCAAATCAATATACACAGTGACTTGTTCAGTCACGTCTAAATCTTTGGCAAAGATTCTGAATTGACTTGCAATATCCTTCTCTAACTCATTTCACAGATGAGGAAACTGAGGCAGACAGGGTTAAGTGACTTGCTGGGGCAAGTCTGATTCTTCCTGACTCCATGTTCAGCCACATAGCTGCCAAAGACTACAACAGTATAAACAGAAAGAAAAGCACACACCAAAAGTAAATGTTGCAAAAACAGCAAGCATAGTTTGAATCTAGATATTTTCATTTCCCTATGAAGAAGAGGTCCACACCTTTTTGACGATGAAGTGTGATTTTGATACTCACATATATATATGTATATGTGAGTATCTCCCTATAGATATATATTGTTTTTTAATATAAATATAATATAAATATAATATAAATATAATATAATTTTTTAATATAAATATAATAATAAATATAAGATAAATATAAGATAAGACTAAGATAGACTGGAAGCAAGGGTCTTCTCATCACAGACTGATATAAAATGCCTCAAAAGGACAAAAACAAAAATCAGATAAGCAAAGGTGCTCTATTATAGGGTGCAGCCTTGAAGTGCCAGAGTCAGAGCATGCCTTGGGCAATCCTGAGGTTCTCTGGGGACTGGTTGAGGAAGCCACAAACTTACCCTTGAGAGCAATAAGACATGGGACCCCAGAAGGCTGAGAAACATGGAGCCTGGGCCCAGAGATTGGGCAGAAAAGGATTACCCACAGCAGATGCAGCAGACACTGAAAAATAGCCTCAGGGCAAAAAACCACTCTGTACCTGAATACACAGAGACCTCCCTACCTTCCTCACTCATATTTCTGACAGGGAAGAAAAAACTAACACAGTAATGGCAACCAACACCCAAGAACTACAATCTACAACCACCAAAAATAAACAAACAAACAAATAAATGAATGAATGAATAGAAAAAACTTTGGCCCTGGATAACTTCTATAGTGAAAACTATATATATAGTTTTATATAGAGAGAGAGTAAACATCAGAGGGTGAAAAACAAGCAAACACATCCAAACTTTCCCAAAAAAATGAAAACTGGTCAAAAGCACTCCAGGAAATTAGAATGGAGGTGGAAAACCAAGAAAGAACGATAGAAGAAATTTGGCAAGAAAAATCGGAAATAGTTCAAAAAGAAAATAACAGTTTAAAAGACAGCATCTACCACTTAGAAAAATAAGTCCAGAAATCAAATGAAATGATAAACAAATTGGAGACCAGAATTCATCTGTTGTAAGTCATGAAAAGCAGGGTGGACCAGACTGAAAAAGAAAATCAAAAGATGATAATTGAAAACCATCTTTAAAGCCTAGAACTGGGCAAGTAGAAGCTAATAATCTCACAAAACAGAAAGAATTAACAAAGCAAAGTCAAAAGAATGACAAAAAAGAAACATGAAATATCTCATTACAAAGACAACTGATCTGGAAAAAGATGCAGGAGACAATTTGAGAATCATAGTTCTAACTGAAAACCTAGAAATAAACAGAAATCTTGACACCACACTACAAGGAATTCCCCAAGAAAACTGCATGGATGGGAAAAATAAACCTTGAAAGAATCCATAGATCACCCTCGCTACATTAAATCGTCAAAAGACAACCCCCAGGAATGAAATTACGAAATTCAAAAGCTTCCAACCTAAGAAAATATCATGAGAAGTCAGAAAGAGACAAATCATATATCAATGGGCAGCAATCAGAATTCCACAGGATCTGGCAGCCTCCACACTAAAGGACCGCAAGGCTTGGAATACAATATTCAGAAAGGCAAAAGAATTGGGTCTACCACCAAGGATCACCTACCCATCAAAACTGACTATATACTTCTGGGGGAAGTATGGGCACTTAACAAAATACAAGATTTCCAACTGTTTTTAAGACCAGAACTAAATGGAAAAGTTGATATGCAAATACAAAATTCAAGAGAAACATGAAAAGGTCAGTAAGAAGGGGAGGGGACATTCTAAAATAATCCCTAATCACTTTGCAAGAGTTATTGACAAAATGCCTTCTAATTTGTCTTATGCAATTTTCTTTAGAAAGGTGAAAATCCAGGTATCGACCCCCAAACTCAATTATTCTGTCCATGAATCTGGAGGGTGTCTCTTCCTTAATTTCTTAATTCTTTCAAATTCTGTCCACTTATCTGTACTGCCTGCACACTCTCTCATTGCCATTAAGATGGCCTCCCTACAACAGAATGTTAAATAATAGAGGTGATATTGGGCATCCCTGTTTAATTTTTGCTTATTTTGTCAAATAGTTTGTATAATATTGGGATTAGTTGTTCTTTGAATGTTTGATAGAATTCACTTGTGAATCCATCTGGTCCTGGGTATTTTTTTCTTAGGGAGTTCTTTGATGGCTTTATTCAATTTCTTTTTCTGAGATGGGATTGCTTAAATATTCTCTTTCCTCTTCTGTTAATCTAGGCAGCTTATAATTTTGTAAATATTCACCCATTTAATCTAGATTATCATATTTATTGCCATATAGTTGAAAAGAAGGTATATTCACTTTTATCGCTATTTATTTTTCTCCAGGTATATATTAATTCTATTTTTTCTAACATTTCACTAATTTCCCTTACTTCTTTCATGTTTATTTTTTGGTTCAATTTACCTAGTTCTGATAGAGAAAAAACTGTTCAGCTGTTCATGAGAAGACTCGAGCTTAGCTTTTGTTGGTTTTCTGTCTATTATTCTATGCTGCTTCTCTTTGAGAAGGATATCCGCTATAAATCACTCTAATAGACAGATATGGAATGTTGATATTCATAGTAGTTTAAAGAAAGAAATGGAAGACCGACTTCCTGTCAAGATGGCGGCTTAGAAGCTGCGAAAGTTCAAACCTCAGAAACCCTTACTGACCGATCACAAACTGAGTGCTCCTAGGACACCAAAATTCAAGCTGAACAACAGGACAGACCCGGGGAACCCTCCTCCTGGACCTGGATCAAAAGGTAAGGCCCCCCCAAAAGCCAGAACCCTAGATCACTCAGATCTAAGGGGTAGGCAGAAGGAAAGTCCCAGGAACCATCCCCCCCCAACCCAGAGTGCTGAGCCCACGGCAGCAGGGGGAACCTCAGGGCCAGCAAAAGGGCCGCAGGGCTGGCTATTCTGAAGGACTCACCTTGAAAGCAACCTGAACCAGTCTCTGGTGTGCCCAACACAGACGGCAGGGAAATATAGAGAGAAGGGGGAAGCCTTTAGCCCCCTGGCTGGGTCCTTCAGTCTCAAGGGAGGTTCCAGCTTTAGGGTACCAGCTGAACCCAATCCCATCAGGAGCCCTCAGAGCTACTGAAAGGACAGAAACCTCAGGGCCGGCAAAGGGGTTGCTCCGAAGAGCTTACCTTGAAAGAAATCTGGGCCAGGCTCCGGGCATTCAACACAGATTATAGAGGAGGAGGTTTTTTTTTTTGGCTTGGGGATCATTCGGCCCACACCAGCTGAACTTAATCCCATCATGAGCCCTCAGAGCTACTGAAAAGACAGAAACCTCAGGGCCTGCAAAGGGCTTACTCCGAAGGGCTTACCTTGAAAGCAACCTGTGCCAGTATCCAGGCATTCAACACAGATTATGGAGGAGGAGGTTTTTGGTTCGGGAATCATTCGGCCCACACCAGCTGAACCTAATTCTATCAGGAGCCCTCAGAGCCCAGGGAGGCCAGGACCCCTCCCCACTTAGAGAGCTGGGTCTTCTGAAAAAACAGAAACCTAGAGGCAGAGTCAAGATGGCAGCCTAGAAGGAGCATAGACCTGGCAGCGTGGCCAGAGCTTTGGAGATCCTCCATACTTGCTCCAGCCGTCCAGGAAGTTTAAAACTCAGAGTAAACCAGCCCAACCAAGCTGACCTTATCCCCATCAAAAGTCTCCAGAACGCAGGGAAGCCCAGGCTCCCCACCCATACTCATTGACTGCTGGACTTTAAGCCAATCAAAAGCTTCCAGAGGACAAGGAAGCTCAAACCCCCAACAACCCTCCACCAGAGACTACACCAAGAGATCTTCTGTTAAAGCTCCAAGAGGGGAGACTGAAAGAAGTCCCCAAAAAACAAAAAAATGAGAGGAACAAGAGCACAGACAAATACGGGGAGCAAAGAAGGGGTGAATTTGAGCAAACAACAGAAAAAGAAGAAAGAAACTACATTAGACAACTACTACTCAGCAAATGGAACAGAGGGGGAGAGATCAGCAAACGACAAACCAGATCCCAGCGAATTGGATACAGACTGTGGAAGAACTCAAAACACAACTAAGAGAGGCTGAAGACAATTGGGAAAAGAACTTAAAAATTAAGATAAGTCATCTGGAAACAGAGGCACGTGAATTAAAATGAGAAAATGGTGTCTTGAAGGCCAAAATCAACCAGCTGGAAAATGAGACAAAGGAGATGAAAGATGAGGTAAAGAAGATGAAAGACGATCTTCAAAGAAAATCAGACCAGAAGGAAAAAGATGACCAAAAAGCCAAAGATGAAATCCAATCTTTAAGAACCAGAATAAAACAACTAGAATCAAGTGACCTCACAAGGCAGCAGGACACTATAAAACAAAACAAAAAGAATGAAAAAATTGAGGAAAATGTGAAGCATCTCATTGAAAAAACAGACGATTTAGAAAATCGTTCAAGAAGAGACAATTTAAGAATAATTGGACTACCAGAAGACCACAACAAAAGAAAAATCCTGGACATAATACTAGAAGAAATTATCCAGGAAAACTGTCCTGAGATCCTAGAACAAGAGGGGAAAGTGGAGATTGAAAGAATCCACAGATCAACCCCTGTATTTAATCACCAACTGACAACACCAAGAAATGTTATAGCCAAATTCAAAAACAATCAGATGAAAGAAAAGATATTACAAGCTGCCAAGAAGAAGCCATTCAGATACCATGGAAACATGGTGAGGTTAACACAGGATCTGGCTGCATCCATACTGAAGGACCGAAAGGCATGGAATACGATATTCCAGAAAGCAAGGGAACTAGGTCTACAACCAAGAATAAAATACCCATCAAAACTGACTATATTCTTATAGGGGTCAGTATGGTCATTCAACACAACAGAAGAGTTCCAAGCATTCATAAATAAAAGACCAGACCTGAAAAGAAAATTTGATGTCCAACCAGAGAACAAGAGAATCATCAACATCATCAACAGGTCATTAAAACAGAGGGGAAAAAAACAAACCATAAAAAAAAAGGAAAGTAAGTATTAATACTTACTAAAAGTCTTACAGATGTCGGACACAGCTTTGAACACTCTATCAGAGAAATTCACTTTCACCTTCACATACTTCATGTTTGGGAGTTGTAGGCGAAGTAATTTGTGCTGAGGTGTGAACTGAAGTTTAGCATCAGCTTGAATACCATACTTATCCAAGGTCCAATGAGTCTTAAGTAGCCAAGTTCTTTTCTTTTCCCACCACAAGGCATGGTCGGACCAATCTTTTTTCACATCTAGAGAAAATAAAAATAAAATACAACACCTAAGAGATCACAGAAAAGTAATTTTAAAAACCCCATTCCCACCAATAATAATAGTTTAAATAGTTATTTATAGCACACTTCCTTTACAACAATCCTTTGAGTCAGACAGAACAATACCCATTTAATATTTTGAAACTGAAATGAGTGCAGAATCATAACCCTGTAAGTGTTAAAGTAAGAGAATAAAAGCCAAATCATTCTGATTTAGTGGTCTTTTTCCCTATCATAAACATTTACTGAATCACTACTCTGGACTAAGAATTATGCTGTTAGTAGAATGTTATATTATCCTGTATTTATGTTTTTAAAATTCACAAATCTTCTCACCATATAAAATACTTCAGGTTAAACCCTTTCTGTAAGTTTGTAGACAATGTTCAAGCTAGTGATGAGTCTATTGCAACATAGTTAACCTGATCTGCAAACTTCAGCCATATAGTTGGCGGTTTTGTAAAACAATTATATATTCTTTTTTTTTTTAAAGAACAATACTTTATTTGGTCATTTCAAAACATTATTCATTGGAGACAAAGATCATTTTCTTTTCCTCCTCCCTTCCCCCCAATGCCGACGCACGAATCCACATGTGTTCTTGATTCGAACCCATTTCCATGTTATTGGTATTTGCATTAGAGTGTTCATTTAGAGTCTCTCCTCAGACATATCCCCTCAACCCCTGTAGTCAAGCAGTTGCTTTTCCTCAGTGTTTTTGCTCCCACAGTTTGTCCTCTGCTTGTGGATAGTGTTTTTTAGATCCCTGCAGATTGTTCAGGGACATTACATTGCCACTAATGGAGAAGTCAATTACATTCGATTGTACCACAGTGTATCAGTCTCTATGTACAATGTTCTCCTGGTTCTCCTTTCACTCTGCATCACTTCCTGTAGGTTGTTCCAGTCTCCATTGAATTCCTTCACTTTATTATTCCATTCTTATTTATTATTCCATTTAGCACTTTATTATTCCTTTTTTAGTATTCCATCACCAACATATACCACAATTTGTTGAGCCATTCTCCAATTGAAGGGCATCCCCTCATTTTCCAATTTTTGGCCACCACAAAGAGCGCAGCTATGAATATTCTTGTACTAGTCTTTTTCCTTACTATCTCTTTGAGACACAAACCCAGCAGTGCTATGGATGGATCAAAGGGCAGACAGTCTTTTATTGCCCTTTGGGCATAGTTCCAAATTGCCCTCAAGAATGGTTGGATCAATTCACAATTCCACAAGCATGAATTAATGTCCTTACTTTGCCACATTCCCCACAGCATTCATTACTTTCCTTTGATGTCATGTTAGCCAATCTGCTAGGTGTGAGGTAATACCTCAGAGTTGTTTTGATTTGCATCTCTCTGATTATAAGAGATTTAGAGCACTTTTTCATGTGCTTATTAATAGTTTTGATTTCTTTATCTGAAAACTGACTATCAACTGGAGAATGGCTTGATTTTTTGTACAATTGATTTAGCTCTTTGTAAATTTGAGTAATTAAACCTTTCTCAGAGGTTTTTATGAAGATTGTTCCACAATTTGTTCCTTCCCTTCTGATTTTAGTAACATTGGGTTTGTTTGTACAAAGCTTTTTAATTTGATGTAGTCAAAATGATTTATTTTACATTTTGTGACTCTTTCTATGTCGTGCTTGGTTTTAAAGTCTTTCCCTTCCCACAGGTCTGACATATATACTATTTTCTGTTTACTTAATTTACTTATAGTTTCCTTCGTTGTGTTCAAGTTATTCACCCATTTTGAATTTAACTTGGTGTAGGGTTTGAAGTGTTGATCCAAACCTAATCTCTCCCATACTGCCTTCCAATTTTCCCAGCAGTTTTTATCAAATAGTGCATTTTTGTCCCAAAAGCTGGGATCTTTGGGTTTATCATATACTGTCTTGCTGAGGTTACTTGCCCCAAGTCTATTCCACTGATCCTCCTTTCTGTCTCTTAGCCAGTACCAAATTGTTTTGATGACTGCTGCTTTGTAATATAGTTTGAGATCTGGGACTGAAAGGCCCCCTTCCTTTGTATTTTTTTTTCATGATTTCCTTGGATATCCTTGATCCTTCATTCTTCCAAATGAACTTAGTTATGTTTTTTTCTAAATCAGTGAAGAAATTTTTTGGAAGTTCAATGGGTATGGCATTAAATAGATAAATAATTTTGGATGGGATGGTCATTTTTATTATATTGGCTTGTCCTACCCATGAGCAGTTAATGTTTTTCCAATTGCTCAGGCGTCGTTTTAGTTGTATGGAGAGTGTTTTGTAGTTGTGTTCATATAGTTCCTGTGTTTATCTCAGGAGATAGATTAATATATATTTTATCTTGTCTAAGGTGATTTTGAATGGGACTTCTCTATTTTTTCCTGCTGAGCTGTGTTGGAAATATTTAGAAATGCTGATGACTTATGTGAGTTTATTTTGTATCCTGCAACTTTGCTAAAATTGTTGATTATTTCGATTAGCTTTTTGGTTGAATCTCTAGGATTCTTTAAGTAGACCATCATGTTATCCGCAAAGAGCGATAACTTGGTCTCCTTGCCTATTTTGATGCCTTCAATTTCTTTTTCTTCTCTAATTGCTACTACTAGTGTTTCTAGTACAATGTCAAATAATAGAGGTGATAATGGGCATCCTTGTTTCACTCCTGATCTTATTGGGAATGCATCGAGTTTATCCCCATTGCAGGTGATATTGGCTGATGGTTTTAGATATATACTGTTTATTATTTTTAGGAACAACCCTTCTATTCCTATGCTTTCTAGTGTTTTTGATAGGAATGGGTGTTGTATTTTATAAAAGGCTTTTTCTGCATCTATTGAAATAATCATGTGATTTTTGTTGGTTTGCTTGTTGATATGGTCAATTATGTGGATGGTTTTCCTAATATTGAACCGGCCCTGAATCCCTGGTATAAATCCTACTTGATCATGGTGGATGACCCTTCTGATCACTTGCTGGAGTCTTTTTGCTAGTATCCTATTTAAAATTTTTGCATCTATATTCATTAGGGAGATTGGTCTATAATTTCCTTTCTCTGTTTTTGACCTGCCTGGTTTTAAAATCAGTACCATGTTTGTGTCATTAAAAGGAGTTTGGTAGAACTCCCTCTTTGCTTATTATGTCAAATAGTTTTATATTATTGGGATTAACTGTTCTTTGAATGTTTGCTAGAATTCACTTGTGAATTCATCAGGCTCTGGGGATTTTTCTTAGGAATTCTTTGATGGCCGGTTGGATTTCATTTTCTGATATGGGATGATTTAATAATTCTATTTCTTCTTCTGTTAGTCTAGGCAGTTTATATTTTTGTATATATTCATCCATATTGCTTAGATTCGTATATTTATTGCCATATAATTGGGCAAAGTAATTTTTAATGATTGCCTTAATTTCCTCTTCATTGGAGGTGATGTCCCCCTTTTCATCTTTGATGCTGTTAATTTGCTTTTCTTCTTTCCTTTTTTTAATTAGATTGACCAGTACTTTGTCTATTTTGTTTGTTTTTTCAAAGTACCAGCTTCTAGTCTTATTTATTAGTTCAATAGTTCTATCACTTTTGATTTTATTAATTTCTCCCTTAATTTTTAGGATCTCTAGTTTGGTTTTCTTCTGGGGGGGTTGAATTTGTACTCTTTCAAGTTTTTTTATTTGCATTTCCAATTCATTGAACTATGCCCTCCCGCGTTTATTAATATATGCACTCAGGGATATGAATTTACCTCTGCTTACTGCTTTGGCTGCATCCCAAAAGGTTTGAAAGTATGTCTCATCATTGTCATTTTCTTTGATGAAATTATTAATTGTTTCTATTATTTGTTCTGTAACTAACCAATTTTGGAGTATCATATTATTTAATTTCCAATTAATTTTTTATTTGGTTTTCCATGTACCCTTACTGATCATTTTTATTGCCTTGTGATCTGAAAAGGCTGCATTTATTATTTCTGCTTTTCTGCATTTGTATGCCATGTTTCTGTGACCTAGTGTATGATCAATCATTGTGAAATGTGCCATGTGGTGCTGAGAAGGTGTATTCCTTTTTGTCCCTATTTATTTTTCGCCATATGTCTATTAACTCTAATTTTTCTAAGATTTCATTCACTTCTTTTACCTCTTTCTTATATATTGTTTGATTTGATTTATCTAAATTTGATAGTGGTTGGTTCAAATCTCCCACTAATATGGTTTTACTGTCTATTTCTTCCTTCAATTCTCTATACTATTTGGTGCATACATGTTGATTAGTGATATTTCCTCATTATCTAAAGTCCCTTTTAACAAAATATAGTTACCTTCCCTATCCCTTTTAATCAGGTCTATTTTTGCTTTGGCTTTGTCACATATCATGATTGCAACTCCTGCCTTCTTTCTATCAGTTGCAGCCCAGAAGGTCTTACTCCATCCTTTAATTCTGACCTTATGAGTGTCTACCCGCCTCATGTGTGTTTCTTGAAGACAACATATGGTAGGGTTTTGGATTCTAATCCATTCTGCTATTCATCTACGTTTTATGGGTGAGTTCATCCCATTCAAGTTCAAAGCTATGATTATCACTTGTGGACTACCTGGCATTTTGATATCCTCCCCTAATTCTGACCTTCCTTCTTTAGCTATAACCTTTTAAGCCAGTGATTTACTTTAAATCAGTCCCCCTAGTCCCCTCCCTTTATGTTTCCCTTTCCAGCCCCTCCCTTTTCGTTCCCTCCCCTCCTCCCCCCTTGGTTCTCCCTTCTCCTTTACCCTGTTGGATAAGATAGAATTTAAGATCCCAATGGATCTGGATTCTCTTCTCTCTTGGAGTTGATTTCACTGAGAGTAAGGTTTAAGTAAAAACTCTCTTCCTCTCCTTCTTATAGGAGTTTTCTTCCCATCCCCTTCCCATGTGTATCTTTGTGTGAGAAAGATTATTCTATTTAGTTCCCCCCCCCCCATTTCTTGGAGTATTTCTTAGTACCATCAACGTTTACCCCCTCCCTTTTTCTTTCTATCCCCCCCTTTCTCCATATCATCTTGATGCCGCAAACGTACCCTATGCGTGATTCTTCTTACTACTCTAATGATGCATATAATTTTTTAGAGTTACACATTAAATTTTCCCCACATATTAATATATATAAATTTATATAAATGTAGTCCTTATAGAAGACAGTTTGAATAAAAGAAAATGATAACATTTTTCTCCTTTTCCCTTTCCTTCATATTTACCTTTTCAGGTATTCCATGCTCTTTGTTTTTCGATATCGAACTTTCCACAGAGCTCTGGTATTTTCTTTGCAAAAACTTGGAAATCTTCTATTTTGTTGAATACCCATACTTTCCCCTGGAAGTGTATAGTCAGTTTTGACTATACACTCTCTTGCCTTTCTGAAAATCATGTTCCATGCCTTACGATCATTCAGAGTGGAAATTTCAAGGTCTTGTGTGACCCTGATTGGCATTCCTTTATATCTAAATTGTCTTTTTCTGGCATCTGGTAAGATTTTTTTTCTTTCACATGAAAGCTTTGGAATTTGGCAATTACATTTCTGGGGGTTGTCCTTTGGGGGTTTAGTGTAGGGGGTGTTCTGTGAACTCTTTTAATGCCTGTATTGCCCCCTTGTTTTAGAATCTCTGGGCAATTTTCTTTGATGATATCTTGTATTATGAGGTCGAGATTATTATTTATTTCTGGCTTTTCTGGTAGGCCAATTATTCTCAAATTGTCTCTCCTTCCTCTATTTTCCAGGTCTATCACCTTGTCAGTGAGATATTTTATGTTCTCTTCTAATTTCTTGGTCTTTTGGTTTTGCTTTATTAATTCTTGCTCTTTGGCAAGATCATTGTCTTCCAGTTCCCTGATTCTGACCTTTTAAGCCTGGTTTTCCTTTTCAGTTTGGTCACACTGTTTCTGTAGTTGCGTTTTTTCATGTTTCAGATTATTGATTTCCTTTTGCATTATTTCCCACTTTTCCTGCCAGAAGGTTTCCATCTTTTTGATCATTTCCGATTGAAATTCTCCAAGAGTTTTTGGAGAGTTTCCATTTCCTTTGGAGGATTTCAGAGCATTTGCTTATGTTTCCTCTTCTATCTCCTCTGTATTTTGTATTTCTGCTCCATAAAATGTGTCCAAAGTCACCCCCTTCTTCTTGCTTTTCTTGGTGTTTGGAGGCTTTTGTACTTCTGTACTGTTTGCCATCTCTATCTGAGTGAGGATGACTGGCTCTTCTTGTATCTGTCTGATGGTCTGAGGCTTTAGCCCCAGGCAGATTGTCTTTTCTCCGCAGCTGTTCTGTCTTCCCGGGGAAGCCCAGAGCCTGCCCTCCCCTGCCTGCCGGAGTTTCGGGTGTTACTGCTCTCAGTTCCCTCTAGTTGCTTCTCCCCTGCCTTACTTCCATGCTCTGAGCCTGGCACAGCATTGTCCACAAGTTACCTCAATGCCTTTGCTGGCCCTGAGGTTTCTGTTATTTCAGAAGACCATGCGCTCTAAGGGGAAGGGGTCATGGCCTCCATGAGCTCTGAGGGCTCCTGATGGCATTAAGTTCAGCTGTTTTGGGCTGAATGAACCCGAAGCAAAGGAAACCTCCTCTGCAGTCTGTGTTAGATGCCTTGAGGCTGGCCCAGGTTACTTTCAAGGTAAGCCCTTCACCCTTCAGAGCACCCCCTTTGCCAGCCCAGAGGTTTCTGTCCTTTCAGAAGCTCTGAGGGCTCCTGATGGGATTAGGTTCAGCTGGATTGGACTGCATGTGCCTTGAAGCAGGAATATGCTCAGATGGAAGCAGGAACCGACTCAGATGTAAGGACCTAGCCAGGGGACTACAGGCTGCCCCCGTTTCTCTGTTTCCCTGCCATCTGTGTTGGGGGCCCGGAGACTGGCCCAAGTTGCTTTTAAGGTGCTTCCTTCAGAATAGCCGGCCCTGAGGATCCCGCTGCTGCTATAGGCTCAGCACTCTGGGTTGGGGGGAGGGGTCCTGGTACTTCTGCCTACACCTTTGATCCGAGTGATCTAGGGTTCTGGCTTTTGGGGGGCGTACCTTTTGATCCGAGTCCAGGGGGAGGGTTCCCCAGCTCTGTCCTGTTGTTCAGTTTGAATTTTGGTGCCCTAGGAGCATTCAGTTTGTGATCGGTAAGGAAGGGTTTTCCGAGGTCTGAACTTTTGCTGCCTCTAAGCCACCATCTTCAACAATTATATATTCTTAGAAAACAATAAAAATTCTACCTTCTAAGTGGCTTAAGTGAATCTCAGTTCAAAGGGAGGTTCTCAGTTCGAATCTGACCTCAGATACTTCCTAGCCAGGTTGACACTAGGCAAAAGTCATTGAATCACTATTGCCGTGCCCTAATCATACCGTAGAGTCAACATAGATTCAACTTATTCTAAGAGAGAAGGTAAGAGTTTAGAATAAAATACTTCAAGATCTTAAGTTCAATAATATATACTTACAGGATGCCTAATTAATATATAGTATGATAAATACACAGAGGCATGCATTTATGTACTCACACACAGACCTGTGTATCTATACACATATTCCTGACCAAATACTTGTGGCTAAGGAACACATAAAATAATTACCAATTCAAGGCAGTACCCCATAAAAGCTAAAAAGAGGAAAGATCATTGTGGAAAATATTAGGAATATTAGGAAAAATATTCAAGTAGAAAAATGGGGGGTTTATCTGAATCCTACTCATTCTTCAGAATACTATCAGAAGTAGTTATTTTCTGAAATCTCTGTAACAAAGGAAAGAACCCATGGAAAATATTACATATATTGCTGCCTAATCAATCAAGAAAATGAAAATTCCCAAACACAGTTTACCAAAAATATAAAAGAATGATGTCCAACTTCCTTTCTCTTACAAACCATTGGTACAATTGCCCCTCCCCCCCCCCAAAAAAAGAAGAGAGATTCGTCAAACTATTGAGAAACTTGGTACACTCAAATGAAATTGAATACAGAAAAGCAGGCAACTCTGCACAATCACTGGCTATTCTTGAAAAAAAGCAAATCATTGCACAAGACTAAACTGCAGCTCCTTTTTAAAGTGGCAATAGAAAAGGAAGACATTAATCAATGATACTTCAGGGAAACATTCTCCACTTGGAGATCAGAATGAAAAACAGTGGTCTAGAGAATAGATGAGGCTCCAGCATGTTTAAAACTAAATTTCTTTTCTCTAAACCTCTCTATTTCTGTCAATGGCAACCCCATTTATTAGTCAAGTTTACAAAATACGTCCTAGTTTTTTCTCTCTCTCATTCTACATCCTATCAGTTGCCACGTATTGTAGACTTTTCTCTTTCTCTATACTCATACACAAGTCACCTTTTAATTGAACCTTTCTCTATAGAGCTGCCAAAATGATTTTCCTAAAATGACTTGTCATGACCAAAAAGCTCCAGTTACTTCCTAGTTTCTAGGATAAAATACCAATTCCTCTGGTATTAAAAAGTCTTCATAATCTGGTTCCAGGCTACCTTTCCAGGGTTACTGCACATTATTTTAGTGTTCAGCCAAACTAACCTATTTAACATTCCTTGAACTTATCCTCCATAACTTTGTGCCAAGGACAGAAAGGTTGTCATGTGGAAGAGATACATAATAAATTCAAGATAATTTGGGGGTAAGAAGTTCAAACTTGCTCTTTGTACAAAATACATTCATTATATGACTTCAGCCAAAACTGTCAACCTCCAAACATACGCACGCATGCACACACAAACACACACACACACACACACACACACACAGATTTTCCAATCACATTCATAAATTGAAGATTCTGGGACCCCTAGTGATGTTAAAGCTCTCCAATGTATCAGGTAGGTTAATTAGTTACTAGTTCATTTAGTCTCATTTTATACAACCAATACGTTCAAAGCCCTTTGGGCCAAGTTGAAAATTGTGCATAATAGCAAACCCCATTATCTAATGAGTATTTCTTATACCTAGACACTTTATGACCTTTCTTAAGCTTATCAAAACTACCAGTATCACTACTCTTATACTCATATATTACTAATAACTAAATAGCATTAATGAAACAAAAAGAAGCACTGACCTGATGAAGATGTAACTTGTTACAATGAGAACTCCAGACAAAGACATGAGCAAAAGCTAATGACTTTGGTGACTCACATCAGTCCTTCTCAGAATAAGTGTGATTGGACAAACAGCCTATAATATCTGGATTTTAACTAATAAAGAATATATGGACATTTCCTCAAGAATAGCACTGTTTATAATAAATGGGGGCATGAAATCCCATTAAGAACAGATCTTTTCTTAGCCTCCTAAGCAAAGTACTGGCATGCATTCCAAGACAGCACTGGGGAAGCTACTCCATTTCAACAAGGGTTTTTTGCATGCACCATCCTCCGTCCTGTTGCTCTTCCTCCCTCTACTCTCTGGGCTCACAGGCATCTTGAAGTTGCAGGTTGAGTACACAAACTTGAAAACCTTCACCAACACTACAAGGATCAAGCAAATTTAGCAACCTCTATAGGAGAGCTTAGAGATAGTTTTCTAACTAGAGGAGACTATGACAACTAAGTGATGAAATAACTGGATTCTGTATCAGTAAAAAATTGTAATGGGAGTCAGGTTCAAAGTGTACAAGTGGTAGGAAATAATATAGAGAGCTCTTTTTCCATAAACCTCAAAACAGCTCTAGAAAATATGCCAGGAGGCAGCTCGGTGGCCCTATGGATTGAGAGCCGAGTTTAGAGATGGAAGGGTCCTGGTTTTAAATGTGGCCTAGTATACTTCTTAGCTGTATGAACCTGGGCTCTTAACCTCCACTGCTAGCCCTTACCACTCTTCTGCCTTGAAATCAATATATAGTAATGATTCTAAGATAGACGTGAAGGGTTTTCTTTGTTTATTTGTGGTAGGGGTTCTCTTTTGTTTTTTAAGAAAAAGAAGGTACAAAAGACTGAACATTCATGGGAAAATGAAAAAAGTCACAGTAAGTCATTTGTTTATTCTACTTTGGTACAGGGACATAGACAAGGAGGTCTGTGGACACCAGAAAGACAATTCTGTATTTACAGATTTCACATTAGAAAAGATTTGCAGCAAGAAGAAGCTGTGCGGGGGCAGCTGGGTGGCTCAGTGGATAAAGACGGGAGGTCCTAGGTTCAAATGTGACCTCAGACATTTCCTATCTGTGTGACCCTGGACAAGTCATTTAACCCCCATTGCCTAGCCCTTAGCCTTAGCCTCTTCTGCCTTTAGAACCAATACACAGTATTAATTCTAAGATGGAAGATAAAGGGGGTTGGGGGGACGCTGCAGGGGGAAGAGACTGTGTACCACAGGAAGAGGTAGTCAAGAACTATACCAGGGCACTGTGACAGGAATAAGTATGAACTGCCACCTACTATTTAGTTCTATGTCACAGATCCAGGGAAGACTGAGAAAGGAATATGTATGCTAGGGGGAAAAGAGTGGGGGTGGACCTTCCTGAGCAGAAAAAGTCTGCTGAAATGGGAAACAGCAGCAGTCTGGTTCAAATGCCAGGCAGAGAGTAGGGTCTCATTTTCAGGCCACAGAGAACAGGAGTCATAGTCCTAAAATTCTGGAATTCTGAACCAACTGAGCTTAACACCTGACTTGGGAAGGGCTCAGTCTGACAGCAGTTTACTCTTGCCCAAGATCCCCCCATCCCTCTACAAGTCAGGAACTTGTAGAGCTCAGACCAAGGAAACAAGACTCCATTTTTGATCAGAAAACTTTGGGACCATATTCTACTAATCCATGTAACATATCTTTTTATCTATATTACATTCCACTATGTTCTATATGCCTAATTAAACTAGAACTTTCATGAAGGGAATTTTAACTAGTAAGCACTGTATGATACAAGAAAAGGTAAATTCATATACCTAATATCCTATATATTTGAATTAATCACTTCAAAAATTAGTAGTTTTACAACTCTGAGGTACCACCTTAGCAGCAAAGGAAAGTGATAAATGTTAGAGGGGATGTGGCAAAATTGGGACACTAATACACTGCTGGTAGAGTTGTGAATTCTTCCAACCATTCTGGAGGGCAATTTGGAATTATGTGCAAAGGGTTTTAAAAGAATGCCTACTCTGTGATCCAGCCATACCACTGCTGGTTTTGTACCCCAAAGAGATAATAAGGAAAAGATTTTTACAAAAATATTTATAGCCACACTCTTTGAAGTGGAAAAAAACTGGAAAATGAGGGGGTGTCCATCGGTTGGGGAATGGCTGAACAAATTGTGGTATTGGATGGTGATGGAATATTATTATGCTGAAGGGATTCCATGTGAACTGGACAGACCTCCAGGAATTGATGCAAAGTGAAAGGAGCAGAACCAGGAGAACACTGTACACAGAGAGACTGATACATTATGGCACAATCAAATGTAACAGACTTTTCTACTAGCAGCAATGCAAAGATCCAAGACAATCCAGAGGAACTTATGAGAAAGAATGCTATCCACATCCAGAAAAAGAACTGTGTGAACAGAAATGCAGAAGAAAAACATAGGATCAATCACATAGTTCAAAGAGGATTAGGGTTTTGATGTTAAAAGATCACTTTACTGTAAATATGAATAACATGGAAATAGGTTTTGAACAATGATACATGTATAACCCAGTGAAATTGCTTGTCAGCTCTGGGAGGGGAAGGAAGATGAGGGAGGAATCATGAATCATGTAATCATGGAAAAATATTCTAAATTTAAGCAGACAGCAGACTAGTTAGTCTCTACTTAGCTTGGGGGTGAGAAGTAGAAAGGGCAGGAAGACAAAGGAATTTCAGGACTATCAGAGAGGTCAGGATGGAAGCAGGATAACATATGGCTAAATAGGACTAGATAACTTAATGGATGTGAAGAAAATAAAGGGCCCCTAAATGACAGCCCCATATAAATCCTAGGATTGTCTCCTCATCTCCAACTCCACATTCCTGTGTCGGTGATAAGGTTTTGTTTCATTAAGAATGTATATGTAAAAGGAAATAACTTTGTATCTTGTAACCCTATATAAACTGTTCCAAAATGTTAGATTGGAGCAGCTTCCACTAGGGAAGGCTTTCCCAGCTGATAGATTCTTTATTTGTTCTTTTATTAATAAATCGCAGTTCCAATAATTGAAATTCTGGGTGTTTGAACTCACTTTATGAAGTGCACCACTTCAAAAGTGCTTGGCACATAGTAACCACTAAATGTTTATTGACTATGTATATATACTACTAAATTCTTACAATATTTAAGTATATGTACACCTTCCACGAAGGCAAGCTGAAATCTCTCTCCACATTAATAAACTGTATTCCTGAGTTGCTATGGCCAAAAACAATAAAAATAATAATTAGATGACAGCTAATCACTTGATTTTTTTCCCAAAATTAGAGAAAAGGGAAGGAAAGGAAATATGCATTTTTTTTAAGTACCTAGTATATGCCAAGAATTGTGCTAAGTAAATGCTTTACAGATATTTTCTTATTTGATTCTCAACAATCTCGGGATATAGATGTTTCTATTATTCATTTGTAAGGGAGAAAGAGGTTATAACTTAACCATATGTAGTAAATATGTAAGATGAGATTTTAATTCAGGTCTTCTCTTTCTGACTTCAGGCCCAGTGCTCCATCTGCACCATCAAATTGCCTCATTACCAGCTCAGTTAATGAATAATTCGGATAGCAGATATGCAAATAAATTATCTCATTCTTTTTTTAAAAAACAACAGTTTCTAAGTTCCTCTTTGCACAGAAGCAAAATTTACCTCCTCCTCACATCTATCCACTGCAAGCCATTTCTGGGATAGAAATATGAGTATCAGAAGATAATGATCACATTGACTAATATCATTCCCTGACTCAAAAATAATCCAGTTATCCATTGCCTACCAAATTATTTAAACTTTTTTCACTTACCATTTAAAACCAAAATAGCCCCTCCCTAGCGTATTCAGATAGCACACTATACTTTTTATTTCAGAAGCACACTACAGGTCTGCCAAACTTGACCAATTGACATTCCCCAAATCCCCCTTCACCTTCTACCAATACTCTATATTGTTCCCTTCTCCTAGAACACCTTTCTAACAGTCATCTGTCAGTCATATCAAAGTGCCTCAAGCCACAACTCAAACATCATTCTCCAAGAAGTATTCTTTGATATCCACACTCAGATATAACTTTTGGAGCATTCATCTCTCTCTCTCTCAGTACTTATCTTACCACCTCCTGCTATAAGTAGTTCTGATTCACCACACTAAAACTGCCTTCCTTAATTTCCTTCCATTACAACATAAAATGCTGGAGGACAAAGATTTTCTTTCTTATCTGTAATCCCAAACTCATTTCATAGGGTCTTATTTATTCTCACTATTAGAAATGAAATTGCTCTCTAGAATATTTGAATCAATTCACAACTCCTCTAACAATACATTAATGTCTCAATTTTCCCAGATCCCTTCTACATTTTGTCATTTTCCTTCATTATCATAATAGCCAATGTGATAGGTATGGGTGGTATCTCAGAGTTGCTTTATTTTGCATTTTTCTAACTAATTACTTTTTTTAAAAACCCTTACCTTCCATCTTGGAGTCAATACTGTGTATTGGTTCCAAGGCAGAAGAGTGGTAAGGGCTAGGCAATGGGGGTTAAATGACTTGCCCAGGGTCACATAGCTCGGAAGTGTCTAAGTCCAGATTTGAACCTAGGACCTCCAGTCTCTAGGCCTGGCTCTCAATCCACTGAGCTACCCAGCTGCCCCCTAATTAATTACTTTTGCATAACTAAAGATTCTAGCTTTAATTACTTTATGAATTTCCTAATTCATATCCCCTGATCATTTATCAATTGGGGAATGACTTGGATTCTTATTACTCTCCATCTTATTTCCCACCTCAACACCTTTCTTACTCCTTTTATTCTATACTCAAAAGTAATCATCTGTGAATTTTAAAACTATTCCACCCTAATCAGATTTAGATTAGATTAGATTAGAAGATCTGATTTAGCTATTTCCTAATCAGTAACAATGGAGAAACTTGGAATAACAGAATCAGGTACACTCTACATTTTTCCTCCCTTCTTAGTATAACAAGATTTGGAAGGTCTGCATCAAACTCAAGATTTAATTATCTGAGGAAATGGCCTTCAAAAGACATGTGCAGAAAAAAGGACAGACCCCTGGGTTGTCCTAAATCAAGCTAAGACATCATTGGTACAGATGAGATGCAGGAAAGTGATGTAAAACTTTCTATATAAGGCACGTCACTTCCTCTCTCCTCTTCTTTACCCAGAGAGCCGACTCTGGCTGGCAGTGTGCTAAAGTGTTCCGACATCTTGGCATGGTGGCAGCTATTGTCTGGGTTTGGTGGTGAGTTGTGCCCTGGAGCTAATTTCAGGTTCAGGCATCTTGGCTTAGCCCTTTTCCTTTTGGAGTTCAAGTCTGACTCTTTCCTCCTTCATACTCCAGAACCTTATCTCCTAAGGCCAGCCAGGCAAGGGGGAAAAATCTACTCCTTTCCTTCTTCCTTCTCCTTAATCTCCTCCACTATCAATTAAATCAAATAAAATTTCCAGCTGACTTGGGTGTTCATTAGGATTTTATAAATAAAATTCAGGGCAACCAAAAAATATTACACTCTCAGCCATAATTTTAACCCTTACACATCACAGTCTATGTCTCTACTCTTTTCCCCTTCCTCTCAGCTGATGTGTATGTTCTTCCCTCATTGAGCCAATTCCAATTAATGTTCCAAGTGCTCCCACATTTTCCCCTCTACAGTAAAAGCTCTTTCAATGCTTCTTTTGGGTGAGATACTTTACCCCATTCTATTCCTCCCTTCCCCCTTCTCCCAAAGCATTCTTTCTCGTCACTTAATTTTTTGTATATGTCATCCTATCTGATAATAATTATAAGAATTTCCATGTAGATATGAATCTTGTTTCAATTTTGATCTTATCTTAGTGAATGATGTAAGATACTGGTACATATCGAGTTTCTGCCAAACTGCTTTCCAATTTTCCTCAAGAATTTTTACTAAATAATGACTTATCCCCAAAACTTGGGTCTTTACTTTTCCCAAATATAAGATAGCTAGTCTTTTACAGTGTATTGTTGTTCAGTTTCACCAATCTACTTTTCTATTTCTTAAACAGAAATAAATAGTTTTGATAATTACTGCTTCATAATTAGTTCATTAAATCTCCCTGCTTTAGTTTTTTTCCATTAATTCCTTTGATATTCTAAACCTTTTGTTCTTTCAAAAGACATTTGTTATTACTTTTTTCTAGCTCAAGAAAATATTTTTTTGGTAATTAATTGAGAAGGCATTGAAAAAGTAGATTAGTTAAATTGTCACTTTAATTGTTGACTCTGCCAACCCATGAACAGTATTTCTTCAACTATTCAAATCTGACTCTGAAGTTTATTGATCAAGAGGTAAAATGTAGAAATAAACACTTACCAGTTTCTTCAATGTATGAGTATAATAGTATTATTAGCATGCTATTTGAACTTCCTGAAGCCAGTACATATAGTAGAGCACAGAAAATTAAGAAGCCACCGATTGAGAAAGGTATACTACCTACCACTTATGAACAGGCAATGGCATCCAGATTATAGAAGGAAAAGGACTAAATATGGCTTACCTCACCAATACAGGTATGCCAGCAGGCTAGATCAGAAAATATGAAACCGAAACTTGAAAATAAGTAAAACCAAACACAATAAAGAAATTCCATAGTAAGAGAGAAGTCCAAGTGATGACTCCAAAAAAGTAATTCCATAAATATAAACACAGCCTCAGAAGGGTTTCCCCTTCTGAAAGGGCTCTTTCATAAGAACTACAGAATGACTATAAGAAAGCAAGCAAGAGGTGGGGAAATTATAAATTAAATTAGATTTAAAAAATGAAAATAGACCTTAGAAGAGTAAGTAGCAATTTTCACCTAAGTAGTAGACTGCCTAAAAAACAGAATAGAGAAATGAGAATTCAACAACTCCATAAGACAAGAAATTGTTAAAACATGAAAATTACAACAAAATTAAAAGGGTGAAAAAAACCCAGAAGATATAAAGTACCTTTATGAAAAAATACAAAGTATCTGCTGAAAAAAAAAACAGGAAAAAAGGATAAAACAATGTGAAAATCATTATCAAAAAAGCTCAGCATTCTATTTCAAGAAATTATAAAAGGAAAGACCAAGCAAGAGTTAGAAAAAAAATCACAAAATGTAAAATAAATAATTTTGATTACATTAAAATAAAAAGGTTTTGTACAAACAAAACCATTGCAACCAAAATTAGAAGGGAAGCAACAAATTGGGAAAAAATCAAAAACCTCTGACAAAGGTCTAATTACTCAAATTTATGAAGAGCTAAATCAATTGTACAAAAAAACAAGTCATTCCCCAATTAATAAATGGACAAGTGATATGAATAGGCAGTTTTCAGATGAAGAAATCAAAACTATTAATAAGCATATGAAAGTGTTCTAAATGTCTTATAATCAAAGAAATGCAAATCAAAACAACTGAGGTACCACCTCACACCTAGCAAATTTGCTAATATGACAGCAAAGGAAAGTAATAAATGTTGGAGGCATGTGGCAAAATTGGGACATTAATGCATTGCTAGTAGAGCACTGCTGGTAGAATTGATTCATCCATTATGAAAGGCAATTGGGAACTATCCCAAAGGGCTTTAAGGGACTGTCTGCCTTTTGATCCAGCCATACCATTGCTGGGTTTATACCCTGAAGAGAAAATGGGGGAAAAGATCTGTACAAGAATATTTATAGCTGTGCTCTTTGTAGTCCCAAAAAAAATGGAAAATGAGGGGATGCCCTTTGATTGGCGAATGGCTGAATAAATTGTGTTTGGTGATGGAATACTATTGTGCTAAAAGGAATAATGAACTGGAGGAATTCCATGTGAACTGGAACTACCTCCAGGAATTGATGCAGAGTGAAAGGAGCAGAACCCAGAACATTATACACATAGACTGATACACTGTGGTACAATCAAATGTAATGGACTTCTCAACTAGCAGCAATGCAATGATCTAGGACAATTCTGAGAGACTTGTGAGAAAGAACACTATCCACATTCAGAACTATGGGAATAGAAACACAGAAGAAAAATAATTGCTTGGTCACATGGATCAATGGGGATATGATTGGGGATATAGACTCTAAAATGATCACCCTAGTGCAAATATCAATAATATGGAAACAGTTCGATTAATGACACATTTAAATCCCAATGGAATTGTGTGTCAGCTATGGGGTTAGGGGTAGAGAAGGGAAAGAACATAAATCTTGTAACCATGGAAAAATATTCTAAATTAAATAAAAATTTCCAAAAACTAAAATAAAAAAATAAAATTTAAATAATAATAATAATATAAAGAAATTATAAAAGAAAACCACCCAGATGTATTAGACCTAAAGTTATAATTATAATTTTTAATGAAGAAAAGTAGAGTTTAGGACACAATATACTGTTAATTATTTACATAGATATATATTAAGTTCACATATTAAGCTAAGTAAATCTGAAAGTCTGATTTAGTTGGGTCTCAATTACAACTACTTCCTGTATGTAGGTAAAGTAATATTACCACTGTGGTATTGTAAGATTAATGCAATCAATCCAATTTCATGGAGTTTCATTTCCTCATTTAGGAAATTTTAAACATTTAAAGAGAATAGTGGTAACTGTCAATTTTTACACTGCCAAGTCAGAAAAAAAAAGCTTTATGGGGAAGATTTCCTTTCAAATGTCTGGAAAAAATATGCTTTAAAACTATTCAGAATCAAAATTTAATATGTACCTGAAGATTAATTTAAAGAATAGTAGTGAGTTCCCTAAATCATGATACGCTATGAACTTACATTCTATATCAACCCTTTTATTTTGTACACAGAACTAATTTAACCTTCATTTCTAAGGTACTTAAAAATTCAAAATGTAACTTCCAACAGAAAACTTTATAATGTTAAAAAAACCCCACCATGAATATCATAATATACTTAAGTATATAGCACTATAGAACCTATCATACAACAATGTCATATGTGAAAATATATTTAAAGTTCCAACTTGGTATCCTAAGAACATCTTACTCTTCCTCCCATATCCTATAAAATTAGTCAATAAGCATTTAGTAAGCTCTACAATGCATCCCAGGGACTGAAAATGCAGACAAAAATTAAATAGTCCCTGATGACAAGGCACTAAGATTCTTTCAGAGGGGTAGAGACTATCCCAGTTCCACCTCTAAGATATAAGTAGCCTGGGATAGTAAAATATCTGGAGAAAAACAGATTTGGATGTATTTTCTCTAGTGTCTAGAAATGCTTCACCTGCTTCATTTCAACAACCTATTGCTTCTAACCAAGTTTCAACCCATCTTCCATTCCTCACCCACCCACTCACCAAAAAAAATTCTGGATTCTTTCCACCAATATGATAAGAACCAAGTGAGCTTTTTTTTTTAATTCTCCAAAGATTCTTACTGTAAACAACAATGGGGAAGAAAGTCAAGGGATAAAAATTACAAATAAGGGCAAATGTTACAGAGCTTCAAAAATGCTTAAAAATCCTTTGCATGTATATAGAAATAGGATCTTATTCTTTTTCGATTAACTTCTTATTCTTACCCCACCATCCATTTAGAAAGGTCTTTACTATATTGTTGTCATATAACTAGTTCTCCCGATTCTGTTCATGTCACTCTGCTTAAGTTCATAAAAGTCTTTCCAGATTTCTCTGAAACCATCTCCTTTAATCACTTCTTAGAATACAATATTTATATTCCATAATTGCTAGTCACTTCCCAATTATGGAGATTCCTCAGATTTCCATTCTTCGTCACCTCAAAAAGAGCTGTAAATATTTTTATGTATTCTTAGTCTCTTTTAACTTAAGACTAATCCTTCCTTAAACTACCCTTCCACTAATGCTCCCTTTTTTCTACTTCACTGTTGAGTGAGATGTATTTTTGTACCCAACTATGGGTGTTTGTATTCTTCCATCCTTTGACCAGTTCAGATGAGAGTGAAATTAAAGTGTCAGCAATATTTATAGATGACAACTTTGCATACCCTGATTATACAGGATAATTTTCCTTAACATTACTTCCCCTTCTTCCCTAGTGTAAAAGACTTCCTTTTCCCCCTTTTCCATTCTTTCCTTAAGACATAACAATACTACCCCAATTCTTATCCTTCTCCCTCTATGATTCCTGATAACAATACACATGTATCATCTACCCAAATAAGAATGTAAGTAGTTAATCTTTGTTTAGCCTTAAACATGTTCACTCATGTTTATGTAACTTCCAGAGAACTTGATGAACTAAAGAAAGACTGAAATAGTTTTATGTAACTTCATATGATTGATTGCCTTCATGAGTGAGGGAAAGATCAGAAGAAGAAAATTTGGAACTCAAAATTTAAATGAATGTTAAAAAAATTTTTTTTAAATAAAAACAATGGGAAATTAACACACTTTCTTCATATGGATAACTAGGGGGAAATTATAGGTGTTTCATGTATATAAGAATTATATGAAACTCATCAAATTAAGTACACTTTACCCTTCTCTGTTTCTATGTTTCTAAGCATCCTAAGGATTAAGGACCACAACGTTTAAAAGACATATACATACATACATATGTATAATTGAAAATCCATTACCCTAAGGAAAGAACTCTATTTCCCAGGAATCCACTGACTTCCTATCATTACATACTTTCTGTAGACAGAGAATAAATATCAGGTGGGCAGTCCCGCCTGCCTCTTCCTTTGGCATGTAGCCAGTGGTGATGGTGGTGAGTGGGGATTTTGAAAATGGCTAACCAGTCATGAGAATGTAGTCTTTTATTTTATATCCTCTATTCCTTGATTTTTCTAATGATTATTTAATAAACTCCCTAAAATATAATATTTTTACTATTAAGATTTTAATTTTAAACTTTACACATATATATATGTAACAGAGCACTTAATAAATTATTTCAAAAGTTTAACAATGAAGGTATAAAAGTATTTTTTATAAGAGTATAATTTTGTATTTCATACATATAATTGGTATCAAAATGCTTACCTTCTCATTGGGTAGATGAGGGGCTAGAAGAATTTACAAATGAAAATAATTTTTTTAAAAGAACAAAAATTTTTAAATCAGCTGATACATTTTGTAATTTCTCTGGACTTTCTCAATTGATTTGATTTTAACTTGGCTAAATAAAATATAATTATGCTTCATTAGGCAAAAAATAAGTACTTTCCATGCTTCTGTATTTGTAAAAAAAATAGCCATTTAGAGGCAAATTATTACATGATAAGAGAATAAGATGGAATAAAAATTTCCCTCAACTGTTAACCCCACAATATTTTAACTTATTCTAGAAAACTCCTTGAGAGCAGGGATTATACTTTTCCCCTTTATTTTGCACTCCCAGAGCTTGCCACAGTATTTAGTATATGGTAGGACCTTAATAGATGCTTGCTTACTTGACTTTTCTCCTGCAGAAGTTGCAACACTTTAAGTTATAACATATTTCAACATCTAGTCTTTGTTATTTTACCTCCTTAACAATGATTATCACTTTACATATATATTAATTACAATTCAATATTTTCTCACATCAAAAAAACCTGTAATTACTATAAAGTTTATGTTTATGTAACACTTGTTTTTAAAGTACTTTTTTTAATCAAACCTGAGAAATGCATTTATTGGTATCCAATGGAGATAGAAAAATAAAGGCTCCAAGAAGTGAAAGTATACCGAGGTAATATGTCTGGGACTTAAATCCTAGATTCCTGTTTGGGACTAGAAGATACAGAAAAATCTCCAAACCTGAATTTAGTCAAGTGAGTAAAATCTTTGCCCAAAATACTTTGCAAAAATTTACTTAGTAAAAGATCAATGGATTTGTTTCTTCACTTTATATGTTAATTATCATTATTTTCTCACTTTCCTGACCTATGACAACTAAAAATTTTAGATGTCACCTTGGATGAAAAAAACAATAAAATCTTCATCACTTTTTGAGATTATTCACAGATCTAAGTCATTAATGAATAACAGTTTCAATGTGCTTCATGATGCTAGCAGATACAAGAATTCAGATTATAATTTCTCAAATATCAAGGCACATTATTTTGACCCAAGAATAAAAGCATCTTGTTAGGAGAGTAAAGTTGTAGAAAAAAAGTCTAATACATCAAATACTTTAAACAGCAAAAAGAAACCCAGTAGAATCTTATATTCTCTGCAAAGATGTACAATCTGCTATTATTTTCCAAAAGCTTGTTTATGCATTTCGAACCTTAAATGGGATAAATTAGTCTTATAAAGAATTTGCTCTGCACTTAATGAAAAAGAAAAAACTAAATGGATGAAAATTGTTAATTATCTGGATCGTGTGTAATTGGAAATCTTGTGCTTTTGAACAACATTTCCCAGGAGCCCACTGACTTCCTTTTGTTAGGTGCTGACATAGGCAGGGAGGATAAATTTGGTGGGGATCCTGGTCTCAGGCTCTTTGCTTCCTGTCGCAGCTGTAGTGGAGTGGACTGTTTGAACAGGTAGATTAGCACATGGTTTTATTTTTTAACCTTTTTATTTTGTTACTTCTAGTGATTATCAATATATCTTATAAAATATATTTTAAATTACTGTAGATTAATTTTTACAATCAGTGGTATCAAACTGAAACTGAAATGGGATCCACTAAACAGTGCATAAAGATCTATGACTATATGTTGATTTAGAAAAGCATATTACCTATATTCTAGTGTATTTTCATTTTATTTAATAATTACATTTTAATGTGGCTTAGGCACACTTGGGAGCTATGTGTTTGCTATATCTGGTCTAAATTATAATATGCAGGAGGCAGCTAGGTAGCTCAGTGGAGTGAGAGTCAAGCCTAGAGACAGGAGGTCCTGGGTTCAAATCTGACCTCAGACACTTCCCACCTGTGTGACCTTGCGCAAGTCATTTAACCCCCATTGCCTAGCCCTTACCACTCTTCTGCCTTGGAACCAATACACAGTATTGATTCCAAGATGGAAGGTAAGGGTTTAAAAAATAATAATGATAATAATAATAATAAAAGACAAAACAAAAAGACTTTCAGAACTCAAACTATATTATAAAGCAGTAGTCATCAAAAACAACTAATAAAGAACAGAGATAGATCAATGGAACATTCAAGGGAAAATCAGAAACAGAATTCAATAACACAGTAACTGATTAAGTTGAAAATATAAATTAAGGATAAACTTCCCTTTTTGATGAAAACTACTAGGACAACTAGATAAAAGTCTCACAGAAATCAGGCTTACATCATATCCTACAATACATTCTAAATGGATGTTGTTATTATTCAGTCATATCCAACTCTTGTGACTCCACAGACCATACTATCTATGAAGTTTTCTTGGCAAAGATACTAGAGTGTTTTTCAATTAGCGTCTTTAAAAGATTTAAGATAAAAAAATTAAGTGACTTCTCCTGAGTCACAAAGCTAAGAAGTTTCTGAGACTGGATCTGAACTAGGGTCTTCCAACTCTATCCACTGAGCCACCTACCTGCCTCCTTCTAAATGGACATCTGACCTTAATGCCATACTATTAAAAAAATTAGAAGAGAAACAGATTATATACCTTTCATAGCTATGAGTATATGTATTCTTAACTCAATGAGCAATAGAGGTGATTACAAAAAAATAACTGATTACATGAAACAGAAAAACTTCTACAGAGAAAAAATTAATGCACTTAGGATTAAGAAGGGAAGTTATGGAATAGAAAAAAATCTTTATATCAAAATTCTCTGATAAGGTTTGCTATCTATAAACAGAAGGACAGATATAGGTAAGTAGAAATCTGCATATGTCTTTGTGTATGTGACTAATTGATAACTGGTCAAATGATATAAACCAGTTTTCAAAAGAATCAGAAAGAATTCATATCAAATGAAATAATGTTCCAAATCATTAATAAAGGAAATGCAAATCAAAACAACCCTGAGGTTTTATACCTCACAACTGCAAATTGGCAAAAATGTCAAAAAATGGCAATATCCAATACTGGAGAAATTGTAGAATGATAATACCATTGACGGAGCTGTGAAAAATTATAATTGTGTTGGAAAGGCAAATAACGTGACTTAAGATGCCCAAACTCTTTGAACTAGAGATCCCATTACCAAGCCTATACACCAAAGAAGCCACTAATAAGAATAAAGTCCCCATATATTCCAAAATAGCAGCATTTCTTTGGGATAGCTAAGACTTGGGGAATGGCTAAATAAATTGTAGTATATTCATGCAATTTAATATTACTGTGCTACAAGAAATGATATGTGATTAATATAGAGAAGCATGGAAAAAATGTATATGAACTAACAAGAGTGAAATAAGCAAGAGTAATTATAGCATTGTAATGGAATGAATATTTTGCACAACAAAAAAGTAAAAGTAACAAAATTATAAAGCAGGACTGCAAATGAAGAGATGAGGATATCCCCAACCCACTCCTCTGGAGGTAGGAGGTCCTCACAGGTGTTACACATTGTATATTTCCAGACTTTTCCAATCTAAACAGTTGTGCTAAATTTTTTTCCCTTTCTAAAAAATACTATTTGTTTCTCTTTGGGTGAAGGACACTTGGGATAATTATATAAGAAAAACGAAGACACCAATAAAAATCTATTTTTGAAAAAGAACTTCAAGAAGCTAACAAGACTATACCAACAATAGTAGGTCTATTGTTATCTTTCACCTCTATCTAAACATACATGTTCTTTGGGAATAAAGCCATCTTGGACATGGAAACTAAGTTTCTTTGGGATTATGTTACTATTTAAGATTAATCTCTTTAGTTTTCTTTGATCTTTCTAAATAATCTCTAGAAGAGATGCTGGGAAAATAATTTTTAAAAGCATCTCATATACAAAGAAAGAACCGAAGAAGTCTGAAGATGAATGCATACTATTTTTCTACTTTATTTTCTTCTTTTTTTTGTGAATGTGTCTTCTAATGACCAATATGGTCATGTTTTATATAGCTGGAATATAATTTATATAAGCTAGAGTATATTTTATATAAGTTGGAAAATATGGCTCAGAATCAAGAAGTGAAAGAGGGTAAAGGGCTGTGGACCACCAAGGAGCCTTACATCAATAAACCATGAAAAAGACTTTTTGAAAAAGAAAGCTGGAAGACACTGTACATGATAAGCACCAAACATCCTAAGAAACGAAAATGAATATATTTTAACAGAGAGGAAATGACAACTAACAATGTGGAGGTTGTTTCTGAATTAACTACTAAACTATAAAGCAAACATCAAAATTGACACCAAATTAGAGAATGAGAAGATAATAGTTTGCAACCTAACCTCTTTTAATCGGCTACTGATGTCAAAAAACAAGAACTAGATAAAGAAACAATCAATTGTAGGATTTAAATTAATGTCCAATACTTCAAGTATTATATTTTATAAAGTTCATTATCTAACAAAATAGAACCACATGACTAAGTTTTTCTACCTGCTCAAAAAGCCCACTCCACCAAAGCCATAACAGGAAGAAAAGAGAGAGATGGAATTCCACAGAATTTATATCCTGACTATGTCAGCATGTAACAACAGGAAGAGAGTGGACTGATGGGAATCATAGTTTTTTTTATGGTAAGAGATTCTAATTACACACTATATATAAACTATTACTATCTCCTATAAAAATTTTGATATAAAGATTGGGCCAAAATAACCTTAAAAAAGGTGAAGTCAACAAATATTTAATCTCTTTGTCAAATACAAAGCCAGATTAGACTATGAGTTTATCATAAAATCTTAGAGAGGCTTAAATTTAATCACAAACTCAACCTAAAATGTAATCAGTTTTTTTTATTTGTGAAATTAGGGTTATGTAACTTTTGTTTTAAAATTACCAAAAATGATCTTTAAAAAATTCTTAAAACTATTTCCATGGTACTTTTTAGAAAAGTATGAGAACTCATTGTGGCACATGTCCAAAATAATGAGATCAGACAAATCACTTTTAACCTTTATATTTTGTCAGCATGCTCTCTTAATATGATAGATAATACATATTAAAATCATAAAATAACTTTCTTTTCAAAATCAAGTCCCTCTTGTGAAATATATCACTTAACCACGGAGTTTAATGAAGAAGAGAACAAAAAATAACTAGAAATGAAGTGAATAGATAATAGAGCAAAAATGGTGATTTTCAGACCGTTTCCTGCCTCTCTACTTGAGTCATGGACTATAAAGAGAAAACTTTCATAAGATGCTAAATAACTAAGAGACTCTACAGGATCAATGGGGAACATAAACTAAATGAGGGCAGGGATTGTCCTCACTGTGGATTTTTTGTCTTTCTATGGCCAACGCATAGCATATTGCCCTTCTTCCCTTTCCAGTTCTGGTAAACCTTACTCTACTCCATATACTGTGATCCAATGACACTAGATTCCTTGCTGGATTCCTAGAACAAGAAACTCCATCTCTTGACCCCAAACACTTTCACTGATTATCCCTCATGCATGGAACTCTCTCATTATCTTCACCTCCTTGCTTTCTGCAAGTCCCAACACCTGCAAGAAGACTTTCTTGGCTGTTCTCTGTGAAGTCCTTCTCAAATAATCTCTAACTTATTCTGTTTATGCCTAGTTTGTACATAGTCGTTGCATCTTGTTATACCTATTAGACTATTTAGCATTGACAGCACAGTTCTTGACTATTTGCCAAGTACCTGAAAAATATTTGTGGATTTGACTAATTTGTTCATAGCAAGTTATCAATATTTGCAAATATTTGTTGATTTGTAAAGAAAAAGCTTAAAAACTGATCAATAATCAAACACAACTCTAGAGGATCGATTAGAGGTACATGAAACAAATACTTTCCAACATGACTAAAGCATGGATGTGTTTTGCAAAGAAAGGGACAAGACAAGAATTATTGCATTAGCAAGGAACTCTCTGATGAGAAAATTCCCTCAACCAAAACAGGTCAGAGTTCCTTCTCTGAAAGTTAAATTTCTTCAAGATTTACCTTAGGGGACAGCTAGATGGCTCAGTAGATAGAGCCAGGCCTAAAGACAAGAGATCCTGGATTCAAATGTGGTCTCAGACACTTGGTGCTGTGTAACCCTGGGCAAGTCACTTAACCCCAATTGCTTAGCACTTACCACTCTTCTGTCTTAGAACTAATACTTAGTATTGATTCTAAGATGTAATCTAGAGCACTGAGAGGTTCAGTGATTAGCAGTAATTAGTTGATTCAGGATCACAAATCTGGTATTTATCATATGATATTTGAACTCCCTAGCTTAATAATAGCTCTCTATCCATAATGATTCCCCACCACCCCGCCTCATTTTTCACAACCATCCAAGGGAGAGGTTTTGTTTTGTTTTGTTTTAATTAGGGAAAGGAGCTTAAAGGCTCTTGGTGATAGTGATGCAAGCAATGAAGCATCAAAACACACACATACCACCACAACAAAACAACCACCAGTTCAGAGAAAAACAAAAACAAGCAAGCCAACTTTGAAAATAAAATGTTACATTTTACTATGGGCTTTGAAAAAACTTTACATGTGTACTGATATTTTTCATGTTCTGTTTTTCTCCTTTTCAGATAGACATTTCAACTGCAATATACTTTTGGGAATTTCATTTATAAGAAGAGTCTCAACTACAAATACAATATTCTTTGCATTGCTGATATGTTACAAATCTCATTCATTTCTGCCCACTGAAGGATTTTTTTTCAGGAACACATTTCAAATTCTATAATGTAAATCAATGAGAAAATCAAATGCTATTAATAAAATTTAACTCTATACATACCTACAAGAACATGATGTAAAAAAAGTTTGGTCTAATTATTCATGAGAAAAATCATATAGGTTAAAAAAATGTGTTTTGTACTATCCATCATATGCAGTCATACACAAAATCTAACAAATATTTATATCTTAGAAAAACATTCCAAGTGTACAATGAGCCCAAGAATTGAAGAGAAGGAAAAAAATGAGCTGGATTTCTTTTCAGATGTTGTGTAGTTCTATTTATCCCACATTTCTACTTGGAAAAAAAAAAGTCCTCCTTTTTAACAGTGTTTTTTCCAATAAAGAAGTATGTATGCAAGTTATAAAGTATACACCTCTCCAAAGATTTTAAGTTGTGAGTCATTCAAAAAAGCAATAAAGAATCACATGTGGCCATATATTTTTTCTTTTTTTTTTAAACGCTTACCTTCCAGCTTAGAATCAATACTGTGTATTAGTTCCAAGGCAGAAGAGTGGTAAGGGCTAGGCAATGGGGGTTAAGTGACTTACTCAAGGTCATATAGCTAGGAAGTGTCTGTAGCCAGATTTGAACTTAGGTCCTATCTCCTGGCCTGGCTCTCAATCCATTGAGCTACCTAGCTGTCCCCCATATATTTTCAGTGTATAACAAATTGACAAACTGCTGAACAAAAAAAAAAAACATCAGGAAGATATGTGAATAACAAAAGGGAGGTTGGGCCAGTCATGTAATATTACGTATATATATATTAACTATTACAAACAACCAGTCTCTCTATTCCACTTGAGATGTATTGGAAAGGTCCCCAGCCTACAGGAATCCTCTGTTGAGGATTTAAAGGAAGCCAAGATCAGTCCCATTGGCACAGATGGGTTATAACTATACAGATTTTTGAAATGTACACAAATCATTTAGATCCTAAATTCAATGATAATATTTGGTTCTTATCAGGAAGCAGAATTAATAAAGAATAGACTTGGGGACCAGAAGACCTATGAAATAGTCTTCAAACCCCCTCTTACTGGTCATGTGATTCTAAGTAAGCGCCTTGATCTCTCTAAGCCTCAATTTGCCCTTCTTTAAATGAAAACTTGTTATATACTATCAGGGAGGAGGAGTATCTCTGGTATGGAGGGCTTGTCGTGCCCTCCTAGGGCAGCTCTCCAGCCTCTGACCCTCACCTGACACCCAGCTCTCACTTGTGGCTCCTAGTAGCTGCTAGCATGCGGCAGCGACCACACCCCGGGCAATGGCTTCGACAGGCCAGCCAAACCTTGTGAGGATAGCCATCGGGTCATAGACCCCTGGTGAACTAAGGCTTTGCTCACCCAGCATGTGAAGACTGCTTTGGCCAAACAGACGGAAGAAACCAACAAGAAGGTTCAATAGCTGAAGAGGGCAACGCAGCAAAGCACTGTGGAGTGCTTAGGGCGTATTGGAGCACAAAAGACAACATGGCCATCCAATGCAGCTGAGGAAGTCTCCAGGTGTAACGACTTTTCGTGCCACTGGACCCAGGCTTCCAACACCAAGAGAGCGGGACTGTCTCTGTGCATCGACTTTTCCACTTAAATCTTCATGCACAGGTGTCTTTGTGCACAAAAACGCACAAAGACAATCGTCATCCTCGGTTCGAGAGACAACCAACAACATATTAAACAAGTTCAAAATATAAAAGATAACATTCCATTTTAATGAACTTAACTATTATTTACTTTGGTGAATTATTGAAATAAAGCAAGTGCTTCCACTTATGCTAGACTGCAGCTTTGCCACAAAGCTACCCTGAAAGACTGATGACAGTAGGAAAGTCAGTAGGGCCTATTATATTACAGTTCTAAAACAACTAACCTCAAAACTTCCAACCCCAAAAGCCATTCTTTTTTTATCTTCCTTGATTTCCTTGCATACTGATCACCTCTTACTACTATAAAAGGTTCTCTTCCCTCAATTCCTAAGATAAAACACCCCCCTAGTTCTCCTACATTTTTTTTTCTGTTATTAGTCCCCTTATCTTCTTCCTGAGCCTTCAATCCTTCAGAAATACCTACCTCTGTTCTTGATTTTCTCTCTAAACTCTCCCTTGACAATGTATGCTCCCCATACTTTCAGTATCTCTTCCTTTATGGAGATGCCTACCAAATTTTTCCCTCTAGTCATTTGCTTTCTGAGATCCTACCCCCTTATTTCCTATAAGATATACAACTGCCCATAAGATCATTTTTGGCTAACTCACCATCATCTCAAAATAAACATATCCCCAAACCAAGCTCATTCTGTTTCCCTGAAAACATTTCTTTCCTTTTTTGGGGGATCAGATTTATGATTTCACTGCTACAGGGAATTCCCCCTACCAGTATTAGTAGGCTCCTGCTTTTCTACTTAATAATTCTAGGGAGTTGGGGGGAAAGGAGGGGTTAGGGAAGGAAGGGCTGAAAGACTAAATGATTTGTCCAGTCATATAGCTAGCATATTACTAGAAGTAGGACCTGATCATGTCTTCTTGACTCTAGGGCTGGCTTTCTATCATCACAATGCTTTTTCTTCTGATTTTCTAATTTCAGGTCTTCCATGTTCACAACTTTGGAATTATTTTTTATTCTTCCTCTGTCATATCTAATCATGTTCCAAGTCCTGATATCTCCATTTCTACATCACCTGTCAATTAATCAATAAGGACTTTTTAAAGCTCTAGCTTCACTGAAACCAGGCACAGTGCTAATTAATCACCAAGAACACTAAGAAAGGCAAAATATAATCCTTGCCCTCAAGGAATTCATATCCTAAGGGAGAGATAACTTGCAAATAATTCAGCACGTAAAAGATATATACAATATAAAGGTTAGATAAGGTAATCTCAGAGGGAAAATACTACTAGCAGCACAAAACCAGAAGTCTTTTTGATTGAGGCAGGATTTGAACTAAATCTTAAAGGAGGCCAGGAAAGCCAGGAAGAGGGAGAGCATTTCAAGTTTGGGGCTCAGGGGAGATGGTGTCAAGTTTGAAGAACTGCAAGTAGGCCAGTAGAGCTGGATCAGACTATGGAGCAGGGAGTAAAGCTTAAGAAGACTAGAAAGTTGGGAAGGGGCCATGTTATGACAGACTGTAAATGCCAAATAGATCATTTTAAATTTGATCCTAAAGGTAACAAAGAGCCACTGGAATTTACTGAGAAGGGAAGAAGAGAGGAGTTAAAACACAATCAAACCTAAGATTAGGAAAATCTCTTTAGCAGCTAAGTGGAAAAGGGACTGGAGTAAGGAGTGACTTAAGGCAAGGGCACCAACAAGAAAGTTAATGTTGACACCCAAATACAGGTCCTCATGACTATCGACATGGATAAGACATGGATAATTTCAAGTTTCATATAGGTTTTCCTGCTTCAATTCACAATCTGGTGCCTTCCCACTTTTCCAATCTCTTTTTTCCTATTACTCCAGACATTAAGTACTCATGTTCTAGACATATGCATGCATGCATACACCCTCCATGGACCTGCTGAATATCTCCTTATTCTTTAAAACCTCATTCCAGTTTTATCCTGCCAGGAAGTTTTTCTCTGATTCCAATCCCTCTATTAGACTAACTTCCTTGAAAACAGAGATTATGCCCTACCTATAGCACCTACCTCAGTGTTCTATAATGTAAAATGTAAAATACTTTGCAAACTTTAAAATGCTCTTAGTTATTATCGTCATTTAAATTTTCTAACTACCCCAAAATCTAGTACAGTGTTGTATAATCAATGTTCTATATATTTGTTATTACCCTAACAACAGCACTCTTAGTTCATATTATAAAACAAATATAATTCCTCTTAAAACTGATTTTTCTAATAAGGGCCATTTATCAAAAGCACAAGAATCCCTGAGACAAACATTTGTTTCCTTTGGAAGAAAAAAAAAAACCAAGGACTTCACATTGGTCCTTTCATTCCTCAATTCCAAATACTAATCTAACATTAGTTTTGGACTGTGAAGGGCCACAATTTTTTAAACTTTAGCAAACAATATTAAGATACTGTTTATAGTTACAATCCTAATCACCAATATTTTAAGTGGACTAATTAAGAAATAGATATTAGATAATAATTAAATTTTTTGACAGAACTCAATAAAAATCTAATTTCCAAATGGTCACATTACAGACTTGTTCTAACACTATTCTCAGAATCTACTAGAAGCAGCAACCTAACAAATGAGCATACCTTGTAATGAGGTTCTTTTGAGATTTCTCACTTTTCCCAATCTTGTCCTCTCTCACTTGTGCTTACATTCAAGCTGTGTCCTATTTATGGAATGGATTCTTTTTGCCATCTTTTACTAAAGGCTTTTCAAGGTATGTTCAAGTGCTATCTTTTCAATGAAATTTACCCTGAAGTAATCTCTTTCCTCAGAAATCTCAAGCATTTTATTTATATTTATCTCTACAATTTTTGTTAATGTTTTATAATTATTTTTGTCCATGCCTCATCTTTTGTACTAGACCACAAGATTCTTCAGTGCAGAGGACTGTATCTTGTTTCATTTATCAGGCAATAATATGTTGAATTAAATAAAAAATTCTTGAATATAGTTCAAAGCACACCCCTGGTTATTCTGCTATGCAGATTGCCAGGTTTCAATGTGTTGAGAATTCAGTAGATTTAAACCCAGTAATTCCTAATATTCCACCATATATATATATATATATGTATATATATATATATAAAAAATCAACTTCTCTACATCTCCCTTATTATGACAAACTACTCTTAAATGTTTGAAATGTTTAATAGAATGTCACTAATTTTTTTTATCATGACCACACAGTAAACCACACATTAATACATGGGGAGAGGGAAAAAAACATAAGCCATAACCCCTTAAAATGTTTTTCTTAAATAAATTAAGTAAGCTACTCAATATTTTGTTTTAGATGAATATTCAAGATAAAAGCAAATGGCCTTTGAGGGGCAGCTAGGTGTCTCAGTAGATAGAAAGCTAGACCTGGAGATGGGAACTCCTGGGTTCAAATCTAAACACAGACATGGACTACCTGTGTGACTCTTGGAAAAATCACTTAATCCCAAGGGTCAAGACCTTACTGATCTGCTTTAGAAATAATACTCAATATTGACTGTTAGTCAAAATGTTAAAAAATATATAGCCTTTATCATCTGATCATCAGTGCAAAGTCAAAGATTCCTGAATATTATGTAAGAAGGCTTCACCATCCTCCTTTGACTGGATCAAGCTAGTCTGTGTCTGCACATTTAGTATTACTTTAAGAAATTGCGCTTAACATAACTTAGATTCTTATTAAATATATATTTAGCATCTTCTTTGCATAAAAAATATAAAGATGCAAATAAATAATAAGCACCAACTATGTGCTTATCAAAATGTAATACTTTCCCATGTAAACAATGTTATAAAATACAGTTAAATGAAATGTAGGAACTTATGCAATAAATGGGTTTCTGAGGCAATAAAAAACAAGGAGCCAAAAACCCATTGATAACACTATTTCTGTAAAGAAATGTGTTCCAAGTTTCAAATATCTGACTTACCATTTACTCTACAGGGTTAGTGTGAGGAAGGTGTATAATCCATAAAATGCTAGGGACATGTACTGCTATTGTTGTTGCCCTTTAGGGACAAGACCGTTTCTTCTTAAGATAGGGACATAGTGGATATTTATACTAAAAAGTAATATAAATGCTAAGTGCCAAAATAGTGTCCTTGATATAGCAGCCCACTCTTATACAGGTAATTGGCAAAATTAATCTATTATAGTGAAAAGAGCATTGAATATTAAGTCGAAACAAGAGCTCAAATAGTGCCTTTCGGCTCTTATGGGCCTCAAGATTCCTCATCTACAAATTGACATTAAAACTAGATGTCTTCTAAGTTTTCATCCAGTTCTACATTTATTATTCTAGAATATACCATTGAACTTTATATATGTGTATATATATATAAACTTAGGAGGGGGCAGCTGGGTAGCTCAGTGGATTGAGAGCAAGGCCTAGAGACGAGAGGTCCCAGGTTCAAATCTGAACTCAGACACTTCCCAGCTGTGTGACCCTGGGCAAGTCACTTGACCCCCATTGCCTAGCCCTTACCACTCTTCTGCTTTGGAGCCAATACACAGTATTGACTCCAAGTTGGAAGGTAAGGGTTTTTAAAAAAATAAATAAATAAAATCATAATAATAATAATAATAATATAAACTTAGGACTCCAGAGATTCACAGTTTACTGCAAGATTGCTTCCAAAAGACATCTTCGGCATGCTATATCACTAATATAATACTCATGCTATCATAAGTTTCACATTTTAGGATCCTCTAAAATACTAGATTTCACATTAAGTCAAACTATACCAATATTCTGATACAGGAAAATCTAAGAATTTTTTTAAAAAAAGGCCTTTTTTAATCATACCCAACACAAGTATTTGGGTTATTCTTTTTATGCTCTAACACTAAGTTTTAAACTAGTAATTACTTGGAAGTCAGTAAATAAAAAACCTCCAATAGTCATTCTACCAAAGATTTCATAGTAGTAACACTAGTCAGTTGAGAGACATAAAGATCACTGAATTTGCAAAGATACCCGTAAATTAAGATATTTTTATATAATCAAGATAGAAGCCCCTCAAAACAGAGGGTGAACATTGTCCTACCTCGACCCCACCCCCAGCCCCCCACACACAAACACAAAAGGGACATTCCAGCTTCTTCAATCCTTGGAACAAACACTTAGAATACGGACAGACATTTACTACTTATGGCCTTTTTTAAAGGGACAACTTACCAAGTTTTTCCACCAACTTGAGCATCACCCCCCCAATATGTACCTCCCCTGTAACTCTCAGGGTAACATCACGGTTCAGATCCGTCACATGGACACTCAATTCCCATGTCCCATCCGCATAGCAGCCATCTGGCATCCTTATCCCGTCCAGAGCCATAGCTAGCTCCTTCCTGTGAGTAGAAAGGAAATGGCACTCATAAGAGTTACTCCCCAAAATGAAGAAAAATCCCACTGAGCCCTAAAAGGCAGGGCTGAGGAAAACAGAAAAGTAATACTAAAGGAAAACTCATACTCAACAGTGCAAGAAGCTCCCCTTACTTTAGAGAGCTCAGTCTCAAGTATGATGTATGCAGATGAGTCTGAGAGCAGGAGTATGGGGGCTATCGGTCCCTACAGGCCCTTCCCCCCCCCCCAAAAAAACTATTCCCTGTGTCCTCGGACCAGTCCAAAGGGATAGGGGGATAGGGGTGGGGAGAGGAGACTGAGCTGGAAACCTCCCTCACACAACACAGAATATGCCTACCCTGGGCGAAGCCAGGCAACAGGGCCCCAGCCCCGCCCGTTCTCCCCACTGACAGAAGCCCGCTTAGGCTGGGCTCCCAAGTCCCATTGGAAGCCACCGAACCCGCTCCGCCTCCTGCGAGAGCCAGGACCGTTCTATTCACCTGTCTACCCCACAGCCACCCGGCCCAAAAAGTCACCCTCTCGGGGCAGAAACAAAAAATCCCGCTCACCGAGTTCCTCCCCCTCCCCCGCCCTACCCCACCCCAGTTACAAAAACATAAAACTAACAAAAAATCCCCCAGACAGGTCCCCTCACCGTGTGAATCCGCCTACTCTCGGCCGGCACTAGGCGGGCAGGGAAGTCAGACGAGGTTAGGGCCACGAAGAAGCCCAGCAGCGGCAGACTCGCAAGACGCCCTCCGCGTCCCCTATCTTCAGTCCCTGATGGCTCAGCGAGTTATGTCCTGGCCAGAATAGCTAATGGAGTCTGGGAGTCCCAGTCCCGTCCCCTTCTCCTCCCAACCCACTTCCAGCGGCTCAGCTCCACCCCTCTCCTCCCACCTCTTCTCCTCCCCCTGGATGTCCGGCGTGATGGCTGGGCCCTTTCTTCTTCCAGGGAGGACAGAGAAGCGGCTTCTGCGTCAGGTTCCGATTAGACCAGGTCGGCTATTCCCCACCAAGCTCCCACTCCAAGCCAAAAAGCAGAAGGAAAGGAGTCCGCTAATTTAAGGGATGGTAGGGTTGGGTGGGGTGATCTGAGAGAAGTTTCGGGGAATGGTTTTAGGGAAGGTGGGAGGTACGAGAAGCTGGAGGGGCGGGAGGGGGGCGGTGAGGCGGGCTGTCCGCAACCGCAATCACGGCCCCGTGGAGCCACTGCCCTTTTATGGAAATGAAGGACCCAGTGCAGGGAGGGAGTCCAACATCCGGGCTTTCGGCAGCTGGATCTTGAGGAGAGGGGAGGGGCGTGTGGGTCTTCGCTCTAGGGGTGGGTGAGTCGGTGGGTGGAAAAGAAACTTCTCTTAACTAGCTCTTCATTCTAGTGGAAAAGGATTAGCCAAATTCCTTCTTCCTATTCTTATTCTTCTTTCCAAGGGGAGAGAGGAGGAGGAATTTTCTCTGTGAGAAAAAGCCATAGAAAATTCCCAGGACAAGATTTCTTCTTTGGGAAGTAAAGTTTCCTCTGGTTATATCCAATTTCTCAATCTCAGAAACTAACCAAATGTAGTTTTCCCGGGCCCTTGAGTGTACCACGCCCAAGGTGGTGCCACGCCCCAGGATACCGAAAATTGTAAAAGGGAGGTGGCGGGATTGCTTTGTCCTTCTGTATGATATTCCTGGGTTTTACCCTGAATCTCTAAAGCAAACTATCAAGCGATCAGTTGTAAACAGTTGAAAAAGAAAAAATTCCCTAGCCAGTTCCAAACCCCTTCCCGAAGGCTCTAAAAATTGAGAGGATTGTGAACAAGTGTAATCTACTACTGACCAGTCTTCAGAGGAATAATCTACACCTCCAAACTGAAATCAGAGAAATTTGCATTTGACTTTATCACTGTCTTCCAAATTAGGATATTCAAGTAATAGCCCTATTATTTATCCACTGAAACTATCCATTATGTCACACTTGTGAGTAGTCCTTCTGACAACGAATGTTCCATCCCCTTTATAACTTAAGAGGTTTCTAGAATTGCTTTGGCAGAAAAATGTAGCATTCTGTAGCTTAATCTGGTGAGAAATTTTTCTGGTCATAGCTAGGTTTAAGACTGATAGGATGCTGCAGAACTTCTTTGGCAAAGCCTTTCAAAATCTACCTCTTCCTTTGTTCACCCATCAGAGCAAGACTTAATGGAGCACTCTACTATACTCTTGGTTAAACAAAAAAGCAAGTATTATACCATATACTGTACTCAATTAAGTATTATACTCCTTTAACCTACTGTCACTTCACCCTTTTGAGCATTTAGTGGATAGGATCATGCATTTATTAATGTTTTACAATTCACTGAACAAGTAACAAGTAAGGTCAACCGCCTAAGGATAATGAAAATTCCCTCAGTGTTTAACAAATTCTCCCAAGGACATCCCAGTGATGCAACAAATCCCTACTGGTTATCATCAAACCTCTATTTCCTGACCCTTATTAGCTAATTTCTCATTTCCATTCCCTTCAGTATCTCCTACCCACTCCTCTCTCCCTCAGTGTCCCACTCTTTCTACTGTGCTCTCTGGAGTGTCTACTCATTAGGCAACAAACTTGCTTTCATCTTACTTCCCCCCCCCCCCTTTCCCTTTCCATCCATCTCCTGCCTCTCACTGAGCCTCGGATCCCATCTGCTTCTGTAGCCTCCAGGGTTGTCCTTTCCAGAAATGGTGTCCATTCACTGCAACCTCTCCCTTTGCTCCCCATTCACTGGTTGAGAGGAGAGAGTTCGAATGCTCCTTGCTCCTCATTGCCAGTCTAGGTTCTTCTTCCACTCCATTTAGTCAGTAGCTAGCTTTTGTATCCTTCAGGTTCATTCAGTCCACCTAAACAAAATTATGGTAGCTTTGATCTTTGGACCTCCCTTCTTTTCTCAATAAGTTCAGGGCCTGACATAACAGGTTCAAAGTCCCTGTCCTCATATTAAAAATCAACATACACATTGATACTCCTTCAAATACTCTTACCACAATTCCTCAACTTACTTATTTCCCATGATCTCCTCTGCTCTACTTCATCCATATACAAAGATGGTTATGTACATAGTTTTAACATCACCAAGAAATGATCCATTTGTTGATGTCCTTTGAAATGTCCTCAATTGATAATCTAATAGGATTCTACCCCCACCCTCTCTTCTTATACTGAGCCCTGCTCTTTGTCCACTTGCACAACCCCTAATTTCTTTCCCATGCTCTTACTCCTGAACTACCTATACTCTCCTTTACCCATCTTGATTTCTTAGTGAACCAATTTAACTGCATTATCTTCTTATCTCTTTTATGCCTGCTGCATAATCAGTCTTATATTAATAATTTTGCCCTGCCAATCTTCAGCCTGGGATCACTCACTCTTATCTACTACCTTCAGTCCTACACATACACTACTGAATGAAGCTAGAGAAAATCACAAAACTGCTATGATCTTATGTTATGTAACCTCAGTTGAGACCTCACCTCTACAAGACAATTCCTTTATACCTCCATAATTAATTCACTATCCTCTTTATAACTTCCAAACATTTCCATCCCCTTTCAACGGTCTTTCTCCCACTTTTTTCAACCAAGAACCTTGCCCCATATTTTACTGAAAATTTGAGGCCATTTGCTAAGACCAAATTTCTCCACTCTTTCTCATTTCATATCATCCAAATGTTTTCTTTCACTATATCCTCCACCATTTTCTTGCATGAAGGACACTTTTCCAGACCAAGGTAAATCTCTCTACATTCACCAATAATACCATTCCATTCCATCTCTTCCAGCAAATTGCCCCATTTTGTCTCTACTCTATTCTCTCCCTATCTACTAGCTGCTTCCTTACTGTCTACAAACTTGTCCCATTTTTTTCCTCAGCCTCAAAAACCCCTCATTTGATCCAGCCTCAAAAACCCCTCATTTGATCCATTTACCCCTGCTAGTTACAATGTGGTCTCTCTCCTCTCTTTTTGTGGTTAAACTTCTTGAGAAGGCTATCAACAGTAGATGCCTCCATTTCCTTTCTTCTCACTCTCTTCCTAACTCTACAGTATGGCTTCAGACTATATCATTCATGATATTTATCATAAAATTATTCTTTCCAAAATTACTAATAATTTCTTAGTTACCAAATCAAATAGATTTTTCTCATTTCTCATCTTTCTCTTCAAATTTTGACATTATCAGTCACTTTCTTGATACTCTTCTATGTTTTCATGACACTAGTCTTTTTTCCTTACCACCCCTCAGTTACTTTTGCTAGATTTTCATCTAGGTTATACCTGCCCTCTAACACACTGTGGGTGTCCCACAGTACTCTCCTAAGCCCTCTTGTTTCCTCCCCCTATATGATTTCTTTTAATGATCTCATCAGTTCTCATGGATTTGATTGTCATCTCTTAAGAGGCATTCCTCTTTCTTAATCATCCATTTTTTCATCCTAGCATCAATCTGTGCCCTCTGTTTATATAGTTTCCTTCTAACTACTATAATAATAATGAAGTTCTTAAGAGTTACATATATCATCTTCCCATATAAGAATGAAAATAGTTTGACCTTTTTAAGTCCTTTATGAATCCTCTTTCATGTTTACCTTTATATGCTTCTCTTGAGTCTTGTGTTTGAATATCATATTTTCTACTCAGTTTTGGTCTTTTCATAAAGTCCTTTATTTTATTAAATAACCATTTTTTTCTTCTGAAGGATTATACTCAATTTTGGTGAATAGGTTGTTCTTGGTTGTAATTCTAGCTCTTTAAAAAAAAAAATTTAAAACCTTTACTTCCATCTTAGAATCAATACTGTGTATTGGTTCCAAGCTAGAATTTGATTATAATACTCTTGGAAGTTTTTATTTGGGGATCTCTTTTAGGAAAATTTTTGGACTTATTGGTAGAGAATTTATTTGGAGGAAACCATTTCCCCTAAGTCTAGTGGTTCTTCTGCCAGAAACCCTCTTGGACTAAGGTAATTCAAAGATTTTCATCTGTCACTTTGGGTTATTTAGTTCAGCCAAGCCCAGACTTTCCTTTTCTTTTGCTAATCACTAGTGGGAAGATCAGGATAGAGTCAGATATCCTGAGGAAGGGTTTTATGTAGAATAGGGAGCTATAGGCAAGGCCAAGAGAAGAAACCAAAGGCTCTCCTTAAACCAGAGACTTAGAAGTTGGGTGGAGTTAGTTTTAAGAGTGTTGGGGTCCTAGCTACCAGCTTCCCTTATTCCCTTTATAAAATAAGCTTTGTTTTTTAGAAGCCAAGGGGTTTGTGCTTTACTGGCCCTGGGAAGTTCCTAGATGGGTTGTATTATCTCATATCCCTCTAGGACAGTTCCCCATTACACTGATTAAGTTAAAAGGGTTGAGTCCTTCAAGTACTTGATAAGTTAAGATAAAAAAAAAATCCCCATCATAGCATTTAAAGTCATTCATAACCTAACCCCCACCATGCCTTTCCAGTTTTTTTATACCTTACTCCCTGACATACTCTTTTTAATCCAGTGACAGTCTCTTTGCTGTTCTATGAATAAGACACTCCATCAGTATATTTTCTCTGGTGATCCCTCATGTCTGGAATTCTCTTCTTTCTCATCTCCATCTCCTGGCTTCCCTTAAGTTCCAGCTAAAATCCTATCCTCTACTGAAAGCCTTTCCTAATCCCTCTTAATTCTAGTCCTTTCCCTCTTGTAGAGCTTTCCTTTTTATACTGTATATTGTTTGTTTGTACATATTTGTTTGCTTGTGACCTCCTTGAGGGCAAGGACTGTATTCTGACTCTTTTTGTATCATAGTGCTTAGCACAGTGCCTGACACAAAGTAGGTGCTTAATAAATTTTATTGACTGACACACTCTTAGTAAGTTTCTGAGACTGGATTTTAACTCATCTTTTCCTGACCCCAGGTCCTGTGCTTTATCTATTGAAGTAACCTCATAGCCTCACTCTCAATTGTGCTGTTGATTGCCCTAGAGACCACAGATGAATGTTTCTCTTCTTCCACTCTGATAACCGAAATGGTCCTTCTGACAGTATAATGTAGGATTTGGAGAGATGCAATATCCTGCTTCCCCAGTTTACTGAAGAATCTCAGTCACAACACTTAATGTTCAATAAACCAAAAGATCCGAGCTTTTGAAAAAAGAATTTATTTCACAAAACCTGCTGGGAAAACTGGAAAACAGCATGGCAGAGACTAGGCATGGACCAGCATCTCGCACAATAAACCAGGATAAAGCCAAAATGGATACTTGATCTAGAAATCAAGATCTAGATTATAACAAATTGGGATGAAACATTTTAAACCAAGTGTTTCTGACAAAAGCATCATCTTTCAAATATATAGAAAACTGAGTCAAATTTCTAAGAATGCAAAGTACTCCCCAATCAAAAAATAGTCAAAGGATATGAACAGATAATTCTCAGAGGAAGAAATTAAAGCTATCTCTAGTCTTATGAAAAAATGCTCCAAATCACTATTGTTTGGAGAAATGTAAATTATAACAACTCTGAGATACCACCTCATACCACACCTACCAGATTGGTTAACATGATCAAAAAGTAAAGTGATAGGTTTTGGAAGGGATGTGGGAAAATCTGGACACTAATATACTCTTGGTGGAACTGTGACCTGAAACAACCATTTTGGAGAGCCAGACTCAAAGGACCACAAAACTATGCAGTCTCTTTGGTAAGTGGACCCTAGTATTGCTCAGCAATAGGGTCCACTAGTATTGCTGAGCAATACTAGGGTCCACTTACCAAAGAGAAAAGTGAAAAGGACCTACCAGTACAAAAATATTTTAGCATCTCTTTTTGTAGTGGCAAAGAATTGGAAACTGAGGAGTTGTCCATCACCTGGGGAATGGATGAACCAGTATGTGGTTGTAATGGAATACTGTTGGGCCATAAGGAATGATAAACAGAATGAGTTCATAAAATCTTGTTAACACTCATATGAACTGAAACAAAGTGAAATGAGTAAAACCAGAACAACAGTGTATTTAATAACAGAAATATTATATGATGGTCAACTGTGAAGGAAAAAACCATTATTAGCAAAGGAAGTCTCTAAGATAACCACAAAGGGGGTTTGGGGGGGAGGCGGCGGGAGGCAGCTGGGTGCCTCAGCAGATTGAGAGTCAGACCTAGAGATGAGAGGTCCTAGGTTCAAATATGGCCTGAGACACTTCCTAGCTGTGTGGCCCTGGGCAAGCCACTTAACCCCCATTGCCTAGCCCTTACCACTCTTCTGCCTTAGAACCAATACACAGTATTAATTCTAAGATGGAAGGTAAGAGTTTAAAAAAAAATAACGACAAGGGACTCATAATGAAAAAGCTATCCATAACCAAAGGAACTGTTGGAGTCAGTACATATCAAAGCATGCCATCTTCCACTATATTTCCTTCATGAGATTTCTCTTGTATGTGTGATATGTGTTTTCTATCATGAGATGAGCAATATGTATTACATGAAAGTAAAGGCATAACCTATATCAGATTATTTACTGTTTCAGAGAGGGGTGAGGGGAGGGAGGAAGAAAATCTGAGTTTTAAAATTTCAAAAAACAATTGTCAAAAATTGTTCCGATATGTAACTAAAAAAATTTTTTTAAGTATTGGAAGAAAAAAAGAACATGGAGGGGAGTAAAGTATAATAAATTTGGAAAAGTTGGTTGGAGCCATGTTGTGAAGGACTGTAAAATGTATAAAAGATATCTGCATTTGATTCTAAAGGTAAAAGGGAGCCACTAGAATTTATTAAACAGAGGAGTGATGAGATCACATTTGTGTTTTAGGAAAATCCCTTAAAAGTAAAGGATGGATTACAGTGGGAAGAGCCATTAGCTATTATTAATTGGGCTTTAATTACCTAATTAGAGGCTACTTCAATAGTTTAAGCAAGAAGTAATGAGGAGCTGGACTTCTGAATATTGGGATATATGAGATAGGTATTTTGGAAGTAGAATCAATGAGACTTGGAAATTGATTGAAAATATTGTAGGAAGAAGATATTTCAAAGCTGAATGATCAAAAGGATAGTGATGACCTTGACAGAAATAGAAAAGTAAGACAATAATAGTTAACTCTTATTTAGGTCTTTAATGTCTTTTATGTCTATTTTAAAACTCACAATAGCCCTCCCTCTGATATAGGTATTATTAATCTCCCCATTTTATTGATGAGGACACTGAGTTTGAGAGAGGTTAAGTAACTTGCCAAGGGTTACACAAACATCAAACATCTGAAGCAAGATTTGAATTTTGTTCTTCCTGACTCTCATTTCAGCACTATTATCTACTTTAACTACTATATCATAAGCCATGTGACCATAGATCACTGAGGTCCTTCCTACCTACTTTACAAGATTGCTGTGAAGATCAATCAGGATTAATGTAAACCTCAAAAGTGATATATAAATAAAAGCTAAAGACTTTGGACCCAGATTGTGATAGCCTTTTAGACTCATTTTTTCTCTCCAATACATTCCACATACAGCTTTTAAAATTCTTCAAGCACCAGTTTTATTATGTCAAAACCCCTTCTCAAGGACCTAAAGTAACTTTTTTTTTTTAACCCTTACTTTCCATCTTGGAATCATTGCTGTGTATTGGTTCCAAGGCAGAAGAGTGGTAAGGGCTGGGCAATGGGGGTTAAGTGACTTGCCCAGGGTCACACAGCTAGGAAGTGTCTGAGGCCAGATTTGAACCTAGGACCTCCCATCTAGGCCTGGCTTTCAATCTAGTAGCTAAGTAGCTTTTGATAAATTTCAAAGCTTTGGAGTTTGAAAATGGAACTCTCATGGATATCCCATGTGAAGATAATTATTTGTTTCTACCTCAGTGCTTTTTGTATGTGTCATTCCATTTCCCTAGAATACCATCCCTTTTACCTCTAAGCCAAGCCAAAGCAGCATACTATAGGAGGTAAAACACTGGTCTAAAGGTCTAGGCTAAAGTACTATTTTTAACATGTGACTCTGGGAAATTTGCTTAACTTCTGAATTAGCACTACTTTTGCTACCAATTTGAATTAATCCTATTTTCTAGGTTTATAATATTTTTCTTGTAGAAATAAAGAATTGGTCACATTCTCCAATTCATCTTAATTCCAACATTTGGTTACCCAAAGAGAGAAAAGAAGAGAGAACTTCAGGTATAAAACTTACCTATTGAAATGAAATGTATTGAAGAATATTTTAATAGCCTATCAATTACAGGAGAACTGAAGAGAAGGCTGTTGTGTAATGTTTATTGGGAAAGGAAATGGGATTGGAAAAATGGGTGATAATGGGAGGTTTGTAGCAGGGTATTGAGGAGTTAAGGAAGGGGAGAGAGGGAATATTGTTTGGTGAGGCAAGGGAGGGAGATGCCCCCTGCTGAGAGGAAACCGCAGGGGTCCAAAGAGGTCTGTTTGTCTTTGAATGACTGAAACTGAAGTTCAGCTCCCTCTATGACCAGAAAAGATAGTCCATTTATCTGACTGCGAATTCAATAACATAAAGTTTAATAACTAGTTGGGATTGTAGTTTTTCTCAGCTTCAGACCTGAGGCCAGGCCCCAGAGGCTGGCGGAGAGTTTGTCCCACTCCCATCTACTCTCGTTGTTCTAATTCAGAATCTTAGCAGTACACAGAAAACAAACAAGAACAATTCTAACCTTCAGAAGCCTGTGTCTTCGGGCTGAACCAAGAAGAGCATGCCACTCCAGACTGGGCTGAACAAGCTCCTCTCTCCTCCAACACCAGGACGCAAGTCCTCTCCCGGCAGGAAGGAAGTGCTAGTCCCAAGACCCAACTGCCACTCCCAGTTGGCCCTCCCCCACACAAACTGTTAGTCTAGTTTCCTTTCCACAATCGTCCCCTTTTTTTGTTGTGACCTTCCCAAGGTCACATATTTATATTATAGTTACCAATTTACTAAACCTACTCTAAGGATTCTTTGCGGGAAAGTAAGGGTAAGGGTAATTTTGGGGTTTTACATTAAATTCAGTACAAAAATGTCAAACAAAACTATTACAAGAAATTGAATCTTAGTGCTAATACTACTTACTCTAAGTTAACTAAAACTAATACCTTCTTTACAGAAATTATTTACATATAATACAATACACATTGTTCCACATCATGATGTCAGTCAAATAGAAATATCTACTGATCTTTCTATTTGCCTAAGACCCAATGGAACTAACTATATACATATTTACATTTTGCATAAATACAATTTCAGACACTTGTTTATATAAACAAGGTTTCTCAATATGTCAGTTTGTGATTTTTGTGTTTTGTGTCTAATAGTATTGTGTTGAATTAATACTTATTAAGTTTCTTCAGATTTCCACTTCTCATATTGACTGATGGATCTCTTCTATCTTCCATGTTATGTAGTGATGCATGCTATTTCCCTAATATGTGAAATTACTTCTGTTTTATTATTTCAACACATTCAGTCTTACACATAAGTCTCGTTTTAGATCTGTCCTCTTCTTATATAAACAAATTTACAAAGTTCAAAGTCTTAGCTGACTATTTCAGCTTTTCCTCTTTGTTTCTTGTCTCTAGCATCTTTTCTTGATGCTTTTCCTCTGGGTTGCTTTTCCTCTGGGATGTTTTTCCTCTGGGTTGCTTTTCCTCTGGGCTGGAAAGTTGTCTCGAACATTATGTGTCACTATTATTTCTTTGAGTTGTACTTTTTATGTTAATCAGTTTTTGTTTTCATTTCTCAGCACGATCTATTGTCTAATTATCTTCGATGTCTGTTACAGTGGTGTTGAACTTTTTCTGGTTTCACGTGGGAACAGTGAAACCATGAGTCTTTCCCTGCAACTTTTATAGCTGTTGGGGTAGTAAGCAATACTTCATGTGGTCCAGTCCACTTTATGTCTGTGGCCAATTTTCTATTGAAATTTTTTAAGTATACTATGTCTCCTGGTTTGATGTTGTGCAAATTGTAATCCAGGGGTACTGTTTGTTGTATCAAGCCCATTTCATGCAATTCTGCTATTCTTGTCTGTAAAGCTTGTATATATTTTGTTAATTGACAATCTCCACCTATCATGCAATGTAAGCTGGTTTACAAGTCCTTCCTTGCCAAATTGCATGTCAGATGCAGAGATGTGCAAATCTCCACTGGGTCGTGTTCTAAGATGGAACAGAACTAATGGCAGAATGTCCATTTTTGGTGTGTTTTTGCACAAAATTTTCCTATCAATGTTGTAATGTCTTTATTTAATCTTTCCACTTGCCCTGAACTTTGGGGATGATATGGTGTGTGGTATGTTGCTTGTATTCCTAGATTTTTATAAATTTCATTTAATATTGACTGAGTAAAATGACTTCCATGGTCTGAGTCCAATTTTGAGGGAATCCCAAATCTAGGTATGATTTCTTTTAATAGGATTTTGACCACAAATGCTGCGTTGTTCTTTTTGGAAGGAAAAATTTCTGGCCATCTAGTCAGTCTGTCTATGATGACAAGGCAATACTTAAACCCTTTGTCTTTTGGCATATTGATAAAATCTATCTGTATGCATTCAAATGGAGTATATGCTAAGGGACGACCTCCTAAGCCTTTGGTCTTATAAACTCCCTGATTGAATTGCATACAAATTTTACATTTTTGACAAATTCTTATGGCATATTAGGATATTCCTGGTGCAGTCCAAAATCATCTCACTGAATCGATCACAGCTTGGGTTCCACAGTGTCCTTGTACATGTATTGCATTGCACACGTGATAAAATAAATTTTTAGGCAGGATGGGCCTGCCTAGTTGCGAAAACCATATTCCTCTTATTTGTTTTGCTCCTAAGTTCTTTATCCACAATTGAATTTCCTGCTCATTATAGGCATCAGTTAGTGTTACTACTGCTGCTCCAGTATACCTTTCTCCGTTAACTATCCTGCTTGAACCATTGGTATACATTTCAATGTCGGGTTGTTCCAGGGGAGTGTCTTTTAAATCATTTCTTGGCTTTTCTACTACTGATATTGTTTCTTGGCAATTATATATGGGTTCCCCTTCTAACAGCAGATCTGGAATCAAGGATGCCGGATTCAATGGTTGGCAACGTTTCAAAGTGATGTTTTCGTTGCTTAGCAACACAGTTTCATATTGAGAAAGTCTTTGCTGTGTGAAAGCATGTAAATGACATTTCTTCAATATGGGTTCTAGTTGGTGTGCCAAGTAGACATTAAGTTTTGATCCTAATACCAAATCAGATGACTTTTGGATCATGGTTGCCGTGGCTGCAATTGATCTCAAACAGGGAATCATTCCTTTCTCAATTATATCTAGCTGTGTACCACTGGCCTAAAATTTGGTCCTAAAGTTTGGGCTAACACTCCAGAAGCTATGCCTCTTGCTTCGTGTACAAAGAGATGGAATTCTTTGTTGTAGTCTGGAATACCTAAGGCTGGAGCTATTATGATTGCTTCTTTGAGCTTTGCCAAGGCTTGGAGGTGCTCTTTCAAATTCTTTTAAACATCTCATTGGTTCTGAAAACCAGGAAGGCATCCATCTTTTTAGTTGCATACCTCTAAGTCTGCATACAATACAGTTGGGTTGTGGAGAAGGGGTTGGGGAAGATGGGGTTATAGTTCACAGAAGTAAATGGCTCTTTGATTTTCTCCTTTTGTGCAAGAAAGATCCTAGGTCTAATATGATATTTTCAGTTTTTCCTCACTTCCCAGATGTCTAGAGGACAGTTATTTGTGGTGAAGCAAAGTGTTATCTTGGCTCCAAAATCCATACTTTGGAAATATCTAATTTATCCCAGGATTGACTTTGGGGCTATTCTTATAAAGATATGAACCTGATCTTTATAGCCTTGACAAAGCGCTGAGAAATTTTTCCAGGGTCCAAAATTATATCCTTCATCACAAACTGATGACTCCCAGGATATAATATATGTGTGTGTGTGTGTGTGTGTGTGTGTGTGTGTGTGTGTGTGTGTGTGTATGTAAAACAATCTAACAAAGGCAACAAAGTTTGTTCACAGTGTGAATTACTGATTTCACTCAACTCTCCTAAGCCAGTCTCTACCTGTGTTGGCAAAACCATGGCATGGGTTCCCAGGCTGGGGTAGGGTTGGGAGGAAACAGGACTATAACACTGCTCCATTCCCCCTCTCCATAACCTCAAGGACATTTTTCACATGTCCCACCCCTCTGCCCAGCTGCTGAATGCAAGCATTTCCCCCTCTCTCTGGGGTAATGGGGGGGGGGGGGTTCACAGGCAGCTTGAAAGTGCAGTTTAGGCATGTGATTTCAAAAATGTTCGCCAACACTGCTCTAGACACTAGTTTGCTGTAGGTACAGTAACTTCATATATTGATGTTTATTGCATCTATGGGGTGAACCACACTAAAATTAGATAGACAGTTGTTATTATTCAGTCATTTCAGTCATGTCTGATTCTTCATGACTCCATATGGAGTTTTCTTGGCAAAGATACTGGAATGGTTTACCATTGCCTTCTTCAGCTTATTTTATAGGTTAGTAAACTGAAATGAGCAGAATTAAGTGTTGTGCCTAGGGTCTCACAGCTAGTAAGTGTTCAAAGCCAGATTTGATCACAAGAAGCTAAATTTTCCTGACTCTAGGCCTGACATTCTATCTATTGTGTTACTTATCTACCCTCAAAATTAAAAGGCAAGTGAGGTGTCCCAGACAACTCTTGTAAGATTATAAATTGCAGAATAGCTCCACATCAATGAAATCACAGTGCCCCCTCAAAATAATATACCATATGTCAAATGATTGAAAGAAAATATATATTTCAAAATAATTGTTACTATATTACTATGCATTTGAATTATTCTTTTGTAGATTTTGTTCATTAATAAGTCAGAAGTTTGTACTTCAGCAATAATATTACCCAAGAAAACAGTGTTTTAAAGTTATTTACCATTATTAGCAAAAACAGAATAATGCCAGGAGCATCTGGTCATTTCTATAGTTCTCTAAAGTATCTAATTTGTTCCTTGCTTTTGAGATTAATGTGACAAACTCTGAATGCTATGATTTTTCTCTAGTTTATCAAGCATGGAATTTCCCTAAATGTTTATTCTCACTTAGCATTACCCAACGTATTCAAATTCAGAGACATATGAAGCCCTTTACTAGCAAATCAAAGCCAAAGCAAGAATTACAGTGCTTACATCATTCTGCAAAGTAGCTCAGAATTCTTTCCAGTGTTTGAGAAAATAGCTTAAGCTTTACATGGAGCAATATCCAAATAAGGTGCTAAACAATGGACTTAGACCACATTATACCTAACAAATACACCTTTAGTTTTAGCAACTAAAACTGGTTGCCTTTTACCTTTTCTTCTGGCCTACTTAGATTTTACTGTACTTTTTTTGTCAAAATAAATACAAAATACCTATAGAAATGAAAAGGTTTTTGTATATCTGCATGTGTGTACAGTATTTTTTTTAAACCTTTACCTTCTCTCTTAGAATCAATTCAGTGTATTGGTTCCAACAAGGCAGAAGAGTGGTAAGGGCTAGGCAATGGGGGTTAAGTGACTAGCCCAGGGTTCCACAGCTAGGAAGTATCTGAGGCCAGATTTGAACCCAGGCTGGCTCTCAATTCCCTGAGCCATCCATTTGCCCCCTGTGTACAGTATTTTTAAAAAATCAATTAAAAGCTAATAAGCTACCAATTTGAGAATGTAATTATTTCTTTTCAATACAGTATAAAAACTCTATTTACTCTCATGACTTTGCTAAGAAGGGAAGGAGATGATAGAGAAAGAGATAAAAGGTCACTTTACTAGTAGCAAAGGTAGATAGTAGCATGAGGAATTGAGTGTAGCAAGGACTTTACCTTACTTACCCCACATCCCCAACCAGAATATTCTCAGTAGCCTTTCCTGGGGACCAAGTAGATATATGGAGGGTAGCTTCCACTCATTTTGTGTCATCTCTGAGGAGTTTGAATCAGAGAGGATGAAGACCCAGAAAAGCTGAAGATTAATAAATGTAAAAGAAGGATCAACCTGCCTCTCTACCTTTCTTTTCCTTTCTGGCATATATGTGTCTTTCTTCTACCTAGCCTCCATGCAACTGTAAACAGATGTTCCGAGACCCTGGATAACTTTTGCTCTCATGTATTTGTTCTTGCATGGCAGACATGTGCAGGACTAGAAATGACCTGTAAGTTCCAAAGGTCCAGGGGTCATAGATCACATTGGATTGGAGTTGGATTACAAAAAAGAAATCTTCTGCTTTAGTAAGATTTGTCACTGACAAGAAAACTGGCCCCAGCTGAACCCTTTTACCAAGAGAATTATAAGGACAATGCCCAAGCAAGATGAAATGGAAAATATCTAATTAGTAGTCCTGTAAAATTATATTCTGATGAGGTTTAAATATTAATTTCCTAGTAGACTGTAACAATATAAATCAAATTACTGAATTCTAATCCTGTTCATTCAAATCATGATCTTTTTTCATTAATATTTCTTTGTGTGTAAGAATAATTACCTTTCCTGATTCATATTGTGCATGCATTGAGTACCTAATTAAAATCTTCCTCACAGTAGACTGAGTAAGAGACTTAATGAACTAATAAATATGAGAAGAGGAAACTCTGTCCCACCAACCAGAGGCTAGGCACCCCAGGACTAAACCCAATCCAAGCCCTGGATTGGACAGCTGGATATAGGACAGGAAAGAGCAAATGTGTTAGCTTCTGTTGGCTAAGTGAAGCAATATTTCAAAGAATCTGGCTATGTAAAAAGCAGTCCAGGAAGAAAAATTCTGAACATGTCAACCAAAAGGCATTTTAGAGAAACTACCAAGCCAAGAACTATATAGTAAGCATTTTGGATACAAAAACAAGGTAGCTTACATTCTACCAAGGGGATACAATATGTTCATAAGTTGGTTGGTTGGTTGTTGTCCTTCATACTAGAAGAGAACCAAAATGACATCACTATGTCGTGGCCAATGTACACAGCGTGTTTGACTGTGGCTAATCAAATCAACACAAGCTCAGAAGTAGGACACCAATAACCCATATGGAGATATCTCTAAATCTGTTCATCTCACATTTCTTTCAAGCTATTGCAACTTTGCTTTGCTCATAGAACACAGTGCCTTCTTTGATGTGGGCATGCCATGCAGGATGATCCTGTGCCAGGGTTTCCCATGTCTCACAATTCTACCAAAGTTCTTCAGAGAGACCTTTAGAGTGTCCTTGTATTGCTTCTTCTGATCTCCATGTGAGTGCTTACCAGCAAAATAGTCTTTTAGGCAAGGGTACATTCGCCATTCAAACAACATGACTAGCCAATCTAAAATGCATTCTCTGCAGTGGAATCCAAATGCTTGGCAGTTCAACTCAAGAAAGGACTTTCATGTCTTATATCTCATTTTGCCAGGTAATCTTTGGAATTTTCCAAAGATAACTCAAATGGAAGCAATTCCATTTCCTTGCTTGCTGCTAGAAAATGGTCCAGGTTTCATAGGCATCCAACAATTAGATCAGCACAACAGCTCTTTCAGTTTGGTAGGTATTCCAATACCTCTTCTCTCTCACATTTTCCTTCAGAGCCTCCCAAACACTGAGCAAACTCTGGAAAGAGAGGTATCAACCTTATCATCTATGTGGACATTCCTGTAAAGTATAGAATATAAATAAACATCCACAGCATTCAAAGTTTCTCCATTTACTGTAACCTGTGGTTATATATATGGATGGTATGGTGCTAACTGGTAAAGAATCTCTATTTTCTTGGTGCTCATTGTCAGGAAAAAATTAGCAGAAGCAACAGAGAATTGATTCATGCTCTGTTATATCTTAGTCTCAGAGGCTATATTGTATGCACTGTAAACAGAAAATCATGAAAACCAACTTTCATCTTCTCTCATGGCCTTTTCAAGGCAATTAATTTACCATCAGTTCAGTCAACAGGTGATTTCAATGCTGTTTTCATCTTCATTGAAGGTGTCTGATAACATTCACTGAAAACAATATGCTAAAAAAGCTTGTGAGCAATCACATTACTTCACTTCATAGATAACTGGAAAAGTGTGAATTATCCAAAATCTGTGCAAATATACCATCATGGAGCTGGTGTACAAGACTAACAAACTTTTCCTGGCAACCAGATTTGGCCATAATCTTCCACAAGCCTTCATATCAAAGACCTTGGTCAAAATGACAAATGTTGGGTACAGACCTATGTTCTGCTCCTGGCATTTCTTCTGGAGTTGTTGGGCAGCAAATATCATACTAACCATTCCTCAGTCCTTTTTGAAGCCACACTGGCTCTAAGGTGACCATTTTCCAGGTGAAGAATCAACCTATTAAAGAGAACTTAAGCAAGAATCTTGCCAGCAATGACTAAGACCAACCCCTTGCACCATGATTGTTACAGGACAACCTGTTTCCTTTTCCTTTTATTTTATAGAGCTGAATGCTGGAGGCATCCCTGATCTTCTGTGGAATAATATCCTTTTGTCATATAACCTGTATTATTTGTCACCTTTTTCATGAGCAGTTGACCCCCTGACTTGTAATTCTCTGCTGGAATGGAATCAGCATCAGGAGATTTGCCACATGATAGAAACCTAATAGAATTCAAAATTCCTTCTTCAATTGGAAGTTTGGCTAGAGAGGGATTGACTTCAACCTGAGGTACATGGTCAAGGCTTAAGCATTGATTGATGATGGTCTGTTAAGACCATCTCATCAGTCCTTCTCTCCGGGATCACGTCTTTCTCACTTATCAAAGTGGCTCTATCAGTATTCAGTAATTGAAATCACACTTTGGGTTGTTGCTATTAACTGTTGTAAGGGATTTTAGCAGAAGCAAGCTGAAAGCAGGAGGTCCTATAGCTCAATATACCAGAACTCTCAGGAGCAGAGAGAGACAATTTCACTGACGGTTTGGCTCTCTGGAGAAGGAGACTTGAAGCTGCCAGAAGACTAGACCTTCCTTCAATCAAAATCATCTTAAGGAAGTGGTAGAGATAGTGGATAACATTACACCAGTGGACAGTGTGTGTTAATCCATCACTCCCCTTCTGATCCTGATTGCTGCAGGGTTACTCTTCCTACTGGGACTTCTGCTAAATCCAAAGAGGACTCCAGTTTTGTGAGATTTACTTTGGCCCTTGATCTTGCTCCTACCAACTCCTCCATAATCTTAAATAATAATTAAGGAGTTAGTTTAGAATAGTTATAGAAAGTTGTTATGGGTTTAGTCTCTGATTTGGGTGTAAAATTAGATATTCCTTGATTCCCTTTCCCTTCTTCCTTTAGTTTAATAAAACTTATTTTGCTATATATATTTAGTTTTGACCCCTTATTCTACCTACATATTTTATAACATAAAACTGAATTTCATCTGTTTTCTTACTGAGTAAAGAATCCTGCATCTCTCCAAGCTTCATTTGCACTTTACTTTTGATGGAGTTCAATCTTTGAGATGGAAGAACTATTCTGCTGGTAATCCCTGGGGTGTTTTCATTTTTTGTTTATCAATATTATGTGATCCTGTCTCTGGTTTCTTGGTATTTTAACTTTTAAATAATCTGATAGTTTTCAAGATGTCTTACTTGATCTAGAAGCTATGGATTTTGGCTGACAGTCCTAAGAATATTCATTTTGAGGTTTTTTTAAAGATGACCAGTAGATTCTTTTTATTTTCACTGTTCTCTCTGATTTAAAGAGGTCTGGGCACTATTTTTTTTTTAATAATATCTTTTTTGGTAATATTTATATATTTTATTTGGAACTTTTAAAAACATTGGATCCTCAGTTTTCAGGTGGTATAGTGATTTTTAAAATAATCTCTCATTGATTTAATTTTCTATGTTAGTTGTTTTTATATGTAATACTTATATTATTGTTTTCAATCTTTTGACTTTGTTTGACTTTAATTTCTTATTACCTCATACAGGCATGTAACTTTTATTTGGCCCATCCTAATTTTTAAAGAGTTTGTTATTACAGTAAAGTTTTGTACCTATTGTGCCAAGCTGTTAATTCTCTTTGAAAGTCTCTCTCCAGATCTTTCAGTTTTGTTTTTCATAAAGCTACGTCTCTTTATTTTCTTATAAGTTTATAAGGGGGCTATCTTCTGTTTCTTATATCATCATGGTTATTCACAGTAATCTTTCCCCTTCCCACTCCTAGAGAGCAATTTGTTATTTTTTTTAAGAGGAAAAAATCAGCACAATTGATTGATATAGAGAAAAAAAAAATCTGAAAACAGGTATAATATGTTACACCTACAGACTTCTCACCTTCATGAAAAGATGGTTTGGGACTATCATATCTCTTTACTTGAGTCATGCTTGATTTTTATAATTTTGTTACATTCACTTTTTTAAAATTTTTTTTAAACCCTTACCTTCTGTCTTGGAGTCAATACCGTGTATTGGTTCCAAGGCAGAAGAATGGTAAGGGCTAGGCAATGGGGGTCAAGTGACTTGCCCAGGGTCACACAGCTGGGAAGTGTCTGAGGCCAGATTTGAACCTAGGACCTTCTGTCTCTAGGACTGGCTCTCAATTCACTGAGCTACCCAGCTGCCCCCTGTTACATTCACTTTTGATTTTTTAATGTATGGTTGTTGTTGTTTTTTTTTTAATTTACACTGTTGTGATTGTAGTGCATAATATTTTCTTGCCTCTGCTTACTTTAGTTTGCATCAGTTCATGTAAATCTTTCCATGCTTCTCTATACTCATCATATGTATTTTTTTATGGGGAAGGGGAATTTTTATTTTTCATTTGACTGGGGAAAAGTTACATATGATTATGAACTGTGAGAAAAAAATGATGGATTAGTAGTTAATATCCAATTAAGACAATCTATTTCTCAAAAGGATCCCACTGGGCTCAAGGGAGCATGGGATATGTCCATTTCCAACAACCTAGTCTTCATGCTTAAGAAAATTCTCTTTTCCTCGTCCTATCCCTCTGGCAGAAGTCTTTTTTTTTTTTAAGATAATCTGTCCCCTTGAGGATTGTGTTTTTTCTTAACAGGGAAATGTGTGGGATGAAGGTAAGGAGAAATAAAAGGTGCTAAGCAAGGTACGGAAATGAGTTATATTGCAGGGAAAGGGTCAGGGCCAACCTTAGAAAGAATACCACATTCTACATTTGACTCTTCTTGGCCACAGACCACAGGGGTACAGAGAACAAGGGATAGTTTAAAAATAATCTGGACCCTACTGAATTTCAGCAGATGGAACTCAGGCCCTGATGCAGGCCTTATATTTAATTCATTTGAAGATGATTGAGTAGCAGTAGTTGTGAATGTAGTGAATGAAGAAAAGCAGTGAGAAGGGGCTGGAATCATGGATTGAGTTAGGCTACTTTTCAGAACAGTTTGGCCCCCAGTGAAGGATGGTACATGATATAGAATCAATGGAAGAATAGAAAAGGGAAGTGGTAAGTGGAGGGTATGTGCTGCTCCTTCCCATTCTTCTAGGTGCCTCAGTGTAGTTTCTTCTAGTGTTACTAAGCTGATAAAGGATGCTGCTCAGTTGACTCTCACTCTTCTCCGTTGTGAATCAAATCAATCTCTTCTCACAGAACCACTGATCAAGTATGTCTGAGATGACTGTCCTTCAGGTGGTCCCAATTTACTGCCCGTTCCAATGTTATCCTTAACCTGCTTCAGAAAGACAAGGGTAGGACACTGGCATGGATTTGCCACCAGATCACCCCGGGCCTGCAGGGAGATGCAGCATCTTCTTCACCCAGCATTCCTCCAAACCAAAGGTTCAGAGAACACTTTTCTTTCTTGCCCTTTTTCATTATCCCTGAGGATTAATAGAGAAGTTAAGTCCTATAGAATGAGGAAAAGATGAAAAGGGCTTTTTATTTACCCTTCCAGGGAACACTAAGGCTCCAGCCAGGACAAGAGCCCTAGATTCTAGAGCTAGGTCAGTAATTTAATGACCTAGTCTCTACTCAGTACCATAGTAAGGGTCCCCACAGTTCTGTTCTAGAGATCCCATGATGAATAAGCTGTGAGTCTTGAAATTTCTCAGACTTGTGAATGTTAAAAAAATTCCCCATTGGGGAATTCTCCATTGGAACAATTCCCTACTGGGACCATTCCCCATTTGGAAAGTGAGAACTCTACTTAGATCAGAAATAAGAAGACCTCTACTCCACCCGTACTTAAGACTGCTTTAGGGGAGAAAACTCCTTGCTGAACAATGAAAAATACTTACACCCATACTTAAGCCATGCCTATTTTTAGAATTAATACAAAGGGGTGCTAAGTACCTATAAAGGTCAGGCAAACTTACATGGGACAAAGAGGTGAGAAACTTACTCAGAGATTCTAACCTACTCAGGTGTGGATTACTAAAAGGATTAGTCTACTCAGGTGTGAATTCAGAATGGGCTGTCCTTTGGAAAACATCTACAGTGATTGGTAGATGGAAGAACTTAGGGGAGGTGACATAGGAGAAAACCCCCTATATAAGAAAAGGACAGGCTGTTGAAAGATATATAGAGTCTCTTGAGAGACAGCCTCTAAGGAGGTTGTTGAGAGAAGGACAATCTCTCAGGAGGTCTCTTAAGGGAGGTTGACTCTGGCTGGAACTCCCTCTGGGGAGACTCTGTCCCCCTGAATCCTTGCTTGAACAGATCTTATGGTGAGTGATTAAGGACTGACTGATCTTTTCTTTTAGGGCTTAGGCCTGGGTTGGCCAGGGCTGCCTGGGCCGGCCTATTCTTTTCTCATTTATTTCCTTTCTCTCTCTCTCTCTCTTTCTTTGATTCCTCATTGTATTATTAAATTCCCTATAAAACCCAGTTGACTTGGGTATATTCATAATTGGGAATAATTCCCTGGCGACCACCTTATATTTGATTTAAAACAAGACACTGTAGTGAAAACATATTTTCTGCGGTCACAACTTACTCACCCACTCTTATATCTACTACAATTTATATCTTTCACTATTTTACTCACTACAGTTTACAACCTCAAACATTTTAACTCTTACAGTTTAAGACCTCACCTATTTTAACTATTACAGTTTATGGCTCCCACTCTTTTAAATGTCACAAAGCCCTCTTGTATCCTTATGGCTCTGGAACTTGCTTACTTCCCATTGTTAAGGCAAAAGTGACATGTACTTTCACTATATTGGTTTCTCAGGAAGCAAAACATACTTGGCGAGGGGAGAAGCAGATAGGAGGTATTAGGGTTCAGTGTTAGCCTCTCTACAACAGATCTTCAAAAACAAAGACTAGGACATCCCACAGCCTAGATGGGATGCACTTTTGGATGCAGCATAAATAAGATGTCACAGTGCCAACACTGTTTCTAAAATCCACCTAGGGCATGGAGGGGACTCAGTAGTTCATCTCTGATTGGGTCTTGGGAGTAGAGGCAGGCAGTGGGTCTTGTAGGAGCCATCAGACTTGATTACCAGTTACGCCAGTGTTTGAGAACAGTGGGCATGAAAGGGGAGAGTAGAGGAAGACATGCAATTCTGCAAAAAGGAACCAGGTGTTGGTTGGTTAGTTAGTGGTAGTCTCTCAGTGACCGAGAATGACAATTGTCTTTGTGCATTATCATCTATTGATGTACCCTCATGTGGCTTTGAAGTCCAAAGACTGAGGCGCAAATTTTATGGCATATGGGGCATGGGACTCCAGTTGTTACGGGAGGTGCAGTTGTGGCCTGGTGTCGGCATTCACGCGCAGCAGCAAGACATCAACGTTGCTCATCTTCAAAGGTGGTGGTGGCATGGTTAATGTGGGTTTGCCAGCTGCTTCTGACAGAGGCAGCAAGTTCTAGTTGCTTTGGTGTAATGCCAGCCCACTTCAAGTTTGACTTTAGCTGATCCTTGTATCTTTTCTTTGGTCGGCCTTGTTTCCTGTGTCCAGCTAACAGTTCACCATAGAATACCTGTCTTGGTATTCGCTGTGGGTCCATGTGGATGACATGGCCAGACCATTGTAGCTGGGTTTGGAGGACCATGACTTCGATGCTGGTGGAGTTGGCTCTGTCGAGGACTTCCTGATTGGTGATTCGGTCCTGCCATTGGATCCTCATGATTGACTGCAGAGAGCATTGGTGGAATTGCTCCAGCTGTTTCATGTACAGTGTCCATGTCTTGCAACCGTACAGGAGCAAGCTGAGGACCACTGCATTATACACTTTGAGCTTCGTCACAGTGCTTACACCGCTGTGTTGGAGGACTTTGGAGCGCAGCCGCCCGAGTGCCTGGCTGGCCTTTTGGATCCTGGCATTAATCTCGTAGTCTAGGGACCCGTCGTTGGTGATGGTGCTGCCCAGGTACTTGAAAGTGTTGATGTTAAAAAGCTGCGTGCCGTCGATTGTAATGCACGGCTGGTTAGTTGGCCTCCCTGGTGCAGGTTGGAACAGCACCTCTGTTTTGCTGAGGCTGATAGTCAGGCCAAACAGTTTTCTTGCGGTGAAGAACCTGTCCACAATGGTTTGAAGATGATTTCCTTGGTGGGTCATGAGAGCACAGTCATCTGTGAAGAGAACTTCCAGCATGAGTCTCTCTGTTGTCTTTGTTTTTGCAGTCAGGCGGCGAAGGTCAAATAGTGAGCCATCCAGTCGGTATTTGATGTAGACACCCAAGTCTAGATCCATCACAGCATGTCATAATACTTGGGTGGAGTATAGGTTGAATAGTACCGGAGTGAGGACACAGCCTTGTTTCATGCCATTGGAGATGTTGAAGCGATGGGAAGTCTCTCCACCAGATAGGACTTCCCCTGTCATGTCGACATGAAAGAGCTGGATCAATTTGACGAATTTTGCTGGGCAACCAAGCTTGCTAAGGATCATCCACAATGCATGTCTGTTCACTGTATCGAACGCCTTTGTCAGGTCTATGAAGACAATGTAGAGACTCAGGTTCTGCTCAAGGCATTTTTCCTGCATTTGCCTCACCATGAAGACCATGTCAATGGTGCTGCGATCTGGCCGGAAGCCTAATTGTGATTCAGGCAGGTTCTGCTCTGAAACAGATGACAGGAGTCTGTTGAGTATAACACAGGCGAGGATCTTTCCAGCAGTGGAGAGTAGTGAGATGCCTCTGTAGTTGTCACAGGCTACTTGTGCGCCTTTGTTCTTATATAGGGCTATGATGGAGGCATCTCTGAGTTCTGGGGGCATGTCTTCCTCTTCCCATATGCTAGTCAGCACTATGTGGAATGCCTGGAGCGCCTTTCCATTTAAGGCCTTGTACACCTCGGTTGGGATCCCGTCTTTACGGGGTGCCTTGCCTGCACTCATTTGTTTAATGGCTTTTTGGACTTCCTCTATTGAAGGAGGGACGTCAAGTTGTTCAATGGTGCGGTTTTGGGGGATCTGGTCAAGGGCGCTTTGGTCGGCTGAAGAGGGTCGGTTGAGACGCTGACTGAAGTGTTCTTTCCACCTGTTTAGGATAGATGAGTGTGCACAAAGATACTTGTGCGTGAAGGAGATTTAAGTGTAAAAGTCGATGCACAGAGACAGTCCCACTCTCTCGGCATTAGAAGCCTGGGTCCAGTGGTACAAAAAGTCGTTACACCTGGAGACTTCCTCAGCTGCATTGGATGGCCATGTTGTCTTTTGTGCTCCAACACACCCTAAGCACTCCACATTGCTTTGCTGCGTCGCCATCTCAGCTGTTGAACCTCCTTATTATTTCCATAGTTAAAGCTTCATTTCATTGAAGACTACGTTGGCTCGGACAAAAGGAATCAGGAGAAAGCCCAGACAAGTATAAAGTGTAGCACTGTGGAAAGGAGATTTGTGCTTGTTGATAGTAAAAAATAAGCTTTGTGTCTTTCTGGCTGTAGTACATAGGAAGGCAAAGATGTAGGACTCTAGTTCATGGGTACAGAAGGCCATAAGGGTGGAAGGTTATGACAGGAAATACAATTTGGCCTACCACTCATGGACATATCTCTCCCTCTCAGTAGAAGAATGTCTTCCAGTAATTGCACAGTCACAGCAATGATGGCAAAAATTGGTGCTAATGGTGAAGATAGTGAAGCGATCCATGAAAATACAGATCATGACCAAGCACACTATAACACAACCAGTGAAGTTGAGGATATATGTGTCTATGAGGCTATCACCATGGAAACAGAAGATGACAGTGAAGGAAAAAAGGCTATAGAATGCCAGGATCAACAAAGTACAGCAGCAGCAGCTGGGAGATGTGCTTTTTGGAAGAAACTGACATGATGAGAAATAGCAAATGCTGGCACATAAAGGAGTATATACATATTCCTAAACAAGTTTTGGATCTTAGAGAAGTTGTCTATGGATGGATGCCCTTCTCCTTGCAAATGTCCAATACAGATAAATGCCAAGATAATCATGATGATAAAGGCAATCCATCTCATCACAAATGTCAGGATCTGGATGCATTTGGTCATCTGGACATCAAAGAAGGTGAAATGTCCAAGAAGTAGTGTGAACACGATGTGGATGTGGTAGGTAGGCATCAATATATCTGATGGAGTCCCAGCACACATCTGTATTATTGTACTTGGTGCTGTAAAGGGGTAAAAATTAGGGTTATTGACTGAATATATTATACTAGTGGTTGCCAGGGATTAAAATTCAATCCCAATAAAATATTCAAGTCAGTTTGGGATTTTTATGGTGGTTTAATTACAATAGTAGGAAGAAATTAAGAAGAAGAGAAAGAGGAAAAGGAATTTTACTTCTCTGGCAAGCCAGATAGGAGTGGAGGTCAAGGAAAGGAGGAATCAGTCACCTCACCAAGGTCGCTCAGGGAAGACGCCTCACCTAACCCACGCTACAGAGCTTCTCCCAGTCACCTCACCAGCAAGCTGCACACACCAAACTGCCACCAGGAGTTCCCAAACTCAGAGCAAGAGAGAGAGCCCAGAGAGAGGAAGTAACATGAAATATATAGACCATTCTTTACATCACTTCCTGCTTCTCACATGTACCAAAGGTAGCTTAAGCTTGACTTAGGACATCCCATGGGGTCTGTCACTTGCTAGCACATGTCAGTCATAGGCCATCCTCCTCGACACTTAATTCTTAAGTAGGGGTGTATACATTCCTTGGTTGCTAAAATTCTAAGACTAAGCAAAATGGAGAAAATCTAAATATTTACAGTGCTGACCTCTATATTATAGGAATGACTGCCAGTGACATTGCAGGTTAACTGTATAAGGAATAAGGACACAGCCGCAGCATGGATAGCTAGGTCACCATAAAGGTAGATATTAAAAAAATGGAACAAGTTGACTCCTACTTTGCTGAAGAATATAGAGATTATTTGTCCCATCTCCACACAATTTAATTTTCAAAATGTTAGAAGATTGGAGTAGCTCCTAGCCTCCATTTTGAAACATAGCCTCTGTGTGGAACTCTGAGGAGGTTGAGGGCAGTTACAGTGCCAATGAATAATTCATCAAACCAATTATCAAAGTCAACATCACATTTGACTATGATGGTGAAAGAGAATGGAAATGTAATCAATAATCCTATAACTTAAGGAGAATAACCTGGGTTCCACTATAATCTTTGAGACACTAAATAAGCAGGATTGCTTAAATTAAATGTCCTTAGGATTTCAGTAGTGTAAAGGATAATTTTAGCTTTGTGACTTAAAATCTAAATTTAATTGGTCTCCAGAGAAAATTCCAAATAATAAAATACCCAAGTCAGCTGGAAATTATGGTGATTTTAATTAATATAGAGAGAAGGAATTAAGGAGAAGAGAGAGAGGAAAGAGTTAATTTAAACTGCTCCAGCTCAGGCTGAGCCTGGCAGGAGTTAAAGGCCTTGACCAAAGGGTCCTCCCTGAGCCCAAGGGAGAAGGAAGTCAGTCTTATCACTCACCACAGACCATCTCAAGGAAGCTGTCTGAGTAAGCTCCTCCAGGCTGAGTTTCAGGATCGAACTGGCACCCAGGCTGCTCACAGGAAGTGATCAGCCAGATCCACCTCTCTGGGGAAAGAGGGTGTTTCTACTCAAGAACTACTTGGAGACAACAAGGGAGCCAAATATATAGACCTTTCACCCTTGTGTCTCCTCCTCTAAATTTTCACATCTACCAATCACATCAAAAGCTTTCTCCAGGACTGCCCATACTTTTAGTTCTCACCTTGTTTGATTAGATTTTTGAGGTACTTAACACTTCTTTGTTAAGTTCACCTTTTGTTAGTTACTTGACCTTTTTTTAAAATTAATTTAATCTTTATAGTTACTTAACACCTTTTTGTATTAATATCTAAAAATAGACAGCTTAACATTAACATATAGCTTCACTATAAGGTGAGAACTAAGTTCAATCAGGAAATTACAACTTTATCTTCCCCTAAAGTAAGGTTTAAGTAGGGTTCCCAAAGTTCCCAAGACATTCCTGATCAAGTATCTCCATTATTACAATGAGGAAATAGCTAAATCAAATCTTCTAAAGTAGGGTCTGAGTAGGATGGAGTAGTTTTAAAATTCACAGAAGAAGACAATGGGGGGGTGCAATTAAAGAATAAATATGAATTTAAGACAGATGTTGACTTTCTTTTAGAAAAGGTGTGCTTCTCCAAAGTACTTGGACAAAGCTTTGTAATCATAATTGGACCTATAAAAGTAACTTAGATTTTCTGCTTAGAAATGTTCCCAATTTTCTGTTTTAATTAGAATACTCTATAAGGTCCCCCACAAAGAAATGCCCATTAGACTCTATAGTCAGAATAAGAAGCAATTGTTGAAAATGGAAAAGAGCATTGGTATGGGAATAAGGAAACTTGGTCTTAGTTCTGACTGCTGCTGTATAACAATGAGCAAATAATTTTCACCTCTATTTCCTTATCAATAAAATGATGGAATTAAATTAGTTGATCTCAGAAATCCCTTTCAACTCCAACAATTTTGATTCCATTTCACAGTCCCACTTTTTTTTTTAAAGCCTCATCTTTACCTTCCTTCCTCTCCACTACTTCGTTGGCTCCAAATTAAAAGGTTTTTTGTCTCTTTCAAGCAAGTGAAATTAATTTAAGCATAGTTTTGTTCTCATCCACTCCAAGTACTGATGGTTATGGCCTTTCTCTTCCCAAAGAGAAATTTAAAGACTAGGGGGTAGGAGAGGGGGGGAGATAATAACTCTAAGGGGTTAGTTACAGGAAAGTAGTCTGGAAATACACAATATAAATAATCTTTGATTGAATTCAGTTAATTCTGTAAAACAACCAAACCTATGAATACACCTAAATTTCCTGAATAAAAAAAAAATATTGGGGTAGCAAGGTGGCTCAGTGGATGGAGAGCTAGGCCTAGAAGATGGTAGATCCTGGGTTCAAATGTGGCCTCAGATACTTGCTAGCTACGTGACCCTGGAGAAGTCATTTAACCCCAATTGCCTAGCCCTCACTTCTGCCTCAGAACCAAAACACAGTATTGATTCTAAGACGGAAGGTAAGGGTTAAAAAAAAAAAGTTAGATCATCTCTGAACAGATAAGATAGGCTGTTTCTCTGACTGATCAGAACTTTCATGGACTGTTATCAGGAATGTCACAGGGTATCCAAGTGTTCAGGAAAGACTAGTACCTTCAGTGTGAGGGCTTGCCAAACCCTTGTCAGGACTGCTTTCCTCCTACGGCCATCCAGCTCTCACCTATAGCTCCAAGAAACTGTAGCATGCACAGCAGCAACACTCTTATAAAGCATTTTGGTAGGAGGGTTAAAACTGGCTAAAGGTAATAGACAGGCCTCAAATCTGTGAGTTAGAGAGGGCATCTACCTTAGGCATGTGAAGACTTTCATTGGTGGATGGAGCAGATGAGAACATTTCTACCAATGGCCATAAAGGCAGCTGAAATAGATGCTATGGTACACTTACACCAAGGACCCCAAGCTCATGCATTTTATCCTGACTGGTGGTGACCAGTTATCTTGGATTTTGTCATGCTATTGTACTTTGATGACTGGAAGAGAGGAGCTAGGTAGGAGCAGTGTATAAAACTCTAGGCCCAGTGTCCAGAAGCCTGACCTCAGTTACTTTCCTAGCTGTGTGACCTTGGGCAAGTCATTTAACCACGATTGTCTGACCTGCTGTCTTAGAATTGATAATAGGTAAGGTTTTTAGTAATAACTTTTAAAGAAGAGGCTAATGACTTTGCTTAATTCAGCCTCACTTCAATTGACATACAAGTTATCACCCTCTGATGTCTTTGGTCCTCTTCCAAAAAGAAGGAAGAACAACAATAGTCATTATTTTCCTTCTGATGGCTTTCCATCCTTTTCCAACAGAGCTGATCATTGGTTGCTGCTATGGCTTCTATTATAAAAGTTGTGCTCACATAACTCACGAAGCCTCGGAAAAGGAGAATGACTAGGTTGACGAGCCAATAAGTAGTGGCAAAAGCCTTGGGTGTGTGTGTGTGAGGGTGTCAGTATCCATAATTAGGTTGAATATGTACACCAGTACAACATAGGGAGAATAAAGCTCCCTGGATTCTGTGATTCCATCAGTCATACTTAATATGAGTAGAAAGGTTCTCTCTGAAACACAGGCTGGGTGGGTTTGGGGTTCTTTCTTTGAGGTGGCATCATTGGTTACTGACTGGTCACGTGTTCCTGATCTCTCTCACTTCTCCTGTTCCAGCTTCCACAGTCAATCTCTATCCTGCCCCTCCACTTCTTCCCAACCTCAGGGTCTTGAGGCCTTCAGTGACTGAACAGCTCTCTGGGCTCCCTACCTTATCCTTATCCTAGCAGTAGCCTCCTGTAACTCCCTCAGGTGGTTCTACCCAGCAGTTGTTCTTTTCTGCAAGACCCTCTTGCAGCACTATAATATTTTATTACATTCATTTACCACATTATTGACATTTACTACATTTCCAATTCTTTGCTGTCACAAAAAATGCTGCAATAAATATTTTGGTGTATATGACAACTTCTTATTGATAGTTTCCTTGGGATATAAGCTTGGCAATAGGGTCTTTGGTTCAAAGGTTATGAAAATCTTAGTCACTTTTTTTGCATAATTCTAAATTACTTTCCAAACTGATTGTAGCAATTCATGGTTCTACAACAGCGCATCAATGTGTCTATAATCATACAAACCCAATAACATTGGATACTGTCATTTGAGTCAATTTGCAAGTTATGAGGTGAAACCTCTGGGTTGTTTTGATTTGTATCTCTCTTATTATTAGTGATTTGTAGCATTCTTTCATGTGGCTTTGAATACTTTGCATTTCTTTTGAGAATGGTTGTTTATTCCCTTTGACCTCTTATCTACTGGAGAATGGCCAATAGTTTTATACATATATACATATTACATCCAAGATAATGTACATGTATATGAAAATATTCATATATGATATATACATACACACATTTTATCTTGAATACTAAACTATTATCAGAGAAATTTAAGGACCCCCCTCCCCGTTTAACCACTTTGCTTCTGTCATCCTTGGTACATCAATTTGGATGTGCAAAAGCTTTTCAGATTCAAATAATCAAAATTATCTATTTTTTTATTACCACTGTCTCTTTTTTGGTTTAGGACACATGGTAGATGATCTGCTTCTCTTCTAATTTTAAAAAAAATAGCTTTATCATTAATCAATATTACTATTATTACTTTAGAATGGATTATGGAATATGGTGTGTTGTTCAAAGCCTAATTTCTGCCAGACTGCTTTCCAGTTTTTCCAACAATTAAAAAACCAAGTTTTTTTCTTAGGTTTTTCATTCTATCAAACACTGGACTGTTAAGTTCCATTGTTTCTGATTTTCTATTCCTTTGACCTATCTTTCAATTTTTCAAACCAATATAAGATAGCTTTGATGATTACTATTTTATAATATAGACCAAAGTGCTATTTCCCCTTCCATCTCTATTTGTTTTTGTAATTTCCTTTGATATTCTAGAATTTTACTTACTTCTAGGAAATATCCTCTCAGTAATTTGATTGGCACAAGTATAAGTATGACAACTTTGGAAGCATATGACCATATTTTAATTTTGGATCTTTTACTTTTTAATATGATTAATTATGTTGATTACTTTTCCAATGTTGAGCCATCCTTCCATCCCTGGGACAAATTCTACTTGAGATTTGAGATTCCCTAGGTAGATTGTGATAGTGTTTGGCAAGATTCTGTTAATATTCATTAATTATATTGGCCTATATTTTTCCTTCTGTCTCATAAAAGGATTATGGTAGACTGCTTTCTTTCTCAATTTTTGAGAATTGTGAAGTATTGTTATTAATTCTTCTTTTAAAGTTTGATAGACTTCTCCTGTGAGGGTAGTTCCTTTAGAGCTAGATCAATTTCCTATATTGAGATTGGTTTTAAAGATATCTGGCCTTCTGACAGATTTGGTATTTCATATTTTTGAAGGTAATCTTTCTTTTGTGTTCTCAGTCTTGTTGGTACATAATTGCACAATAATGTTCTGATTATTATTTTTATTTCTTGCTTTTATTGTTTTACCTTGCTCATTTGCTATTTTGTTGATTTGATTTTTTTGTTTGTCTTTTAAAGGTTGATCAGTTTTACTACCAGTCTTTTCAAAGAACCAGCTTTTAGCTTTACTTCTCATTTCTGTTTTTTTATCCAACTTAACTATTTCCTTGCCAATTTTTAATATCTTCTTTTCTGTACCTATTTTAGATTTGACAGCTTTCTAATTTTAAAAATGCTTATTCAGTTTAGTGGTCTTCTATTTTGCATTTTTCCTGGAGAACTGCTTTAGCCAAATTTCATAAATTTTGGCATGTTGTTTCATTATATCTTAATGATAAATTATCTTTATATTATCATTATATCTTAATGATAAATTAATGATAATTTGTTGGTTTTAAAAAAACCTTATTCATTAGTTTTAAAATATCATCGTTATGTCTCCATTTGGGTCTGTATTTTTTGTTTGTGGTCTCCAAACCAATGAACTCTTATTGGAATATGGTCTATAAAAAATGTATTTTTTGCTCTTAAAATTTTGTTTATAGTATCTCTGAACTAATATTTTTGTGTAAAATTTCATTTTGTGCTGAGAAATGTTTGCTTGCATTCTCATTTAGAAGATGCCATAGTCTTTGTTGTTCAGATCCATATTTTCCCTTTTGTATATCTTTGACTTATTCAAGACTAAGGGTTATTAAAGCCACCTTGAAATTGATATTTTTTCTTGAAGCTCAGAGAATGCTTATTCAGCATTTGAATTTATGAATTTTGAATTCATTTATGAATAATTTTGAATTTATGAATTTATATGCTAAGGCACTTGGAATATATATTTGTTACTGATATTGGTTTGCTTTCTGTGGTTCCTTTCAACATAATATAGTTTCCTTATTTATCCCTTTTAATTTTTTAAGTTCTTATTTTTGTTTAGCATGATGGAAACTCTTGGTTTTTTGGATTTGCTTACTGCATGGTAAAATGTTCCTGTCCCCTCAGTTTATTTTGTGTATACCTTTTTTTAATGTTTTTTTTTTCCCTTTGTGAAGATTAAATTTAGCTCTCCTCTGATAGTGAAAATGAAATTAATTCTCCTTGATTGTGAAAATTAAATTAACTCCCCTGCCCATTTTTAGATTCAATCACCAAATATGTAAACACCCTTCTTAAAGTTGAGTGGGGAGATCTGCCCATTTTTAGATGTAATCATCAAAAGTGTAAACACCCCATTCACACTTGAGTGGGGGAGATCTGTGACCCACCTGTGCAATAGTGGGCGATGATGAATCAGAATTAAACTGACTGCACCTGGGCAGTCCTTAAAGCAAAGCTTCAACTGTGATTGGTAGACATAAAATTAGGGGAAGGCACAGAAAGTGAAGCAAAAGAAAGTGTCTTTAAAAAGGAGTTACAATTTCCTGAGTGCAGAGTTCTACTTGGAATTGAACTTGCTGTGAGAGGGAGTTCTTTATTCTTTGGAGTTGAGACTAGAGAAGAATCTACTGACTAGATTTGAGATCCTGTTTCTGGTGAGGCTGTTCTTAAATCTCTTCCTTTGGACTGTCTTTTAAAAAAAATAAAAAAGAGAAGTTTTGTGCCCTAAGGGAGTTCTGGCCCTTTGGTATGGAAAGGGGAAACAGGGAGGAGAACCCTTCTTTTTCCCACAAAGCAGGGTTCAGGGGGAGATAGCAGATATAGCGGGTTGGTTCAGAGAGAGGTGAGGAGGTATTGAAGATTTCCCCTGTTTTGCCTTCCCTCCTTAGCTAAAGCTGCTCTCCCCAATTTGCTCTTGTCCCTCTTGTACCCCTTCCACTACTCGAGACCCAAAAGGTCTTTGATCCCTTGATCCATTTGCTCACACTCAGCTTGGAGAACAGCTAAATTTAATGTTAACTCAGTCAGGTAATACAAAGGAATAATGGGCAGGGAAGAATGGGAAAAGGGGGTCCCTGTCTCTATCTAAACCCTTTTGCCTTGGCAGCCTGAGCCCCCTGAAAGAAAGTCAAGTTGATTCAACCCTGGGCAATAGGAGTTGAGGTAAAGTCTGCTCAAGTTTCTCTTCAGAAAGTCCCTTCAATTGGGAAGTGTTGGGGGGAAAGATTTCCAGTCACCAGCAGGAAAAATGGGTAACCTCAGGAGAAAGTCTTTATCCACATTCTCTCCTGAGAGACCCTCACTGCTTTCCCAGACAGGATTCCACTCCTGGGGCCCCTCCCCTGTCGAGGTGATCAATTTCATATACTCTTCAGTCTGGCACATTTTCTCTAGTGCCAGCCTTTATCACAAATCTTCCATTTCCTATTGTTTGCATGGTGCCACCTTGGCCCATGCCAGTTACTTATCTTATATGTCTATTCTAATCTATCTATGCTACTTATTGTTCACATCTAACCTCCCCCCTCCCAAAACAATAAAATCTTATCCTAATCTGTCTGTTTGCTAATCTAAGTTCCTACCTTATGCTAAGACTGAGTTGTGGGAAGAGGGTTAGGATTACGTGCCAACAAAATTTTTACAATATAACAATTTCTTAATACAAAAGTCATTCCTATTGCAATCAATATAAAATTCAAATCTTAAGTAAAACTGAACTGTCCTATGCCTTATATAATGCTAATTCCAATGTAACAATTTATAACATTTATAGGTATATATACATATTAACTTTTATCTAATGAAATCTGATTTATTCTGTCCCTATGTTACCTAATTACAATATTCCCTTTTCCACCCTAAACTACTCTGTCCCTGTCTATTAACGGTTAGTATTTTAACTCTCCTTTCTACCTATATTACTGAATTAGATCATTATTTTATGATATATATATATGTCTGCAATTTTTACATATTTACATGTCACATGTTATTTAAATACATATATACATATATATCCTCTGATAGTAGAGAGATATTTACAGATATACAAGTTATGGACTGTCCTTATTTACGGCACAGTCCCTAATGTCAATGTGAAATTTGTTCATGTTCTAAATATGTCATGAGAGATGCATATTTATTCCAATGTATATGTGGATGAACTTCCCTATATGTGAAGTTAATGTGATGGGTGATTAATCTTACGTGATCCATTTCCCTGAAGTTCATTCCCCATAATGTCTTTGATTCAAAGTTCTTTCCAGTTGTCTGTGTATCTTCCATCCTTTGGTGTTGCTTGAAGTTTGTCACAGGTCCAGGGTGCTTTCTCCTTTACAGGAAACATACTTGCCTGTCATCTCACCTTGAAAGATGATCTCAGGTATCCGGAACAACAGGATCGTGCATGTGTGTAAGATTAACATGTGCATCCATGTTAGAGTGAATATTTGGATGCATGTGAATGAAACTGTATACAAGATGTTTGTGCCATCCTCGTGTGCAGGTGAGATTTTTTTTTTTAATGTAATGAATGTAGGTATCTTTCTTAATGTGTGATTGTAAGGCGATTATTCTATTCCTATGTGGTTGATTGTAGAGGCTAATGATATTTTAGTCTAGGCTTGAGATTGAAATTCGTATATAGGTTTAATAATTCTAAGGAATTCTAAATCCACCCAAATAAACTCCCAGGTTCTGCAAGGAACCACTTCTCCTGTTTCACAGGCTACACTAATCCTCCCTGGTCTAACTAACCCAAATTTATACTATCTATCTCGGGCATTATTCTATTTCAGTTTCACTGTCTCTGTTCAGTATCTATTTCTTCTTGTGTGATTTTGTTGGATTCATGGGCTCTATGTTTATTTATCAAGGGTTGTTTTGGGGGTGTCTGTGTTTGAATGGATTCTTGGGCTTCCATTAAGTTATCTTTCAGTGTGTTATCATGGGCATAGTGATGTTTAACATGAGATGCGTGAAGCCAAGAATCTTTCCCTACTACTTTGATCGATATAGCAGTGGTGAGGGCTACATCATATGGACCAATCCATCATGGTTCTGTGGGTTTGTCTTTGGCAAAATTTTTTACATGTACTTTGTCCCCTGGTCTTATGTTATGTAATGAAAAATCTAGTGGGACCCTTTGCACTAGTAGTCCTAGTCTTCTCAGTTCTTCTAGCCTATTTTGTATTTGTGTCAGATAGGTGTGTAACTAGCATTCCCCTCCCAGCATGGAAAGATAAGATGGTTTAGCAGTCATTCCTATCCATACTGGCTGTTCATACAACATCTCATATGGGGAAATATGTAAGTCTCCTCTGGGTTTCATCCTCAGATAGAACAGCACAAGTGGAAGAACCTCTGTCCATTTGAGATAAGTTTGGGCACAGAGTTTGGCTATTGTGTTTTTTAATTCCTTATTCATTCTTTCCACCTGTCCTGAACTTTCTGGTCTATACGCATTATGGAAATTGCCTTTTATTCCCAGAGATTTATATACTTGTTGTAAAATGCGAGATGTAAAGTGACTTCCCCTGTCTGAGCCTATGGTGTTTGGAATGCCGTATCTAGGAACTATTTCTTTAAGCAATATTTTCACTACCATGCCAGTGTTGTTTTTCTTTGATGGATATGCTTCTGTCCTTCGAGTGAGTCTGTCCACTATGACTAAAACATATTTATATCCTCGGTCCCCAGGCATGTTAATAAAATCGATCTGTAGACACTGAAACGGCGTATAAGCTAGGGATCGTCCTCCCAATGCCTTGCATTTGAAATTACCTTGATTGAACTTTCTATAGATGTCACATGTCTGACACACTCTTATAGCAGTTGTTGATATCCCTGGAACTTCCCAAAACTGGCATACCTCATCCAGCATGGATTGCACTCCGTAAGGACCTCTGGAGTGTATCACATTACATAGATGTTGGTACAGCCTTTTGGTAAAGATGGGCTTTCCTTCTTGTGATTGACAGATTGACTAATCTGGCTCCTAGATGTTCTTGCCATGACTGAATCTCCTCTTGGCAGTATGCTTGTTTGAGATCGTGCTTATCTACCAGAGAGAAATTCAGAACATGGATAGGACCAAATCTGGCCACGAATCTTGCTGTTATATCTGCCCTGTGATTTCCTAGGGATACCTCATCCCTGCCAGAAAAGTGAGCCTTGCAATGGATCACTGCCACTTCCTTTGTCAAGTTCACTGCTTCTAAGAGTTCATTTATGAGGTTTTCATATGCTATCCTTTTTCCAGATGTTGTGAAAAATCCCCTATTCTTCCAAGTTTGTCCTGTGGCAAATAAAATTGCAAAGGCATAAGCTGAATCCTTATATATATTCACCCTTTTGCCTTTGGATTGCACCAGCGCTTCTATGAGGGCTCTGAGCTCAGCTACTTGAGCACTGACATGACTCGGTAATGACACATGCCAGAGGGTCCTGTCCCCTGTCACAACTGCAGCCCCAGTGATTCTTTTGCCTTTGAAAACATGAAGAACCATCTGAATATATGTGAAGGTTCGGATCATTGAGTGGTGTGTCCTTCAGATCTTCTCTGGTTCTATGTACTGTTTCTACAGTCTGTGTGCAATCACGTAGGGGCTTTTCTTCCAATGGTAGGTTGGGGATTAATGCAGCTGGATACACTAGTGCACATCTATGTAAAAATAGATTGTCATTTGCCAGCAAAATGATTTCATACTGGTAGCCTTATAGATGTCTCCAAGACCGAGAGACCCTCACTGCTCTCCTGGGGCCCCTCCCCCGTTGAGGTGATCAATTTCACATATTCTTCAATCTGGCACTTTTTCTCTAATGCCAGCCTCTATCACAACTGACACATGGTGAGTGAAAAAGCTGACTCCTTCCTGAATTTTTCTGAAGAGACTAGCCTCAGGAGAAATCTATCCTCTTGAGACATCCCCAGGTCCTTGGCTACAAGGGCTGAGGCCTCTCTGGTTAAGGACTAAACTTCCCTGCCCAGGTTGAGCCAGGGGTCGGAGTAAATTACTTAGTGCTTCAGCTAGATATCTTACCCTAACCTCTCTCTGATTTTTTTACTTCAAATTTTCTATATTTTGTAAATAAGTTGTAAATAAATCTCTTTGGAATAAATTAAATTCCTGGCAATGCTATTTTAAATATAATCCAGTCCATCCTTTTTATATAATTAACCCCCTCTTTTCCCCTTACACCTTGAAAGCAACGGATTATAGGGTTGTTTTCTTATCTGTGTAATTTTTTCATATTATTGTTCAATCCATTCACATTTAAAATTATTTTTTTCTGCTATAAACAGTACTGTTTCTCTAGTTAATTTAGCCTTTTTTTTTTTAAAGGTGGTCCTATTCTCACTCTCTCTTCCTTTCTCCTTCCCTTCCATTTGAGGTTTTCCTTATCAATTCCTCTTCTCTCCTTTGTTTTATCTGGTTGATTCTTCCCCTCATTTTCTTCTCTCAATCCCTTCATTATCCATCTTCCTCTATATACCCTATAACCGAGATGGTGAACCTTCATCGGCCCTGGCAGTGTTACTAGAAAGGTAAAGGGACTCTGGCAGAGCTGCTCCCTTCCTCCTCTCCAATGTGCCTCCCTGCCCCTCTGAGCAGTATTACTCCCTCCCTTGAGCATTTCTCTCAGGCCATTCCCTTCGATTTTTCTGTCCCCTATCTGGGACTAGGATCTACAGGGGAGGGGGGAGGTCTCCTCTCTTGCCACTGGGCTCAGCCCCACCCCCTAAAAGAAATCCACTTTCATTCCTTCTTTCCTCTGCCAGCCACCAGTCTGAGGAGTGACCTTGCCCTGCAAAGGCCAACTGTGCTCCGTCCACCCCCTGCTCCTACCCCCATGAGTTGGGTCACAGGCCAATAGGAAGCCTCACACCCAGTACTGTGGTTGCATCATGGGTGTACCATTGTTATACAAATATAAACAGCCTAAAAGACAGGAAGGTGTGCAGAGGCTAAGTGGGCTTCATTTGAAGGGATTCAACAGAAATATGCATCCCACTTTGTAATAAGCTGCTTTCCCTTCCTAGCTTTCCCCTACCTTCCTGACCATATTAGCCTTCTCTAGCCAAGTGAAGCCCAGCCAGTAGCCCCTTCATTTGACCCCCCATGCAGCCACAGGTTCCCATGGTGGCAGGAGGCAGCTTCCCCCTAGGTGTGCACATCTGGCTGGGAGCCTGGCCCCTGCCCTGAACATGGGGAGGAGGCACTTAGGTTGGGGGTTGGGCTGGGGAGGGGGCAGGGCACATAGCACATGGCCTCTCAAAGGTTCCTCATCACTGCCTTTTAATCTTTTTCTGTTCTTTGGCCCCTATATTCTCCATATTCCTCCTGAAAAAAATAACTTCCAAAGTATCCATTCTGGGCTTTCTACAGTTTCTATTACTGCCTTGTAGAACTTGCCCTAAGGATCCCTCTTCCATTGTGCCTCTGTTCCAGAACAGCAGCAGTTCTTGCAGATGACAGAAACAATGCATGATGCTCCAAACCCTTATCACTTTCCCTAGCTATGCCGCCTGTACCATCTTCTTTTCTTCATTTACCTCAAAAAAGGTGTGAGGAGCAATGTGTCCTGAATCTAGACTTCTAGTTTGAGCTCTTGGCTTGGATCAGGTGTCTGCTGTGGGTATCCCTGCACTGCTTTTTTATTTTATTTTTTTTTTTCAGGACACTGAATCTATGGCACTAGCTTACCCTTATTATCCAATTCCTGCCCTGATTGCCTGGACTGAATATCAAATTTGTGATCTTAGACTGGGAAGAGTGGTAGTTCTTTCATATTCCCATTTCCCATTCAGTTGGATGGTCTTAAATTGATGAATTGTCCCTTTTACTACTTTATCAGAAGATTTATATAATAATGCAATTGTTTTTAGAATGTTTAATTGAACTAACTTTTAAATCCACAGAGTTTAGGTTTCTTTTTTCCCCTCAGGGGACTCTTCTTTGGTGATAACATCAAGTTTTAAAGTTCTTATTCTGCAAAGTGCATTTTGTACTTTCATTTATATCCTCCTCATCTATTTAATATAAATTGTCAATTTTATCAGCTTCCAATTGGACAAAAGTTTCTAATAGTTTCCTTTATTTCTTTTACTTTTTTAAATTAAAAAACAAAACAAGACAAAAAAAACCCCCCAACAACCCTTACCTTCTGTTTTAGAATCAAACTAAGTATTGATTCCAAGGCAGAAGAATGGGGGTTGAATGACTTGCCCAGGATCACCCACTTAGTACCTGAGGCCACATTTGAACTGAAGAAGTCCTAACTCCAGGCCTTACTGAGTCACTGAGCTACCTTGCTTCCCCTCTTGATACTATTAATGTAGTTTTCTTATTTTAAGAAAAGTTGATTTTAAAAGATCTTTATTATTTTTAAAAACTAATTCATTTTTTTGGGTTTTGTTTTCAATTTTCAAGATTACTTTTAATATTTAATGGTGGTTTTCAAATTTGATGGCTTTCTAGGTTCTTTTAGTTGCAAGTTCAATTTGTTTATTTTTTTCTTCTTTAATTGATATGTCTTTAGAGATATAAAGGACTTCTTTGGTTATGTCCCCCAAATTTGGTATGTTGTTCTCACAGAAATTATTTCTGTGTTTTCTGACCTACCCATTTTCTAGGACTGTTGTAAACCTTAAAATTTCTTAGACTTATGAATGTTGGAAATTTCCCCATTGGGAAATTTCATACTTGAAAAATTTCCTACTGATAGTAAGAACTCTATTGGAATGTGAAAACCCTTGGCATGGGAGGGTCCTTCTCCTCCCTACTTAAGACTACTTTAGGACAGAAACCTTTTGCTAAACAATGGAAAGGGCTTTGACCTATGCTTAAGCATAGAACAGGAAGTTCTTTGAGTCATGATTGATTTTAGAATTGATACAATAGAGATACTTGGAATGACAGAACCAGGTCTTGGAACTTACAATCTCCACCCTACTCAGTCTAACAGGATTTAGGAAGGGCTGCAGCAAAGATCAAGATTTAATTATTTGAAAATATGACCTTCAACAGACATGTGCAAAGGGGGGCAGACGTCTGGGCGGTCCTGGGTTAACCTAGAGCCACCATTGGCACAGGGGAGACATGGACAGTGATTGGTAGATGTGAGAACTGAGGGGAGGGGACTTAGATTGCTGACTTAAAGATAGCGGGGTCTGAGGACAGGGGAGGAGGTTTTGCTCTGAGAGGTTTTGCTCTGAAGGAGTCTGAGAGGAGAGAGGTCCTGGAGGGAGAGCTCCCGGAGAGGTCTGAGAGGAGGGCTTGCTCTGAAGGAGGCTGGAGGTGGAGGCCCCTGAGACTGTTTCTCCATTTTGGTCACGTGAGTAATAGGGACTGATGTCTTTTCTTTGCCTCAGCTATCTAAGGCTTGGGCCTTTTGGCCCAGCCTAAGCAGAGGGGGTATTTAAACCCTATTCCCTTCTCTCCCCTTTCTCTCTCTCTCTCTCTCTCTCTCTCTCTCTCTCTCTCTCTCTCTCTCTCTCTCATACTTTTCTTCCTCTTGTTTGTAATTAAAAACTCCATAAAAGGTTGACTGCTGACTTGAGTTTTCATTTAGGAATTACATAGCTGAATTCCTTGGCGACCTTAAATTAATATATACCAGTGTTTTAAAGTGATTTCGATATCACACTGTGGTGGAATATCCAGGGCAATATTCTACTTGCAACATCAGGTGCTAGCAGTATCCATTACAGCACTTGCCAAGCACAGGAAGACAGTGACAGTGCAGGCCCACAGAAATCTTTTGCATAGTAAGGCAGAGTTCAGAAGTGGCAGTTCTCTGGCACAGTTGGCACATGTAGAGTGACTAGCAAGCAAACTCAGACCTTAGTAATATTAGAGGAAGCAGTGCTGGTAGGAAGCAGCAAGCATGTGGGCCTTAGTGACAGAAGGCATAGATATGGGCAATAGTAGGTAGAGCTGTAGGCCCCAAGTAACTGACAGCAAAAGGAAGCAGACAGAGGAGGCAAGCATGTCAACTCATTTGTTCTATAGTGCTTCTAAAACTACACCCAGTGATCACTATAGAAACCCTCTGCTTGGAGTAACAAGGGGAGGCATATGAGAGAACATATCAAATTTGGTGGAATATAGTTAAGAAAGTACTTTATATTACTAGAGACTTTCATCAATAAAAGAGAAAGAACAGATTGATAAATGAAACATGCAACTAAAAACCCCAATATCTGAAATAAGAGGTAGATGAAAATGTCTACCCTGCCCTCACAATAGTGGGACAGTTCCTCAAAGGCTTCTCATGGGATGATTTTGTATTTCTCCCTCTTCTTCTATCCTCCTCTCCCCTACCTGCTACATTGTTAATGCAGTTCCCAGCAAGAGGGAGGCTCTCATTGCTGGACCAGGGAATATTAAGTGGGTAAAGTTAGTAGGACAATTCTTCCAGACCTGTGATGAGGATTGGTAACTAGGCACATGATATAATCATCTTCACTGCAACTTTGATATTTCTGGTGCTGCTTCTGTTTATGGTGACCTTTTTACATAGAGTCCCAATGTGAACTGCAATAGTTTGGGATCACATAAAATGGAATTATTGTTTATTCTGTTTTAACTATGCTGTTGTTTTCTTTCTTTAGTGATACTTGCAAACAGGCTTCTTGAATATTTGAGGTCAGAGTTGCCCAAAATCCACCTTAAAGTCATTTAAATGGTAGAAGGTCCTTCAGAACAGAGGTGTCAAACACAAGACCTATAACATTCTTGAGTGTGGCCAGTGCTGGATAAATTGTACATGGGAAAATATTTAACAAAATATAATGTTAATATTTTTTTTCTACGTCATACGTGGCCAGAAAGTATGCTTATGTACTGTTTACTGGCCCCATTTCTATTTGAGTTGGGCACTACTGCTCTGAAAGACCTTAAGGACCTTACCATCATGGTATGTAGGATGAGAGCAATATCATAATTCTCATCCACATGCAACTTAAGACTAGCTTTTCCTTAAGGTATTAAGTTTTCCTTTAAAGGCAATCTACAAAATTTGTTTGGTTCAGGATGTTCCCTGAGCCTGTTCAGGTGGATTCTCATTCACCTGAATATAAAACAGTTATAAGGAACTTCTGGTACACTCAGATTTTTGTCTGGTCAAAATGGGCAATTCACTCAACTGAGTAAGCTCAAAGTATTTTCAAGGCTTATCCATGTTGAATATCCTCTTCTTGCTTTAAGTAAATCTTCTGATAATTGCTTAATGATCAATTAAGTGTCTCATTTTGTTACACTATCAAACCTAAACCATCAGGGGCCTGGACTGATGCTGGTCCAATTAAGAATATTAACCTATTCCTAGTTTTGACTAGAAGTGTGTATGTTGGGCCAAATTCCTTATTTTGTTTGAACATGTTCTGAAACACTTACCAAAGCTGCTTAAAGGATCTCTTTCTTTAGATGTAGCTAGCTGAATATTTAAAGTTATTACTTGATCCTTTTTAGAAAAGGCCATTAAAGAAGGTATTCCTAACAATGACATCATGTCAAGTCAATGAGTAATAATAAAGTACCAATTATGTGCTAGGCACTATGCTAAATACTGGGAATGTTAAAAAACAAAAAGTTTTTGCTCTCAAGGAACTCAAAGTCTAATGGTAGACACGCGTAAACAAGACAAACTGAAAATAATCAACAGAAGGAAGCCATTAGCATTAAATGGGATTGGCAAAATCTCCTTGCAGAGAGATGGTGGGACTTTAAGCTAAAATCTGATCACAAAAGCCAGGAAGATGAGGGAGAGAATTCCAGGAATAGGGAATAGACAATGAAAATATATGGAATTGGGAGATGGAGTGTCTTGTAGGAAGAAGAGCAAGGTCAGTGTCACTGGATTGCAGAGTACATGGAGGAAAGTAAGGTGTAACAAAACTGGAACGATGATGGTGAAGGAGTTAGGTTTTGAAGGGCTTTGAAAGTCAAACAAAGGATTTTATATTTGACTCTTCAGATGACAGGAAGCCATTGGAGTTTATTGAATATGTAAGGGGAAAATGAAGGAAAGCAAAAGCAGGACTGAAAAGGTTTGCAGGAGGGTCTGGTCGCATACACAGAACTGAAAGAGGAGTTCCAGAATCTGGGCAAGGGATAAAACAGATAACCTAAAGGAACGGGATGTCTGTTGTTCCTATACACCAAGGAGAGAGGAGAGGTTACTTCCTGTTGGCCATTTTGTCTATGCCTAAAGGAGGTAATTGACCTTTCCCTACTGAACCTGGAGTTTCCTGTATTTCCTGTTATTGAGTTTCCTGAGATAATTTCTTTCCCTGTCTCCAGTTACCATCTCCTGAGATCCTATGAGCTTCTATATTTCTGTGAGATCTTGACTCTGTGTGTGTTAGAGCTGCCAAGATGCAGGGAAATTGCCATTGACAAGAGTCCAGCCATCTTGGCCCTTAGCCTCTGACCTACAAGGGTGAACTCCTCACTGTTCTATCTTATCCTGATAAACTGTTTACTAGTCTATAAATAATTTGTGGACCAGTAGATCAGGGTAGTTAATTAATTTGGTAGAGTGAGGCAGAGTAGGAATAGTGTAGCCTACAGATCTATGAAGATGGTCCGTGAGGTCCCTTAGTGGATTTTGGGTGGAGAAACAAGATTATTAAGTTTAGGGACACCTTTTCTTTGGTCCTCATCATTTCTCTTTACCTTATTATAAATAAATGTATGAAAGATCATGAATCATGTAACCATGGAAAAATATTCTAAATTAATTAATTAAACAAAATGAAAACTAAATAAATGTATTTTACTGTTTAACAACAAAAAGTCAGATAGCGTTTAACCTTGTAAGCCTGTTTCTTGGGCCTACACAGGCCTGAAGCCTAGTTGTTGAGTAATATACTAAACGGTGAAACCATCAAGACTACAAACCCATCTATTCATCATATTCACCTATTTCAACAGGAAGGTTACATTGTCAGATCTGAGCTTCAGGAAGATTGATTTAATAGCTAAGTGCAATATGGACTGAACTGGAAAGAGATGTGAGGCAAGGAGATAAATATGAAGGTTACTGCAGTAATCCAGGTATGAGGTGATAAGTATCTGGACCACAGTGATGACAGTGTTATACATGAGAAAGGATATATACAAGAGGGTAGAACCAATAGGAATTGGCTAATGATTCAAGATGAGGGTAAGGAATCAAGGATTATACATAGTCTTGTGTCACTAGAAGGATTGTAGCACCCTAGAAAGTAACTAGTAAAGTTATTCCATGAGAAATGTCATCAAAGAATCAATAAACGACACAACTAAGAAAGAAGACATTGTAAGAAAGACAATAATCTGGGAGACAGTAGCTGGTACAAGCAATACTGGCAACCTTGAAAAACTAAGATAACAAAAGAAGGTTTACAGTGTGTTGAGCTTCTTTTAAAAATTGTATTAAATGATGCATGCAGTAGTTTTCATTTAGTTGTATATTTTTGGGATTATCTATACTGATAAAATCACAGATCCATCAAAGTTAGAAAGCAAGTAAAAAACCCTTAAAGTTATGTAGTGTTATATAAAAGAAAGTGCTTGAATTGGAATTAGACTGGAATTCTGATTTTGGCCCTGACATTTACTAGTTGTGACCATTAGAATCTAACACGACCACTCTGAATTAGTGTCTTCATTTGTAAAATGGCATCCTCGTTGAATATCCTCCTCTGGTAAATATCTTCTTTTTATAATTATTGAATGATCTATCAATATATTATTTATCATTTTGCATTTATTTATTTCACCAGAATGAATTACTTCACTATATTGTTGTATTAATCAAATGGAAAAAAATGCACTTTACAAAACCATGAAGTTTAAAATAACTATAATCTGCTGCAAAATTATATTTGTATGTAAAAAGGCAGAGAAAGATAACAAAGACCTACCTGATATTTACCAAACCGCCCTCCAAAAAACTAACACCTTATAATTTATTTTGGAGCAGAATAACCTACAAAAGGATGGGGTAAAATAAAATTTCAAATTATAAAGCCAGCACAAAAGATCTATTGCACTAGTGTGGAAGTGGAGCACAAAACAGCACATAGCAACACACCTTACATGTAGCTGAATCAACAACAAAGGCTTCTGGAACTCTCAGCTACAGATAGTAAAGGGGGTTAGACAACTGCCCAAAGAGATTACACTCTTGCTGGCTCTGGGTGCCAGATTCTTTGTCATATTGCCCATATGTAGTGAGGAGAAGGATTAGCACACACAACACTTGTGGCCACAGGGGAGTTAGGGACCCTGGACACAGTTCCAAGGGGGAAGTTACTCACAAACAAGAGCACAGGCCAGGAGATATTAAAAACACCTTTACTTACATTATACTACTTTGAAAGAACTGTAAGCAAACAGATCCCCAGAGCCAGCTCTGAAGGCAGCTGCATAAAGAACCTGAAGCTTAGAGCCCAACTTTAACAGTTTTTTAAATTAAAATAAAAAGCCTGGAAAATAAGCAAATAAGCAAATTTCAAAAAGTGAAACAATACATGAAGTTATTTTAGTGACAGGGAAGACAATACAAACTCAAAAGAAACCTGAGTCAACAGTCAACATGGCTGCATCCAAATTGTTCTCAAGCCCCAAAAGAATTCACTGAGCTCAAAAATGTTTTAAAAATCCAAATAAGAGAGGTAGAAGAAAAATTGGGAAAAGAAATGAGTGATACAGGAAAATCATGAAAAAAGAGTTGTGGAAAAGGAGGTACCAAAATACAGAAAAAATTAATATCTTAAAAAACCGAATAGGTCATTTGGTAAAAGAGGAACAAAATCCACTAAAGAGAACTCCTTAAAAAGCAGAATTGGCCAAATGGAAGATGATATACAAAAAATGCACTAAAGAGAAGAACTTCTTAAAAGGCATAATTGGCCATATGGAAAAATAAAAGAGGTATAAAAGCTCATTCAAGAAAATTATGCTTTAGGGGGCAGCTGGGTGGCTCAGTGGATTGAGAGCCAGGCCTAGAGATGGGAGGTCCTAGGTTCAAATCTGGCCTCAGACACTTCCCTGCTGTGTGACTCTGGGCAAGTCACTTAACCCCCATTGCCTAGCCCTTACCATTCTTCTGCCTTGGAACCAATACACAATATTGACTCCAAGATGGAAGGTAAGGTTTAAAAAAAAAAGAAAGAAAAAGAAAATTATGCTTTAAAAATCAGAATTGGGCAAGTGGAAGCTAATGACTCCACGAGACATCAAGAAACAATCAAAATCAAAAGAATAAAAAAAAATTGAAGAAAATGTGAAATATCTCATTGGAAAAACAACTAACTTAGAAAATAAATCTAGGAGACATCATCTAAGAATTATTGAACTACCTGAAAGCCATAATCAAAAAAAGAACTTATATATTATTTTTCAAGAAATTATCAAAGAAAATTATCCTGATATTCTAGAACCATAGGGGAAAATAAGGAAATTTAAATAATCTTCTGATCACTTCCTGAAAGTGATCCTAAAAGATAACTCCCAGGAATATTATAGCCAAATTCCAGAACTCCCAGGTTCAGGAGAAAATACTGCAAGTAGCCAAAAACAAACAATTCAAATATAGGGGAGCCAAAGAGCCAGGATAACATAAGATTTAGCAACTTCTACATCAAAGGATCAGAGAGTCTGGAATATGATATTGCAGAAGACAAAGGAGCTAGGACTTCAACCAAGAACCACTTATCCAGAAAAACTGTGCATAGTTCAGGGTTAAAAATGAGATTTCAATGAAATAGAGGCCTTTCAGGAGTATACATAGATAGAAGGCAAGGGTATGATTTGAATATGATGGGATATTAAAAAAAATAAGAATGCATTAAGAGGGGAAGGGAAAAACAGAATTTTAAAAATCCATATTCATATTTAATTAAACCATGTAGAAAAATAACTGCACATAAAAGAGGCATAAGGCTTCTATAGTAGAGAAGATGGGGGAAGTGGGGAGGAGAGCTTGTGAACCTTTATACTTATCACAATTGGCTCAGTGAAGGAAGAATATCTAGAATATATATATAGAAATATAATTTATCCTACAGGAAAGTGGGAGGGGATAAGAGAAGTAGGTCTGCCCCAAAAAAGAGGACAAATTGGGAGAGGTGATGGTTAGAAACTAAAAAAGGAGAAATAGGATGCAGAGGAATGCACAGTAATCATAATGGTGTAAGAGTTTTTTTTTTTTTAACAAAGTCTCTCTAATAAAGGCTTCATATCTCAAATATATAAATGAGACAAATGTATACAAGTTATCCCCCCCATTAATAGTCAAAGAATATGAACAAGAAGGTCTCAAAGTAATTAAAGCTCTCCATAATCATACAAAAATGCTCTAAATCATTATTAATTAGAGAAATGCAAATTAAGACAATTCTGAAGTTGCCTGTCAGATTGACTATCATGACAGAAAAGGAAAATGACAAAACTTGAAGGGGATGTGGGAAAACATATACTAATGCACTGTTGGGGGAGCTGTGAACTGATTCAATCATTCTGGACAACAATTTGGACTTATGCCCAAAGTGCTATAAAACAATAGTAAATACCCTTTGACCAGAAATATCATTTCTAGGTTTGTATTCCAAAGAGAAAAAAAAAAGGGGGGGGGAGGACCTATGTGTACAAAAAATATTTAAAGCACTTCCTTTTGTAGGACAAAGAAATGAAAAGTGTGTGTGTGGGGTACTATTAATTGGAGAACAGCTAAGTTTTAGTATATAATTGTAATGTAAATACTATTGTGCTATAAGGAGGAGCTCAGAAAAAACTATAGAGACACAAATGGAAGCAGAGTGAAATAAGTAGTGACAACTTTCAAAGGACTTGAAAAGAAATTTAAAAAGCCATCTTCCAACTTCCAGAGAAACAACTGATGTAGTCTAAATCCAGACCAAAACAAACTTTTTTTCACTTTCTTAATTTTTTTTTAAAGTTTCCTTCTACAAAAGGCTTAATATAGAAAAATGTTTTATAGGTTTGGACATGTGAAATCTATATAAGATTTTTTAGTGTCTCAGGTGTTAGGGAGGAAGTTTGAGACTCAAAATGCTTTGAAAAATGTTGGAAATGATTTTTCATGTAATGGGAGAGAAAAAGCCGATGTGCCATTTATTTTTATATACTCATTATTATTAGAATAAATCTTAATTAGATCAGTGGCTAAATAAAACTTTTTGTAAAACCTGATTTAGACATGCCTCACTTTGCTTTCATTATTGAACTTGAACTACTGTGGGACCAGCCTGAGGCAGGACTAGCCCAGAATAAGAGATTAAAATTAAGAATATGGTTTATATGGAACAGAGAAGCTAACTGGTGCATGCGAGGAATCAAATTCATGAACTTGAGTAGAATTATAACCAAGTACATGCTTAGACAACTGTAATAACTTGTAAATAGGTCTACATACCTTCTCTTTCACCTATCTAACCTATCCTCAGCCAACAAAATGATTTTCTTAAAGTGCATGTCCAACCATCCCCCATCCCCCCAAACAAATTTCTGTATCTCCCTAAAACCTTTGGGATCAAATAAATTAGATTGTTTGGCATTCAAAATTCTTTGTAACAAAGCCATCCTCTTTCCCCCCTTCCCCACTTCAGTCTTCTTACACCTTATTTCTTGCCATATATTCTTTCAATCTGAAGACAAGGCTTTCTTGTTGATATGTGGGAGACTATAATATTTTCTCAGATTGTTATGTCTAGAATGCTCTCCCTCCACATTTACACTTCCTGGCTTCTCTAACCCAACTAAAAACCCGTTTTTTACAGGAAGCCTTTTCACACCTCTTTTAATTCTAGTACCTTCACACTCAATTATTCCTAATAATCTGGTGTAGTTCCAATTTATCTTGTATATATCTTGTTTGCAAACAAATATTTGTTCTGCCTGTTGTTTCCCCATTAGATTGTGAGTTCCCTGAGGGCTGAGACTACCTTTTGCCTCTTTCTGCGCTCCTAGCACCTGGCATAGTACCTGGCACATAGTAGACATTTAATGTTTGTGGAATACATTTGGGAATATGTGAAAAGGCAGAGAAATTTGCCTCCTTAGGGGCAATCCAAAATGGAAGTTTCCTCCAAAAAGTTCTAAGGTAATCATGGAGGAACTAAGAGCAGCATTCAGATACAGTCTCACATTCATCCAAATGATCATTAGATATGGATCTAAGAATCATAGGGTTAGAAGTGTAAGAAACCTTGTAAGTCTAGTCAGAGATCATAATAGTGCTATTTGACACCAGGCCTAGTATATAATCCACAGCCTCAGCCTTTGATCTAGCACAGCCTCAAGACACAGGCCTGCCATAGCATCATAAAGCAATAAAACATACTTCATATAGGCAATATATTTTAAGTTATATCTGGTTCTCTTATCCCCCATTTGGCTCATCCTAGCCTCTTTCTTTCTCTGCCCACTTCTTCTATTATGTCCTTTGGAACCCCTTTTCTATTATTAACAAACTCCCCCTTTTCCTAGATCTCCTTTCCACATGTTATCCATCTATTGTCTTGTGTTCACTGGAGCCTGGATCTTTCCAGAAGATTACTAGTCAATGGACAGACTCTTCAGTGTTACTTCTTTTGTCAATATTACCTAAATTGATTCAAGGGGATAGATTTAAGGGGGCTGTGAAGATTGAATTGTGCTCAAAGAAGAAAGGGTTTCTGAATGATGATACCAATGGGGAGCATGGAATATGATGACTCTTCACTGAACTCACAGCTTGGGCTTGCCAAGATCCATGAGGATTCAGGAGGATCATCTAATGATCATAGATTCTGAAAGACAAAAGGTCACAGAAACTTGATGGCCTGTAATGTGTGTAGGCACAGACTTATTCAGGATTTATCTATGACTTTGGCAATGAAGGGATTTCATCTAGGACTTTGGGCACCAAGAGTTAGTGGCGGATTGGTATGTTGCTGTTTACAAATCAAAACAAAAGAATTTGCAAAATGTGTGTACAGTGGTGGGGAGAGGAAGATGAGAGTGAAACAAATTCAGATAAATAGCAAGAATGGATGAGACAGATAGAGGTGAATAGCAGCTTTTCTGAAGTAAAAAAAAGTCCAAATTTTCTCTGATTTTTTTAATTAAAAAAAAAAAAAAGATTTAATTCCCTATTGGGCAACCCATGAGAGGATAAAGATTCTAACTGGTGTCCAACATAATAAACAAAGAAAATATAAGTTTCCTAAGGTTCTCCATAAAAGAGAGAACCTATAAATAATCAAGTAGGATTTGCAATTAAGGCTTATGAACACAATAAATTCAATTATTAAACAATGACAATTTACTGATTGTATTTTACAGGTTAAAAACAGGAAAAAAATCTAGAAATTAATTTTAGAGAAATGGACTTTAAAATATAATATTTAACAGCTAGATTTCCAATCAAGATGCTTCTCCATTATGATTTCTAATGGCTTTTGGTAAATAATTTATAAGAAAATGGAATCATATGAACAGTACCAAATTAATCACCAAAATGTAACTAAATAACAAATAAATTTGTGGTCAACTTAATAGTTGCTCAAATAAGGATGCAAAAAATGTTACCCAGCACTGATACCTTCTAAGTCTGAACTACACATACTATGTGTTACTTGAGTATGTACCGGTACATCCCATGAACACATGCAGAACTACAGAAACAAATATAGTACTTATAAAATAAAAATTGTAGTGTTTAATCAGTATACATAATCCTCTCAAATTAAAAAAGAAAAAGTTTATGGTGGTGAGAAGGTCTCATTTTAAGATAAAATAGAATAAGCAACCTGATCTTTCTCATGTACAGAACTTCAAAACATCAAAGGAGCTGAGGAATTTCATGTGATTTTCTTGATATGAAATAAAAAAAAACCAAACCTCACTTTTTCCAAGGCTGGATGAATGTTTTCCTTTCATTGTAAAAGCATCAAATCAAATGGACAATATAGTATTTTACTCTTTTTTTTTTTTAGGTGAAAAGAATACTTCACATTCCAAATAGGAAAAAAAACCTCTAATTACAATGCAGGGTATGCAAGTGTCAAACCATACACAGTGAGATGCTCCCAAGTATCTTAAAGTAAGGGATTCTTAGTGAATCCTATGCTAGGTAATATTCTTGCTATTTTTTTAAACTTTCAAATAATTGATTTACTTTATATAAATTCATGGAAAGGCCAAAACAGGAAATATGATTGACACTTAAGTGTATATATGTAAAAACAAGCATTATCAGAGATGCCCTCACACTCAATACTATTCTTGAGGGATGGATAAAATAGGAATGGTATGGAAGGTGAGGCAGATAGCTTCTATTCTGGCAAATGCCTTTTAAATACCTCATTCCCCACATGTGATATATTTCTAAGAATAGAATAGAGAGTGTTGGTCCCATGGCTATTTTTGTGTAATATACATTGTTATCCCTTGCAGACCTCTAACAGGTTATAAATAAGAATGTGAATTGGTCTAGTTAATAATAAGAAAAGAGAAATCTGGCCATAACCTATTTTCTAATTTGTAACCTATTCTAGTTCAAGGCACTTAAAAAAAAATCTCAGTGCCTCAGTTTACTAATCTGCAAAATGAGAATAATGCTTATTTCTTTACTTCAGCAAAGTAAAGATTACTGAATAGCTTTTGAGCTCATTAGAGGAAAAGCACTGTGTAAATTATTTATCTCTTAGGAAAAGTCTTCTAAGGCCTTATAATTTTGTTTGTGTCTTAAATTTTGTTATTTCCTGGAAAGCATTTTTTAGCAGTATTTCATAAATTCACTTTTTTTGGTATACAAATGTATTATAATTCTAATTATTTTTTAAAAGTTCTCTCATGCTACAGGTATACCTAAAAGAATTTTAGAATTTTGCAGGGGAAAAGAACTGAATTCAAATATTATTTGTGTGAAACTACAAAGCATTTTTAATTAAAAAAAATGGAAATTTGCCACAGTGTCTATATTTATCTGAAGAGTAAAAAGAAACACATTGTCCTGGAAAAAAATAAAAACAACCAGTAACACTGTAGAAAATAAATGTGTTTCTTAAGTTATAACCAATGAAGTTTTTTTTAAGTAATGTTTCAAACATTATGATAATAAATTATACAGTAGTTAGACATGTTTCTTTTTAAAAGCATTAGTTATCTAAGTAAGTTAAATTCAACAAAATCTAAATATATAATTAGAATAGTCTCAGTGTAACTGTGGAAATTGTAGATTTTAATTTAAAATACCACCTTTTACTTTTTGCTGATACATAAATAGGCCTGTACACTTTTAGGTGTGTATATTTAGTTAACTAATTAGATTCCATTGGATAATTTATCTTTATACTTAAATATAATATAATAGTCGTTACCACAGTGGTCTTTCAAGTCTTCCTCATTAACCATTCTTGTGTGTTGCCATATAGAATGCTATCTGAAAATTTGAAATTAACTTATTTAGGTTAGGACTGAATATTTTAAAAAATAAGGTGCTTTTAAAATACAAATATTTCTTGCCCCAAATAAAATTGAAACATACTTAAACCTGAAACCTCCATGTCTTAAACATATTGAATTTTAACAAGCATCAATTTTGTGCCATTAAAGTTCCTTCAGAAGTTCAGATTGGATCTAAATTTGGCTTTGCAGCATTATCTTGCTCATGTTTGTACATGAAAGTTAAAAGAAAGAGGGCAATATCCAAAGATGACCAATATGCAGTATGTGAAGTTACAGCTGACCAGTATCGGCTTTCCACAAGGCCTTCTCTGAGTTCAAAATCAATCCTGTGATCCAGTTCCACTAGAAAAAAAAATAAAAATCATAATTTTATTAAATCGATTCCTGTAGATTCTTATTAAATGAAAAACTGAAGATAAAATAATAGTTAATTATAGTGGATTTGAAAACTTTTAATCTGAGTTTCCAAACTTTCTTACTCCAATATAGGCCCCCCCAAAAGAAAATAAACACAAAAAAAATTCATACTGTTAAATGGAGGAGATACCTTTTATTAGTCAAGAGAAAATGATGGTAAAGGAAATGCAACAAAAACCACTGACAATTCATTTGAAATGAAGAATAGGTGGAATGGTGAGGGACAGAGGGCGATTTCACTCATTCAAATTTCTAACTTTCAAAATTCCCTTTAATTCTGACTTTGACAAATACTTAACAAACCAAGGCTTCAAGGAAATTTAATTAGATTTATTTCATTAGACCTATAAGTTCCTTGAAGGTAGGAATTATTTGATTTTTTGCCTAAATGCCTAGCACATTTAATAAATGCTTACACTGATTTAAGAAAACTTTAGGAAGGAAAAACTTGGTTAATGGAATTTTAGTCTGTAGTACCTCTTTCTGATTTATACGATACTTTACAAAGATCAAAAATTACAAAAACTCACATGATCTGAGCAATTCAAGTTTGCTCTTGGTTTAGATTGTAAAGAATGTTTCAAAAGCACGAACTGGACAATTATAAATGTAATTACTGGTTTATATATAATACATATCACACAATTATTTGTGATTAAACCACTGTGTGATATAACATTTTATCTTTTGTTTCTTTCCAGGGATAGGGAATTGGGAAGGCATATGATTCATCAATTTACAGGTCAGTAGCCTGAACAGCAGCAAATATCATTACAGCCTTTAAAGATGTCAACATGAATATGAAATAGCACATCTTTTTCAAAGGATATCTGTAGATGCTTTAAAATACAGGTCAATTTTGAGGCTAGACCTACTTATTTTTAAATCTCTGATTTGCTTTTAGCTAAGTAAAAAAAAAAGAATTCTCAAGGTATAATAACTGAAATTCAAACAGTACACATTCATATATGGTGCTGGGGTTAGTTTTTCCCAATCTCTTATAATTTTCTTGGAGATCTGCAATGGTTTAGGAAAAGGTGTGTGTGGGGGCGAATTAATAGAAAATGGGAGAGGATGGATGGTCATCAATCCTATTCATAAAAATAAGAGTGCTAGATGAAGTATACTTTTGGGACAAATGGGAAAGAACAAAAGATGGAATGGGACCACTGGAGGTATAGGAGATTCATCAATGAAATCCTTCTTAAGGAACAAACATTCTTAAATGTCACTTGTGCAATGTATCTTCTTAGTTTTCTAAATATTGTATTTAAATATTTCATGTTAATGTCAATGAAAGGGAATAACCTTCCTTATCAAAATAAGTTTTATTTCACTTGATCTTGCTCTGTATAACCATGCTGCCTTGTTCTAAAATAGCATGGTTTTTTTTTTTCCAAATCCTTGCTAGTATCCCTGTCTTTTGAGTTAGCTTTTCCCAGCTGTCTCCACCAAAGTTGAAATAAGATAGTCAGGGAACTGGATTGGCTAAGATTGTATCTACTGAATGACTTCTCGTTTAGCACCACTTTAAAAAGTCTAGTGCTACATGAAAAAGTGTTCTAAATCTCTTATAATCAGAGAGATGTAAATCAAAACAACTCTGAGGTATCACCTCACACCTAGCAGATTGGCTAACACAAAGGAAAATAATGAATGCTGGAGGGGATGTGGCAAAGTCAGGACATTAATGCATTACTGGTGGAGTTGTGAACTGATCCAAGCATTCTGCAAGGCAATTTGGAACTATGCCCAAAGGGCACTAAAAGACTGCCTGCCTTTTGATCCAGCCATAGCACTGTTGGGTTTATACCCCAAAGAGTTAATAAGGAAAAGACATGTACAAGAGTATTCATAGGTACACTCTTTGTGATGACAAAAAATTTGAAAATGAGGGGTTGCCCTTCAATTGGAGAATGGCTGAACAAATTGTGGTATCTGTTGGTGATGGAATACTATTGTGCTCAAAGGAATAATAAAGTGGAGGAATTCCATGGGAACTGGAACAACATCCAGGAAGTGATGCAGAGTGAAAGGAGCAGAACCAAGAAAACATTGTACACTGATATACTGTGGTACAACCAAATGTAATGGACTTCTCCAGTAGTCTCAATGCAATGTCCCTGAACAACCTGCAGGGACCAAGGAGAAAAAAACACTACCCACAAGCAGAGGACAAACAGTGGGAGTAAAAATACTGAGGAAGGACAACAGCTTGACTATAGGGGTGGAGGGGATACGATCGAAGAGAGACTCTGAATGAACACCCTACTACGGAAACCAATAACATGGAAATGGGCTCTGGTTGAGGATGCATGTGACACCCAGAGGAATCACACATTGCCAATGGGAGGGGTGGCGGAAGGGGGGGAGGAAAAAAAAGGTGATTTTTGTTTCTAATGAATAACGTTTGAAAATGACCAAATAAAATAATGTTTAAGATTTAAAAAAATGAATACTCTTATTCTTTGCTAAGTTACTTCTGGTATTCCTAATAGTTGGGAAAATTAAGAAAGTCAATTGGGTAAATATTTGATGCTCAAGGAATACATTTGTACTCCACGATCATCAGATCCTATGGGGGTATTTATGAAGTAGTTTCTCCCCATTAGCCATACCTTATTTTAAAACCTACTCCATTGGGAAATCAATTATTTTGACAATTTGGTCTGAAAGATATTTCCTTATCTCACATAAGTTAAAATGTATTAAAATACATCAACATATTGGTCTGAAAACAATTGTAACTTTCACCTGAAATTAAGTTTGTATAAAATCAAAGAGTTGTCTTTATTTTTTTTAAACCCTTACTTTTCATCTTGGAATCAATACTGTGTATTGCCTCCAAGGCAGAAGAGTAGTAAGGGCTAGGCAATGGGGATTAAGTGACTTGCCCAGGGTCACAGAGCTGGGAAGTGTCTGAGGCCAAATTTGAACCTAGGCCCTCCCATCTCTAGGCCTGGCTCTCAATCCACTGAACTACCCAACTGTCCCCAAAGAGTTGTCTTTAAAAGTGAATATACACACACACAAATACATTCCTCCCTAAAGAGAGCTTCATTTCTGTGATAATTATTCAGGGACAACTTTTAATTGGGCCAATGTAGTAGTATTTGAGATCACTGTATAGAAATTCATCTCATAAAGGTTTTGTTTTTTTTTTTTTGGTGGTCAGTTTGGGAGGTTAAGTAGCTAAAATGGTTAAAGTGAGAAGGCAAACAAGTACACAGACTCTCCCTGAAGCTCAGTATTTCTATTTATCACCTAACAATACAAACAGCACGCAATCAAGTTACCTCCTCATGGAAGGCACTGACTCTTTATTACATGAGGGAAAATACCATACAAGTTCATTCTTTGAATAGATTTTCAATGTAACTATATTAAAACAGCATTATTGGCATGGAGAAATGTAATTATTTTTGTTAGTTAAAATACCATTTTAATAATGATTGCTATTATATAAAATGGTCCCATCTATGCCAAGGTATGAACTAAAAATAAAAAGCAAACTTCAATAATTATAGCAATCAAATAATAGTATAAAGATAAGCTAGAGTAATAATAAGGAAAAATAACATAAATAAATAAATAAGGAAAGAACAACAACAAACTGGACTCTTGTCATAGGTGAAACAAAACCCAAGATAGAAAATGAAAAGAGAACAGGTGGGAGAAAAAGGAAAAAAAAATTGAGACATTGGCTATATACATCAAAATTTTAGTTTTAGAATATACTTTCAAAAACCTGAACAGCTTCAAGTTACTTTGCTACAAGTTATATCCTTCTCTTAGTGTATGTATTTAATAAACAATTATGATTTTGGAGGCTTTCAGAAAAAGGAACCTCCCTTACTGGTAACATCAGAAAATTCATAATTTTATTCTGTATACTCTGCACTACATTTCTAGGAAAAAGAAGTTATGGAAGATGACAGAATGATTCCCGTAGTTTGAAATCTGTGAGAAAAAACTCACAAAGCAATTTACAGTGCGCTTTTAGCATAGTGTTGACTGTTAATATAGCCTTTGCTGATTCTGAGACTGAAAGTTAGGTCAGTGTTCAGATTCTGTATAATTGTCTGGAATATTGTTGAAAGTAAATATTTTTGGAGAGTATAAACTGACTCTATCTTGTTCTACATTGGCAATTTTGCTGTATATGACCCTTAAATGAACTGAAAAACTGGCTTCAACAACTGGTATCCTTTGGTGTCTTCTTTTCTCTTTTCAGGATGAAGAGTTGCTGACAGTAGAGGATTCCAGAGACCTTTCCTATCCTTCTCTCTTGTCTGGCCTGATAAGCAAATTTCTTTTATTTAGTGAAATTAGTTATACTAAAAAAAAAAAAAGAAAATTCCCTTATTTAAAGAAATGCAGTAGGACCTCATTTTATGCAACCAATATGTCTAAGACCTTTTGTGTAAATTGAAAATTGTACACAACAGTGAACTCCATTATTTAATAAATATTTCTCATATTTATATACCTAGACACTTTAAGACTTTTCTTGGTCTTATTTGAGCTACTAGCACCACTACTTTTGTATTTTGGAGCCATAACTAAATACTGTTAATGAAACGAAGAGAGGCACTGCTCTGATGCAGACATGACTTGTTAGAAGCAAGAACTCTGGACAAAGACTGATGCGGGAGCTAACGATTGGTACAAAATGATGTAATGACACTACTAACACTTCTCCAGAACAAGAATAAGCATGACTGGCCAATTGCTATGAGATTTTATGTGGCTTGGAAAAATAGCATGGATTTAAGGTATAATTAAAAATACGTATTTTTCTGCCTTCACTTTTTACCTGTGATTGCATATCCCCATGAATTCACATGTGTTATATTCAAGTAAATAAGGCCTTTCTGTATAATTTTTTCTTTGCATGGCCACCTACATTTTAATGAATAGCCATCTTTCTTTTTCTTTATTACTTGCTGAATTGTAACTGATCTGGTAGAGACTGTCATACTCTTAAGTGTAGGTAAAACCTGTTTCATGATATACACTGGCTTTAGATAGAGTTGATTAGAAAATTTATGTGACAATACATATAGAAGCACAAGTTTTCTTATTGTGGAGAATCCTTCCCTAAAAAGTATATTATAGTATTATATATAGTTTATTAAAGTATTAAAATAGAAAACTGTCAGGATACATCCACAAGTGCCCACAAGTCTGCTGCAATATAGCTGGGAGGAAATAGCTATCTTCCTTCATAGAATGTTACTAATCAAGCTGAATGTAAGAACTGAAGCAATCAAGTCACTGAAAAGGAGATAATCTTTTAAAGTAGACCAAATATCTAGATTTCACAACAGACACTAGTAAGATTTGATAAACTTGAAAGGTTTTCAAATTTCAAATATCTAAGCTTCAAGTCGATGACAACAAAAAGACAACAGAAGTTAATCTTCAAAGAATTACCCACATTGCTTGGGAAATTGAATGCTTTTGTCTTGTCATATTAAAAAAAAAATCCAAAATTAGTACTTAAGAATGAAGACCTGGAGCAAGTGGAGTGGGCAGATAGAAAAAAAGGAAAAAATAACCTATGATCATAGTTTCTTAGAAACCCAAGAAAAAAGATAGAAGGAAAACTTGTTTTCTCTGATGATCAACAGATTTGTAACATAGAGCCTAAGTGACAACATAACAAAATATCTAACAAAGATAGGATGACAAGTTTATCTATGAGCAAATTGAAGCTTTGGTTAAAAAAATAGCCAGAAGTCTACAAAAAGAGAAAACAACTATAGTGAATATGAATATGTTACAGATAGAACTAAATTACTATAGTTGGGCCCACATTTAGAAAAATCCATGAATGACAGAGAACTTGGCTTGACAATATAGTACAAATGAAAGAATTTACAAGAAAGACTGCTGGAGAATATATTAAGTTTTTAAAAAACACAATGACATACTATATATTGAAGATTATTCACTACTGTTCACTGTTGTAGAAAAAGCAAGGTTAACTGGAGGTGGCCTTTAGTTTTATCAGACATTATGGAGTTTCTATATAATAAGATCTGAGCCAATTCTCATAATATTCAAAAATCTGCTAGGTGATACAATGAATAGAGCTCAAGGCCTAGAATAAGGAAGAATGGAACTCAAATTTGGCTTTGATAATTACTAGCTTGTGTGACTCTGGGCAAGTTATTTAATCTCTGTCTCAGTTTCCTCATTGGTAAAGTGGGGATAATAATAGCATCTATCACCCCAAGTTGGTATGAGAAAAAAAATATTTGTAAAATGCATTGCAAATATTAAAGTGCTATTTAAATGCTATCATTATTTTAAGGATCATTTAATTATAAATGTGTTTTGGCAGAGATTTAAGTAACTGGGATTTGGAAAATACTATAATTTTGAATAAAACTGCTTTTGTCAATTGCATGATATAACATTAACTCATCCTGAATTTCAGATTTACTTGTAGTGTTCATATTTCCAATGAAAGAAACTTAGTAGTTTAATTCACTAAACCACACACATACTTTCAGATAAGTTAAGTAACATATGAAATTTTCTGCATTGCAATTTATAACTGTGGAATAAATTACCTAGAAACTACTTGGACTTACCATTAGCTATAAAATTCATGAGTTCTTTTGCCAAGGTCTAGGTGTGTATGTTCTGAGTGCTGCCACTGCCTTATCCTGCACCTCCCTAGATTTTAATTTTAGCTTTAGATCTTTGATTTCTTTAGTAAGATTATCTATAATGTCATTTTTCTTCTCAGATTGCCTATATCTTTTTCATCTTGAAAGATATAATTTGCTACACATCTGAGTTCATCCAGTCCCATTTCATCACAATTCGGACAGTTACTCCAAAAAAAAAATTCCAGACTATAGGGCATGTATTCTTTACAAACTTCCCTCAGATGTGGTTTACATTCCTATCTCTGCAAATGTCAAGGCCATCCCTTTTTCTGCAGATTCTATCATCTTGTCTAGGAAAGTGGATGAGGTCTCTCCCACTTCCTGCCTCAATTTCTCAAATTTTGTCCATGTTTCTGGTCTCTTTAGAATTATTCTTCATGGTCTCAATAATTGCCTCTCTTGCTGTAATTAAATCTCTGTACCCCACAAAAGAATTATTTCCCCAACTGGGGTTCTGTAAAGGGCATTTAGATAATGTGGGGTTCCTATTAGTATCTTCAATGATTTTCTGTTTCATTAATTTTTGACATCCATAATGATGTCAAAGTCTAGATATGTTGGATCATATAATTTAACCATCCTCTTAAATTGTTTAACTTGTGAATCTTGAAATTTCTCAGACTTGTGAATGTTAAAAATTTCCCCATTGGGGAATTCTCCATTGGAACAATTCCCTACTGGGAACATTCCACATTTGGACAGTGAGAACTCTACTTGGATCAGAAATGGGAGGACCTCTACTCCACCCCTACTTAAGACTGCTTTAGGGGAGAAAACTCCTTGCTAAACAGTGAAAGTACTTAAACCCATACTTATAATGAGGCAAAAAGTTCTTTAAGCCACGCCTATTTTTAAAGTAATACAAAGGGGGACTAAGTACCTATTAAAGGTCAGGCAACTTGTGAATTTACAAGGAGCAAAGAGGTCTGGAGAGACAGGCTCTAAAGAAGTCCCTTGGGACTGACTCTGGCTGGAACTCCCTCTGGGGAAACTCTGTCCCCTTGAATCCTCACTCGAACCTTGAACAGATCTTATGGTGAGTGATTAAGATATAAGGACTGATCTTTTCTTTCAGGGCTTAGGCCTGGGTTGGCCAGGGCTGCCTGGGCCGGCCTATTCTTTTTCTCATTTATTTCCTCTCTCTCTCTCTCTCTCTCTCTCTCTCTCTCTCTCTCTCTCTCTCTCTTTCTCTCTCTCTCTCTCTCTCTCTTTGATTCCTCATTGTATTATTAAATTCCCTATAAAACCCAGTTGACTTGGGTATATTCATAATTGGGAATAATTCCCTGGCAACCACCTTATATTTGATTTAAAACAAGACACTGTAGTGAAAACATTTTCTGCGGTCACAATTTACCAACCCACTCTTATATCTACTACAATTTATATCTTCCACTATTTTACTCACTACAGTTACAACCTCAACCATTTTAACTCTTACAGTTTATGGCATACACTCTTTTAAATGTTACAAACTATAGCCATGGGCTCTTCATCACAGCTTGGGGCAGATTTCTTAAAAGATTCTAAATTAGCTTGGGTAAACTTTTGGTGACATCTGATATTAAGGATCCCATTCTTTGGTGTTAACACTGGTACCTCTCTGAGTGGAAACATATGGGCTGGATTACTGTCTTTCTTTCTTTTTTTTAAAAGCCTTACCTTCCATCTTGGAATCAATACTGTGTATTAGCTCCAAGGCAGAAGAGTGGTAAGGGCTAGGCAATGGGGGTTAAGTGACTTGCCCAGGATCACACAGCTAAGAAGTGTCTGAGGCCAGATTTGAACCTAGGCCCTCCCATCTCTAGGCCTGGCTCTCAATCCACTGAACTACCCAGGTGCCCCTGGATTACTTTCTAAAGTGTCAGCTTCCTTTTCTAATTTGGTTGCCTTGGGTTCTTTATCTACATCTTTATCTTTATCTATATCTTTATCTACATTGTGCCTTAGCCAACTCTTCATATTGTGTTTCAACCCTGTTAAGCTTGTTCTCTAAATAATTAACTCTTGATTTAAGTTCGTTATTTTCTACTCTCTTCTTAATAATAGCTTTCTAATAGTTGAAGATCGATACCAGAGCCTTCAGCATCATAACCAGGCATAGCAAGACTAACATATCTGAGTGTTTATATGATATCAGTTCCAGGAACATAAGGGATAGAACAGGCATTAGAAAGCCATAGGATAACATTCCTTGAATATAAAGAGGAATGGTTGTTAAAAAGAAATTAGACAGAAAAGTCATCTCAAAAATAAAGAGCCACATTTCTTCCTATGGGGTTAACCTGCAAACCTCTGCAAATGTTATAGTTGGCTGACTGGTTGGCTTTTGTTATGAAATATTTCCACCTGCTGGAATCTGTGCTGGTACTGCAGGTAAAAAAAACCCAAAAAACTGGTCACTGAATCTGAGGCCTAAATTCTTTCACAATCAGGCTTAACTGTCTGAATGGGTGACAGTTGAAACCTTAAAACTAGATTTTTAGGTTCTTTAGTTCCTTTTTAACTGTAATAGAGGATCTAAAACTGTTGATACTTTTGGAAAATGTGTCCAAAAGTCCCTTGTATTTGTTGTTGTTTGTGAGGTAAAACCTAGCCAATTGGTTGTGAAGCTTTTACCTCAGGGCAGTGCACAATAATGAACTGGCTTTGGAGACTAACATTATATATTATATATATATGTGTATATATATATATATATTTAAAACTTTTATTAATATTATAGGAATTGTAAGAGGTATAAGGATATAAAAAGAAGGATTTTCTATCAGAGGATTTCTACCTAATAACACCCATCATCAGAAGCGTCCTCATTCTCCTAATGCCTCCCACAAAATAAGAAATAACTTCACAGAATTAGTGCTAAAAGCGGCAAAAATAGACAGGAGCTGGAGTGGTGGGGTGGTGGAGAAGTTGAACAGCCAGGGAGAACTAGGGAAAAAGGTCTCTGACCTCCCTGGCTTTAGTCCTACAGCTGTAGGCCCTGAGAGCAATACTGCAGCAAACAAAGAGGAATCAACACAGAAGACCCTGGGGCAGGACCAAAGGCCTGATCTTATTTGTTGAACTGAAGAGCTTTTCTTCGATGGGATACCACTGGAATTGGCAGGCCTTAGGAGTAGCTGTGCTGGTGACAGCCTCAGCTCCAAAGACCCCCACTCACCCACAGTTTGGGATTGAGTTTATGGGCACCAGGCCCTAAGGGCAGGACCTTCACCCTTGCTGCTGAGAAGGGAGGGACTCTAGGGGCCAGAGGAACTCAGACTAGGTACCTTTTATTTAGGTACCTAGGTATCATAGGCTGTGGCATCAGGAGATGAGGAATGAGCACATTCTGAGGAACTGGGGTCCCATTGGCTATGGTGATCTCTCCAGGAGAATGGAATCTCTGGTTGCTTTCATATGAGGAGGTGGGTGTTCCACATGCAACAAATGCAGTTATTATGGTCCAGGGCTCTAGCTGGAGCTTCTGAGGTTAATCACAGGTTTGGGCAGGGATCAGGAAAAAGCAAAATCAAAAACTCCTTAAACTAGGAAACAACTAAGTGGCCGGGTCCCAAACTTGGAGGTCCTGGGTTCAAATATGACCTCAGACATTACTTAGCTGTGTGATCCTGGTTAAGTCACTTAAACCCCATTGCCTAGTCCTTATTGCCCTTCTTACTTGGGACCAATACACAGTATTGATTCTAAGATGGAAGGTAAGTGTTAAAAAAAAATGCTGAAACTTGTGGTACCATTCACTAGTATCCTAGGAGTCCTGAGACTCCAGCATAGAGCTAAAAATTAAGTCCATTAGCCTGGCCTATTAGCCTGTTGGGCCTATTTCTCAAGGAGATCAGAGAAAAAGGAAAAGAAACCCATGTTCTAAGATATTTTATAGCAGTTATCTTTGTAGTGGCAATGAACTGGAAATTGAATAGCTAAATAAATTGTGGTATATGACTATGATCTATGACTACTGCAACATAAGAAGTGATGAGTAGACTAACTTTTTAAGAAACTTGAAAAGAACTACATGAGAAAGAAGTATACAGGGTGTGAGTAGAGTCAACAGAACATTATACAGAGCTACAAAATTAATACTGGAAGAATAAATTGTGAATGTCCCCCTCCAAAGAGTGCACTGAAAAGTGAAAACAAAAAAAAATTAATTTGTAGTAACCTATCAGTCTCCTGGATGATGCTTTTGTAATGCAGAGAGGATGTGAAAGGATTTATTAGATATGAAGAAAAATAAGCTAAACATATTAAGAGATTTATTTTTTAATTTATATACATTCTTCTTTTTCTTTGCATATAGAAATGCTTATTTGATTTTGTAAAATTTGGAATAAAAATAATTTTTTTAAATTTGATAAAATTAAAAAAACTAGCATTCATATAACTTTTTTAAGCTTTGTAAAGCTCTTTATAAACATTTCATTTGATCCATGGAATTTGGGAGTTAGAGGGGTTCTTGGTGGCTAATTCAATGCATGTATCAAAGAAATCCTCACTATAACATACCCAGCAAAGCTTCTGCTTGAAGACCTCCATCTCCTCTCATGACAACCCATCTAACTTTGAACACTTTCCAGTTTATCTATATTCTTACCGTGACTTTCAGTATTAAACACAATACTCCAGATATGAGGACTAAGGGTGAGGGAGAGTATAGTATTATCTCTTTGATTCCTAGAAGCTGTCTTTCATTAATGTTTTTAAAAAATATATTTTAATATTTATTATGTTACATATTACATATTTTTATATTAAAATACACAACTGACTTAATTTGATCTTGTTGTCTAGATTATTTTTAGAACTGCTGTTTATCCATGTCTCCTTCATCTTCTATTCTATTTGTGAAACTGGACTATTTGTACCAAAGTGCAAGATTTTACACTTAACTACTGAATTCCACTTTATTAGATTCACAGCCCAAAAACATACTTTGGGATTTGGACTTTGTCATTTAGTATTATTTATCCTTCCCAATTTTGTAATTTGCAAATCTGATATACGTGCCATCTATGCCTTTATTTAATTGATTAAAATATTAAACCAATGTCTAAGCAGAGATCCTTGGAATAGTCCGCTGAAGACTTCCTGACATGTGGACGTTGAACTTCTAATGTTTATCAGTATAGAGTGTCTGAAATTCTATTTGTACTGAATATTCTAGAAGAAAGCAAAGTCATTTAATGTGACTTTAACAGGACACAAAGTTTTAGAATCCATCTCTCCTTATGTAAAGAGTCAATGGGAAAAGAGAACTTTAATTACATGATCTTGAAAGTTAAAATACTTATCAAATTTGCATATAGAGGAGTACTTATTCTATAGTATGTTTACATATGGAAGCAATGTAGTATAATGGTATTAAGTTAATCTCAGAGTAAAAAAGATCTGGGTTCAAGTGTTGCCCCTCACATTCTAGTTTTGGGCCATTTCACCTTAGTGTTCCAGACAATTCGCTAATTCTCTAAGTTGCAGAACACTTACTAATTTGTATTAGTAAAAGTGGCTTCCTTAAATTTAGGAAATCACAGGTCTAGAATCTTTCCATCTCTTCCTAAAACAAATTCAGAATTCTGGTCGTGTAAAATTAATCCCAAATTTGTGGTAAGCTTCGAAATCACTTCTGACATGACAATAATTAGGTAAGGACTTTTTTTTTTTTAAACTCTTATCTTCTGTTTTAGAATCAACACCATGTATTGGTTCCAAGGCAGAAGAGCAGTATGAGCTAGGCAATGAGGGTTAAGTGACTTGCCCAGGTCACACAATTAAAAAGTGTCTGAGGCCAGAGTTGAACCCAGGACCTCCTGCTTGACTGTCAATCCACTGAGCCATCTAGCTGCCCCCTAAGTAAAAGGACTTGTAAATAAGATTTCATTATAAGCTGATGCTTTATTTAGCTATGAAAACCTTAGAATCTTTAAATTAAAAACTATTGACTTGGGGCACATAGGATTAGAGATGAAACACAACTATAGATAAGCTATTCCATATATTGAAGAAATCCTCATAGATTGCAGAATTTTTAGTGCTATTGTATATCTATTTTAAAACCACCTACTTCATAAATGAAATTCACAATAATTAGACATTACTATTATTGAAAATGTACTATGAGATCCTATTAACCTGAAGTTCTTAACCATTTGACATTAAAACCAGAAAGGAAAAAAAAGCAAAAATGAACCTATCTAGAATTGTTTTTCATTGAAGAGAAGGAACTAAATTATGATGCGGTCTGACCATGTCACTTCTCTTCTCAATAAACTCTTGTGATTCCCTATTGACTCAAGCATAAAATGTAAACTCTTTTGTTTGGCTCTCTACAACTTGGCCCCCATATACTTTTCTAGCCTTTTGATACATCACTTCATACAGACCAGTCAAAATGGCCTCACACATGACATACCATTTCCCCTATCTCTTCAATTGCACTGGATTAGTCCCTGTTCCTGGAATGTACTATCTCTTAGTATTTTGTTTTCCTCAAAATTCAACTGAAGTGTCATATTCAACATAATCTAATAATCCTAATTTCCCTCTGTTACTATTGCCCCTCTATACATTACCTTGTATTAATTTTGCATCTATGTATCTATGTATCTATGTATCTATGTATCTATGTATCTATCTATCTATCTATCTATCTATCTATCTATCTATCTAATCTTCTCCAGTAGAATGCAAGCTCCTTTAGGGCCGGGCCTGTTCTTTTTGTCTTTAAATCCTCAGTCCCTAGCATAGTGCTATGTAAAAGAAGATGTTTTATAGATGTTTATTGATCAAATGCCCCAAACTGATAAAATGTTCATTTAAAAAAACTATAATAATCTTATATCATAAATCAAACTGTTAGCAATAACATTTCAAATTTACCCCCCAAAATCATTGAAGAAGTTACTTTTTAAAAAGTACAGTGTACACTAACATGTGGAATCAAGAAAGCCGGAACTGCTGTGTGGAAAGGTCTGTGTGACCATAGTGGTGTTGACAGGTGGGTTAACAAGCTTCTTTTCTTCTTCCATTACTTCTTTTGCTGTGTCAGATGACTGTGATGTAGATGAACTACTAGAGCGTCCAAATCTTGAAAATAACATTCCTCCAAGCCCTTTCCCAATGCTAGCGGCGCCTGCATTTCACAAAAATAAGACAGTCATCCTGCATGCCAAATCATACCATATTAAAGAATTGAGAGCTCCACCCACCACTTACAGTCTGCTGGAAGACAACCTAGAATATTAGTCACTTTTTCTCCCAAAGTGGAAATAAACATTCAAAAATATAATTTTTACTTTGTTTTGAAAGATGAAAGGTTTAACATGCACTAAATCACTGGACTTATGATAAAAGGTTATAGGAATTGTTTTATTTAAGTATCCATTTACTAAATTATATTTGCAATTAGACTATTTCTCACAAAATATTTTATATGAAGCTATCTATGCTCATGTCTTATATGCATGTGTCATTAAAAATTTAGTATTAAGCAGTATGTATATGAGTCTGAATTTGTGATGTATATCAAGCCAATTTCTAATATCATCATATTAAAGCTTTATTTTTTTTTAAACCCTTACCTTCCGTCTTGGAGTCAATACTGTGTATTGGCTCCAAGGCAGAAGAGTGGTAAGCGCTAGGCAATGGGGGTCAAGTGACTTGCCCAGGGTCACACAGCTGGGAAGTGTCTGAGGCCAGATTTGAACCTAGGACCTCCAGTCTCTAGGCCTGGTTCTCAATCCACTGAGCTACCCAGCTGCCCCCTAAAGCTTTATTTCTATAAAAACAATGTGCTAAATGAATTTCATACCTACACATAATGGATTACATGAAAATCAGAGCTGTAAAACCATATCCTTTGTTAATTCTTTGAAGGAAAGATTAAAAAAAATCTAACTGGAATCTACTTAATATAAACTACTAACTCTGGCTGTAGAGACTCAAAATGGGATAGTATATTATTTCAGAAGTATTTAAAGAGAATACATTTGGTAGCATGTACCTTAAAACTTAACTACTACAAAAACGATACCTCTAATTAGGGAACAAGAATACTCATGAGAAATTACCTAATATGCTGGCTTTGCCTATGTTTGTTATAGATTCCCCATAATGTCGTCGAGACATGACTGGTGAAGTCAGTGGGCTTGATACTGCTGTCAAATTTTCACCCTCTGATGCTGAGGTAGGTTCTTTTGCAGGATTGAGAAAACTTGGCTTCATATGTTCATAAGGTAGAGGATTTGTAGTATTATACCAATGGATTTGGACAGGTGAAATGTTGCTATAGTGTTTCAAAATTAATGGTTCTAATCTATAAGCCTTGATAGAAAAAAAAAAGATTTTAGAAGATATAATAAGTTACCAATATGATTTAATTTTTGAATATAATTTGATTATTAAATATTATGCTAAAATAGACTTCTAAACTGAAAACTCATTTAATTCCCACCCCCCTAAATTTTGCATTGTTCATTTTTAAACATTACCTTATCTCTGAATATCTTTTTCCACACCTTTCCTCCCCAGTAAATCAACTGCTTCTGAGAGTCCCCTACTTCTTCAAAGAGGGAAGGGTAAAATACATTTTCTCATCTCTTCCAATTTGGAGACAAACCCCATTAAGTTCATTAAAATTTATGGAGCAGTAACACTGCTCTTTTCTCTTCAGGATGTATCTATACTTGTAGTATACTGCAGCTTGTTCACTGTATCCACAAGATGGCTAGCTATTACCATTATAATGAAACAACTTAAAGTACCATAGGTTACAAAAATTGGAAATTAATGAATTAAGTTTTCCTTTTGAAAATATTCCCTTTTCATTATTATTTTGATAGTCAAAAACCTTGTTATCAAATTAGGGTTAAACATAGAACCAATTTATAACAATAAATCTCCAGCTTTCCTTTAAGGCTAACATGTGACAGAAGCTGATATTTGTCACAGAGGGAAACAACAAAATTAGTTAGCCATAAACTTACAAAATGAACTAATTAAGTGTCTTATTTTTAAACAGTTTTCATTTTATTGTATTTAACTGCTTTATCTGTATCACCATAGTTTTTTCATGTTTTTATTTCCTGGAACATGAATAAACATATTTATTTGTGAACAACTGGAATTGGAGAAAAAAGGATGCAGGGCGTGATTATTAATGACATTTCATAAGCACAACTGTATCAGTTTTCTAAATTCCAAATGTCTTACTGTTATTCCATTACTTCAAAGATCCATGATTTCACTAGTGTGGCTTTATTTGTTAGATAATTTAATGAATAGCTATGGTCAAAACAACCTTATGATTTGATAGCTAATTTCTTTAATGATGGATTCACCAATCAGCTGCATTGGGTCCCTTTGATGACAACATACTAGTCCATTTATATGTCTATACTTGAAGGGCTTCCAGATTTATATGACTTGCTAGAAATAGTACTAAAGTGAATGCCTTGATGCTAGAACTACAGGAGACTATAATAATTTCAGAGAACATCCATTCCAACCAGTACCCAAACAAAACTTCTCTAAAATACACTTGAGAGGTGGTCATTCAGTTTTTGCATAATACTTCCAGTAAAGAAGAACCCATAATGTCCCTGAGCTAGTCTAGACCATTCTTGGGGGGGGGGGTTCCTGTATGTCAGTTCTTCCTTATAGCAATCTTTAATTTGCTTCTATACAATTTTTGTTGAAGGCTCTTACTTCTGTTCTTTGGATCCAAGCATAGCAAGCTAATCTAAACCTTCTTCCATGAAATAGTTTTCCTATGATAGTATGACAACAGCTTTCATGTCTTCTCTGTCTTCCCTTTTCTGTGCTGAATACTGCTAGTTCTTTCAAAGTATCTTTATATGGAATGATCTTTAGGCCTGTTACTATCTTGGTTGCCATTTAGTTTGCCAAAGTTATTTCTAAAATGTGTTAACTAGAGCTACACAGTTTATTTCACAAAATGTTATCTATCTCTTTCCCTAGCTTTCGGTTACCCCAAAATTTGATAATGACTTTATATGACTCACTGGCAAAAATGTCATACTATCATAGGTCCACGCACAGATCCCTGGGGTCACTTTAGACTTTCATCCAAGTTAATATCAAACTATTGACTACTCTTTGAATATACTATTAAGAAATTTCTGAATTAATCTACTTTTTAAGTCCAGATATCTAATTCAAATTCTTGCATCATAGATTGAAAGAAAAGCAAATACTATGCAAAAATGTAGGAAAACTAAGACACATTTTCAGTATTCCCCTGACTAACCATTGTAACATATTAAAAAAAAAAGGGAAATAATATTAGTCTGGTATGTCCTGTTCTTGAGGAAGTCATCCTACTCTTTTATAATCACTGCTTCCTTTTCATGAAGCATCCTTTTAATGAATACTAGAATTTTGTCGAAGAATTCAAGTCAAGTTCAACCATCCTAGTTTATAGATCCTACGTTCTTTTCCATTATGAAATATGCTAATCTAGACTTGCAGTTTGTATCTTGCACTCCTTGATCATTCAAAGATCACCACCAGTAATTCCATCTTCCAATGGGTTGTAGTTCAACAGAGATTGGTGACATGAACTCATTAAAGGAGCATTTATATTCTTATTTGAGTATGAATTTAAAAAGCATAATTTCTCTCTTCTCAATTTTTATCCTGTCCAACCCAAGAAAGTTTATTCCTTTTTTAATTCTCACCAAAAAGGCAACTTCTTTCAAACCCAACCTTTTGGTTTTCCTCAATCTCAGCTAATTCTCAACTTTCTAATTCCTGACACTATTCTTTTTTCCTTTTTTAAAAAATAAATCCTTATCTTAGAATTGATGATAAGAATCGATTCCAAGGCAGAAGAACAGTAAGGGCTAGTTAATGGGGTCAAGTGACTTCTCTAGGATCACACAATTAGGAAATAACTGAATCCAGAATCTCTGACATTCTTAAACAAAATCTATTTTCTTTGTATCTAGACATTATTCAGATAGTCTCTAAGACAACTTTTGTCTTTTTCTTCTTATCCTAACTGCTTCTCTTTCAGTTGTCAGAATTTTAATCTTGAAAGATTCCTTATCCTTCATTGGTTGACTTTCTCTTTTAGGTTATTGGAAAACTAATTCCTTTCCCTGAACACTGAAATCTTCCTTTCTAAGATAACAGGTAAATGCCAGACTATACTATTTTCTCCAGCTTTTCTATGACAGATTCCAAGATGGGGTAATCCTTTGCTCCAAGACTTCCTACAATTTATATTCCTTGTTGGCTGCTTCAGCTTTGGAAGGATGAAATTATTAACACAAATGAAAAAGTAGCTGCTCTACTTGGGCAGAGAACTATAGATAATAACTGAGGTCTTTCAATACTGATTCTATTTCTGCTTTAGTGATCTTCATTTAAATGCTCTCCCTATCATGATTATTCTTTCTTTTCTGGTTTTGGATTTCCTTATACAAGTGTACCTTTTAATATGTAATGTTACCCTGTCCCCACCTTCTTGCCCATCTTGAACTTGTTGAATAAGGTATATTTCTTCCATAATCATGTTCTACAATAGTGTATGAATTAAACTAGGGCAAAAGAAAAGAATATTTATTGACAATCAATTAACCCTACAACTTTTCACATCTTTAAGATACTTTTACCATGTCATATATGTCTTTCTTTGGCTTTGGAATTAATTTCACAAGATTTTGTTATACATTCTTTAATTCTTCATCATTTTAAAACCATATATTTATTACATGGAATATTAAGAATATTTTGATAAACAGTTCCTAGACTTGATTACATAACTTAGATATTTAATGGGATTCAAATCAAAGGAGTTCCTAACATTATTGCAGTATGTTTCTCTTCAATTTTTGGAACTTTTAAACTTTTATGATATATGTCATAGATCAAGGTATTTTATTATTCCATCTTCATTTCTGTACTAGAACAATTTTGCTTCTCAGTATATCAATATATTTATGAGCATTCATCATTCTCTCAATAGGGCCAAGAATGCCAGGACTACTGTAAAATAAAATCCCACTTTTTTGGTAGAGAGTAGTTAGGACAGAAGGTGTCTCCCAGCCATCTGGAATGATGATGATGATGATGATGATGATATTCCAGATTTCAAAGAATCATCTAGATTTCTTCTGATACTAGTTTTGATTTAATATTAAATGAAAAATGAATTTCAACTTTTCAAAATTTACCTTTTTCTAATCTATTACTCTAATCTTTGTATTATCTTGCCAATGACAAGTATTTTTTTTATCTACAACAATGTTTAGTAGCTATTTTAAAAATGGTCTCACCAGTCTTCCAGTTTCAATAAGTCTTTGTCACACTGTGGAGGAATCGTAACAACTCTTCTAGCTGCCTTCTCTTTTTGAAGGCTTCTGCTGGTTTTCCCAAGAATCTATTTTGCAGTAATGGTTTATCAGTTCTTGGCATTGTTTTTTCATTTTCAACTACATTTTCCTTTGCGCTTAGGTCCTGTTTCATTGTGGATTTGAATGATCCTTAAAGTCACAAGGCTTTCCCTATCTAGAGCTGTTATGATACACACACACACACACACACACACACACACACACATGTGTGTGTGTGTATATATATATATAGTTATAGTTATATGAATACCTATTAGATAAAACTTGTCTTCTTGATTTACCAGCCTATAAATTCACTTTGTTACTTCTACTTTGTGTATTTGTGAATAGACTTATGAGGCCATGGATTTTTATGGCTAGATCTTTTATTGGACTTTATCCATTATGAATTTCTGGCTATCTCCACTGCTATTCTTACATTTCAAAGAAGATGAGGCATATATTTCTTTGGGATCAATCAGTGATAAGAAAAATCCCACAAACTATTAAAAATTGGGCTCAATAATGCACAATTGTTGGGTTACAACTCTTAAGACCAAACCTCAATTCTGATTTATCCTTACATTTATCCTTACAAATATCCTTACATCTAAAAAAAACCACACACATTCTTCGGAAAATCATTTTTCTGCAAAACTGGTACAAATAGGGGGCAGCTGGGTGGCTCAGTGGATTGAGAGTCAGGCCTAGGGACAGGAGATCCTAGTTTCAAATCTGGCCTCAGACACTTCCTAGTTGTGTGACCCTGGGCAAGTCACTTAACTCTTACCACTTTTCTTTGCCACTCTTCTGCCTTAGAACCAATACACAGTATATAATCTGAGAGATAAAATAATTTTAGGTAAAGTTATGGTGTCTTTCAAAGTGTCAGTGTTTCAAAAATAGTTTAACATTGAGAGAAAAAGTTTATAACTTCAACTCACAACTGGATCTGTGGGATGAAAAATATTTAGCAACCGGTTACATATGATTCTAGGCAAAATGTGGTCTTGACTTCCACTGTTTCCTGGACGAATGCCACGCAATGCCAAAAAAACTGCTAGTGGGGATCCCATGCAGAAAAAATTCTCAACCTAAAAGAAAAAATAATTAATCCAAAATAAATTATATTTGAAGGAGATTTAAAAATAATTTAACTTATCCTCTTTATTTAAAGATAAAGAAATGGAGACCAAGAGAACAAAAATAACTTGGTCATTTAAAGAGTTGGTGAGACAACTGGCACTAGAACCAGGACCCTTGACTTCACTACAATACTGTCTTAAAAAGTGAAGATTTTAGGTAAGAAATTTATTGTGCACAGAATTTTTCAAAGGAATGATATATACTGTTAGGATGTTACCTTTCAACTCCAGATACTGCTATCTTTGAAAAATAAATTCAGCTTAAAAATAGAAACTAAGCATGAATTTGATACTCAAAAGAATCTTCAAAACAAATTGAGTTCTTGACCCTATTTACAGAATCAAAGAATATTAAAGCTGGAATAAACTTCATCTATTCAGTTCAGAATGTATACACAAAAAGCCTATTTATGTGCTAGGTACAAGGGACACAGAGAAAAATAAGAGCCTGGTTTTCTGCAGGAAATTTACAAGCACTACAGTGGAAACAATATATGCATAAGACAAATGAAAAATATAACAAAAATAATTGGGGGGGGTCTACAAAAGGTCTCTTGCAGGAATTCACACTTAAGCTGAACCTTTAATACATACACAGTGAACCTTTAATATAGATATAGACTAATTCTAAAAGGTAGAAATGGGAAGGAAGTGCAAAAGTATAGAAAAAGAAGATGGAATGTCATAAAGGAGGAAAGAGGAATGAGAGAGAAAATAAAAAGTAATCAGTCAAGAGAGTGGAGACAGTGAAGAACTTTATTAAGAAACATAATTCAAAAATACTTTATTTTCCCAATTACCTATTATAACAATCTTCAACTTCTTTTCTGAAATTATAAGATCAAATTATCTCCTTCACTCTCTTCCCTCCTATCTCAGGGATGTTAAGTTATTTAATACAGATTATACATGTATCATTGTGTAAAACATACTTCCTTATTGGTCATTGTTATAAGAGAATGCTCATAAAATCAAAACCCCAAGTACACTAATATGAAAAATAGTATGCTTTCATTTGAATTTCAACTCCAAGAGTTCTTTCTCTGGAGATGGATATCTCTCTTATCCCAAGTCCTTCAGAATTGTCCTTGATCACTGTATTGCTGAGACTAGCTAAGTCACAATTGATCCTCGTTCCGCTTACTTTCACTCTTTATCAATTTGTATAGCTCTTTCCAGATTTTAAAATTATTCCGCTTATTGTTTTTTTTTTAATTTTATTTGGTCAATTTCAATCATTATTCCTTGGTTACAAAAATTATATTCTATTCCTCCCTCCCCTCACCCCACTACTCCCATAGCTGACATGCAATTCCACTAGGTATGACATGTGTCCTTGATCAGAACTTATATCCATGTTGTTGGTGTTTGCGTTAGGATGTTCATTTAAGAGTCTACATCCCCAACCATATCCCCTTGATCCATGTATGTATTCAAGCAGTTGTTTTTCTTCTGTGTTTCTACTCCCACAGTTTTTCCTCTGAATGTGGATAGTGTTCTTTCTCATAGATGCCTCTGGGTTGTTCAGGAACATTGCATTGACACTAATGGAGAAGTCCATTACATTCTATTGTACCACAGTGTCTCAGTCTCTGTGTACAATGTTCTGGTTCTGCTCCTTTTGTTCTGCATCAATTCCTGGAGGTCATTCTAGTTCCCATGGAATTCCTACAGTTCATCATTCCTTTGAGGACAACAGTATTCCATCACCAACATATACCACAATTTGTTCAGACATTCCCCAATTGAAGAGCATCCCCTCATTTTCCAATTTTTTGCCACCACAAAGAGAACAGCTATGAATATTCTTGTACAAGTCTTTTTCCTTATTATCTCTTTGGGGTACAAATCCAAAAGTGCTATGGCTGGATCAAAGGGCAGTCTTTTAGTGCCCTTTGGACATAGTTCCAAATTGCCCTCCAGAATGGTTGGATCAATTCATAACTCCACCAGCAATGAATTAATGTCCTGACTTTGCCACATCCCCTCCAGCATTCATTACTTTCCTTTGCTGTCATGTTAGCCAATCTGCTAGGTGTGAGGTGATACCTCAGATGTTTTGATTTGCATCTCTCTGATTATAAGAGATTTAGGCCACTTTTTCATGTGCTTATTAATACTTTGGATTTCTTGAACAGAAAATTGCATATTTATGTCCCTTGCCCATTTATCAATTGGAGAATGGCTTGATTTTTTGTACAATTGATTGAACATTTTATAAATTTGAGTAATTAGACCTTTGTCAGAAGTTTATGTTTAAAAGATTTTTCCCCCAATTTGTTGCTTCCCTTCTAATTTTGGTTACATTGGTTTTGTATGTACAAAACTTTTTAATTTCATGTAATCAAAATTACTGATTTTACATTTTGTGACTCTTTCTAAGTCTTGCTTGGTTTTAAAATCTTTCCTATTCCAAAGGTTTGACAGGTATACTATTCTGTGTTCACCTAATTTACTTATAGTTTCCTTCTTATATGTTCAAGTCATTCACCCATTCTGAGTTTATCTTGGTGTAGGGTGTGAGATATTGATTCAAACCTAATCTCTCCCATACTGTCTTCCAATTTTCCTAGCAGTTTTTATCAAATACTGGATTTTTGTCCCAAAAGCTAGGCTCTTTGGGTTTCTCATAAAACTGTCTTGCTGAGGTCACTTACCCCAAGTCTATTCCACTGATCCTCCTTTCTGTCTCTTAGCCATTACCAAATTGTTTTGATGACCACTGCTTTATAGTATAGTTTGAGATCTGGTACTGCAAGGCCACCTTCCTGTGCATTTTTTTTCATTATTTCCTTGCATAGCCTTGATCTTTTGTTCTTCCATATGAACTTTGTTATATTTTTTTCTAATTCAGTAAAAAAATTTTTTGGTAGTTCGATGTGTATGGCACTAAATAAGTAAATAAGTTTGGGTAGGATGGCCGCACTTATTGTTTTTTAAAGTATTCCATCAACAACATATACCACAATTTATTCAGCCATTCCCCAGTGAAGAGCTTTAAATGTCAAACAGTTGTTAATATTTTATACTACAGTCAACAAGAAACCATCGAAGCTTTTTGAGGATCAAAATAACATGGTCAAAACAATAAATATAAATTTGCCAACTTTGTAGAATAATGAATAAAGAGCCCTAAACTCTGGAAGCAGTGTGATCAATATTAAGAGGCTACTTTAATAATAAGTCAATAACATTTACTAAGCACCTACTGGATATCAGGTACTGTCCTAAGCTTTGGGGGTACAAAGAAAGATAAGAGTTTCTATTTCAAGGAGCTCACATAATCTAGTTGAGACAATTTATAAACAATAAACAATAAATGGGCAACTATATGAACCAGGAAGGCAATTAAATGAAGAATTAGGAAAGGCTTCTCTGTAGAAAGTGATTTTAGTTGTAAACTGAAGCAAGACAAAGAATAGAAATGAAAAGGGAGAGAATTCTAGGTATGAAGGCTAGCCAATGAAAATGCATGAAGTATATTGTTTGAGGAACAGCAAGGATGTGAGAACTGTATACATGAAGGTAAAGAAAATGTACAGAAAGATGGGGAGGGAGGGAAAAGGAAGGGAAGGAAAGAGGGAGAGAGAGAGTGAGTGAAGAGAGAGAGATGGTCAGGTCTGTTATTTAGAAATATTCTGACAGTTGATTGGAGGAGTAGAGAAGCAGCTACTAGCAAGAAGAGACAAAAGATAATTAAAAGAAATTTATAAAAGCCATACCTTAATTGATTAGAGCTCAAAAGGATATGAATAGGCAGTTTTCAGAGGAAAAAATGTAAGCAATCAGGTCACTGCTGAAAAATTTTCCAAATTATGAATTAGAGAAATGCAAATTAAATTTTAAGTACTACTTCATATCCATATCTTAAGTTGACAAAGAAGGAAACTGATGAATACTGGGGGACTCTTCGGAAAAGATGCATATTAATGTACTGTTAGGGAAACTAAGAACTGCTCCAGACATTCTGGAAAGCAATTTGGATGTTCTCAATTTCTTCAATAAAATGTGAGGCAAGATGTTTAGTTGAGATGGTGGGGGATGGACAGTCACAGGAAATTTGAGGAGTTATGAAAATGTTTGGAAAAGCTATGGTGAGGGGAAACATAAATGTGCAGTCTATAAAATCTGATCCAATTAACACAATTTCATGATTTTTTTAAGCTCTGTTTAGCACTATATGTGAAGCAATGAAAACAGATAATGGTGGGAGTGATCTAAGGTGGAGGTTTGGCACAACAGGATGAGCAATATGTTGCTCAAAAAAGAGGTCTCAAGATAACAGGAGAATGTAGAGTTGGATTAGTTCCCCAAAGTGTCAGGATGGGGAAAGGAGAAGAATGGAGCTAGCTTGTGTAGAAATAATGGTCTGAGAAAGAAGTGGAGGTGTCAAGAGACAGGAAGTCATGATATGGATGAAGAACAGAGTTAGGGTAGGAAAGGAGAGGAAGGGATAGAATGACAACAGCTTGTGAATGAATAAGGGAATTTCAGAATTTATGAACACAGAAGTGGAACATTTATATATGGTGGGAATATCTGCAGATAACACAAAACAACTGGAATTTAATGAGTTAAAAGGTTACATGGTCAAGCATGCTCTTTTAAAGATCACATTGATACGAGGGACTTCCGGTTAAGATGGCGGCTTAGAGAAAGCTAAAGTTCAGATCTCCGGAAAACCCTTCCCGACCGATCTCAAACTATAAGCTCCTAAGGCGCCGAAATTCAAAACGATCAACAGCACAGACCCTGGGAACCCTCCTCCTGGACCTGGACCCGGTTCAAAAGGTACGGCTCCCCTCAAAAGCCAGAACCTGAGATCACTCGGACCTCAGGGGTAGGAGCGCAGAGTCCAAGGCTCCTGGAAGCCGCCAGGCTCAGAGAGCAGGGTCCTCGGAACAACAACCCTCAGGGCCTTCTACCCGAGTCCCAGTGAAAGTTACTGCCTGGGGCTCCCGCTGCAGAGAGCTGGTCAAAGCAACAGCAACCCTCAGGGCGGGCAAGACAGCCTCACAGGCTGGATCCTGCTATCCAAGTCTCAGTGAAAGTCCTTGCCCTCGGAGCTTGGGGAAGCTGCAGCCCATCCCCCCGCAGGCCGACAAAACAGCCTCACGGCCAGCGATTCTGAAGGCAACTTCAGGAAAGCGAGCCGGGGGGAGAGTGTGGCCTTGTGGTCCGACCCTTCCATTCCAGTTCCAGTGAGGCATATTCAGTTTAACCCAGGGAAAGCTCATAGAACCAACATCTGCCCAGGACTAAAGCCTCTGAACACCAGACAGAGATAAGAAAAGCTAATCCTCCACATTCAGAGATGGCAAACTCCACAGAAGCACAGAAGCCCCAAAATACCAAGAAAAATAAGAAGAAAGGGGCGACTTTGGATACATTCTATGGAGCCAAAATACAAAATACAGAGCAGATAGAAGAAGATATGCAAGAAAATTCTCCAAAATCTTCCAAAGGAAATAGAAACTCTCCACAAACCCATGAAGAATTTGAATCAGAAATGACCAAAAAGATGGAAGCCCTCTGGGAGGAAAAGTGGGAAATAATGCAAAAGAAATTCACGCATCTACAAAACCAGTTTGACCAAACTGTAAAAGAAAACCAGGCTTTAAAGCAAGAACTAATAAAGCAAAGCCAAAACACCAAGAAATTAGAAGAGAACATAAAATATCTCACCGACAAGGTGATAGATCTGGAAAATAGAGGGAGAAGAGAAAATTTAAGAATAATTGGACTCCCAGAAAAGCCAGAAATAAACACCAAACTGGACATGGTGATACAAGATATAATCAAAGAAAACTGCCCAGAGATTCTAGAACAAGGGGGCAATACAGCCACTGACAGAGCTCACAGAACACCTTCTACACTAAACCCCCAAAAGACAACTCCCAGGAATGTAATTGCCAAATTCCAAAGGTATCAAACAAAAGAAAAAATCCTACAGGAAGCCAGAAAAAGACAATTTAGATATAAAGGAATGCCAATCAGGGTCACACAAGACCTTGCAAGTTCTACTCTGAATGATCGTAAGGCATGGAACATGATCTTCAGAAAGGCAAGAGAGCTGGGTCTCCAACCAAGAATCAGCTACCCAGCAAAACTGACTATATACTTCCAAGGGAAAGTATGGGCATTCAACAAAACAGAAGACTTCCAACTTTTTGCAAAGAAAAGACCAGAGCTCTGTGGAAAGTTTAATACCGAAAATCAAAGAGCAAGGAATACCTGAAAAGGTAAATATTAAGGAAAGGGGAAAAATGTTATCTTCTTCTTTTACTCAAACTCTCTTCTATAAGGACTACATTTATATCAATCTATGTATACTAACATGTGGGGAAAATGTAATGTATAAATAGGGGGTAAAGAAAGACCAAATAGAATAATGGTTCTCACACAAAGATTCACATGGGAAGGGGAGGGGAAGAAAACTCCTATAAGAAGGAGAGGAAGGGGGGGGGGTTTACTTAAACCTCAACCTCAGGGAAATCAACTCTGAGAGGGAAAAACATCCAGATCCATTGGGATCTTGAATTCTATCTTACCCAACAAGGGTAAGGAGAAGGGAAAACCAAGGGGGGGAGGGGAAGAGGGAGAACAAAAAGGGAGGGAAAGAGAGGGGGGAGGGAGAGGGAAGAAAAAGGGAGGGACTAAAAAGGGAAACATCAAAGGAGGGGACAAGGGGGACTGATTCAAAGTAAATCACTGGACTAAAAGGTAGAGCCGAAGAAGAAAAGGTTAGAATTAGGGAAGGCAATCAAAATGCCAGGGAGTCCACAAATGACAATCATAACTTTGAAAGTGAATGGGATGAACTCACCCATAAAACGTAGACGAATAGCAGAATGGATTAGAATCCAAAACCCTACCATATGTTGTCTTCAAGAAACACACATGAGGCGGGTTGACACCCACAAGGTCAGAATTAAAGGATGGAGTAAGACCTTCTGGGCCTCAACTGATAGAAAGAAGGCAGGAGTGGTAATCATGATATCTGATAAAGCCAATGCAAAAATAGACCTGATCAAAAGGGATAGTGAAGGTAATTATATTTTGTTAAAAGGGACTCTAGACAACGAGGAAATATCATTAATCAACATGTATGCACCAAATAATATAGCACCCAAATTTCTAATGGAGAAACTAGGAGAATTGAAGGAAGAAATAGACAATAAAACCATACTAGTGGGAGACTTAAACCAACCATTATCAAATTTAGATAAATCAAATCAAAAAATAAATAAGAAAGAGGTAAAAGAAGTGAATGAAATCTTAGAAAAATTAGAATTAATAGACATATGGAGAAAAATAAATAGGGATAAAAAGGAATACACCTTCTTCTCAGCACCACATGGCACATTCACAAAAATTGACCATACATTAGGTCACAGAAACATAGCACATAAATGCAAAAAAGCAGAAATAATGAATGCAGCCTTCTCAGATCACAAGGCAATAAAAATAATGATTAGTAATGGTACATGGAAAACCAAATCTAAAACCAATTGGAAATTAAACTATATGATACTCCAAAACCGTTTAGTTAAAGAAGAAATCATAGAAACAATTAACAATTTCATCAAGGAAAATGACAATGGCGAAACATCCTTTCAAACCTTTTGGGATGCAGCCAAAGCGGTAATCAGAGGCAAATTCATATCCCTGAAAGCTTATATTAACAAACAAGGGAGAGCAGAGATCAATCAATTGGAAATGCAATTGAAAAAACTCGAAAGCGATCAAATTAAAAACCCCCAGCAGAAAACCAAATTAGAAATCCTAAAAATTAAGGGAGAAATTAATAAAATCGAAAGTGATAGAACTATTGATTTAATAAATAAGACAAGAAGCTGGTACTTTGAAAAAACAAACAAAATAGACAAAGTACTGGTCAATCTAATTAAAAAAAGGAAGGAAGAAAAGCAAATTCACAGCATTAAAGATGAAAAGGGGGACAGCACCTCCAATGAGGAGGAAATTAAGGCAATCATTAGAAATTACTTTGCCCAATTATATGGCAATAAATACACCAATTTAGGAGAAATGGATGAATATATACAAAAATACAAACTGCCTAGACTAACAGAAGAGGAAATAGAATTCTTAAATACTCCCATATCAGAAATTGAAATCCATCAAGCCATCAAAGAACTTCCTAAGAAAAAATCCCCAGGGCCTGATGGATTCACCTGTGAATTCTATCAAACATTCAGAGAACAGTTAATCCCAATACTATACAAACTATTTGACATAATAAGCAAAGAGGGAGTTCTACCAAACTCCTTTTACGACACAAACATGGTACTGATTCCAAAACCAGGCAGGTCAAAAACAGAGAAAGAAAACTATAGGCCAATCTCCCTAATGAATATAGATGCAAAAATCTTAAATAGGATACTAGCAAAAAGACTCCAGCAAGTGATCAGAAGGATCATTCACCATGATCAAGTAGGATTCATACCAGGGATGCAGGGCTGGTTCAACATTAGGAAAACCATCCACATAATTGACCACATCAACAAGCAAACTAGCAAGAACCACATGATTATTTCAATAGATGCAGAAAAAGCCTTTGATAAAATACAACACCCATTCCTATTAAAAACACTAGAAAGCATAGGAATAGAAGGGTCATTCCTAAAAATAATAAACAGTATATATCTAAAACCAACAGCTAATATCATCTGCAATGGGGATAAACTAGATGCATTCCCAATAAGATCAGGAGTGAAACAAGGATGCCCATTATCACCTCTACTATTTGACATTGTACTAGAAACACTAGCAGTAGCAATTAGAGAAGATAAAGGAATTGAAGGCATCAAAATAGGCAAGGAGGAGACCAAGTTATCACTCTTTGCGGATGACATGATGGTCTACTTAAAGAATCCTAGAGATTCAACCAAAAAGCTAATTGAAATAATCAACAACTTTAGCAAAGTTGCAGGATACAAAATAAACCCACATAAATCATCAGCTTTTCTATATATCTCCAACACAGCTCAGCAGCAAGAACTAGAAAGAGAAATCCCATTCAAAATCACCTTAGACAAAATAAAATACCTAGGAATCTATCTCCCAAGACAAACACAGGAACTATATGAACACAACTACAAAACACTCGCCACACAACTAAAACTAGACTTGAACAAATGGAAAAACATTAACTGCTCATGGATAGGACGAGCCAATATAATAAAAATGACCATCCTACCCAAACTTATTTATCTATTTAGTGCCATACCCATTGAACTACCAAAATACTTCTTCACTGATTTAGGAAAAACCATAACAAAGTTCATTTGGAAGAACAAAAGATCAAGGATATCCAGGGAAATAATGAAAAAAAACACATATGATGGGGGCCTTGCAGTCCCTGACCTAAAACTATATTACAAAGCAGCAGTCATCAAAACAATTTGGTACTGGCTAAGAAACAGAAAGGAAGATCAGTGGAATAGACTGGGGGAAAGCGACCTCAGCAAGACAGTATACGATAAACCCAAAGATCCCAGCTTTTGGGACAAAAATCCACTATTCGATAAAAACTGCTGGGAAAATTGGAAGACAGTGTGGGAGAGACTAGGAATAGATCAACACCTCACACCCTACACCAAGATAAATTCAAAATGGGTGAGTGACTTAAACATAAAGAAGGAAACCATAAGTAAATTGGGTAAACACAGAATAGTATACATGTCAGACCTTTGGGAGGGGAAAGGCTTTAAAACCAAGCAAGATATAGAAAGAATCACAAAATGTAAAATAAATAATTTTGACTACATCAAACTAAAAAGCTTTTGTACAAACAAAACCAATATAACTAAAATCAGAAGGGAAACAACAAATTGGGAAAAAATCTTCATAGAAACCTCTGACAAAGGTTTAATTACTCATATTTATAATGAGCTAAATCAATTGTACAAAAAATCAAGCCATTCTCCAATTGATAAATGGGCAAGGGAAATGGATAGGCAGTTCTCAGATAAAGAAATCAAAACTATTAACAAGCACATGAAGAAGTGTTCTACATCTCTTATAATCAGAGAGATGCAAATCAAAACAACTCTGAGGTATCACCTCACACCTAGCAGATTGGCTAACATAACAGCAAAGGAAAGTAATGAATGCTGGAGGGGATGTGGCAAAGTAGGGACATTAATTCATTGCTGGTGGAGTTGTGAATTGATCCAACCATTCTGGAGGGCAATTTGGAACTATGCCCAAAGGGCGACAAAAGAATATCTACCCTTTGACCCAGCCATAGCACTGCTGGGTCTGTACCCCAAAGAGATAATGGACACAAAGACTTGTACAAAAATATTCATAGCTGCGCTCTTTGTGGTGGCCCAAAACTGGAAAACGAGGGGATGCCCATCAATTGGGGAATGGCTGAACAAACTGTGGTATATGTTGGTGATGGAGTACTATTGTGCTAAAAGCAATAATAAAGTGGAGAAGTTCCATGGAGACTGGAACAACCTCCAGGAAGTGATGCAGAGCGAGAGGAGCAGAACCAGGAGAATATTGTACACAGAGACTAATACACTGTTGTATAATCGAACGTAATGGACTTCTCCATTAGTGGCGGTGTAATGTCCCTGAACAACTTTCAGGGATCCAGGAGAAAAAAACACCATTCATAAGCAAAGGATAAACTATGGGAGTGGAAACACCGAGAAAAAGCAACTGCCTGAATACAGAGGTTGAGGGGACATGACAGAGGATAGACTCTAAATGAACACTCTAATGCAAATACTATCAACAAAGCAATGGGTTCAAATCAAGAAAACATCTAATGCCCAGTGGACTTACGCGTCGGCTATGGGGGGTGGGGGGGAGGAAAAGAAAATGATCTATGTCTTTAACGAATAATGCTTGGAAATGATCAAATAAAATATATTAAAAAAAAAAGAAGAATAAGAAAAAAAAAGATCACATTGATATGAGATTAAGGGCAAAACAGGTATTGTATATGTTTGGCTAAGGCAACATGATCATGGGAATTGAGTAAACTGAGGAAATGGGAGATTAGGATGTTTGAGGGAGTATCATTATGTATGTTGCAGTACTCTAGTATGAGGGTGAGAGCTGTGGATGAAAGATTGTGAAATAGATCCTGAACTCACCGAGAAAAGGGGAATGTTCTAGAAGTCAACAGACAATAGCTGCTGGAACATGATGATGGGGAGTTAATCATAGAAGAATGAGTTTAAATGGATTTTCATTGTCTCCATATAGGTATAGTCTCAGATTTGAGCTTTTTTTTTTATTAATGGTGACAATTTTTTATTTTCTAGGACAGGAATTGTATTTTCACTTGTTTATAATATTGATTAAGTACAATGTTCACTTCTCCTGCAGATATTCAAGTATCCAGAATGCTCAAATGTATACAATATTTTAAATTTTTTCCCCAATTACATGTTGATATAACTTTCAATAATTATTTTCTGACATTTTGTGATTCATGCTCTCTCCTTCCCTCCCATCTCTTCCCCTCATCCATGATGGCAGGTACTATGATATAGTATGTACATGGGTTACTCTACAATATATATTTCGATGTTCATCATGTTGTGAAAGAAGACACATATCACTTATATTAGAAAAAAATTTATGGAGGAAATGAAGTGAAAAATGGCATGTTTCCATCTGCATGCAATTAGACCCCATCAGTTCCTTCTATGGCAATGGATAGCCTTTTTATCATGAGTCTCTTGCAGTTGTCCTGAATCCTTGTGCATTACTGATAAGCCATTTCAAATTAATGTTGTTATCACATAATGGTCAATGTCTTTTTTGTTTAGAAACTTTTGTCATTGGCAGTGTTGAACTTGTTTTCCCTAATCGTGCTCTTATCTATAGCAGAGACATTAAGGATGCCATTTGCATCAATGTCAAATGTAACTTCAATCTGAGGAAAATTGCTGGGGCAAGAGGTATTCCTATAAACTCTAACTTGTCAGACAGGTTGTTATCCTTTGTCATTGCTTTTCAACTTAATAAATCTGAATAAGTAATGATTGTCAGAGTAGGTGGTAAAGGTGAATCTGCTTGATGCGGATGGTATTATCACATATAATTAGAATTGTTATAACTCAACTAGCAAATTCAGTTCTAAGGGAAAGAGGAGTGACATCCAACAGAAGCAAGTCCTGAATATTTCTCTCTAGATAAGATGGCAACTTGGACAGCACCACAGGCAACAGTCTCATCAGGATGAATACTTTTGTTGAGCTCCTAGAAGTCCTGCAGAAGATTCTGGATTTGGGGGAATGATCCATCAAGAAGATGTTATGAATCTGTGATTTATCTAATTTGGCATCCCTTAAGGCCTTTTCCACAGCATCCAGTGTGCAGCTAAAGAGGTCACCATTCAGCTCCTTAAAATGAGCCCAGTTGATAGAGGTTTAGAAGTCAATACCTTCATATAGGGAGTCAATCTCAAAACTTGCCCAAGTACTAGAAGAGAGGGTGTACTCTGCAAAGTCACAAGCAGTACATGGAAGGTAGATATCCCTCTTGTTCTCACTGATGTCCTTCTTGAGCTTTTGACCATGAGGTTGTTAAAGTCCGCCCTACCCAAGTAGATGTTCCCAGCTGTGGACTTGACTTCAGTAGTAAGAATGGAGACATCTAAGGTACACACCCTCAAGGTAAAAAAATCAATACATTTACTTTTTTGTACAAGTCATAAGTGAAAGCAAAAGCAGCTGGCTAATAAATGATTCAGAGCACATAGAGACCAGTGATGTTTCCAGTATCCTTGGTGGCTAGTAGTTTGGTCCTGTGGTACTGTGACAACATTTGTGACAGTCTTCCCAAGGTAAGATTCAGCAATTTCTTTCATTTAGGTCAAAACCATAGAAGATACTTCTGGATAGAAATTTTGGTCTCCTCTTTGTATTCCACTTGGACCTTAGGCCTGCTTGTATCATTCACCATCATGAAAGGCCAATACTTCATGTATGACTGTATCATCAAATCTGTGACCAATTGGACATTTGGTATCAAAGACTATGATGGTTGGGTTCATTAAAATCTGATTCTTTGAAATGTAAAATCAATAATTTTGATTATATCAAATTAAAAATTTGTTAAAATTAAATTAAAATTTGTTAAGATTAAAAAGTTTTTGTACAAACAAAACTAATGCATCCAAAATTAGAAGGGAAGTAACAAATTGGGAAACAATCTTCATAACAAAAACCTCTGACAAAGGTCTAATTACTGAAATTTATAAAGAACTAAACCAATTGAGCAAAAAATCAAGTCATTCTCCAATTGAAAAATGGGCAAGGGACATGAATAGGCAATTTTTAGTCAAAGAAATCAAAACTATTAATAAACACATGAAAAAGTGTTCCAAATATCTTATAATCAGAGAGATGCAAATCAAAACAACTCTGAGGTATCACCTCACACCTAGCAGATTGGCCAACATGACAGCAAAGGAAAGTAATGAATGCTGGAGGGGATGTGGCAAAGTTGGGACATTAATTCATTGCTGGTGGAGCTGTGAATTGATCCAACCATACGGGAAGGCAATTTGGAACTATGCCCAAAGTGCGCTAAAAGACTGGGGTTTGTACCCCAAAGAGATAATAAGGAAAAAGACTTGTACAAGAATATTCAAAGCTGTGCTCTTTGTGGTGGCAAAAAATTGAAAAATGAGGGGATACCCTTCAATTGGGGAATGTCTGAACAAATTGTGGTATATGTTGGTGATGGAATACTATTGTGCTAAAAGGAATACTAAAGTGGAGGAATTCCATGGGGACTGGAACAACCTCCAGGATGCAGAGCATAAGGAGCAGAACCAGGAGAACATTGTACACATTGACTGATACACAGTGGTACAGTCGAATGTAATGGACTTCTCCATTAGTAGCAATGCAGTGATTCTGAACAACTTGGAGGAATCTACGAGGAAAACCACTATCCACATTCAGAGGAAAAACTGTGGGAGTAGAAACACAGAAGAAAAACAACTGCTTGACTACTTGGGTCGAGGGGATATGTTTGGGGATGTAGACTCTAAATGAATATCCTAATGCAAACACCAACAACACAGAAATAGGTTCTGATCAAGGACACATGGAATACCCAATGAAATTGCGCATCGGCTGTGGAAAGGGTGGGTGGAGAGGAGGGAGGGAAATAATGTGATTATTGTAGCCAGGGAATAATGGTCTAAATTTACTAAGTAAATTAATTCAAATTAAAGAAAAATTTGATTGTTTGAGGCACCAATGATTAAACTTTCTGTGTCCAAGAAGACAACATAAGTAGGTGTGGTCTTGTTTCGTTGGTTATTGGCAATGACTTCCACTTTCCTATAATGGAAGACTCCCACACAGGAGTAAATGGTGCCAAGATGAATGTCAACTGTGGGTCCCTTTAGACCCACATGTTTGCTGGGCATCAGAGATCATATCTAACTGCTGTGGAGCAAGAAAGGTTACTGTAATATAGTGTAGACCCATGCTGGAGCATTTTGAAGACCTTATGCAGTTCAGGTGAAGGCAAATGGTATTATTTTCTTTTCCCAAGGCAAAAGGCTAGGCTAGAGAATGAAAATGTCTTTTCTCTTATTCCCTGGAAGAAAATAGTCTGATGCTTAATGGAATGGTATTTCTTCTCTTTTAGCAAAAGGCAGAAGATTTAGCCTAATGTAATGGTAGCCTCTCTTTTTACTCCAAAGGAAGGAAATTGGTGTATGTTGGATGTCCAGGATATGATAGAATGGTGTTTCACCCCCTTCCTGAAGAAGGTTGGAGACCAGAGGTAATAGAATATGTTTTCTTCTTTTCTCAGAAAGAGAAAAATTGGTGCTCAATGGAATGGTGCTTCTCTTTTTTTTCTCTGGAAGGCACAAAACCTGGTGTAATGGAATGGTGTCTTTTTCTCTTATCCCAAAGGCAGGAGGCTGGTGACTGATGGTAATAACCTCGGTAAGGAATAATTAAGTATTTGAGATAGCTCATTTTGAGTGGAGAATAGATAAAACCTGTAGTAGCAGATTGGATGGGGAAGGAGGTGTTGAAGATCAGTTTGAAGAAAATTTAGAGGGCATTTAGGCCAAAGCTCTTATTTTATAAAGAAACTGAAGTTCTGAGAGAAAAGTGAGTAGTCCAAGTTTACCCTCGTAGTACAGAGTAGATGCAAGAACTGAATACAGATCTTTTGATTCTAAGCCACTACTCATCATCCCCTTGTACTGTTCCCAATTATAAGTAACTGAAGGATGTGCATACTTTTGATAGAAAAAGGGAATTTAAGAAGTTGTTTTTAAGGAGAACACTGCAATTTCCACTATGGACATGTTGCATGTGAGATACAAGTTAAGACAGAAATGTCCAATAAGCAGTTGGGAATTCAGTTGTGGGGATCAGAAGACAGATGATCAGGAGACAGATGAGAGGTATTTAGACTTGGAAATCATCTGTGTGGGAAAATTAATTCAACTCATGGAATCAGATGAGATTATTGACTCTAAAAAGAGGGAACAGAATAAGGTCTGGGATTATAAACCATTAAAAGAAACTGATGATCATCCACAAAGGAGAAAGAAAATAATTGTGCCCGGAAAATTTGTAGAGGAGAGAGTATTCAGGCATGAGAATGAGGACATTATCTATTGAGAAGCATTTATTCAGTGCCTACTATGTACTTAATGGAATTTTTAAAAAAGAGAAATTAAAAGTCTGTGCTTTCAAGGAATTTACATTCTATTGGAGAGACAATGTGTGTGTATGTACATACGTACTATATGTAAATACAAAATGCACATGAAATGAAAAATAATGGGAGAGGGGAAATCAGCAGCTGCTAGAATCAGGAAAGGCTTCATTTAAAGGTATTACTTGAGATGAGCTTTGAAGGAAACAAATAATTTCAAGAGGCAGCGGTGAGGAGGAAGTACATTCCATTGGATGACAGCATATGTGTAAAAGCAACAAAATGGAATATGGAATGTCATATGTGGAAAACAGCAAGATGAAGTAGGCTCAAAGAAGGAGGGTAATGAATAACATACAATAATCTTGAAGAAAAAGGTAGGAGACAGAATGTGAATGGATTTGTTATTAAGGCAATTAGCTAGGTGGTATAAGAAGATGGCCCAGAGTCAGGAAAATTTGAATTTCAATCTGGTCTCAGTTACTTACTAGCTGTATGACTGAGCAAGTTACCTTTTTTACTTTCCTTTCTTCTTATGTCAGACAAAGGAATTTATCTTGATGACAAAGCAGGGGGGAGGCATGGGATTTTTCTGAGCAGGGAAATGAGTTGGCCTTTCAGAGGGGGTGGGGGAAGAGTTAGGGAAAGAACACGATTCTTGTAACCATGGGAAAATATTCTAAATTGACTAGTTAAATAAAAAAAAATTTTTTTAAAGATAAAAGCCAGGAAAGTACAATATTAGAATCAAGTCATTAAAGTGAATACTTGTTAAAAAAAAAATCACTTTGGCCGTTCAGTTAAAAATGGAAATGTGGAAAGAATTATTTCTCATAAGTCCTTAAGAAGTATACTAGATCATTGCATTGCTACTAGTAGCAAAGTCTATTACATTGGATAGTTACGCAATGTTTCACTTTTTGTGTACAATGTTCTCCTGGTTCTGCACATTTCACTCTGCATCAGTTCATGGAGGTTCTTTCAGCCTTCGGGGGCAGCTACGGGTAGCTCAGTGGATTGAGAGCCAGGCCTAGATATGGGAGGTCCTGGGTTCAAATCTGACCTCAGACACTTCCTAGCTGTGTGACCCTGGGCAAGTCACTTAACCTCCATTGCCCCCTTACCACTCTTCTGCCTTGGAGCCAATTCACAGTATTGACTCCAAGATGGAAGGTAAGGGTTTAAAAAAAACATGGTTAGGAAAGATGAAAGATTTGAGGCAGTGAGAGCAATTAGAAGTTACTGCAATAGTCCAAGCAAGAGAAGATAAAGAGATTAAAAAAAGTGATGATTGTGAACAGGAAGAAGGGTTTGGATGTGACATATAATATATTGTAGGGGTACTATTATCTTTCTCTACAATTGATTTCACCCTTTTATTTTTGTACTTACTGTGACTGTCAATTACTCCTCATTTTGTTTTTAGGTTACTACCCCTGCACTGGTTACACTCTTTTCCCTACACTCTGACACCTTGATGAAAGTCCAATTCTTCACTATCCTCTTGCACATTGCAATCTCTTGCCTCTTATCCTACTACCAACCACGCCTTGACAAAACCCAATCTTGGATTACTCTCACCATTTTCCTCCTTTACTCCTAGTCACATGAAGCTGAAAAGAACTGGAAGAAATAATTTGATTGAGAAAAATACAAATTTAAGTTAATATGTTACCTAATTTCAAATGGGTCTTTTACTATAGCAGACATTCTCTTATATCTCTGAATCACTTACTATCCTACTTACCATAGCAACTATTCTAAACTTCTTCATCATCCCCAAACCCAAATTTCATACCTCTTCCACCTTGGTTAAGGACTTCACATTGTACTTCACTGATAAAATTAAGGTTATTATCTTCTTCTCTTTTCATATGCTCAGAAATCTTCCACTATCTACTGACATACAAATGTTTTCCTCATCCTTAAAAAAAACCCTTACTTGACCCAACCATCTCCACTATCATCTTCTTTTCTCTCCTTCTTGTTAAACTTGAGAAAGTCCTCAAAAAGAGCTTCATCTCCTCTCATTCTCTTCTAAATTCCATTGTAGCAATTTGGCTACTCACTGCATTGAAACTGCTCTCTCCTAAGTTACCACTGACAAATTCAATGGCCTTTGCTCAACTCTCATTCTTCTCAACCCCTATCTTTGACAATATTTATCACCCTTTCTGCTTGGATATTCTCTCCTCAACTGTGAAATTTATCAGCATTCCATTACTCATGCTTCCTGACTTCTCTAAACTATTTGATACTCCTGATCTCCAGTCCCATGTTACCTGTTTCTAAGTGAACAATCCAGAGACACCTTAAACTCAAAAAACATTAAACTCTTTAAACCCACCCCACTTGCAAACATTCTTCTTGGTCTAAAGAGAACTCCTGATCTTTCAGTCACTCAGGTTTAAAACTTTGGTGCCATCTTCAATTCCCTACCCTCAATTCATTGAACATATCAAAAAAACTGTTAAATCTTCCTGATTCTAACAAGGCAGTCAACCAACAAGTATTTCTATTTAAGTATAAATGACATGGCTAAGTGTTAGGATATAAAGAAAGATTTTCAGGGAACTCTAATTTTAGACAACATGTAAATTACATAAACACACTAACATGACACTAATTAGAAAATAATCACAGAGGAAGGGGGGAGAGGGAGAGAGCAGAGATAGGATAGATTCTTTCCATAAGGTAGAATTTCAGCCAAGCCTTGAAGGTGAGAAATCAGAGCATTCTGGGCAGAGAAAACAGTCAGTGAAAAGGCATGGAATCAAGAAATAACCATGCTATTTGAGGAAAAACAGAGAGGTCAAGAAGAGAGAATGATACATTTTCTCAGTTCTTCTTTGGTCCAATTTTGATTATTATAATTACACATCAGTTTCTTTTTGTTTTTTTTTTCCTTTCCATTGTTGACATTATATAATATTTTTTACTATGTTTTGCTTAACCGATTCTTTGTCAGTTTACATAAGATTTCTCAGCTAATGTCCATAGGCAAAGAAGTAGTAAATTCATATGCATATAGAGTATATGGGAGAGCTGGTATTCCAAGTGCTTTATGTGAGTGAGCTGAGGAACAACTGAGCTGGTTGGCTAGCCATTGGGGATCTAGGACAGTATTTTAGGGAAGGACACCTTACCTTATTACAAGTAGGGGTGATACACAGGATATTTTACTTCTTTATTCAAAGGCACACTATCCCTTACACACAAATGTCTATAAATGGGTAGATAAGACCAAGTTACAGAGGACAGCTTTTGTTAGCCTAAGCACCAAAAACCTTGCTTCTGGGTGATTGCCTCTATTCAAGTGACAAAAAGATATGACCACTAGGAAAGCGTCTGTGTGTATGGTAATAGTGATGTTCATATGAGAACAAGAGGAAATACAAGACTGAGCACTGGCAAAAAGATGTTAATTGAGGACTGGGTGGTAGCATGATATAATAAGAAGAACAATGGATTTGGAATCAGAAGACCAGAGTTCCATCACCTAGTTTTGCTACTGATAGCCTGTGAGATTTAGGTTAAGTGACTTGGCCAATTGTGGCCTCAATTTATTTATTTATTTATTTATTTATTTATAAATTGAAGAAGTAGACTCCATGATCAGTAAGGCTCCTTCCACTTCTAAATCCTAAGATCCTAGAATGCTAGGAAAGAATGATCAATTCATTAGAATAATAAACTATCCTTTCCATGTGTGGCTTATAGAGACTTCCAAAGTGAAAAGACATTTAATGCTCAGGTTGTAAGTATCATTGGCAAAGAACAATTGAAGAGTTTTTTGGCCTTTGTGCTATTCAAAGTTATTAGTTGCTGAATATAAAGCATGTGTTGTTTTCCTTCAAAAGGATATGCTAAATAACAATAATTTTAAGTTGTCTTCAAGTTTTTATAAAAAAGATTTTTGGGAAAAATTGCAGTCCCCATTTGAAATAATGTACTGTGAGCCTAGAAAGCAGTGATGAATAGTATTCTCTTTTAGATAGTTTAGTCTTTTTTCTTTTGCTTGGGATTTTCATACCTCTATAAAATGTAATTCAATTGGCTATATCTAGTTACCTATAAATCATTTATGGTATGTATAGCCACCTAGAACATTATACAAAAGAAAAGGAGTCACAGAGTGGAGAGAGCCAGAATTAAGTCAGGGAGAACTAGGTTCAAGGTTAACCTCTGACATATACATGTCTATCTATCCAACTGAATGGTATAATCTGGAAAATGTCTTCAAACAATTTAGTTTTTCTTATGTGAATGGTCAAACAAACTTTTCTGCCTGGTTTATATGTTTTGTCAAGGAAGTTGAGGCCTGATGCAATAAGCAAAATTTTTATGTTCAAAAAAGAGCATCCAATGGGACCTTATTATTAATGAGAAATTCTTTTTCAATTATAAAATAACTTATTTATTTTATATGTAAAACATAAAATAAAATGCATATGCACTAGAATTCTTCTATGACAACAGGAAATATCTTCTGGTGGTAAATATTCATCTCTTTTTTTTTTTGCCTTACTGATATTTATAATCATTGGGTAGCTGAAAGAATTTGCCTTTGCTTTTATATAATTTTAGGATTTTGATGTAGAAAGGGAGATATTTTGTTAGAAGAAAGCCTTTCAGGCAATATTTTGCTCCACTAAATAAAAAGCTTTTTTATAATCAAAGAACAAAAGCACAGAAGGATTCTATATTCTATAGCTCTTGTAGAATTATATGATTATAAGGATATGACTGTGAAGTATCATATACAAAAGGCTTTTTCTCTACTAACAGAAAATTATTAAAATGGGCTAACATGAACAAGCTAGCATTTGTAGCCATTTTTTTGGTTCTTTCTTCTGTACTCATAAGGTCTAAGATTTTTTTTCCCATCATGTCTTTGGTATCTTCCATTCAGATACTTTGTGAATCCATTCCTTAATGCACTATAATTGTGTTATCTCCACCACAGATCCCATATATTTGGTCTAATCTGGCAGCTTTTCTCATCTTTGGTCTCTTTTATACCATTTCTACTTTCTCTTTAAGAACACATAACTCTGATAGTAATAGTCCAAAGGAGATGACTATTTTCCTTGAGGGTAAAAACAGAAAAAAAAATCTTTATCACACGAATCTGTACAGATTTTTTTCTACTTTTTTTTTTAATCTTTAAATGTCCTTGTATGACTTTGCTTGACTAGGTTTCCTACCAACCTTTTTTTTTTTTTAATCCTTACCTTCTGCCTGAGAATCAGTACTATGTATTTGTTCCAAGGCAGAAGAGCAGTAAGGGCTACGCAATAGGGGGTTAAGTGACTTGCCCAGGGTCATATAACTAGACAGGACTTCCCATCTCTAGAGGCTCTCAATCCAAGGAGCCACCCAGCTGGCCCCTATCTACCAAACTTTTTTGAAACTGGTGTAAACCTCAAAAAGAAATTTTGAGGTTTACACTGGTTTTTATCATGGAAATTATCTATTTAATACCAACATCCTATCAGTGTTGCCATATGGCTTAGAGATATGAAACATATCCGAGGAACCTGAAAATGAGTATCAAACAGAAAAAAATGGAGAAGTATGTGAGAAGACTTGAACATGCTACATCATCCAAAACAACTTTAAAGAAAAAGAAATATAATCAGGAAAATATATGATAGGGACAGAAGATAGGATGGTCATATGTTGAAGAATGACAGGATGGCAGATAGAGTGTTCCACTGGTATCCTTGTAATGTCCAGAGGAAGTAAGGAAGGCCTCCAAAATGTTGGGGTAGAGCTCTCATAAATTTACATGAAGAATAAAGTCACATAAAGATGAGAAAACACGAAGGTCACAATGTTAATCCCTGGAAGGAACCACCAAATTGATAAAATTACCGATCCATTTGAACATACCAACTCTTTTTGACTAGTTCAGGCTTAAATTTTTTCACTTCCAGGGAATATACTTTTCTAATTTTTTATTCTTCTAATTTTGTATTAATTTTTATCTGTGTTCTAATAAGTTAGTAGTCTGACTTTATACAGAAAATAATTTGGAATGATTCCATCATTAACAAGTTATTTCCCGTCAGTTAATATATAACCAATTTCATTTTTAGGTGATGATTTTTAGTTTGGCCATGTCCAATACTTGAGTCTCTTTTCTCAAAAAAGTATTTGCCAAGTAGAGATAGGAAGTTGAGTCTGTTTTTGGCTTGTTTTTAACTTGATACACATTCTCCCCAAATATTTCTCAATATTACCATTTATGTATTGAAGTTATCTACTACTGAAATATATAGACTAGCGTGGAAGGTTATTATCAAACTTTTTACAAAATCACAACCTCTCCATTAGCTGCAACCGATATTGTTGTACAAAGTGTTTTCATTTGACAATGGCCTTTTGGCAAGTACTTGTGAGCACTGTAATATGTGATGGCCAATGTTTCATGAAATGTTATTTCTGATTGTGATAAGGTGCACAATAAAATCAATTTGTCAACTCCTTTATTTGTCTAAGAAGATATTTCAGGCCATTTCTATAGCTACAAACTTTTTATTTTGGGGTGTGCGGGGGTGGAATACCTCCCCACCCAATATATCTAGTACAACAGCACACAGAGCCAATCAAAAAAAAATGGTCAGTTGAATGAAAAAAAATTACTTTGTAGTTTCTTAGAACACAAGATGATGGTGGGTAGAAATATTCCAGAAGCATTATCAGAGCAGACATAACCTAAACTCAGCCATTTTGCCATAAATAATCAAGTTGAACTGACTATATATTTTCAATTATTTCATTTCTCAGCTGCAATCCAATCATATTAAAAATGACACTTAAGAAACACATACTAAAATGAATAATATCAATTTTATATTTCTTTACATACCTTAAATTTTAAGGCAGGTGTTTGTGTTATAGTCGATGCCTTCAAACCTTGCAATCTTTCTTCTATTTCTTTCAACCTGTGAAATTACACATGAAGTACATTTTTAAAACTTCACAATTCTAATATAATACATTATATTTATAATTAATGAACAAAATAATCAGACTACAAGTAATACTTTATTTTCTAAGCATTTAAAAAAGACATTTGGTCTTACTATTCTATATAATTTCTTAACTTAAAAATTTATAGATCTATAAACAAACATTTAAAAAGTCATATTTTATTAAAAGCTTCCAAATAAAAACCTTTGCCAGTAAAGATGCTACACAGAGAAGCTAGAAATGTTGAGAATTTAGGGAATTATACATGAAAGTGTTTGAGGTTTATTTCCCCTCTATAAAATAGAAAGGCAGAGAAAGTAGGATGACAAATATATTTATTATAAATATAAGGAAATGGATATAACCTTTTAAAATACCTAAAATTCAATTAAAAGAGGGAATGCTATATAATCTTGAGGTCTAAGATTCATTGTCCTTACAATACTAATTTCAATTAAAGTTATCGTCTTGTAGGTCATTCTTAAAAGAGAATAATAACTACTATTAAAAGAGATATTTGTAAAGCATTTAGCACAGTGCCTGGCATATTGCTAAAGAAATTCTATTATTATTATTAATAGTAGTGGTAGTATTACTTTACCGCTGCTTAGTTAGATAGAGTTCATCCAGGAGATGTCGTTCTTCATAGCTCATCCACCGTTTATCAGGTAGCTCACCTTCCTTCTGCATCAGCTGTTCATAAAGTCGAACAGGATTCCAGCCGGTCATTATGTCATAAGTGATTACACATCCTAAGGAATGTGACACTATTGAGACTTTACCCCCCTTTTCTTCAAAGTCTGGATTCCGAGAACAGAAAAGTGAGTATAATCGATTCAGCTCTTGTTGAAGACCTTTAACTAGCTGTTTGAAATAAGAAAACAATCCTATGTTAGTTTTAACACTGGTTTTAACTTTTCTTTTTAATTTCAAGTATAATAAGAAAAAGATGAATAAACATCAAGAGCATAATGCAACCCAATTCCATAAGAGTAATGACAATTCTCCCTAAAATAAATTCAATTCTAAAGATAATTTTAAAAATTAAAAAGAAAAAATATGATAATTAAATGAGTTAAAATGATACCATGATTTATACTGTGGTATCAAAGCTGATATCCTTTAATACAAAGGAAAATAATAAAACTCAGAAATCAGAATCAGACTTTGAAGTACTAAAGCTTTTAAAAATAATTTCATTTGTATTCCAGTAATAATTTTACATTGCCTCTATTTATTATCAGAAAAACTCCCATATGCAACTCTAATTCTAATTTTTCCTTCTGCAACTTTAATCCCAATTTCAATTCCAATATTTACTAAATGTCCATTATGCACAAGATGCTATGCGACATGATGGGAATACAAAGACAAAAATGAAATTATTCCTGCCCTCAAGGAACTTGCATTCCATTTAAGAAATTCAAATTATATAACAAAAAGTTTTATAAAAGTTCATTGTTTCTAAGGAGCCCTTCCATGCCTATCACCTTGGTGAATATGACAGTAAAGGAAAATGATAAATGTAGGCGGGGATGTGGCAAAATTGGGACACTACTGCATTTTTGGTGGAGTTGTGAACTGCTCCAACTTTTCTGGAGGGCAATTTGGAACTATGCTCAAAGGGCTATAAAACTGTGCATACCTTTGGTCCTATAATACCATTATATAAATATTATATAAATAATTAGTATATATACTGAAGACATCATAAAAAAGGGGAAAGGACCTACTTGTTCAAAAATATTCATAGCAGCTCTTTTTGTGGTGGCAAAGAATTGAAAACTGAAAGGATGTCCATTAATTGGGGAATTGCTGAACAAACTGTGGTAAATGATGGTGATGAAATGCTAGTATGCTATAAGAAACAACGAGCAGGATGATTTCAGAAAAAGCTGTAAATATTTACATGAACTAATGCAGAGTGAAATAAGCAGAACCAGGAGAATACTGTACACACTGATAACAGTACTGTACAATGAACAACTGTAAAAGACTTAATTACTATCAACAATACAATGATCCAGGACAATTCTGAGGGACTTATGATAAAAAAATGCTATCCATTTCCAGAGAAAGAAGTGTTGGGAGTTCAATACAGATCAAAGCAAACTATTTTCCACATTAATTCATATTTTTCATTTGGGGGTTTTGGTTTTATATGAGTATTCTCTTGTAACAATGACCAACATGGAAGTATTCTTTAAATAACATTTGTATAACACAGATCAAATTGTATTTTTATTACATGTAATTGGGAAAATAAAATATCTTTGAAAATAAAAAAGGCTATTTAAAAAAGTAAAACAAAATAGTGTTAAAAGAAATAAAGTAAAGTGAATTGAGTTACTTGATGAGTTGGTAAAAAAAAAATTAGCCTTATTAATTCAAAAGCCTACCAAACTATTAGGTTTGGGAGTATGATCATGTGAAAAAAAGTTGCTTATTATTTCTGAGTAGAAAATTTTTTTAAACTGAAAGACTAACATTCTTTGATATATTATTCCTTTCAAAAGTCACTTTCAGATTTCTAATTTGATGGTGTAGGTCAGTGAGTGAACCTATGGCATGGGTGCTATGGTGAAAATCTATCACACCAATACAGTTTCCAAGCTATTATTAGGTTTACTGAGAGGTGGCCAGTCTTAAAATAAAGATGTACTCTGGTCAGTGTCAAGACCAAAGACCCCAAGCCTCATAAGATAGCCTTTTTTTATGTCAAGAAATCTGATGACATACATTCAAAGATTCTGTCCTTACCATAGGAAAACTGAATTTCCATGACTGGATTATAGATGAAGGTGTGGAAAGGAAATTCGGATCATCTAGGTTCCCTCACTTTACAGATTAAGAAGTTTAGACTGAGGGAGGTTAAAAAAAAAAGATATATCTAAAGTTACACAAGCCATGGGTATCAGGTAGGTCTGAACCCTTCTTCTCTGACTCTGGAGGTGTATACCACAGTGCCTCAAGTAAAATGAGTGTTCTATAAAAGGATCAGGTAATCATTGAAGGCAAGGGATTACATAATGTAAATATAGAATGGATCAAATTATAAGAGACAGGAGAGGTAAAATAAAGTGGTGGGGTTTACCCTTTGGTTATTTTATTTGGTTATTCTTAAACAAAGAAGTTTTTAAATAGTCCTAAATTCTCCGTATCATAATACAAGTTATTGCCATTCAATGATACTTTGCCCATTTATTTTATTCAAATTCTATTTCTCTTTGTTATTTCATCAATTCTCCAGGTAAAGTTTATGTCAAAATTTTGTCTATTTTTACTTTAAGCCTTATTCTGACCGATCTATTTCTACCTACTTGTCTTCCATATTTACCTTTCTAAACTTATTTCATGTAAATAAAAAAGCACCTCACTGTTATAGTTCAGTTTTTCTGCTTATGTTCCCTAAACTTGGCATTCTATAAACTATCTCTGAACCGTTGCACATATTCTCCAAGACTAATTCTTTCTCTCTTCCTCCCCCCTCCCTGTTTCTGTTTACTTTAATTTCAACAGAACATAAACTTAAGACAGGAGCTATTTTTTTTTGTCTTTGTAATATCAGTACTTAACACATAACAGGCATTTGGTTTACTGAATTGCATTCATTTTTATTATCTTCTTTAAAGAGAGAATTATGATAAAGAACTCTGGCCTTGTTCTCAATTTTAAGATCCAGTAATAGTACTACAGGATCAAACTTGAATTTTCCAGGTTGTCTGTGTAAGAGCAGCATGCAAAGGTGAGGATGGAATGTTGAAAAAGACATGATTGACAGGCAAAGACCGTTGGAAGCAGAAGAGTAAGGGAGACTGATGATGGGGGGGGGAACCCCAGGGAAAGAGGGGGCTTTTGAGACTACTCTTGAGGTGAGAGGTTTCTTGCCTCCCTTGAGATTGTTCAAGAGCCAACAAAGAGATAGCAAAGAGAATCAGCCTAGGAACTTCTCAAGAAGAGATTCACAATTGCCTGACACCTCTAGCAAGATCTGAAGACAGACTCAGGTACCGTCAGACCTGAGGGACCTCAGACTCAACGGCCTTTGAGCTATCCCCCCCTCCGCCAGCCTCACAGCACCTGCCTTACTCTTGTCTTGATCCCTTAATATCTTAGTTTAGCTTATAAGATAACTGGGAAGGGGAGGAGAATTTCTGGTTTGCCCCAGAGCTTCCAGAAAGAAGGACCTCAAAGGATTTAAATATAACGACACCTCAACCCGACTGCCCTACTTTCAGATACCTCGAGTTTATTAAAGACATTAAACCGTAGTCAGATTGGAAAAAAGCGATTTTGTTCAAGGAGCTTTGAAGGAAGCTAATTCTCTGAGGCTGCTGATCAGTCATTCCACAGTGCTGGTCAGCCCCCCCACCCCACCCCCGAGTGTCAGCAGACAGGGGGGAGGCTTGTGTTTCTAAAGGACTTGTACTTATCAATTCTGGGGTAATCCCCCTTTCACCCAATAGGGGAGACCTTCCCCCAACTTACCAACACCAGCCCATCACTTGGGATCACCATTTCCCTGAGATATTCCTTGGTTATCATAGTCCAGGAGAAGAGAGTGAGAGAGTACAACAGGAGTCATTCCACCCTGACTCCTACCTTTCCTCACTCATCTGTCTATCAGTAACAGCTCCATCAAGATGAATTATTACCATTCAGCAAATAACCATTACACTTGTCAAATGAAGAGAAACCAAAAGGTTAAGTTAATATCTGGACTAGATAACAGCAAAAGTCCTGGCAATATTTCTTTAATTAGGTGTCCATATTTTAAGTAGAAAGGGTATTAGCTTAGACAAAATAATGCATGTTAATGGATTTTTTCATTAGTTTCGTACCCCCTTTTCAAACTGTCCTGGAAAAAATGGAGGTGAAACCTGAATATTTTTTATTCATTTATTTTAATATTTCATAAATTTCACAGTCAGATTTACAAACTGTAATACAATTAAATATTGACATAGTCCACCAAATATGGATAGTTGCAAAGAAAAAAAAATCCATACTAAAAAGTCTGAAGGCAATGGTATTTCAATATAGAATGGAAAAGGAAGAAAATACCACTTAATAGTTTTTGAGGATCAGGTGCTTTTCTCTTCACTGAATGTCACGTATTTGAAAAATGCAAGTAGTCTTTATATCTCTCTCATTATAACAACCTATATACCCAGTGAATTTTACTTACTCTGCTTATATTTCTTCATGCCCCACGCCTTTTCTTGATTTCATGAGTATAGAAACTTACCTATAGAATTACTTTTTTAATACAGATCAGCAGCTTCTAACACTATGTTAAAGAGTTATTTGGGTACTGTAAATGATTGTCTCCAGATCACAGTCAGTGTGTTCTGAGGTGGCTTTTGAAACCAAATATTTCTGAATCTGAGGTCAGCTAATGAACCATGTTCTTCTCTCTTGTATTTTACATATTTGAAAATTTTAGGTTCTTGTCTTTCCAATAACATTTATATTGCAATAAACTTTCCAGGCAGGAAAAAACTAATTTCTGACATGGGTATATTTTGAATAATTTTAACACCATCTCTTTTTCTATAAAATAATACAACAAAAAAAGAATAACCACTAAAAATCTTATCAATTATCATTGATTCTAGGGCTTCTTTTTGGTCACAGAGTATTTTAGATTAAGACATTTTTTTTCTCACTCAAAAAATTCTTATGAACTTTGAGATAATCTCTTGTAGTGTTGTAAGGGATTTTACGAAGAACAGGAAATCCTGAAAACCAGGAAGTCATGCAAGGCAAACCAGGAAGTCCTGGAGAGCAAGGAGGATTCTAGAATGTTGAGGAAGAGAGACTGTGGCTTTTCCCTAAGTTAGGAGAGAGCCCAGAGGGTTTTCAGTCTGGTTATTCTGGGGTGGACCCAGAGAGCCTGTGATTCCCTCCCCTGTGGGCTTTCTAGAGACACTGCTTATCTCTGCTGCTGCGGCTGCCAAAGAGTAGATGTTCAACAGAGCTGCTGGTGACTTCCTACCGAGACTGCTGCTTGACCTAAAGAAGGGCTCCAGTTGTGTGAGATCTACTTTGGCCTTGTTCTTACTCCTACCATACTCTCCCTACAATTAATTAATAATTTAATTAGTTTAGCATAGTTATAGGAAGTTATAAGAGTGTTAATCTCTGTTTTGGGTAAAAGTTAGTTATTCCCTGATTCACTTTCCTTTCTTTAGTTTAATAAATCTGTTATTTTGTTATATTTATAGTTTTGAACTCTTATTCTACCCACCTTTCAGTAGTCACCAAGTTGGCAAAAATAACAAATTTCAATACTGGTGGGATTCCAGGATGAATGTATAAATTCATTCACTGCTAGTGAAACTGCAAATGCATTGAATCTTTCTGAAAAAATGACCTAGTGGTACACAATCATCAATTAACCAACAACTAGTAATCACCTTTACTATACATTAAGTACTGGAGACACAAATCAAATGAAATAATCTCTACAAGGAAAAGAGATTACAATTCTGATGGGGAAGACAAGTGCAAATAAAATAATATACAGAAAAAATATCAGTAAATACAAAGTAGTTAAATTAAAGAAGAGAGGGTGCTAGTATTCGAGGGAATCTGGAAAAGCTGCGTGTAAAAAGTAGTAACTGAGCTGTACCTTCAAGGAAAAGAATTCTTTGACAGAGGTGATTAGTAAGGCCATTTAAGGAATGGAGATGGCATGTCATCTATTGAGAAACAACAAGGCCATTTTGGCTGGATGATAAAATGTGAGAAGGGGAGAGTAATGTGATTCCAGTAACTAAATTGGAAAGATATACTGGGGCCAGATTGTAGAGTACTTTAAAAGCAAACAAAAGAGTTTATATTTGATCCTAGAGGTAATAGGAAGCTACAGGATTTGAATGAACAGAGGAAGAGGAATTAACATAATCATATCTATACTTAAGAAAATTACCTCCTACCTAAACTTATCTATTTATTTAGCGCCATACCCATCGAACTTCCAAAAAACTTTTTTTATGGAATTAGAAAAAACCATAACAAAGTTCATTTGGAAGAACAAAAGATCAAGGATATGCAGGGATATAATGAAAAAAAAAAATGCAAAGGAAGGCAGCCTTGCAATCCCAGATCTCAAACTATACTATAAAGCAGTGGTCATCAAAACAATTTGGTACTGGCTAAGAGACAGAAAGGAGGATCAGTGGAACAGACTTGGGGTAAGGGACCTCAGCAAAACAGTCTATGACAAATCTAAAAACCCCAGCTTTTAGGACAAAAATCCACTATTTGATAAAAATTGCTGGGAAAATTAGAAGACAGTGTGGGAAAGAGTAGGCTTGGACCAACACCTCACACCCTACACCAAGATAAACTGAGAATGTGTGAATAACCTGAACATAAAGAAGGAAACTATAAGTAAATTAGGTGAACACAAAAAACATGTCTGATCTTTGAGAAGGGAAAGATATCAAAGCCAAGCAAGACTTAAGAGTCACAAAATGTAAAATTGTGACTACATCAAATTTAAAAGTTTTTGTACAAACAAAACCAATATAACCAAAATCAGAAGGGAAATAACAAACTAGGAAACAATTTTCATAACAAAAACCACAGACAAAGGTCTAATTACTCAAATTTATAAAGAGCTAAACCAACTGCACAAAAAGTCAAGCCATTCCCCAATTGATAAATGGGCAAAGGACATGAATAGGCAATTTTCAGTCAAAGAAATCAAAACCATTAATAATCACATGAAAAAGTGTTCTAAATCTCTTATAATCAGAGAGATGCAAATCAAAACAACTCTGAGGTATCACCTCACACCTAGCAGATTGGCTAACATAACAGCAAAGGAAAGTAATGAATGCTGGAGGGGATGTGGCAAAGTTGGGACATTAATGCATTGCTGGTGGAGTTGTGAATTGATCCAACCATTCTGGAGGGCAATGTAGCATCCCAAGCATATTCACATCTATGAAATATAAATGACTGTATGGCTACTGTGTCTCCAAGCATAAAGTTATACCAATGAGGCTTGTGAATGTAACCTTGAACTGGCCATGTGGCCCTTGGCTAAGACAAACTCATTAACATGCTCGGACTCAATTCCCCGGGAAAGCACCAAGGTTTGCAATCTACACGCCCAAAGGTGTTCCCTCTACCTTGCCACCCAATCTTAATTGTCTATACTTTGTGATGTGGTTAGTACGTGCTTGGGAGTACCGCCCAAGCAGGACAGGAATAAAATCCAGAGGCAATCCCATGAACTTCCTCTTGCCTCTTGGCCTTTCTCCCTTCCATGGAGCTCCACTGGGCTCCTCAATGACTATATCTCTCTCTCCTCTTGACCTTCTCCTTCCCCGAGGCTGTAACCATCTCGGCCTGCATTTCCTATCTTAATCTCCTCCTCCAGAAATGTTCCTTTGTACTCATACTTTCCTATCAAGGGAGTATCATAGGGATTGCCTGCCCTATCCAACCACTGACTTGTCCATGTCTTTCATTTCCACCCTGGTTCTTGGTTCTTACCTCTCCTCGGGTCCCATCACAAAGGTGAGCCCCTTCCCTTGTGGGACCCTGCTGGTCAGGGAAATCCATTAAGGAAAACCCCACAGGCAATTTGGAACTATGCCCAAAGGGTGATAAAAGACTGTCTACCCTTTGATCCAGCCATAGCACTGCTGGGTTTATACCCCAAAGAAAAGATAAGCGAAAAAACATGTACAAGAATATTCATAGCTGTGCTCTTTGTGGTGGCAAAAAATTGGAAAATGAGGGGGTGTCTATTGATTGGGGAATGGCTGAATAAATTATTGTATATGTTGGTGATGAAATACTATTATGCTGAAAGGAATAAAGAAATGGAGGAATTCCATGGGGAGTGGAACAACCTCCAGGAAGTGATGCAGAATGAGAGGAGCAGAACCAGAACATTGTACACAGAGACTAATACACTGTGGTACAATCGAAGGTAATGGACTCCTCCACTGGTGGTAATGCAGTGATCCTGAACAACCCAAAGGGTTACAGGAGAAAGAACACTATCCACATCCAGAGGAAAAACTGTGGGAGTAAAAACACTAAAGAAAAACTACTGCTTAATGACATGGGTCGAAGGGGATATGTTTGGGGAAATAGACTCCAAGTGAACATCCTATTGCAAATACCAAAAACATGGAAAGAGGTTCTGATCAAGAACACATGAGATACCCCGTCAAACTGCGTGTCGGCTATGGGAGGGGTCAGGGAAGGAGAAGGAGGAAAAGAAAATGATTTTTGTAACCAAGAAACAATGTTTGAAATTAAAAATTAAAAAAAAATTACTTGGGAAGCAGTATGGAGAATTAATTGGGTTGGGGAGAGATTAGAGCAATTACAATTGGTAAGCTGTTGTAATAATCTAAGTGAGCAATAATGAGGATTTGAGTTAAGACGTCAGCTGTGAAGTGAAAAGGTAGGGTGCAAAATATGTTATAGAGTTTGAAATGGTAAAATATGCCAAGTGAGAAATGTGCTAGATAGAATGAAGGAGAGTAAGAAGTTAGAGATAATGCCAAAGTTACAAATGTGGGAGACTGGGAGAGTAGTGCTGACTTTAATGGAAGTAAAAAAAGGGAAGATCTGATGGGAAAGATAATGGGTTTTGTTTTAAATATACTGAGATGTTTCCAGGTCAAGAAGTCTGAAAAGTTCAAATAGAAACTGATGATGTAGAATTAAGCTCAAGGGAGGGCATAAGGCTAGATATTTGATAACTGAATTAAATGCAGAGAAAATAGTTAAACCCTGGTGAGGTTAACAAAATAGTATAAAGGGGGAAAACAAAAAGGCCTAGGAAGGAATCTTTGAGAACAACCACAGACAGGAAGCAGGTTATGGATTATGAAGCAGCAAAGAAAAGGCCTTATTACAAGGGCAGGTCAATTAGGAGAGTCAAGTCACAAAATTCCAGAGTGGAGAATTAGGGTGGTTAATGCTATTGATTGAAGCAGATAGGAAAGGAAAGATGAACATAGGAAAAAATATTAAAACATTCCTATAGTAGCATTATATGTTATTTACAAAAAACATCCCAGCCACAGGGGATTAACCAGTATAGCATATTAAAATAATGGAATACTGGAATACAAATATGATTGTCATGTATTGTGGAAAGGAAACAAGACTGACAGTTTGTGGGGGAAGGGGCCAACTGGGAGTGGCAGTTGGGTCTTGTGACTAGCACTTCCTTCCTGCAGGGTGGGACTTGCTTCCTGGTGTTGGAGGAGGTAGGAGCTTGTTCAGCCTGGTCTGATGTGGTGTGCCACCTCTTTCTTGGTTCAGCCTGAAGATTCAAGCCCAATCTCTTCTGAAGGTTAGAACTGTTCTTGTTTGCTTTCTGTCTACTGCTAAGATTCTAAAAAAGACAAAAAACTGTACTGATATAGAGTAGAGGGGAGTGGGAGAACCCTCCATTAGCCTCTGGCCTGGCCTCAACTCTGAAGCTGAAGAAAGAACTCCAATTCCAACTGGTTATTAATAACCAACTGGTTATTGAACTTTATATTATTTGAATTCACAGTCAGATAAGTGGACTATCTTTTCTGGTCATAGAGGGAGCTGAACTTCAGTTCAGTCATTCCAGGACAAACAGGCCTTATCGGACCCCTGCTGCTTCCTCTCAGCAGGGGGCATCTCCCTCCCTTGACTCACCAAGCAATATACTCTCTCTCCCCTTAACTCCTCCATACCCCATGCAAATCTCCCCAAACCCCCATTTTTCCAATCCTATTTCCTTTCCCAATAAATATTACAGTATGAAAAATATTATACAAAGAAATCTGGAAAATAGAAAAGAAAATGATAAGAATAAAGAAGTAAAGCTTTGGGGAATACACAGAATTAGTAGGTATGATATCCAGTAAAAGAGACTGACAAGTGGTCAGACAGGAGGAAAACCATATCATAACATCACAGAAACTTAGAGGATATTATTGAGGAAAAGAGGCTGTCAAATACTTTATTGAGATTATAATCATCAGATTTGGCATTTAAGATTCCCCTGGCAACTCTGAAGAGAGAAGTTTCAGTTAAGTGATGAATTTGGAATCTAGATTGCAAAGGTTTTATTTAGAAGGGAGTAAGAGGATGTGGAGGCCCCCCTCTACAGATGGCTTTTCCACAGAGTTCCGCTGATAAGGGGAGTAGAGATATAGCATGATAGTTAGCTTAGTGACAGTTTTTTAAGGATGAGGAAGACTTAGATTGTGTTTGCTGAAGTGGCAGTTGGGGGAAAATTGGAGAATAGATAACAATGGGGGTAATCTACTGGTGAAGGCTGAAGGATAATCGGATATTACTTATGGGATCCAGATGGGTCACTGGATAAGCAGTTAGCTAAGTATCCCATGTAACTACAATTATGGGTTCAGAAAAAATTATGAACATTTTATTTAAGCTAGCAACTTTTTTTTAAAAAGCAGTAATTAATTTCACTAACTGCTCTCCTATTAATCAGTCAAATAAATCCCTAATTTATTCTAGGCTAAATTTTGTGCATTTCCCCCACAGAAACACAATATGACTCAAGTTGAGTAATAAAACCTAATATGTATAAAAACATTTCTAAGAACATATATTCAAAGTTCCGTTACAAGTTGCCAACAGCATATCTCCCTAGATGGGAGATTGTTCCTTTTATTTGCTAAGACTCTCCCAGATTGTGATGGCTCTACTAACTTGGATTAGGTCTCCCAACAGGGCATAAAGTCAGTCTGTCAATAAGCATTTATTAAATACTTACTATGTACTAATTTTGGGGATATATGAAAGGCAAAAGGCAATCCAAGCTAACTCCCCACTCCAGGCCATCCTCCACTGAGCTGACAAAGTGATCTTCAAATGAAGACCTGACCATTTCAATCCCCTACTCAAACTCTGCTGCTTATTGCCTGCAGGATCCCTCATGCCTGGAATGCTTTTTTTCTCTCCTGGCTTTTTTCAAGGCCTAGGTACAAAATTCCATCTTCTATGGGAAGACTTTCTTAATCTCCCTTAGTTCTAGTCACTGTCATATAAAACCAAAAATAATTGTCCTAGATCACTGTATTGCTGAGAGTAGTTAAGTCTTTCACAGTTGATCATTGTACAATATTGCTTTTAGTGTATACAACGTTCTCCTGATTCTGCTTATTTCACTCCCCATTGGTTCATATAAATCTTTCCAGCTTTTTCTGAAATCATTCTGCTTATTGTTTCTTACAGCACTATAGTATTTCATTACCATCATATACCACAATTTGTTCAGTCATTACCCAATTAATGGACATCCTCTCAATTTCCAATTCTTTGCCACCAAAGAGCTGAGTAGCTTACATCTTTTGAAAATTGCAATACAATTTCTTCATTAATAAAATAAGAAAAAATAGCAACAATAAAGGAAATAACTAGTTATTTAATTGTATAGACTTAGAATTAGGATCCTTCATTTTACAGATCAGGAAAATGGGCCAGAAAACCTATGTGACTTGCATATAGTTCTTTCTTTCTCTTTCTTTCTTTCTTTCTTTCTTTCTTTCTTTCTTTCTTTCTTTCTTTCTTTCTTTCTTTCTTTCTTTCTTTCTTTCTTTCTTTCTTTCTTTCTTTCTTTCTTTCTTTCTTTCTTTCTTTCTTTCTTTCTTTCTTTCTTTCTCTCTCTCTCTCTCTCTCTCTCTCTCTCTCTCTCTCTCTCTCTCTCTCTCTCTCTTCATGTCTATAGATATTATAAAAATCTTCCTATTACATGGTTTTAGAAATAGTTTTGAACAAATAAAAATTAAGTAGCAACTTATTACCATTTTATCATAAACATTCCATTAATCTAAAAATGTACATTATCTTATTTTTACCTTTGAAAAGGGATAAAATTTATCTGTCCCCCCAAAATCCTCAAGCGGGAAATGTTTTTTAAAAATCCCTTTATATCTCCAAAGGGCTAACAGGATGTGTATCATGCTTTTATCATTTGTGAAATGTTTAAAAACAGGACCCACATCTCACTTTTATTTATGAAATCCACAGTGTTTAACATGTGCCTTATAGGTAGCAAAGAAAACAAACCAGAAAATATTTATTTGGCATTCCCTGAGAAAAATACATGATTTTACTTGTTTAGTACAGTGAAGCTGAATTTTACTCATGTATCCTAAAAACAAGAAATGCTGGTTTTAAGCACTGTATTCTAAATATCCCATTAAATTGAAGATTCTTCACTGCATTAAATAAAACAAGTGAAAAAACCTATGGAGTTCACTTAAACGAGCAACCTAATTTTACTTGCATGTAGCTTGACTGACAATTGTGAATTTTATCTTTTTAGTTTTTCTGTTTAGTTGTCATGAAGTGTCAGAGAAGGGAGGTGGGGGGGGAGGGGAATCCCCAAACAAACAAAAATCATTTCATTAAACAAAACAACTGTGAACTTTAAGATCATCAGATTTAATTTTTGTCTAATACAATCCTTATATTTTATAGATTAAGGAAATGAATCCCAATGAGATTAAATCACTTTCCAAAGCTAGTAAATAGCATCATTTTAATGTTTTTTTTTCCCTCTCTGAATAAATACATTTGCTCAGTTATTCAGGGGAAATATAAACAGGACTACATTTTAAAAAATGCTAGGCACAAAGATGGAAGTCAGACCTTAAAAAATTACATCATTTTTCAATTATAATCAGAGATATAATTAGTTAGATTATAAGAGCAACTAATGACATCATGGTCAAAGTGCTTGGCATTTTGTAGGGCTGGGTTCAAATCTTGTCTTTGACATCTAAGTGACAAGTTATTTAATTTACCTCTCAGTCTCAGTTTTCTCAACTATAAAATGAGGGCATTTGATTTAATGATCTTTAAGGTCCCTTACAATTCTAAATCTATAACAGTATAACTTTATTTTTTTTAAAAACTTCCTTTTTTTTTCCAAGAGAGATTTGTATTTAAAACAAGCAAAGACATATTTTAAGGTATAAAATGAAGTGCATCACTACATTAATGCCAAGTTCTTAATGGATGAATTTCCATAATTCTTCCTCTCTTTTTAAAGGTTAGACTTTCATTAAATTTTTCATAAAGACGTATCACTTTTTTGTAATGGCAAAGAACAATATGTCAAAGTACTTACTTCATCTCTATAAAGTGGACTTGTATAATACATTATGTCCATTGCACTGCTGTTCAACATATCTCTTAGGCCTCGTACCTTGTCAGGAGTAATAGAATCAACAGTGTCTGGAAATAAAGATAAAGCTCAAGTCAAACATTTAAAAACTTCCATGTAGAGAAATAAAACGTGTGTAGTTAAAACAGAACTATATATGTTGAATGCTCTCACTAATCAAACACTATTAGGGAAAAAACCTAACTAGTCAACTAATTACACTGATTTTTGCCTTGATAGCTGGTGGGCAGGTAGAGTGGAAGAAGGCAACTTATTGCTTTGGGTGTGACTGAGTGGTTCAACTATATTCCCTCACCAAATGTACTTTAAAAAAAAATTTGTTCTACTTTCCTTAATTTTATTTTCTATGCATTTTACTCTGGGCTTGTTAATATCCGTAGGTACTACTTAGGACTTTCAATGGTTATCAAGGTTAAACATCATGTATTGCTTTGTGTAGAGATAATCAGCAGATGTTTTGCTGGATTCTTTCTTTACATCTTCTCCTTTAGGATTCTAATTTTCTCCTATGAAGATAATTATCAGCTCTTTGCAACTGGCTCTCAGACATACCTATCCAGTCTTATATCACTAATTGTCCATTAGATATTTCAAATTGGATAGTCCAAAGGCAATTCAACAGGTCCAAAACAGAACACATTCTTTCCCCCCCAAACCCTCCTCTCTTACAAGCATCCCTGTTTCTGTTAACAGAAGATGTCTTCAGTGACATCCTCCTAGTCACCAAGGTTCATTCTTAACTCTTGTTCACTGCCTCCCCGCCAATCCAGTTGCCAAATTGTGACAATTCTACCTCCACAGTATTTCTTGCATCAATTAATTGATAATGCTAATCATTTATATACTCAGCAGTCAAAGAACTTACATTCTATTAAGGGAGACAACATTCACTCACAAAGCCACCTCCCTCATTTAAACCCTCATTTCCTTGTATTTGCAACTACAACAGCCTTCTATTAGTTCCCTTGGTGCCTCTACCTTTTCCAATCCATCCTTCGAGGCAAATGCCAAAGTGGATATTCCTAAAGCAAAGGTCTGACTAGGTCACTCCTCTGCTTAAATGCTTCTACGATCAAATAGACTCCTTCCCTAGTATTCAAAACCCTTTATAACTTGATGTCAACCTACCCTCCCAGCCTTCTTTCTGTTCCTCATTTTGTGCATTCCATCTCCCATCTTCATGTCTTCAATCAATCAACAAGTATTTGTCAAGTGTCTACTATGTACCAATGGCCGTGCTAGACACTGGAGATAAAAGTTCAAAGACTGAAATAATCTCTACTTGTCAAGGAACTTACATTTTAATGGAGACAAATACATATAAAATACATACACGCATATATAGCAAAACCATAAAGTGAATAAATACAAATATATACACAATAGTTAAATACAAGGTAGTTTGGAAAGTAGGACACAAGAAATTTGAAGGATCAGGAAAGCCTTCATGCAGAAATGGTGCTGTGTTGTAAAAGGAAGAAAGGTACTCTGAGGAAGAGTAAGGTAGAAGGTCTTTCCTTGATTGCTTCTCCTTCATTTCTCATTGACAAATTCTGTTGACTATCTCCTTGACACTTTAAATACATCCCATATGTAAACTGTCAAAACCCTAGTTCATTCCCATCTTCAGAACCTTTCTCTTGGAGTACTATGATAATCTCTCAATTGGGTCTCCTTGAATCTACAGAATCACCAATTTTTAAGGGATCTCAGAGGCTGTTCAGGTCAGTTTCAATCCATAACTGAATGAGGGTCTCTTTTCCAAACAACTGGTCATCTAGCCTTCACTTGAAGATCTCTAGAGGGATTTGTTTCCTGAACAACTCCTCTGCAACTCTGATATGTTGTTCCTAGTTCTAGTTTCTGTGGTCAACAAAAACAAGTATAATCCTTCTTCTAGTCTTTAAATTCTTGTCTTGAAGAGTATTGCATCATACATTACATCTGTGCATTACACATGCTTCTCTATTTCCCTGCTCTTACTCCCCCTTTTTGTGCCCTTCCCATGTTGTAATGTACCCTTACCAAATTTAACTGTAGGCAGGGTGTCACCAGGTTTTGTCCATAAATGCTTGTCTGCCAACTCACTGTTATCTCTACCAGATTTCCCCTCTCCCCTCTTGTCTCCTTGTATATACACTTGGAAAGAAGTTGCTTACTGATCTCTTTATGTTACCCCTCTGTTGCTGTTCTTAGTCTATTCTCTCTTCTACTTTGGTTATCTGGAATGTTTGAGCAGCAAATAATCTCTTCAGTTCTGATTTTCCTTTTAAAAATGTATCAAATTCTTCTTTATTATTGAAAGTCCATCTTTGTCCTATACGGTTAAGCTCAGATTTGTAAGACAAGTAACTCTGGGCCACATCCTGAGCTTCACTGCTCTTTGACACCTATTATTCCATTCCCTTATTTTATTAATGAGTGCAGTCTCCCATTATTTTAATTTCCTTTCTTTTTTGATTGAAAGTTTTTCTCTGGATAGCTTTCAAAACTTCTCATTTTTTGAGCTGAATTATTGAATGTAACCAGCCTTGGGCTTTTCCCTAGAGATGATTTGTGAATTCTTTCAACTGGGATTTCATTTTCATTGTTCAAAAATCTCAGGCAGTTCTTTCCTATCATATCATTTCTTTCATTATGGTGTTGAGGTTTTTTTTGACTAGGCATTTATGAGTTAGGCTGTATGTAACCTGTTTTTGAGACCCATGTTTTGCTTGCATGGTGAGATTATTTTCTTTTGTGTTTTTTACATCTGTTGTCTTTCACTTGAATATATTTGCTTTCTAAATCTATTATTCTCTCTTTTGTTTCTTTGGTGAGGCTTGCCATTGCAGATTCAAATTCTATTCTGCCAATTATTTTTTTTCTGTGCAGTGCATAAACTCTGCTCAAATAATTCACATTTTTCTTTTAATCCACTCAGACCATGTATGTTGATTCTACAGGGTCCTCTATCTCACCAAGTGTTGGACCATAGAAGTCTAAACTCATTTTCCTGTTGGTTTATCTGTTTATGTTCATGAATTTTCTTCTCCCTGAAATCTTTGGTATCTTGAGTCTTTTCTCCGCTTAGTATTTTTTAACACTGACTTTTAGACTCTCTCCCCTCTGATGTCCCAACTGATTTTTAGATGGTCAGAATTGGTCCCATCTCTGTGCTGTGCTTTCTTTCATTCAGAATGGGTAGAGTCCTTTTACTACTTGAGTGGTGTCCTGTCCTGGTGACCTGTCACACTCCTGTTCCTCAGTTCAGAATGTTTTTTCCTAGCATTGACTGTTCTTAGCTTTGCAGTGCTGGTACTTCTGGGTTGCAGCTCCTGCATTTTTTTGCTCCTGAAGGGTTGTGGCCAAGCAAATTTCTACAGCTTGGAGCCAATCTCTTCAAAGTCCTGGAAAGTGGGTAGGGGGGACTAGAGGGTAGGTTTTCATGTAAGCCCAAGCTGTGCAGGGCTGTTGTGTAAGCTCAAAGTCAGTGAGCATCCATCTGTTCATGGGCTTGGGGGAATTTTTTTAAACCTTTATTCTAAGTGTTCTAGACTATAGAAACACCTGGAGTTGCTTTATCTTTGGTAAATAATTTCTATTATGGAGATCATGGGGGTGGGAGAAAATGTCTAGTCTATCATCTTGTTGCTCATTTGACTCTGAAAATTTGTTATCTATTCTATCCAAACTCTGCTTTCATCCTCAGTTTCTACATCTGTGAAATTAGACAAGATGACCTCTATGGTATCTTTCATTTCTTAAGTCCTTCTTCTTAAGTCTTTTCCCTTTGAAGTTAAACACTAATAGTTCTTAAAGCAATACTTATTTCTGATGATCTTGAGGGCTTCTGCATCTTACCAGCTTGTTGTATTTACTATAATGTTACTCAGGACTGAATACAATAATCCAGACAGGAGATAAACATAATTATAGTGGGCTTATTCCTTCTCTTCTTCTGGACACTATGTCTCTGCTGCATTAACTTTTTCAGGTGCCAAAGTATACTGCTGAGTTGAACTTGTAGTTCTACCCCAAGTACACTGATAAAGATGAATTCTTTGATTATGAATTTGCTTTTCTTTTTAAAACCCTTTTCTTAGTATCAATTCTTTTTATTAAACCCTTACCTTCTGACTTAGAATCAATCTTGTATATTGGTTCTAAGGCAGAAGAGCAGTAAGGACTAGGCAATGGGGGTCAAGTGACTTGCCCAGGGTCACACAGCTGGGAAGTGTCCGAGGCCAGATTTGAACCTAGGACCTCCCATCTCTAGGCTTTGCTCTCAATCCACTGAGCGACCCAGCTTCCCCCATCAATATCAATTCTCAGACATCAGAATGGCAAAAGCTAGACAACTGGGGTTAAGTGACTTGCCTGGGGTCACACACCTAGGTAGTATCTGAGGCTAAATTTTAAGCCGGGTACTCCCAATTCTAGGCCTGGTGCTTTATAAACTTTGCTCCCTAGTTGCCACTGAACCTATCACTTTCTCATTTTATATTTGTTCAGATGATTTATTGAACCTACATATAGGAATTTAAATTATTAGATTCAAAAACTTGGTGTATCAGCATACTTGCTATTCTTCATTAGCAAATGTGATAAGTAGGCCTTTTATGCCTTTCTTCAAAGTAAATAATCAATTGACAAGCATTTATAAAGCACTTACTATATGCAAGATCACTATGAGAAAAATGTTAAGTATCAGCAAAGGCATACAGGCATAAAGGAATATATATTCGTAGAGATTTAAATTCTGATATTGACCCTTTAATAACATGCTTTGGATTTTGCCAATGAACCCAGCCCTATCTCTCTCTATCTCATCTATCCCCATCCACAAAGATATTAAAGACTTATTCAAATGCTGAAAGGGCACCTAGGCAAACTATAGCATTCTCCTGATGGCCTAGCTTTGTCCAGAGAGGAAATGGGGTTTGGTTCTTGATTAAATACTAGTCTGTCATCACTACTTTTTTTTTCTAGATGTTGACTATAAGTGCCTTAAATAATATTCTTGAATTTTTCCAGGAATCCAATACAAGCTCACTCAAGTTTGTGGACGCAATTCTCTTCCCATTTTTGAAAACTGGAAAATTTCCTCTCTTGTAGGCCTAACGCACTTGTCTCTGATCTTTGAAGACCATTAACAGTGGCTTACTTACAATATTTGCTAGTATTATGGGATGTAATCTAATGACTTGAATTAAAGTGCTTTATTAAGTCTTGACTCCCTGTAACACATTTTCATTATATTCTTTCTAATCCAAAAATCATTATCCTTGGCAAGGAAAACAAGCAAAATAAGAGTTGAATACTTCTTCCTTCTATTACCATCTTTCTAACCCAATCCAATTTAATGAACCCATTACTTTCATAACATAATATAAAAAACAAAAAATAAACACTTGTTTCAATGTCTTTGGAGAATCCTAGTGCTATAGTGGCTAAGTTATGCTTTTTTTTGGAGGCCTTCTTTGAGAGAGTAATTCTTTTATTCTGGGTTGTTGTTTTCCCTATCACTAGAATAGCTCCTTCTGTGGGAATATTTTTGTTTGCTTACTCATTCTTCCTGCCTTATTTCCTAAAATGAGATTTTGTGTTAGGGCTCTATGGGAATGCTAGGACCTTCTCTGGCTCTGATTTGTGTTCCACTGGGGTTCTTCTGCTGCTATACATCCAGTATTTTAATGGCATGCTCTTTTTTCCTCCTCTGATTTACAATGTGGAAGTTTTTTCCAATTCATTATTTCCTTTTAAAAATTTTAGTTCCAAATTCTTTCGCCTCCTTTCCCCCACCCATTTAGAAGGAAAGCAATGATATCAATTATACAAATGAAATCATACAAAATACCTATTTCCATATTAAAAGTCATACATATTTTTTTTAAAGTAGGAGAAAATGATAATTCAATTTGTACTTGACTGTATCGATTCTCTCTAGAGATGGACAGTATTTTTATTTTAGTCCTTTGGAACTGTCTTCAATCACTGTATTAATTAGAATAGCCAATACTTTCACAGTTCAATATTATAACACTGCTGTTATTATGCACAATGATCTCCCTGTCTTTGTTATTTCACTTTGCATCAGTTCTTATAGGTCTTGTCATGTTTTTCTGAAACCTCATCTCTCATCACTTCCCAGAAGACAATAGTACTCTTATCACAATCATGTATCAAAATTTGCTTAACCATTCCTCAATTGATGAGCAGCCCAATGATTTCCAATTCTTTGCCACTACAAGAAGAGTTGCTATATTTTTATATGCATAGTATTTTTCTTTGATCTCTTTGGGATACAGGCGTAATGGTGGCATTTCTGGGTCAAAGGGAATGTACAGTTTCTATAGCCCTTTGAACATAGTTCCAAACTGCTTTCCAGAATGACATGGACCAATTCACTATTCTATTAACAGTTCATTAGTGTACCAAATTTTCTCTCATCTCCTTCAGCATGTCATTTCTCATAGGTGTGATAGATGTGGCACCCGAGAATTATTTTGTCTTTCTCTAATTGATACTGATTGAGAGCATTTTTTCATATGACTATAGAAATGTTTTGATTTCTTCTGGAAACTGTTTATAATCTTTGGCCATTTTTCAACTGAGGAATGGCTTTTATTTTCTATAAATCTGACAGTTCTATCACTCAGTATATATTTGAGTGATGAGGGTTTTATCAGAGCAATTGGCTATAAACATTTTTGATATCACTTTATTGTCTATGGTACACCTTTCTAAACAAAATGTAGTTTCCTTGATTAACTTTTAATTATGTCTATTTTTACTTCGTCTGAAATCATGATTTCTATTCTAAGTTTTCTTAGCTTAGCTGAAACACATTGAATTTCTGCTCCAGTCCTTTAACTGTGTTTAAGTGTCTCTCTTGTAAACAATATATTGTTAAATTCTGGTTTCTAGTCCATTCTGCTATCTGCTTCCAAGTTGTGAGCTCCTTCCATTCATTTTCAGTTATCATTACTAATTGTATATTTTCTTCCATCACATTTTCTTCTGTTTCTTTTTATTTTTCCCTTCTCAAAAGTCTATTTTGCTTATAACCACTGTCTCCCTTAATCTGACTTCCCTGTCTCTTAACCCATTTTTTCCTTGTTTCCCCACTGGGTTACATTTCTGTATATACAGATTACATGTGTGTATACACATGCATATATATTATCTATATCTATATATTTGCCCCAATCCCCTAAATTAACTCCAATGAGAAAAAGATCCAGGCATTCCTCCTCTTGCCATTTTCATTTACCCTTGTGTTTAAATGTCAAATTTTCTATTCAGCTCTGGTCTTTTCATCAGGAATGCTTGAAAGAAGTTTCATTAAATATTCACCCACCCAGCCAACCCCTTGCTGTGAGTATTATTCTTGGTCCTTATCCTAGCTTCTTTTGCCTCCTAGAATATATTTCAAGCCTTCTGCTCCTTTAACCATAGAAGCTGTTAAATCTTGTGTGATTCTGATTTTATTTGATTCTCCCCCCCACCCCCCTTCTTGAATTATTTTCTCTTTGAACTGGGAGCTCTGGAATTTGGCTATAATATTTCTGGTAATGTTCATTTTGGGATCTCTTTCAGAAGGTGGTTATTATATTGATTCCATTTTTATTTTATAATCTGGATTTCAAGAAATATGATGTAAAGGGTTTTTATGATTGTGGTTTTCAGATAGTCCAATAATTCTTAAATTCTTTCTCCTTGATCTACTATCTTTCCAGTGAGAACTCACATTTTCTTTTATTTTTTTCATTCTTTTGACTTTGTTTTATTGTTTCTTGATGTGCGAAAATTATTAGCTTCAATTTGCCCAATACTAATTTTTAAGGAATTATTTTCTTCATCTTTTCCACTTGGCCTAATCTTTTAAAAGTTCTTCAGTGAATTTTTATGCTTCTTACCAAACTGTTAATTCTTTCATAATCTGTTTACATAACTTTCTTTCCCCAATTTTAACTCTATCACTCATTTCTTTAATGCTTCTAGGTATTCTTGTTGGATCTTGTTGGCTAATTTCCAAAGAGCATTTTCTTAGGTTTTATTTGTAGCTGTTTTCACATTGTTGTCTTTTTCTGAGTTTGTCTTGGTCTTCCCTGCCCCACAGGAGCTTTTTATGGTCAAATTCTTTTTTCAGTTGTTCATTCATTTCCCCAGCTTCTTTCTTGACTGAATCATATGTTAAAGTCTGGCTCTTTTAACCTGGTTAGGGGAGGCACTGTTCCAAGCTTTTGGCTTTTTTTCATGCTATTGTTTACAGAACTGATTCTGGGTTTCTTTTTGGTACTTCCAAAGTGGTGTGATAATGGAAGAGATATGGTCAATGTTCTGGCCTGCACTCTAATCTTTACTCAAGAAGAGTTCCATTTCCCCTGCACTGGCCTACCTTTCTTTTTGCCTTTCTGAACTGTGGCTTCTCTACTCCCTTCTGGATGTGACCAACAACCAGAAATATTTTCCATCCTGGAATGTATGGGCAGCAGAATTGATGATCAGGGCCAGCTGTATATAATGGCAGCAACAGGTCCCCTATTATCTCTTTCTGACCAATTGTCCAAATCCCCTTTATCATTTCTGAGCTGAGAGCTCCCAAAGCCCCTGCTGTTGTTGTGCCAATTTATTTCAATTTTGGACAAGCTTCCACTCTGGTGTCACAAACCTCTCCTGCCAACCTAAGTTTTCATAAGCCGGAAAAAGATCTCATTCTGACCTTTTGTTGGCTCTGCCACTCCAAAATTTGATTTAAAGTATTAGTTGCTTCAAGGGGAATGTTGAGAGACTATAGATAGGGTGCCTCTTCTAATTCTATATTTTGGTTTGGAACCCCCCACCCCCCACCCCACATGTGTCTCACACAATGACATCTTAATACCACATACCCCAAAGTGTCTTAATGCAATGCTTTTTTTTTTTTAAACCCTTACCTTCCATCTTAAGAGTCAATACTGTCTATTGGCTCCAAGGCAGAAGAGCAATAAGGGCTAGGCAATGGGGGTCAAGTGACTTGCTCAGGGTCACACAGCTGGGAAGTGTCTGAGATTTGAACCTAGGACCTCCCATCTCTAGGCCTGGCTCTCAATCCACTGAGCCACTCAGATGCCCAAAATGCTATGCTTTTAAAAGATCCTTTGCTCATGCCAGAGACCTGAAGACTTTCTGTGTACCCTAAGTATTCTGATTCACTATAAGCTCATGACTCCAAATTTGGATTTATAGGCTTACCCCTGTAGGAATTACAGTAGATTGCTCTTAGGTGACAGGCAGCTTGCTTAAAGTTCTATAGGTTCAGAGCAATACAACTATGAACCTGTTCCAGAATCAGACAGACCCACATGGTTTGCAGTTTCCTTCTATTCCAACTCCACTGGTGCCAAGCCCCAAGCCAGGTTTGAGTTGGATCCAGGATTTCTCATTGTCCTAGTACATGCTTCAGTCCATGCCAAATTCAAGGTCAGAAAAATATAGATGCTGGACAACACATGTTCCTTGCAAGGTAATAAAATCAAGGATCAACCCCTCTAGATCCACAATGCTCCTTGCCCTAATAACTAGGTGCAGGCTTGTTTCTCAGTTCTTATATGCCAATGGGCTATCTCCCTATGCTCACCTGGGTTAGTAAATAACTTACTGTGGTTTCTCCTTAGGTTTCCTGATCATCATTTGGTCTGATGCTCTTCTTAGATCTCTGGTGGAGTAGCTGCAGGGCATTATCAGGACTATATTGCTTCTTCCTAATTCCACCATCTTTGCCAGTGTTCTTAATCCCTTTAAGCCTCCTTTATTCCCCCCACAGCCAAAAAAAAAATCCTTTTCCACAAATGAAATTATGTTTTTGTAAATTTTCTTTAAGCCTTAAAGTAGTATAATAAGTGTCTGCTATTGTTGTTTTTAGCATTCTTTGCTAGCCTTGGCTTATTCTGAACTTTAATGTTTTGGACACTACTCTCAATAGAACTTTGGCATTTTTTAATACATTTTTTGAGACCATAATTCTTTATTTGGGTTTCTTTAGTCAAGTTCTCTTTAACTGTTTCAGAGTCTTCAGTATCCTAGCCTTACTGGACTATCTTCCCTGTATGAATTTGGGCAATAGCTGCTATCTTTACACTACAGGTACAATTTCTCTCCTCTTCTCTAGCACCACAGCATATGCTGTCTCCCCATTAGAATTAAGTTCTTTGAGGACAGGGATTGTCTTGTTTGCTTTTATTTGTATTCCTAGTACTTAGCACAAAATCCAGTACATAATAAGTATTCAGTAAATTTCTTATTTATCTATCTACTTTCCACCTACACTTTTTCTCCCCTGTATGTAGTTGCCAAATAATTTTCCCAAGCCACAGGTCAATTCCCCTGTTCAAAAACTTTCTCTGAATCCCCACTGCCTTTAAGAGAAAATGTAAACTCTTTAGCTTGGCATTTAAGGTCTTCTGCTTGGCCCTAATTTTGGCTTGAAGCCTTTTCAAGTTAGAAAGTTTACCATTAGTGTGGTAGTTGACCTTTACGCCATTTCATCCTCAATGAAGGCATCTGACAACATTGCTGAAAACATCATTCTAAAAAGCATGGGAGCAAGCACACTGCCCTGCTTCACTCCATTTTTTATTAGAAAACCTCAAGATCATCCATAACCAGAACCCATGCAAGTCATCATAGATCTTGCTTACAATATTAACCTCAGAGTTATTTCACAATAAAAGCTATTCATCTTTCAGATCTACTGGATTTCATGTCATCTATAAATGTATGCACACTCCATGTGCCACGGGTGAATGCAATCATCTTTGCAAAAGCTGCACCACAGTAAATTATTTAACTTGAAAAGGCTACAAGTCAAAACCGAAGTGGAAGGAGAGTTGGTGCATGACTTTCTGTTTATAGATGACTTCACACTCAATAAAACCTCTGAGAATGAGATGGAACAGAGCACAGATTGATTCTTTGAATCTTATGCTAAATTTGGCCTGACAATGAACACCAAAAATAAAAACACCAAAACAAACAAACAACAACAACAACAAAAGCGGATTCTCCACTAGCCAGCACTGCACCATCCATATGTGGAACCACTGGTAACATCAAATGGAGAAATTTTGAATGCTGTGGATAAGTTCACTTACCTTGGCAGTGTACTTTCCAGTATCCACAAAGATGATACACATCTTGCTAGAGATAGTTTAGTATTTGGGAGGCTCCAAAGTTAAGTGTGGGAGAAAAGAGGTATTAGGCTACCTACCAAAGAGAAGATTTACAGAGATATTGTGCTGATCTCATTATTGTATGCCTAAGAAATTTGGATAGTATACTAGCATCATGCCAGGAAAATGAATTACTTTCACTTGAATTGTCTCAGAAAGATTTTGAAGATCACCTGGCAAGATAAGATCCTCGACAATAGGGTCCTTTCTTGAGCTGAACTGCCAAGGATTCAGAATCTACTACAGAGAGCACAACTCATATGGGCTGCCGACCTTGTTCGAATGCCAAATGCATGTTTGCCTAAGAGATTATTTTACAGAGAACTCACACAAGGCAAGCACTCACACAGAGGTCAGAAGAAGTGAGTGATACAAGAACATTCTCAAGGTCTCTCTGAAGAACTGGCAACAATTGTGAGAAAATTGTGAGCACAGGACAAACCAGTATGGTGTGTCCACATCAAAAAAGGCATTATACTCTATGAGCAAAGTAGAAATGAAGTAGCTCAGAAAAACCATTAGAAACAAATTTATTTTTATTTATAATTATTTAGAGACAATCTCTCTCAAATGTTTATATGGGTTATTTGTGCCTGACTTGCATAGAGCCTTCTCAAGCTTATATTGGACTGATTGGTCACAGTTAGACAATAGTATCACGACCATATAGTAATCTCATTGTGGTCCTGCTTCAAGTATGGGAGACAATAACAAACCAACCAGTGTTTTCTGCAATTTGTTTACATTCTTCCTTTCCATTCTTTCTTCCCTTTTACTCTATGTTCTAGACAACCAGATTCATCAGCTATTCTCCAAATTAGACATTCTGTCATTCTTGTCATTGAATACTTACTTGTATAAGCCCTTCCCCAAAACAGGAATTAAATCTTCATTTCTGCTTTTCATAATTCTTATTCTTATCTTCTTTTAAGACTCAGCCCAGGTACTACTTCCTCTCTATAAAGCCTTCTCTGATCTGCATATTGTTAATGATTTCTCCCTTCTCAAATTATGTTTTGTTTTAATTTTTTATATATTCTGAACATACCCAGTAAAGTGTCAAATCTTTGAGGGTTCTATTTTGGTCTTGTGCAGAGCAGCTGAACTGAAATTATTAAACAAAACACAGTAGACAAGAAAGTACATTATAGTTTATCTACCCAGCTCTGAGAAGGATCACTGAAGAAACAAGTTAAATCTTTAAAAATAAAAGAACCCTACTGACTAGTCAGACAATAAATTCAGTCAATAAAATTACTGATGTCTTGGGTAAGAAATGACAACAAAAATAGCAGTTGGATAGTACATTTCTGCTGCTATGTGAACATACACTATTTTGACTCCTCCCCCTCTTTCTCATAGGCACTTGAGAAATAAAAGAGATGAACTCTAAATAGTTACTGTGCAAGACCTTTATAAGAGTAAATAAGCACAATGAAAATCTTTAATATTTTGTGTTGATTTCACTAAGAATGATCATAATCATAAATCTAAGTCAAAGATAATTTACTATAACCTACCACAGACAAGGGACACTGAGTAAAAATTATAAATACTAACTTCAGGGTGTGATGCTCTTTTTTTAATGAATCTAAAATTTCAATGATCAATGAATGAATCAGTTAAACAAGCATTTATTAAGTGACTACAACATGCCAGTCATTGTGTTAAGCTCTGGGAATACAGACAAAGGAAAAATCATGGTCTCTGCCCTAAAGAAGCCTGCATTCTAATGAAAGAGACCACAAGCAAACAACTATATACACATATAATATAGAGACAATTTAATATGAAGTAATCTCAGAAAGAAGGTAATCGGTACTGGGGGGAGGAAAGAGAGTACTATGTAGAAAGCGGGATTTTAGATGAGTCTTGAAAGAAATAGGTAAGGAGAGAAAGCATCTCATGTTATAAAGGACAGATGGTGAAAAGGCATGGAATCGTGAAATAAGTGTGTCTTATGAAGAAGAGCAGTGTGGCCAGTCTCCTCCAGGTAGAATACATGGCAAGTAAAGTATGTAGAATGGAGTAAAGTGTAAAAAGACTGAAAAGGTTGTAAAGGACTTTAAAAGATAAGTAGAAGAGTTTATATATGATCCAGAAAGCAAGAAGAAATCCCTAAAGTTAACCATGTATGTTTATGAGGAGAAAGATGGTGTGGGGTGGAGGGAGGGAGGTGATTTAGTCAGAACATGTTGGCAGCTGAGTGGAGGATGTACTGAAGTGAGGAGAGATTTAAGAGAGGGAGACCTCACACAAGGCTACTATAATGGTCTACATATGAAGTAATATAGATTGATATTAGCTGTGTGTGTGAAAAGAAAAGGATGTATATAGGTGATATTGTAAAGGTAGAAATGACAAGACTTTGTGACAAAATGGATATGAAGGGGGAGGATAATTTGAGTGAAGGATTGAAGGTGATAACGTTGTGAGCCTGGGTGTGCTAGCATCCACTGGTGCTTTTTTGGGCTAGAGCCAAACCTTTTATTATTTCTAAAATCCTTATCTTCTGACTTAATATCAATTCTAGACAGCTGGAATTAAGTGGCTGTCCCGGGGCCACAAAGCTAGGAAGTGTCTGAGTTCTGCTTGAATCCAAATCCTTCTGACTTCCAGGCCTGGTGCTCAATCCACTACGCTACCTAGCTGCCCCCTCCTTAGCTCTTGAATGTGGTGTAGTTTTCTCTAAAAGGTGACAAAGGGGGGCAGCTGGGTAGCTTAGTGGTTTGAGAACCAGGCCTAGAGAGGGGAAGTCCTAGGTTCAAATCTGGTCTCAGACACTTCCCAGCTGTGTGACCCTGGGCAAGTCACTTGACCCCTGTTACCTAACCCTTACCACTCTTCTGCCTTGGAGCAAATACACAGTATTGACTCTAAGACGGAAGGTAAGGGCTCTTAAAAAATAAACAAACAAATAAATAAATGAAAGGTGACAAAGTTACCCTTGAGACTTGATTAGACCCTGTTTCACTTGAAACTGCTTTCTGAAAGGCATAAAAAGTCCCACCTTTGTGGAGTCTTGGCCTTTCAGACTCAGTGGGTGCCTGAAATCACATGAATTACCATAACTTGCCATGATGAGTTACTGATCAGAAATGTTTCTATAAGGAGGCAACTGAAGATAAGTGCCATTATATCTTTGTTGCATATTCTTACTATAAGACTCAAGTAAGCCTTTTTATTTTGTTTAGTGACTTTTCAGAGTCAAAATCAAATATGAACTAACAATTTCAGAATCATCCTTAACTTTCATCCCTTTCCCTCATAACCGGTTACAAAGTTTTATCAATTCTATATTCACAACTTTTGACTCTTTTCTCTATTTATATAATAGTATGCCATCCAATGTTAGGTCCTTATAATCTCTTGCTTGGACTGTTGCAATAGTATCTTAATTGTAGCCACCCTTTTTCCAGTTTCTTCTCTCTCCAAACTACTGTCCACAGAGTAGACAACTGGTTGTCTCTCAATTATATCTCTTTTATTCCTTTAAATAATAGTGTTCAATGTCTAGCATAAAATACAAAATCCTTTGCCTGGCATTTACAATTGCCTCCAGCCTACCTTTCCAAACTTATTTTAATTTACTCCTCTCACACATTCTAGTTAAGTCAAACTAGTTGCTATTCTGAGAGTTCAGCATTTCAATACACACTACTAAGCCTTTTTGCAGGCTTTAATAGTAATAGATTTTGAGCTTTAAGGGAACTTGGGAAGTCAGAGTCCAACCCTTCCTTTTACCCATGAGAAAACAGAACTAAGAAGGCTATGTGACTGCCCAAGGTTATAAAGGTAGTAAGCATTAGAGGTAGAATACAGTCTTCTGCAAGAGTCAGTGCTCTTTCTAGTAAACCAATGGCCACCAGCAATAGGATTTTTATGAGAAGCTTCTAGACTTCCAGACTGAGAGAGTGATGTGACTCCAAATTTGTTCTTTTAGGAGGAAGTGAAAAGGCTTATCATACTGGCATATGTAATTCTTGTAAATAGCTACCAATACTGAATATAATTTTTTTTGGTTTTATATTTTCATTTACCTAAAACCTTTATTTTCTGTCTTAGTAACAATTCTAAGAAAGAAGGCAAAGGGGGGTCATGTGACTTGCCCAGGGTTGCATAACTAGGAAGTAAGTAAGGTCAAATTTGAACCCAGGTCCTCCTAATTCCAGTCCTGTCTCTCTAAGTGGTATAGTATTATGTCACTTAGCTGGCCCTAATTATAGTATTCTTGAAATTGAATCCACTGTATTTGGTAGAGAAATAGATATCGCCATGGTTCCTAGGACTAATGATCTGAGAAGAAGGTACACTGCTAAGGAATGACAGAATTTACACCATCTCAACTAGAACCATAATCAGAAAAATGTATAATTATAATAAACCATTTCCAGAATCACTGTCTGGCTCCAATCACATTTGGCCTTATAAATATAAACTATCACTATCAATTTATTTGTCTGTGAGTAAAGATGTTGTATGACCACATTTTTCTCCTATACCTACCAAGGGCCCACCCAAGTGATAAGGAAACCTAAAGAAATATTTCTCCCCCAAATCCTTAAAATTGAGAAGCAAGGCTTAATTTTTACATCTATGAGCTACCAGATAAACTAGTCTATCATCCTCAAATCACCATCTCTTTTTACTTATATTTACTAACCAAAACTTCCTTCATTTTCCCCTTTTCATTAAAGCTCAATTCAAATTCCATCTCTTTCCTTACTTCTATTTAAAAAAAAAAAAAAGGGAACCAACACCCTTGGTTTAACACTGTCCAGCTCCTAGTTGAATGTAGTTTAAGCATTTCTTAAGTACAATAAGGTGAAAACTGCAATAATAGGTGTTAGAGATTCAAAAGATGAACTAAAACACCGACCTCTGTAAGTAAAGCAATTTACTAGTCATATACCTCAAAGAAATTAAATGAGGAGGAAGACTTTATATGTACAACTCAGAACTAGAAACTAAGATACAACCACTTATGGGAGAATAGCTAAACAAATTATAGTATATGAACATAATAGAATATTATATACCACAAGAAATAACAAAAGTGTCAGGGGGAAATGGAAAGAATTCATACCCTGTCTACCTATCCTTCAACACTCATTCAAATGGGCTTTCTTCCATGAAATTTATCTTGATCCCCTCATCCATTGCAGTCTGTTTTCTTCATGAATTTCTATTTATTCTGTGAAATAACAGTGAACTGAACAAAACTGGGAGAAGAATTTGTGTAATGATATCATTTTAAAGAAACCAAATCTGAAAGAACTCAAGTCAATGACTGATCACTTCTTAGCCAGAGGGCTGAAGATGAAATATCTATCTACTTTTTGCCAGAGAAGTGATACTTAAAATGCTGAATAAGATAAACATTTTGCATGTCTATTGCTGAGCTATATATATTTGTTATGAGTTTATTTTTTTATTTTTATTGTTCAATGGGGGAATGGAAAGATAATGAAGATGTGTAAATAAATAAAATGCAAAAGAAGATCCATTTATAATTACAATCTTTCACATAAGGTAAACTATGTCCACAAATAACTATAATACATTTTGAATATGACTGATGAAAAGTAAAGGGGAAAGATACTTTTACAGATTCAAGGAAGGAGATATTATTCATTTCCAGGTAGGGGAATCAGGGAGCGGGTGCAACTAAATTGTTCTTGAAGGCAACAAACTGAATGTACCTCCATCAAGAGCAAGTTTTGATCTCCACTCAACAGGCAGAAATTCAACATGTGTTGCATGATTAGAAAAGTGCTTTTCTTCTATTTTTCTTGCAGCATCTCTCATCCTATTAAGAAAAAGCAACTCATTAGGTAAGTTATATATTATACAAATGGAACAATAAAAACACTATGAATTTATATTCTCTTCATAACATAAATAAGTTGTTAATTAAATTTTAGTTACTTTAGTTGCTCATTATTACTCAGCACCAATACACACTAATTTTTTTAATCCATGATTGCTCCATAAGGGTTTAGTATTTTCTGCATATCTTCCTTCTCAATTATTTTAAAAGGAGATATTCAATTAGATTTTATTGATTATTCAGTCTTCCTAAGTTTGCCACTTTAAGGAAGTTATAAGCATGTGTTCAAATAAATTAGCAATTCTTTTATTCAGTATTGAAAACAGCAACTATTTCAAAGGTTTCATTCTTAACAAGTGTGAAGTACATAATGAAAGAAGACAAGCACCAGTACTCAAGATAGGATACTTGAAGAAAATAATCTTGGAACTGACTCGGTATTAAACTATATAAATATTAAATACTTTCTTAAACTATTCATGAAAATTTTACTTACATTACTGTGATATGGCAACATGCTAACCACACACAACAGATACATACATTTACATCTACCACAACAACCCTTGAATTTAGAGGTAGTATAATTATCACTTTCTTTTGGCTTTTTTTGAAGTACAATTGGGGTTCCATTCAATGAATAAAATCAGAAGTATTATATATCCTCACACCTATTTTTCCCTAACAAACTAATCTAATTTTCCAAAGTATAAAGCAACTCTTATAATTTCTGATTTGGTCATAAAAGATAAGTGCACATATGCTCTGAAAGTATGTCTGACTCATAATATATTTTATAAAATAATTAAAATTTTTATTTTTAAAACTTTTGGGTCTCCATAATTGGATATGCTAAACGATTTCAACAGGTAGATGGCTGAGAAAACAAATGACTTTCCATATCTATAAGATATGTCATATTCATATAAAATATATTTGTCTCTTAGCAAAGAAAATAAAAATTTGAATGTTACCTTGTAGCTAAAACTCAGCCTATATAATACAGATGTTAACAGCTTATACTGCCATGTTTAAAATCAATAATGGTGTATATTGCTTATATTTTATGTTGTACAAATGTTATGTCTTTATTTTGGAAAAGGAAAGAATTTGAGAAATGAGTGAATTTAAGAGGTGATTTAGTTCAAATTCATTTTACTGATGAAGAAACCAAGGCCCAGAGATGTTAAAAAGACTTGCTCATGCTTTATCACTTGACAGAGTCAAAGTTTTCCTTCCTTAATCCAAGATTCCTTCATTTCAAGTTATTTTTATGGTTATCACTATGTGGGACTGAAAAAAACATCCCTGAAAAGGTAGAAATAAGTTCACTGAATTCTAAGAGTTCCACAAGGAGCAAGGGAAACCAAAAGGAGCACTTTATTACCAGCAGACTGTTAAGTTAGATAAGCATTTTGCATTTCTGCAAAATATCCATTTTATTAAGACATTTTGAAAGTATACAAATTTGTGAAAAAAGCAAAACAAGTAAGTGCATTCAAGTATTTCTAATAATCAGATTTCTCCAGATCACCTAAGCAAGCTTGTTTACTCTAGAACATAGGTTCTTAACCCTTTAAAAAAATATTATGGACCATCCTGGCAATTTGTTAAAGACAACAGACTCCTCAGAATGTTCTGTTTAAAATTCATAAATTGAAGGAAATGCACATTTTCAGGCACAAATTTGTGAAAACAGAGATGAAATGTTTTCCTATCCAAGTTCACAAACACCCTGAAATTGGTGAAACTGGTCCACCCATGGACCAGAGGTGAAGAACTATTGCTCTAAGGGGAAGTTTGGTAACTGAGTGGATAGAAAGCCAACCCTGGAGTTGGAAGGACCTGGGTTCAAACTTGACCTCAGATACTTCCTAGCTATGTGACCCCGTGCAGGTCACTTACAACAGTGTAGGTTAGTTATTATGATCACCTTCACATATTAAATCCAATATATATTTTTTCTCTCACAACCTCTTAAAGCTATTTTAGTTTCTTAAGTCTTAAGGATTTTTTAGCATCATATTCTTAATGTATTTGGGTTATAAAAGTCATGCTAAGGATAATCTTTATGTCTCAATGATCTTTGGTGGAAAGTAAATGAGGATCACCAAATCATTATTACTGATAGTGGGCAGAGTTGAGGAAGACATTAAAAAATATACTGATCTAATCAAAACACACTGGCAAATTTCTACTCTTGTATTTGTTTAACTTATGATTACCATGCTTTAGTAATAAATAGAGTTTTACATTGTAGAAATGGAATCCAGAGGAAAAAATATTACAACTTGGGTTGGGAATATTTTAATTAACATTGGCAAGATTGCGAACTGGACCTAGATTAGCAACAATTATATTTTTCTCCTTCAAAGGATTAAAATGTACATAAAATATATTTTAATTAATTATTTATTTAATTTGTGTGAAGTCTTACATTTAGACAACTAAATTGTATTTTTATTCCATATCTACATAAGGCACTTGACTACATCTCCAGAACACTTCTGAATGATTGGTCTCACCTTTGAAATCCAGAAAAAATATATGAGTGTTCATGAAACTGTATATCTCATTTCTTTAACATACATCCCCAAACAAGAACATCTTAAGTTGTCCTGGCCCTTAAAATCTACCAAAGGCTTGAGATTATTTGTGGTTAGTTACAATGATAAAACTATGGAATAAAATGAATAAGGCCAGCAATAATTATGGAAGGAAGCTGCATTTAAGGTGGTGGTAGTCATGATAAAATGAGACACTTTTGCCTTTGGTCAACCTCCTGCTTTCCAGGCATTTCCCTTTCCCTGTCTTTTTGCCATTTCTTCTTTCTCTCTCTTTCTAGCATAATATTGTTTCTAAACTGGTGTCAATGAAACAATATGTTAGAGCAGAGCTTATACTATTTTGTTTCATAAAATGAGGTCATATTTATGAAGTGCTTTGAATAATGTCTAGCAATAGTGGGTGCTCTATAAATATTATTATAATTATATTTACCCTTTCTTATTAATAATTTGAGCTCTCTATATATTTATACATAATATACTGTGTACAGCTTGATAATCATGCATATTGTAAAATTTAAACAAAATAGAAATTAAAGAAATTTAAAAATTTTAACTATTTTCATTTTACTTTTTTAATAGTACAAGTATTTTAGCTCAAATTCTGCAAGTGCATATTACCCTATTGAACTGGAATAATCAATTAGGAGAGGCAGTTAAACTTTGATAAAATGTCTAGAACTTGCTAGGCATTGTGATAAAAGGCAAAAATAAAAGAATTCTTTCTCTATATTAATTTATACTGTATCACTCTGAATAAAAACATTCCTTTCCAAATGTCGCTATACATGGGAATTCTTTTTGTATCCTAAAGTCAGAAGTTGCATAATATGGTACTAAGAACATTAAAAAGAGTCAAAGGCCATGGACTCAAATCTTTTTTACTATTTACTACTACCTATCATATTGGTTAATAATTTATCATTTCTAAGCTTTAAGTCTTCTCTTAAAAGCAAAAAGATTATATTTTTGTGGTGTCTTCTGGCTTTATCTCCCAATTATTTCAGCCTACTACCCTTCAGATTGAAATTTTCCTGACGATAAAGAAAAAAACAATTTTTTAAAAAAGGGTGAATGTATTTGACAAAAGTATAGAATTTTCTGTCCTTGTAGTTCTTCCATCTCTGTTGTGAGGAAAGATATCTTTTTGTTATGGCTATTATTGATTTTTCAATTGCCCAGGTCAACTTCCTTTTAGTGATCTTGCCATTTATATTATGGTAATCACTGGGCATATTATTCTTTTGGTTCTGTTTATTTCACACTCTCAACTGTTAAAAATTTTCTCATGTTTGATACCACATAATTATCAATTACATATTTTATAACAGTTATTTCTCAACTGATGGGTACTTTTCACCCCTACAGATCTTTGTTAACAAAAAGTGCACATAATTGTTATATGCCATATTGGTTTTTCTTGGATTTTCTTAGGAGGATAAGTGTAGTAATGGGATTGCTGAGTCAAAGGGCATTATTGACAGCTAAGTAACTTTCTTGCATACTTCCAAAATGAAATTCAAAGTGGTTAGATCACCTTACAGTAGCAACTGCTTCCCACAATCTAGTAATTTGTGATTCACTTTTGTTTCTTGTAAAGGTAAAAAGATGGTGGTAAAATATGGCCCTTCTGACAAAATTATGAACTTAAATACTTAAAATAGGTTTTCTAGCTGAATCATGAATACCCATTCACACAGTTGCAGATGGGCAGATATTAATATCTCAGACAAATGCTGCTGGAACACTGAAAATAATGTGTTCAGAAAAAAAGGTCTTATTCTCATCAGTCCATTGTTAAGTAATTGGAGTGCTCCAAAGCACTAGGCCCTCCAATATAGATATGTTTTAAAAAAAAGAGAGAGAGCCTATACTTATATGAAAACAAAACAAAAACAGAATTGTAAAAATATTTCAATAGAGATTATAAACAGCAAAAAACCAAATCATTAATTGTTATATTTTGCCATCTTTGCCAATTTAAATGTTTTTAAGGGGAATCATCTTAGTTTATACTTTTTCTTACTATTACTTATTTTCGAGTATGTTTTAATATGATCATTTGTAGTCTGAAATTCTATTTTTCAAAAATGCTCATTTCTTTAGTAGGGAAAGACTCTAGGCATATGCATTTTTACCAGTTTCGAAAGTATTTTAATATCAATGTCTTCTAGGTGATTTTTCATACAAATATTTTTTCTCACATATTTTTCCTTCCTGTCAATGATATTTTGTGCAAAATGTTTTTAATTTTATGTGAAATGTTAATTTTATTTTTCACAAGTCCTTTCTATTAATTCAAGGTTGAGAAATTTTCTCCTAGCTAAAACTAAAAGGTACCAGGTCTGAAACAGTTAATTTTTAAATGGTAAGATATTTTATATTGACCTTACCTATCCATTTAGCACTGTATTTGGTTTAAAGTTTCTCTTTCAATGTAGTGTATGTCAAATGACTTTCTACTTTTCATAGCAGTTTTCCAAAAGGGAGTCTTTTCTCCACTATAATTATGCTCTTTAGTTTTATCAAACATTAAGCTGTTTTCTTCTTTTTCATTAATATTGTATGGAAATGTGACAGATTTTTGTGGATTCACTTCAAAGAGTTGGCCTCAGAATCAGAAGACCTGTCTGAACATTTCCTGTAAGATTATAAATTGTTAAGTAGATCATATGATCTTAATTGAGAGAATCCATTTATTTCTTCACAGGGAGTTCTCCGCAGAAGGCAACATAACCCTGCTTCCTAATTTCTTAATTATTCTGAAGGATATCACCATCCTTCTAATTATTCAAGACTAGATGCAACCTCTGGGTCATTCTTGACTCCTCCCTCTCTCTTATTCAATAAGCTGCCATATCGTGTCATTTCTACCTTCACAACATTTCACTTATCCACCTCTCTTCTCTCCACTCATTAGTTCAAGAGCTGAAAACTTTCCTTGGCCTACTGTAATACTAATTGGTCTCCCTATCCCCTATCTCAAGAATCTCTTCTCTCCAATCTGTCTTCCATAACTGCTAAAGTGACTATATAATAATCATTTAACAAGCAATGTCATAAGCACTGTTATTCTGTATTGTGTAAACCTTAAAATTTCTTAGACTTATAAATGTTGGAAATTTCACCATTGGAAAATTTCATACTTGGAAAATTTCTTACTGATAGTCTATTGGAATGTGAACCCCATTGGCATGGGAGGTTCCTCCTCCTCCCTTCTTAAGATTACTTTAGGACAGAAACCTTTTGCTGAACAATGGAAAGGACTTTGACCTATGCTTAAGCATAGAACAGGAATTTCTTTGAGTCATGATTGATTTTAGAATTGATACAATAGATATATTTGGAATGACAGAATCAGGTCTTGGAAAATACAATTTCCACCCTACTCAGTCCTAACAGGATTTAGGAAGGGCTGCAGCATAGATCAAAATTTAATTATTCCAATCTCTACCCTACTCAGGGTAACAGGATTTAGGAAGGGCTGTAGCAAAGGATCAAAGATTTAATTATTTGAGAATATGACCTTCAACAGACATGTGCAAAGCCAGAGACCTCTGGGCGGTCCTGGGTTAAGCTAGAGCCTCCATTGGCACAGGGAAATTGACGGACAGTGATTGGTAGATGTGAGAACTGAGGGGAGGGAACTTGGATGGTTTCCTTAAAGATAGAGGGGTCTGAAGACTCAAGGGGGGGGTTGAGGAGTTTGTCTGAGTGGTTGGAGTGTGCTCTGAGAAGCTTGCTCTGAAGGAAGCTGAAGGTGGGGGCCTTTGAGACTGTTTCTCCATTTTGGTCACGTGAGTAATAGGGACTGATCTCTTTTCTTTGCCCCAGCTATGTAAGGGCTTGGGCCTTTTGGCCCAGCCTAAACAGAGGGGGTATTTAAGCCCTATTCCCTTCTCTCCTCTCTCTCTCTCTCTCTCTCTCTCTCTCTCTCTCTCTCTCTCTCTCTCTCTCTCTAATTCCTTTCTTCCTCCTGTTTGTAATTAAACTCTATAAAAGGCTGATGGCTGACTTGAGTTTTCATTTAGGAATTACATAGCTGAATTTCTTGGCGACCTTAAATTAATATATATCAGTCTTTTAAAGTGATTTCCTTGTCACAATTGAGAAGAGTACCTGGGTTACAAAGAAAGCAAAAAACCCTCCAAAAATAACAAAACAACAACAACAAAAAAAAACCCACTGACCTCAAAGAGCTTACATGCAATCAACTATGTGTATACAAGATATGTATCTTGTATGCAAGGTAAAGAGATATTAAAGTTGATATCATGAGGTAGTCAACATTATTTAAGGGACTCAGAGATGGGATTTCAGCTAAGTCTTGAAGGAAGTCAGAAAGTAGAGGAAAAGAGGAAGAAAACAGTCAATAAAAATGCAATCATTCAGAAGATGGCCTATATCTTGTGCACTGAAAAGCAAAGAGTCAAGTGTCACTAGATTATAGAGTACATGAAAAATAAAGTGCTAGAAGACTAGAAAAGCAGCCAGGGGTCAATTTATAAAGGATTCTTAAAGCAGTAATATTCATTATATATTACTTAATAGTTTTTCTGCTTTGTCTTTCCCTAGTTTATGTATCACAATCATATTTGTTTCAGCGATGGGAATTCAGTATGATAACTTTTCCACCATTTTAGCAAAAAGAGGGCAGATAGTGGCTTAGTAGCAGCAAAAGCAAAAATTGCTCTGACAATCTTTCCAACCATTTTAGCAAACAATTCATACAATATTAGAATTGTTCTCTGAATGTTTTAATTCAATTCAATAGGGTTCCAGGGTTTTTACTCCCTAGGAAATTCTTTTATGGCTTTTAACTTTTATAACTTGTTTTAAAAATTAAGAAATTAATAAAATCTACATAAATATTTCAATAAACAAATAAAAATCATTATGAAACTATAACGTCCTGCTATTCAGTTTCTTTACATAAATATTTTAGATACATACATTTGGTTACAGCAAAACACCAATAAAATTGTTTGGCTTCTTGTGTTCCTTTCTCTTAAGTGCATTTTTGGGATTTTATTATTTATATTAGTATTTCAGATATATAGTATAGATATGTATATATGGTATAGCCTTACATTTTTCCATTCCTTATTTTGTGTAACATCTTTATTCTTCATTTTTTATAGCAAAACAATTTTTCATTATGTTTGTATATAATAATTTGTATGGATCAATCATTGCCATTTAAATTATTAATGAAATTCTTTGTGCCTTCCTCTGTTTTGGAGCTTTAATGAGTTACCCTTATAACCACAGAGCAAAACACATGAGCTTTTATCGGATGAATTTTTTTGGTAAAAACTACTTTGGTTGTTCATAGGCTTTTTGTGTCTTTCCTAGTTCTTATCTCTGAGCTCCAATAAGTGTTACATATTAAGAGTTTTATTGGGTTTAAGCATTAAAATTCAATAAAATAGCAACTCTATGCTTTCCTTTACTAATAAAACAGGTACACTTTGACAAGAATCTTTCACTTCTTTTTAGCAGCTTTTACAGGAATATCATTGCTAGCATGAATGTAAGAATTTTTCAGTACTCTGATATAAATCTTAATATATGTGTGTGTGTGTGTGTGTGTGTGTGTGTGTATTTGTAGCTACACATCTCTTAATAGGCTTTTCCAGTGAAATTGAGGGTAAGCACAACTATTATTATCACAATTACTTGATAAAAGTTGTAGAAATGCAAGTTATAGCAGAAAGACAAGAAAAAAAAACTGAGAGAATAAGCATAAACAAAGAGGAAAATAAATCATTTTTTACAGATGAAACTTAGAGAATCTCAGAGTTAGTTAAAAGTTAATTGTTCAGTGAAGTAGCAAGATATAAAGTCTAAAAAAACCCTAAGCATCGAAAAGAAAGCTGATTATGGAAAAGTAGGTACAACCTACCCCCCCCCCACACACACACACACAACTATTCCAACAAGGAAATAGGAAGAGAAGAATGAGTAGTTATCAGGAAATCAAAGGAGAAACCATAGTGATCTGTTTTTCTAGTCAAGTCAACATAGGGACAAAGCAAAAGGGGGCATTAGGGAGTAGATCTAGATAAGAAGGTCATGTTCAGAGCAAACCAGCAGGTCAAAGACAATATTATTTAAAAAAACAAAAGATTTACAAATATTCCTGGTGAAAACAAGAGAAATGAGTAGAAAGTATAAAATTCAGGCATGAGAGTTATAAAAAAGTAATAATTATTTGGACAAATACACAAGAATATTTACATTTTAATAGAAAAAGTATCCCTTTACAACCCAAAAGACCTGTTTTGTTATGTTTTAATGATCCTGGAGAAAAAAAAGGATGTGAAAAAGAAATATATGAAAGAAGAAAGGGATTTACTATTTTACATAAGAAAGATGCATAAGAATACTACATGAACAGGTATAGATTAAGTAGGAATCACTTGAATCTCACTTCCAATGAAGTGGTCAAAAGAACAAGAACAAACACAGAGTTTGGTTTTAAAATGTTGTCAACTCAATGGGAAATAAAGAAGAAACTGATTAACAGTAGTAATAGAAGTAATAAGAAGAAAGCTCTAGGAAAAAATTAGTCATAAAACAAACACTACCTTCAAAGTATGGGTAGGAGGGATTTTCAAAAGAAAGAAAGAAAATTAAGAGATTATTAGAACATGTAATCAACAAGATGGAAGACCAGTTTTGTCAGACCTTTGTAACTTCAAAACTTTTTGAAATAAGAATTATATATACAAGAGGGAAAATAATTGAAGTCATCTCCATGACATCAAGAATTCTAATAAGGTAAGATGATGAATCTCTAGTTTCTAGTTTCCCCATCCCCTAGTAAGTAAGACAATAAAGTAGGACTCATGGGCTTGTGATCAGAACTACAGCTGGCAATTACTTTGCCATCATGGTAGTTTCTGCCAATACACATTTATCTGTCATCCACATTCCAACATTCTGGGGTAATGAGTAACGGAACTGAGTACTGCTTCCCTGTCTCTACCCCAAAGCTAAGAAGGAGGAAATATAGGAAATCAGAAGCATACTCTCCCTGATTGGGAGCATGTGCATTACACAGGAATATCGGTCAGAGAGCTAGAGAACAGAGGTAACTGGGGATGGGTACCAATGTGTATAGTCTCTACCAGGCCTGAAAGAAAGAGAACTGGATTCAGCTGGGTGCAGTTTTTTCCCTCCAGAAATTACTCAGGACAGGGACAAAAGACAGTAAAAAATAAAATTCACTAGCATGAAAGAGGATGAATTAGCATGGAGATTCTGCCCTCTGGGAGTCTCCTTTAAAGGAAAGAGAAAGTGAACAACAATAAAAAAAAGACTGAAACCTCAAAAACCTGGGGAGTAAGAAAATTCATTTAAAAGCCAAGCAAATTAATGAGGAAAATGACATCTAAATTGATCCAAACATTTCTACATAAATCTTGTAAGACAAAGGAAAATGAATAAACACCTGAGGAGGCAGGTGGCTTTGCAGATTCCTTAATACAGCATAGAATCACAGCAGCATGTTCCCAAATTGTTTTAAGAGAAAAATAAGAATCATGAAAGTAGAGTAAAAAGCTTGCATAGCAGAAATTATTGGCAGAATAAAAAACTTGAATCCACGATGATGAATCTCTTCAAAGAAACAACATAGAGAACAAGTCAGAGACAATCTGGAAGAAAAGCAAAAAGCAATAATGTTAAAAGAAGACACAATCTTGATATAAGCAAAACATATTAATTTCAAAGAATTTCAAAGCCAAGCTGTAAGAGACAATGTAAGAATCATAGATGTCCAAAAATAACCTGACAATCAAAAAGTCTTCCCATATTGCAGAAGTTAATGCAAGAAAAACTGCCTAGGACACAAAAGAATCCACAGACTATTATCATGAAAAAACAAAAAAGCAAAGCAAAAGCAAAGCCCTATGCTGCAAACTCCAAGACACAATAAAGTGGTTAAATAGTTGCAATGACAAAAACTAAATTCTGCAATTAACCAAGAGGAAGATCTTCAAATAAAAAGGAAAGGAAATTTGAATAACAGAAAACTCATCCAGACCCAAAGGCTATGGCAGAAAGGAATGCAACCACCATCAGAAGTAGATTATCTAAATTTTTACAGATGAAGAAAGTATGGCACAGAGAGTTTAAATGAGTTGACAAGATAACACAACTAGTAAGTATCTGATTTTAACACAGTCTTTCTGACTGTGTTAAAATCAGAGTCCAGCACTCTATCCACTGTGCCACCTAGTTGCCCTAAATAGAAATAGATTAAGAAACATAAAATTGAAAGGAACTACAGACAACAAACCATTAATCTTAGCTCTACCAAATACCTTAACAACTAAATTCATAAAGGAAAAATTAACTTAATTTTAAGAGACCATGAAGCCACAGTGATGAAGTAACAGGAAATTTTAATTGAAAACTTAAAAAAAAGGGAAATTTAGGAAAGAATGAATTATTGAAGAAACTAGAGACTTAAAGCATCTTTGAAATGGGATTGTTAAAAATACCTATTCCTCAGCACTATACACGAAACTTTAAAAATAAAACTGATCAAGTATTAGGGAACAGAAAAATAGCAAATTAATGTAAAATAGGAAGAAATATGGCCATCACATGTATTTTACATACAATAATAGAAATAAAAAAAATCAACTCAAAGATCACAAGTAAAATTTTCAGGTCTAAATGGACACAACAATTAAATCACTGATAATGACGGGTCAAAGATAAATCATATAAGCAACAATAATGTGAAAAAAGGATAATGATAATGATACCAAAAAAGATGAATGCAAAAGAGAATATAATGAAAAAGCAGAGGAGAAATAAACAATGTGGAAATCAAAGACATTAAAAATGATGAAAATTAAATCTAGTTCTTTGAAAAGACTAAAAAAATTAATAAATCATTAATCCAATTAAAAACAGGAAAGAAAATCAAAAATAGCGAATGAAAAAGGTTGAATTCTAAAACTAGAATAAAAATAATTATCAGAACTTGTTATGAATAATTTACATGCTACCAAAACTAAGAATAGAATAGAAATAATGTGCTCTTAAAAATAGCATATGCTAAGAAAAGATCAAATAAGAAGTCTAGAACAATATAATCTTAGAAAAGGAAACTGAAGTACAGTGAGATTCAGATTAGTGCAAATAATGTGTCTCTATTCAATCCCCTAAAATTGTTTTTTATAACACAAATATAGTACTGATATCTAAACCAGGAAGACCAAAGGCAGACCAAGAAAAGTATAGACTAATCTCCTTAATGAACATAGATGTAAGAATCTTAAATAAAATACTAGCCAAAAGACGACAGCAAGTTATCACAAGGATTATTCACTATGACCGGGTGGGATTTATACCAGGAATGCAAGGATGGTTTAATATTAGGAAAATCATCCACATAATTGACCATATCAACAACCAAACCAACAGAAATCACATGATTATCTCAATAGATGCAGAAAAAGCCTCTGACAAAATAGAATACCCATTCCTATTGAAAACACCAGAAAGTATAGAAGGGCCTTTCCTCAAAATAATAAGCAGTATATAAAACCATGAGCAAGCATCATCTGCAATGGGGATGAATTGATACACTGTGGTACAATCGAACGTAATGGACTTTTCCATTAGTGTCAATGCAATACTAGGAGAAAAAACACTATCCACAAGTAGAGGACAAACTGTGGGAGGAAAAACACTGAGGAAAAGCAACTGCTTGACTTAAGGGGTTGAGGGGATATGATTGAGGAGAGATTCTAAATGAACACCCTAATGCAAATACCAACAACATGGAAATGGGTTCGATTCAAGGACACATGTGATACCCAGTGGAATCGTGCGTCGGCTATGGGAGGGGTGGGGTGGAGGGGGAGGAAAAGAAAATGATCTTTGTTTCCAATGAATAATGTTTGAAAATGACCAAATAAAATCATGTTCAAATAAAAAATACTGTACTAGAAATGCCAGGATTAGCAATTAATTAGAGAAGAAAAAGAAATTGAAGGGATTAAAGTAGGCAAATTTTTTTGGAGGAAACTAAACTATCACTCTTTGCAGATGCTATAATGCTATACTTAGAGAATCCTGGAAAAATCAACTAAAAACTAGTAGAAATAATTATCAACTTTAGCAAAGTTGCAAGGTACAAAATAAGCACACATAAATCATCAGCATTTCTACATATTTCCAACAAAACTCAGCAGCAATAGTTAAAAAGAGAAATTCGATTTAAAATCACTCCAGACAATATAAAATATTTAGGAATCTATTTGCCAAGACAAACTCAGGAACTATATGAACACATCTACAAAACACTTTTCACACAAATAAAACTAGATCTAAAGAATTGGAGAAACATTAATTGCTCATGGCAGGACAAGCTAATATAACAAAAATGGCAATCCTGCCCAAATTAATTTACTTATTCAGTGCTAGGAAGTGTCTGAGATCAGATTTGAATCTAGAACCTCCCATCTCTAGGTCTAGCTCTCAATCCACTGAGCTACCAGCTGCCCCCTACAAAATGCTTTTTTAAGAAATTAGAAACAACTTAAATAGCTGAAAGAAGAATCAGTGTTCATTAGTGGGCCATGCCAATATAATAAAAATAACATGACTAAAGTTAATTTACCAAATTACAAAAGAGATTATTTACAAAACTAAAAAAAAAAGTAGGAAAATTCATTTATGAAACAAAAGAATATCAAGGGAAATTATGAAAAATAGGAAGACTTTAAAACTCAAATTATATTATAAAGAAGCAGTCAACAAAACCATTTAAAAATTGTTAAGAAAAAAGAGAAAAGTATCAGTGAAAAAGACTAGAAAAGACAGAATCAAAAGAATGGAATTCAAATACGGTGTTCAATAATTAATCAATAAACCTTTATTAGGCGCCTACTGTGTGCTACAGTCACATTGTGCTCAGTATTAGGAATACAAAAAGAGATAAAGGATGGTTCCTGCCCTCAAGCAGCTTACAATTTAATATTGAAGACAAGGTAAAGAGGACAAGTTATAAGAAATAATTAATAAAGGAAAAGCATATGTGTAAAAGAGTTTGGGGAAGATTACCTGTTGGGGCTGAAGGGAAAATAGGGAGATTAGAGTCTTCCAGGTACTGGGGAACTACCAGAGAAAATGCCTAGAGTCAAAAGATGCAGTGTCTTATTGGTAGATCAGCCAAGAAGCCAGTGTCACTGGATAGAAGAGTATATGTTAGGGAGCAAGGTGTAAGAATCCTTCCTGGATTTTTTCCTGTAAAAATTCCTGCCTTGTCATGAAGAAAAGGTTTGAGTTTTTCAATGAAACTATGATGTTGTGCAGTGTACCCAAGACGGATAGGTTATAGTGGAGTTTTCACAAAAGGTGATCCTTTGGAGAAAGAAATGGAAAACTATGCCAGTATCTTTGCCAAGAAAACTCTATGGACAACACGGAGGACAAGAAGGGCTTGGTGTGCCAAATAGACCATGGGGTCATGCATTCAGAAAGACTAAACAATAAAGATAATTAGACTGGTAAGGTAGGAGAATACTAAGTTGTAAAGGTCTTTGAATGCCAAATACAGCATATTTTATTTGCTTCAAGGACTAAGTTTGCTGAGTGGGAAGAGGGAGTGTAACATGATTGAAACTTTAGTGGCTAAACAGACTGGAGAAGGGAGAGAATTGAGGGCAAGCAAGCTCACCAAGAAGGCTATTGCAATAATTAACATCTTTCACTTTATTTCCTTCATGAGTTTATTACTATATATGTGATATATCTTCTGTTATAGCATGGGGAATGTGGAAATATGTAATGCATGAAAGCAGAAGTATAACCTATACCAGACTATTTATCACCTTTGGGGAGTTAAAAAAAATTAAAACAAGAAAAAAAGAGTCACGGCATGAGGTGATGAAGGCCTGAACTAGAATAGTATCAGAGAAGAGGGGAGATATAGGAGAGATTTTGAAAAGGTAATCAATAAACCTTGGCAACAGTTTGGCTCTCTGAAGGGTAAATGAAGATAATAAGGAAATTAAGGACAACTCCTAGATTGTGAGCCTGAGTGACTGGGAAGAATAGGAAATGTAAGTATATGAGTAAATTTTAAGAGGAAAGAGTTTTATTTTGGACATACTGAGTTTAAGATGTCTACCAGACAAAAGATGTCTGAACAGCAGATGGAGATATGAGAATGGAGGTTAGCTTAGCAGAAAGACTGAGGTAGGAAATATAGATTTGACAATTATCAGCACAGAGATTGGAGAGTGATGAGATAGGAGTTGATGGGATCACCAATTGGTATAGAGGAGGGCAGCAAACAGAATTCTGAGGTATACCTAGGGTAAGAGGGCATGTTCTGGAGAAGAATCCCGGAAAGGAGACAGAAAAACAGTCAAATAGGTAGGAGGAAAACCAGAACAGAGCGGTGTCCCGAAAACCTAGTGGGGGGGGGGGGCGGGGCAGAGTCAAGATGGCAGCTTAGCAAGCAGCAAAAGTTCAGACCTCAGAAAACCCTTCCTTACTGATCACAAACTGAATGCTTCTAGGGCACCAAAATTCAAACTGAACAACAGGACAGAAGCAGGAAACCCTCCTTCTGGACTCAAATCAAAAGGTATGCCCCCCAAAAGCCGGAATCCGAGAATACTCGGGTCTAAGGGGAAGGCAGACGGAAGGTCCCAGGACCCCTCGCCCCCAACCCAGAGTGCTGAGCCCCCAGCGGCAGCGGGAACCTCTGAGCGGGCAAAGAGGCTGGTTTGGAGGGTCTACCTTGTGAGCAGTGGGGTGCCGGGCTCAGAGCATCCAGAGTGGACAGCGGGGAGGAAGCCAGGGAGAGACTGGGCCGTGGCTGGGTCCCTCCATCTGGCTCCAGTCTCACCGTTGCCTCGGGGCACATCCAGACCAATCCAGTTGAACATAATCCCATCAGGACTCCTCAGAGCTCAGGGAGGTGGGCAAAGGCACTGGGGAGCCTTGCGGACAACGGAGAAGCAGCTGGAGAGAAATGGAGAGAGCCTGGGCGGCCCAGCCTTCCAGGAGTCTTTGGCCTCAGAGCACATACAGCCCAACCCAGTTGAACTTAATCTGATCAAAAGCCTCCAGAGGACAGGGAAGCTAACATTCCTCCCCTAGAGACTGTACCAAGAGATCTGACAAAGTTCTAAGAGGGGAGAATGACAACCCCCAAACCAAAACAAAATGAGAGGAGCAAGAGCACAGACAAATACGGGGAGCAAAGAAGGGGTAAACTCGAGCAAACAACAGAAAAAGAAGAATGAAATTACAATAGACAGCTTCTGCACAGGTAATGAGCAAAGAACGAACGAAACAGAGGGAGAGGGATCAGCAAAGGAAAAATCAGAAATCCCAGCGAATTGGATATAGGCTTTGGAAGAAAACCTAGTGAGAAGAGAGTGTGAAGGAGAGTGAATAACCACATTAAAGGCTGCAGAAAGGTCAAAGAGAAAGCAGATTGACAAAAAGCAACTGGATTTGGCAATTAGGAGATCATCAGTAACTGGAGAGAGCAGTAACAGTGGAATGATAAGGCAGATTTTAAGAGGTTAAGATGACAAAAAGTGGGAGCATCTATTATAGACAGCCTTTTTGAATTTAGCTATGAAGGGCAAGACTTATAGGATAATAATTAGCAGGGATGGAGGGATCTATAATTGAAGGGTTTTTTTTTCAGGATAAGAGAAACACGGGCATATTTGTTGGCAGTAAGAAATAAACTAGGAGTAAGAGACTGAAAATGAATGAAAAGAGAAAGGATCATGGAGAGACTTTGCTGGAGGAGGCAGAATGGTACAGGATCACTTGAATAAGGTTAGCTTTGATAAAGAAAATGAGGCCATTCATCACGTTGAGCTAAGAGTGAAAGAGAAAAAAGTGACAGAAGGCACCTAAATGATGCATAAGGAGAGAAGAGGGAGTTGACAGTGAAAGGTTTCAATTTTTTTCTGTAAAAATGAGGCAAGGTTCTCAACTGAGAGTGAAGGAAAGGAAGTTATGGGAAGTTTGAAGTGGTATGTTTGCAAAAGTTGCTATAGAACATGGGAGAGAGAATTGATAAAAGAAATATATAGAGTAGGATTGACCAGCAGCAGTCAAGGCCCAAATGAGGTTATATAACATAAATCTGCAACATGATTTTCTCTACTTTCATTTGGTAGTCTAGGAGTGAAGGCAATGATTGGCGGGATCCAAAGCTGAAGTTTAATGGGGTGTAATCATTGATGTGACAGGGAATTAAGAATTCATGAGTAGAGGACAATGAAATGGTTTGAAAAGAATCAAGATTGGGGGAATAGAAGAGAATGGCTAGCATAAGAAGACCTAGGTGAGAATTGATGGGCCAAGGGGCAGACAAAGTACAGAGTTATATAAGGGAAAGCAGAGGGAGAGGTGAAAAGTCAATAACGGCTGGACAAGGATATGATTATCTATATGGTAGAGAAGTAACTCATGGAAGGTGAGGAGGGTGAGGAACTGAATAGTATAGTATCTGACTGAAAATCAATATATGTGTTGAAAACCCCTAGTATGAGGGCAGAAGTTGGAGAGGAGAGAAAATTTGTAACTGAGCAAGGAAGAGGAGTAGCCTGGAGGGGGGAGGTCTGTAGATAAGAACTACTAGGATTTTGATTGGGTGGTAGATATGAATAGCATGAACCTCAAAAGGAAGAGAGGTTTTACTCAGTAACTAGTAAAAGGGGAGAACTTTGAAAATCTTTAAATACCATACAAGTGCTTCTTTTTAATATCATTAAAAATTGGAAACTAAGATGGACAACTCCATCAATTGGGGAATGGCTAAACAAATGATGGTATATAAATGTACAGAATACCACAAGAGAGGATGAAAAAAAGATTTTAAAAACTGGGTCAAAACCTGAATAAATTAATGCAGAATAAAGTGGATAAACAATTTATACAATAACAGCATGTAAGGGCAAACAATTTTGAAAGACTTAAGAACTCCAATCAAGGTAATAACCAATTATAATTCCAGAGTACCAGTTCTGAAGAATGTTATTCACTTTCTGAAAGACAGGTGATGAACTTACAAAGATTTTGTTTTGCTTAGAGGGTTGAGGGGAGGTAGAAGGGAGGGAAAAAAAGGTAAATTTTGGTCTTCCTGTGGATCACAGTCAAATCAAAGTTTCATTTTCAAATGAATACACTACACTTGAATTCAAACTCTCCCTAATACAGAACTCCTAGGGTACTAGATAAGGGAGAGTGAATGAATGTTTTCACTTAGGGTTTTTAAAAACTATTTTGTAATGTTTCCAGATCTGTAATTTCAGTATAGCACCTAGAGTTCTGAGCATGCTTTACCCTTTGGGTATACAGTTTTTGTACATATACCTGCCGTGCATGTGTGTATGTGTGTGTGCGTGAGTATGCATACATATATTATTCTCAAAAGTCTTAGCACAGCTTTAACCTAGTAAAGCTATGATAATTTTAACTTGTTGCATAGGCCAAATCATAAAAAAATAGAACACAAACACAAACATAGATGTATATATTCAAATACACCCAAATAATGGACTACTAATAATGAAACCAGAAGTACTGACACTGAAATTAAAAAGAAAAGTTAGGTATTATTCTAATATAGCAGGACCTCATTTTACATGAACACAGCACACATAAATTCAGGTATATATGACAGGCAATCAAAAAAAAAGCAACAACAACCAAAAGCTATTGGTTATGGTCCCAAAATAAAAGAGTAGTGATGATCTGACAGAGTCCTGATAAGCCTAAGAAAAGTCATAAAGGGCTAGGTATGTTTATAAAATAAAAAAATACTTATTAAGGGACTCATAAATGTTTTAGTCACATAAAATATGGTCCTTCTGTAATTGTTTTTATAAAAATATTAAAATGTTATCTAGTTTTATCTATTCCTTGACATTCATTCCTTTTTATTGGTCAAAAGCAATAAGAGCCTAATTAATAAAGGTGAAAAATACATATTAGATTTCAATTTCATAATAATTTTTAAGATTATATTATATTTTAACAGCATACTGTCATGATTTCAGACAAAATAATGTACTTTGTCACTTTTAGACTCCAAATTAAATGACATAAGAGAAATCTAGCCGAATTTGTTCCAAACAATAAATGAATTATCACTTATGACAATTACAGTAAGAACAAATGCACATAACAATTAATTGAGTATAAACATTGAACAACATAAGTGTAGGAAAGGAACTGGTAAGCAAGAATTTACCAGTTTAATTTTTTATTTTAAAAAATCACAATTGATCTTTGATAAAGATAAGTAAAATTTCCATTTATTTAAGGCAATAAAATATTAGTATCTAGTCATATTAATATAGTTTTTTAAGTTCCAAGAGTCTAAAACAAAGTGAAAGACCATTTATTCTTTGGTTTTGTGGAAAGCTCACATATAATTGGGGTGCCTTGGTTGCATAGTGATTAGAGTGCTGGGCTTAGAGTCAGGAAGAATCATCTTCCTAAGTACAGATCTGGCTTCAGACATTTATATTCTCAGTGAACCTGGTCAAGTCATTTAATCCTGCTTGCCTTGGTTTCCTCGTCTGTAAAATGAGATAGAAAAGGTCTCTAAAGGTTCACCATCACTGGACTTGATGATCACAAAAGTCCATCAGTGCTGGAAAATTCAAGTTTGATTTCAGCTAAAAACTAGTGAACAAAAATGTAAGTTGTTATGTTTGCATAAAATAATCAATAGATTAAGATATTAGGAATAGAAATTCCAAAAAATTCCAAGTCGTATTCATTTGTCTATATGTTCCCCATGTATAACATTCAAAAGACTGTTGCAACACAATATATAGTATACTAAATTATACAACAAATATATATATTTAAAATATTTCCTATTAAAAGTCAAAGCACTTAACAGCTAAATCAAGGCCAAGACTATAAAGGTAGATGGGATGAGGTCTAGATAAGGACTTAACATTTCATCAAAAATTCAGTTGATTTTTGAAAACAATTTCAATGAAAGACCAAAAAGAGTTGGATATTCAAGACAATCACGGAGCAGCAAGAACTTTCTAAATCTTCTTCCACCCAATCAATCAATACAAAGCATCTAAAAAGGTCAGAAATCAAAATCAGATGAGTAAAGTTGGCTCTCCCATGGGACACAGCCTTAAAGGTAGGCAGTGTTTGGGGACTTCCACACAATAAGGAGGTGAAACTACAATTATCAAAGCACAAGCTGATAACCCATCCCACATACCACCTACCACGCCAGAGTCAGAGCAAAGGCCTGCCAATCTCTAAATTCTCTGGGCTGGCTGAGACTTACTCCTGAGGGCAATTCTAGGCCTTGCCAGTGAAACCTGGGGCATAAGATCGAAGAGCTCAGAGCCTGGGCAACAAAGCACAAAGATTGGGCAGAACCAAGGCTAGTCACAGCAGAGTGCTTGGGACTGGAAAAATAGGCTCAGGGAAAAACACTTTAAAATATGTTACACAAAGAACTGCCTAGAAGATACTACTAAAGCAAAGGCCTGCCAGACAGAAACTAAGAAATTGATAAAGTGATGTCCACCAACATACAGGAACTGAAATCCATAAGTAGCAAAAGAAATAAACAGCAAAAAAAAGTTTTGTCCCTGGATAATTCCTATGGAGAAAAACAGCAAAATATAGCAGCAAGAGCAGAAAATGACAAACAAGCAAATACATCCAAACTTTCCACAACAACAATAAAACAAAAACAAAAACAAAAAAAGGAAACTGGTCACAAACTCTCAAGGAACTCAAAAAGGAGTTCAAGAACCAAGTAAGAAAGATAGAAGAAAAATGGGAAGAAAAGTGGTAAAAGAAATGAAAAATAATTCCAAAAGAAAAACAACAGCTTAAAAGATAAAATTGCACACATGGAAAATGAGACATAGACATCAAATGCAGTGATAAACAGACTGGAGACCAGAATTGACCTGTTGGAAACCAAGAAAAGCAAGACACAACCAAAACAAAAAGGAAAATCTAAAGATCAAAGCTGAAAATCAGTCCTTAAAGTCTAGAATTGGGCAAGTAGAAGCTAATAATCTAAGACTGCAAGAATTAATAAAGCAAAGTCAAACAAATGACAAAATAGCGGGAAACATGAACTATCTCATTGAAAAGACAACTAACCAAAAAACAGATCCAGGAGAGAATCTGAGAATTATTGGTCTTCCTGAAAGCCTGGAAAAAAAATAAAAGCCTTGACATCATACTACAAGAATTATCCAAGAAAACTGCCCTGATATTCTTGAACAAGAGTGCAAAATAGGCATTAAAAGAATCCATAGATGACACCCTACATTAAATCCTCAAAAGACAGCACCAAGGAATGTAATAGCCAAATTCAAGAGCTTCCAGGCCAAAGAAAAAATATTGCTAGCAGCCAGAAAAAGCCAATTCAGATATCAAGTCAGGATTAGGATCTGGCAACCTTTACACTAAAGGACTACAATGTTTGGAATATGATATTCAGGAAGACAAGAGAATGGGGTCTACAACCAAGAATCACCTACCCATCAAAACTGACTACATACTTTCAGGGGAACATATGGGCAGAACAAAACAGAACATTTCAAAGTATTCCTAAGGAAAATACCAGAACTAAATAGAAATCTTGATGTCCAAATACAAAATTAAAGAGAATGATAAAAAGGGAAAAAAGAGGGATTTTAAATGATAATATTTTAATATGGGAAAATAATATCTGTAACACTTAAAAATAGTTTTCATTATCATAGTAGGTAGAAGAATTATTCATAGGCAGAGGTTGTGGTACTAAGTTGTTTAAGATGATATGTAAAACGGGGGAGGGTGGATAGAGGATGGCACTAAGAGAAATTTGAAGGAAGAAGAAAATAGGATTAATTATACCATATAAAAAGACACATGGTGGTGGTAGTGCTGGTGGTGAAATACTATTATAAGAAGGAGTGGTAATAGGTAATGCTTAAACCTTACTCTCAGTGGAATCACTTCTGAAAGGAAAGAGCTACCAGATCTATTGGGGTATAGAATTCTCTTACCCTACAGGGAAGTTGAGAGGAAATAACAAAGCAGTGGACAGGAGCAGGGAGTATTAAAAGCAAAGGAAAGGTAGAGGGTGGCAATTAATACCTTAAAGAAAAATAAGAGGGAAATAAGAAGGAATGGGTTGGGGAGGAAAGTAAAATAAGGATGGGGGAATTAGGAAGACTAGTTAAAAACAAAACACTGGTGTAGAAGGAAAGAGTGAAAGAAGAAAGGACAGGAATAAAAGAGGAAATCAAAATGATGGGGAATACATGGGTGGTAATGATAACTCTGAATGTGAATGGGATGAACTCACCCATAAAACAGAAGCAGATAGCAGAGTGGATAAGAAACCAAAATCCTACCATATGTTGTCTGCAAGAAACACACATAAGTCAGGCAGACACACACAGGGTAAAGTTAAGAAGAAGCTGGAGAAGTCACAATCATATCTGACAAAGCCAAAGTAAAAAGTAGATCTGATTAAAAGAGATAGGGAAGGTAAATTACATCCTGATAAAAGGCAGCATAGACAATGAAGAAATATCAGTACTCAACAAGTATGTACCAAAAGGTAGAGCATTGAGATTTTTTAAGGAGAAACTATTGAAGCTTAAGGAGGAAAGAGATAGTAAAACTATACTAGTGGGAGACCTGAACCTTCTTCTATCAGATCTAGATGAATCGAACCAAAAATAAATAAGATAGAAGTAAGAGATGTGAATGAAAATTGGAGCTAATAGATATATGGAGAAAAATAAATAGGGACAAAAAGACTACAACTTCTTTTCAGCAGCACAGGGTACATTCACAAAGATTGATCATGTACTAGGGCATAAAAACTGCAAATGAATGCAAAAAAACAAATAATAAATGCAACTTTTCCAGATCATAATGCAATACGATTAATTAGTAAAGTACATGGAGAGGCAAATAAAAAGTAAACAAAAATAAAAAATTGATTGGAAATTCAATAACATAATTCCCCAAAATTGGTTGGTTAAATAAAAAATCATAGAAACAATTAATAATTTCATTGAAGAGAAAGACAATGAGGAAACCATGTATCAAAATCTATGGGATTCAGCCAAAGCATTCAGTACTCAGGGGAAAATTTATATCCCTGAGTGTATATATCAACAAATCAGAGGGAGAAGAGGTCAATGAATTGGGCAAGCAAATTAAAAAAAAAACAACTACTGCTAAGATTCTGAATTTGACAAAGCTAGCACAGATATAAAGTAGAAACACTCCACCAGCCTGTGGGGCCTGGCCTCAGCTCTAAAAGCTGAGACAGGCTCCAACCTTATTTAGGGACCTCCCTTGCCCCTCCTTCCTGATACCTCTCCAATCCAACTGGTTATTAAACTTTATATTATTTGAATTCACAGGCAGTGTAAGTGGACTATCTTTTCTGGGGCACAGAGGGAGCTGAATATCAGTTCATTCAACAACAAACAGTCCTTATTGGACCCCTGCTGCTTCCTCTAGGCAGGGGGCATCTCTCTCCTTTGCCTCACCAGGAGCAATATTCCACCTCTCTCCGTTAAACTTCTTCATTCCTTGCTTACAAATCTCACATTATCCCCCTGTTCTTCATATCCTCCCTATCTCTCCCAATAAATATTACAACTAGAAAAGGAATAAATTAAAAATTCCAAGATAAAATCTAAATTGGAAATCCTAAAAAGAAACCAAAGGAGAAATTAATAAAAATTAAGGGAAAAGAACTATTAAATTAATAAATAAGATTAGGAGTTGGTAACTTTGAAAAAACAAAATAGATAAACTACTGGTTAATCTAATAAAAATTTAATAAAAACGGAAATAAAATCAAATGAACAGAATCAAAGATGAAAAGGATGACCTCACCTCTAAAGAAGAGGAAATTAAGAACTATTTTACCCAATTACACAGCAATAAATAAGACAATCTAGGTGAAATGGGTGAGTATTTACAAAAATATAAATTGCCTAGATTAAGGAAAGAGGAAATAGAATACTTAAAATAATCCCATCTCAGAAAAAAGAAATTGAACAAGTCAACAAGGAACTCCCTAAGAAAAAATCACCAGGGACAGATGGATTCACAAACATTTAAAGAGCAAGTAATCCCAATACAAACTATTTGACAAAATAAGCAAAGGAGTTTCACCAAATTCCTTTTATGACACAAATATGGTATTGATTTCAAAGCCAGGTAGACCAATAACAGAGAAAGAAAACTGCAGACCAATCTCTTTAATGAACATAGATGCAAAAATCCTAAAAAATCTTAAATAGAATGCTACCAAAAAGACTCCAGCAATTTATCACCAGGATTACCAGGATTATTCACTATGATCAGGTGGGATTTATACCAGGAATGTTAGGATAGTTAAATATTAGGAAAACTATCCATATAATTGATTATATCAAAATCAAACCAAAAAAATCACGATTATGTCAATAGATGCAGAAAAAGACTATAACAAAATAAAACACTCATTCCTATTAAAAACACTAGAAAATAGAGGAATAGATGGGCCTTTCCTAAAAATAATATACGATATATATTTAAACCCCTCAGCAAGCATCATCTGCAATGGGGATAAGTTAGAAGCCTTCCCAATAAGATCAGGAGTGAAGCAAGGATGCCCATTATGACTTCTATTATTTGACATTGTACTAGAAATGCTAGCGGTAGCAATTAGAGAAGAAAAAGAAATTGAAGGTATTAAAATAGGCAATGAGAGACTAAACTATCACTTTTTGCAGATGATATGATGGTCTACTTAAAGAATCCTAGAGAATCAACCAAAAAAGCTAATGGAAATAATCAACAACTTTAGCAAAGTTGCAGGATGCACTAATTCATCAGCATTTCTATATATCTCCAACCCATTTCAGCAGCAAGAATTAGAAAGAGAAATTCCACTTAAAATCACTCTGGAAATATAAAATATTTAGGAATCTATTTGCCAAGACAAACAGGAATTATATGACCACAAGAACAAAACACTTTCCAAACAATTAAAACTAGATCTAAATAATTGGAAAAACATTAGTTGCTCATGGGTAGGACAAACTAATAAAATAACAATCCTACCCAAATTAATTTACTTATTCAGTGCCATACTTATGAAAGCACCAAAGAACTTTTTAATTGAATTAGAAAAAATTATAGCAAAGTTCATTTCAAAGAACAACGATCAATAATATCAAGGAAACTAATGAAAAGAATGTGAAGGAAGGAGGCCTAGCAGTACCAGATCTTAAACTGTACTATACAGCAGTGATCACCACCAAAACAATATGGTACTGGCTAAGAGATAGAAGGGAGAATCAATGGAATTGACTTGGGGTAAATGTCCTCAGCAAAATAGTATACAATAAACCCAAAGATCACAGATTTAGGGACAAAAACTCACTATTTGACAAATACTGCTGGGAAAATTGGAAAACAATATGGGAGAGAGTAGGTTTAAATCAACATCTTACACCCTATACCAAGATAAATTCAGAATGGGTAAATGACTTAAATATAAAGAAGAAAACTATAAGTAAATTAGATGTACGAAGAATAGTATAGTATACCTGTCAGATCTGTGGGAAAGTAAAGAATTTAAGACCAAGCAAAAAATAGAGAATATTACAAAATGTAAAATGAATAATTTTGGTTACATTAAATTAAAAACGTTTTGTACAAACAAAATCAATGCAACTTCAATCAGAAGGGAAGTAACAAATTGGGAAAAAAATTTTATAACCAAAACCTCTGACAAAGGTCTAATTTCTCACTAAATCAATTGTACAAAAAATTCAAGCCATTCTCCAATTGATAAATGGGCAAGGGACATGAATAGGCAGTTTTCAGATAAAGAAATCAAAACTATCAGTAACTTCATGAAAAAGTGTTCTAAATCTCACAGTTAGAGAAATGCAAATCAAAACAACTCTGAGATACCACCTCATACCTAGCAGATTGGCCAATATGACGGCAAAGGAAAGTGATAAATGTTGGAAGGGATGTGGCAAAATTGGGACAGTATTGCATTGCTGATGGAGTTGTGAACTGATCAAACCATTCTGGAAGGCAATTATTCCCAGAGTACTTTAAAAAACTGCCTGACCTTTGATCCAGCCATACTACTGCTTGGTTTGAGCCCCAAGTAGATACTAAGGGAAAAGACTTGTAAAAAAATATTTATAGCTGTGCTCTTTGTAGTGAAAAAAACAAACAAACTGGAAAATGAGGGTGTGTCCATAGATTGGGGAATGGCTGAACCAATTGTGGTATCTGATGGTGATGGAATTCTATTGTGCTGAAAGGAATAATGAACTCAAGCAATTCCATGTGAACTGGAATGACTTCCAGGAATTGATGCAGAGTGAAAGGAGCAGAACCATGAGAATGTTGTACACAGAGACTGATACACTGTGGCACAATCGAATGTAATGGACTCCTCTACTAGCAGCAATGCAGTGATGCAGGACAATTTTGACGGACTCATAAGAAAGAACACTATCCACATCCAGAGAAAGAACTGTGGGAAAAGAAACATAGAAGAAAAACAACTGCTTGATGATGTGGTTCAATGAATATGATTGGGGATATTGACTTTAAATGATCACTCTATTCTAAATATGAATAATATGGAAATAGGTTTTTAACAGTGATACATGTAAAAACTAGGGGAATTTCTTGTTGGCTCCAGGATGGGGGAGGGAAAGGGGAGGGAAAGAACATGAATCATGTAACCATGGGAAAAGGTTTTAAATTAATTAAATAAAATTTTAAAAGAGTTGGACATCAACGATCTCATAAAAACATTGATATGTACAGCTTCATGGAATACTCAGACAAAACTCATTCACTATTACACAAAAATCACATCTTTAAAATCTCTAAAATGAAGTAATTTGTGGCCTATATGTAAAGGCCATTAGGATTAGGATATTCTTCCTCTCTTCTCTGTAATGAAATTATGCAAATGAAAACTCAAAACTAGAGTTAATAAATACAATTTTTATTCTGGGTACAAATTTTGGCATTGTAAAAACCTTCCTTTTCATTTTTTTCCCACTACTACATATTACACATTCCACCTACGAAATTAACATTAGAAGGACCTTGAAAGACAGGGTAAGACAGTATAAAGTAGGCTACAACATAAATCCAACAATGGGGTCAATATGCAAGTAGTAGCATAAAGGGCAGAAGATTAGAAAAGGTCAATATCGTACAAACAGCCAAAGTGCTGCACTGGTATCAAGAAATATAAAAAGACATTAAGAGGAAGGACAGAAGGTCTCCAGAACACTGAGTAGACACTCCATGAAGGATGGATGGAAGAGAGAATAAAAATCTAAAAGATGAAAAGGTATTATTTTCAATATACATAAATGGAAATAATTAGATCAACAAGATCCACTTTAGTATTTCAATTAATTAGGCAGATACAGCTGACTAGTGATTGAAAAAAATGTTAATGTTTTCATTCTTACAGGTATACCACCTTCATAACCATTTCAAATTATAACAGTTTAAACACTAAGACAGACTCTAGGCTTTGATTTTTTGATATCTATTTTCATCTTAAGACTTATGTTTTAACTTTGGTAATCAGAATAAAAGTAAAAATCTCTCCCTTCCTGCCTTCTATCAGCTTAAGAATCAAAGATAACGTGGGGGGAGAGGGGGAGCAGCTGGGTAGCTCAGTGGATTAAGAGCCAGACCTAGAGACACAAGGTCCTATGTTCAAATCTGGCCTCAGACACTTCCCAGCTGTGTGACTCTGGGCAAGTCACAACCTCCATTGCCTAGCCCTTATCACTCTTCTGCCTTGGAACAAATACACAGCATTGACTCCAAGACAGAAGGTAAGGGTTTAAAAAAAAAAAGGAATCAAAGATAACTGCAGAACCTTGAAACAATAAGAAACACTCTATTAATATTTAAATAGTTCTTGAGTTTAAGAGATTGAATTTAGCTTAGAATACCATAGCAAGGTATGAAATATGTATATAAAAACTCACATGGCTGTATTTTTTATTATTCTTCCTTGGTCCATTTTCTGCCCAATGCCATGCACAACAAATACAATATGAGTAGTCTGTGAGGGCTTATCTTCTAAAGTAGCTTCTTCTACATAGCCTCGATGGAGTCTGGTCCCACTACTTGAAGCTGTGGAAAAGTCATGACTCTGAAGTTTAATATTTTACCTACATAAAGATGGCATTTTTTCACAGGTTCGAACATTTTAACAACAAAAACTATCATCAGACTCAAACAAAATTTCAGTGAGATGTTTTGATTCTTAAAGTTTGGGTACTCTGACACATGTAAAATTTATCTACAAAGTCAACTTATGTGATCAGAATTTTTTCAGCTTTCTAAACCTTTTTCCTCATCATGAAAATGGGATATTTGCACTAAATAGCTCAAAGATGTAAATCTGCAAAAAATAACAAAACTGATTTTTTTTGCTATTGCCAACATATTTTAGCACTACAAAATTATTTTTTGAAAAGCATAAAAGTCATTACTCCAGCTATAATATATTTCTCTAAATGTGTGATAATAAGTAATGATGTAGGTCAGCTCAATCACTAATAAATAAAACAGGCTGAAAAACAGCATTTTGTCATAAATGAAAGATGACAAATTCTTCATTAAATATTTTCGAAGAATGGAGTTAGAAAATGGAGTTAGTTTTGAGTTGGAAAAAAATCTATTACCTTTAGAAAAACCCAGCTTTTGTGTAACTGTTCTTGCAATTTTAGATGTTGTTGCATCACTGTAAAGATATACCTCATCCACACTATGCCAGTCCACATGGTTGCGACTCAATTTGAAACTATGAATAGCTGTTGCAAAGAAAAAAAGAGCAACCTTTAAATTTGAAAAAAAAAAAACATTTATATAGAAAATCATCAAAAATTCACAAAACTCAAGATTTCCTGGCTTTAGTTCATATTCATATTTATATCAGATATATTACTTAATATGCTGAGTAAAAGGACTAGCTTTTGCATTTCACCCCTTCAACTATGTTTGTAAATATAAAATTCTTAACCTTCAGGGAATTCAAAGGCAATGTACCATATATCTCTGTCTCATTTTTATTATACCATCTGAGACTGACCTAAAAAGATTCAAGTTAATGGCACAATAATCTAATCTTTATAGAATATTCTTGGATTTTGATGCATATTATATGTTTTCATCGATAATTTAAGCCTCGGTCTTAGTAGGTACAGTAAAGGGGGAGGGGCAAGTAAAAATATGTGGTACAATAACCAGAAAAGGCAAAGTTATGATTTGAGCAGAAGATTCCAGATGGTTTAAGCCTATTACCATTACATATTTAAGGGCCTTTTATCTGCTAGAAGGTGGTGTCTTCTAGCCTGAAGAAAGATTTGGGAGCCAATTAACTGAATAATTAAAAAACAGATTTATGCTATAGGCCAAAATTTCAACATGTCTTTTTTAGATACTTCTAAGTCTTGGAGATAAGTATTAATGATTCATTGGTCCCTAATTACCAATCTGATCCCCCCAATAAAGTAAATTTTTTTAAAAAGTAAAATAAAAACATTTTTGTTCTTTTTACTATTTATTAAGCATAATCCTATGCTCCAAAAAAGGGTCTGCTTCTAGTAGACTGATGTTTATTTATTTGGATGTTAATTATTGTCCCATCAAATAGGTTTCTGTTGAATGAAGAATTTAACATTTACCTAAATACCTGTTATGGTGGAAAAACTGCAAAAAATGTTGCTTTATTTGACCACATCAGGACTTGGTATGAGCATTAAAGAAATGGCATCTAACTTCAGATATTGACTGTAAAAATACTTGGCAGTTTTATATTTCTCATCTTCTGAGGGCATGAAGGTAAGAACAATTTGCATACCAACCTTGGGGTAACCAAGGGGAGCAGGCCCCACATATTTGCAATCTTTATACCTAACCTAGGTTACCCTATTTGTTCTCACAAAATCCTTGTGAAGCAATATATATTAACTCCATTTTATAGAGGAGGAATCAAAGGCTTCGGTTAAATGATTTGCCATGTAAATTTTTTTTGGTGGCTCAAGTGTCTGATGAATGTAATTTCCATTAGAAAAAAATATGTGGCCAGGCACCTTGGAATACAACTGTAATCCCTGCTACTGGAAGACAAGCTGGTGGAACAGCTGAGGTAAGGTGTTTGGAGATGTAGTATGCTGACTAAGTGTGGGCACCAATATGGTGAGATGCAGAGAATGGACAACCTATGGAGGAGGAAATTGGTCGATGTTGAAAACAGCAGATTAGACTTTATGTACATATCAGCAATGGTACTGAGCCCAGGAGTAGCCAATGCACTTCTAGCCTTTATGCAATATAAGACCCAGCACCAAGGGGGAAAAAAGGGGCAGGGGGTCCTTAGCCCATAATTGACTTGAAGTCAATATTTGCAACCATAAGAGTCTTTCCTTTTTTTAAACCCTTACTTTCTGTCTGTGTAACAACTCTAAGACAGGAGGATAAGTGTTAGCAAACAAGATTAAGTGACCTGCCCAGGAACGCACAGCTAGAAGTGTTTGAGGCCAGATTTGAATCAGTCTTCCTTAATCCAGGTCTGGAGCTCTATCCACTGTGTGACCTAGCTGTCCAAGAACCTTTTATTTTTTACTCTTTCATATTTCCATAGAACTCCTGGAGAAGCATATGATCGTTAGGTATGACTGCTAAAAATGGAATTTTTAAAAGTCATCTATATGTGGAAGTCAACTTCTTATTTCCATTTGCCTGACAAAATTTACCTTATGATATGCACAAGATAAAGTTTCAATTAATCTAAATAATTGTGTATTTATAAGGAAAGGATAAGTGGAACAAACCAAGATTACACATATTTTATTCTAAAACTTTTGCATTAATTTTCAAAATTATTTAACAAATCATAAGCATAAATTACTTTCTAACCCAAAATATTTCCATAAAACATCTTTAGTAGCAAATATTTTGAAGCTTACAATGTAGAAAATATAAGAACAATACATTTAAGTATGGTTAGGTAGATGATGAAAACTGGCTTCCTCTTTAGGTAGTTTTGACCTAAAGTCAAAATATCTCAATAACTTCAATATCCCATTTAACTCTTCTTGGTTCACATACATCTCATTTACAAACATATGAACATATCTACAGCTAATTAACTACAGACTAAAAAGCATTAAGTATGCCACAAGGAGACCTATTAATTTCTAAAAATTTAAACACACATTACTTGCCTAAAAAGCAAATGAAGGAATCTTTTAGAATACTTTACCAAACAAACAACTGAATGCCAAAAGCCAGGAATTTATAACTACAAGGAGAAAAAACAAACTACGATTACTGTACCTTGGGAACGCTTTCGTTTAAGACATGCAGCATCTGTACTCTCCTTATATCCTCTCCATTTGAACAAAGGGAGGGAGAAGGGAGGGAGGTGGTAGACAACTAAGAAAGTAAAAACACTGAGCTTCAAAGTAAATTTTAAATGAGGGCGTTATTTTGGTTTGTTTTGGTTTTTTTTTTTTGGTGTTCTTGTAGCAACAGAAATGATGATTATATTGGACAAACATTACTTAAATACTTTATATAATTTATATATTATCTAATTACAATTAGGAAAGCTAAAGAACATCCTCATAATGTTTATCAAATACATCATCTGCTTTTGTTGAAAAAACAAAAAACAAATATGGCATCTAAAATCTTTAGCTAAAAACAATCATGTGACTATTGCATTTAGATCCTTTGTATAACATATACAAAAGAATGTGTAATTTTAATTTTTGTGTATATGTATATTTCAAAATTCTCTTATCGATTTACAATGCCTACATCCCCACCCACTAAGGTTCTTTACATTTACCAAATATATAGAAATTACCTAGCAAATAGCTGATGAACAAGTTATGCAACTTAACACAAATTTTTTGAAAAGTCTTTACCTTCTGTCTTAATAACAATTCTAACATGGAAGAGCCACAAGGACTAAGTGATTGGTGTTAAGTGACTTGTCCAGGGTCACATAGCTAGGAAGTGTCTGAAGCCACATTTGAACCCATGTCCTCCAAACTCCAGGCCTGGCACTTTATCTATAGTGCTACCTAGCTAACCAACAGATATATTTTTAAAATCTGAACAAATGCTTTGCTGAGAAAAGTAAGAAGCTTTTAGATACGCTTTGTTAGAATGCCCTTTACGTTACTGAAGTACCCTGGAATCTTTCTATGGCAGATAAGGAAAGTCTTATCTTTCACAACACTAGCCAAGTAGTTAAAAGATTTTTAAAATATTCATTTCAGCTACATAAACAACAGGGCATAACACAGAATGGAAAACCAAATTGCAAACTACATAATTATTATCATATTCCTTAATGAAAGGTATAGGCAAGAATGACATCATATAAACATGAATAAGAAAACAAAAGCATATGATATTTGCTAATCAGTAAATAAAACTTAAAATCAATTATTAATAAAGTTTCTCTTGACATAATTACCAACAGTATTTTAAAATTCATTTGAAGTCTAACCTTAAAATACAACTTCCAACATATTCAGCTAATGAACTATAGAAAAAATGTATAATTTAATTTACATTTGTGTTTAGATGTTAAGACTTTTAACCTCTGTCCTTTATATCTGTTAAGTAACATTAAGGAAAAGTTAAATACAACTCAAAAAAATGAAAATCAATCTCTATTGTTCAAAATTATACATATAGTCTTGAATTTTACTCAAAAATTTTTTGGTCACTAAAACAAATAAGGTATGATGCTTAAGATAACTAACCACTGGGGGCAGCTGGGTAGCTCAGTGTATTAAGAGCCAGGCCTAGAGACGGGAGGTCCTAGGTTCAAATCTGGCCTCAGACACTTCCCACCTGTGTGACCCTGGGCAAGTCACTTGACCCCCATTTCTAGCCCTTACCACTCTTCTGTCTTGGAGCCAATACACAGTATTGGCTCCAAGACGGAAGGTAAAGGTTTAAAAAAAAAAAAAGATAACTAACCACAGTATTTTTAGTATACATGTTACTGGAGGATCACTAACTGCAGTATTTTTAAGAAGTATAAAAGCAAAAAGCTGTAACAAAAAAAATAAAAACATTGCATTAATATTATAAGAATAACACTGATAGGGTAGAGAAAACATGCAAGTGAAATTAAGTTTGTCATTAAAAATGTTTCTTCTTTCATGTGCCTTCTGGTCAGTTATTGAGAAAGATCTATCACTTATACTTGGAGATAGGGATATTGCCAATAAGCTGCTATCTTAAAAAAATCTATTGAAAAAATCTGGTAAGTGGCCAAGATAAATCCAATTAAAACCTCTTCAAGCTAAACCTGAAAACACACCAGTAAAAAAATTTCAAATTACAAGCAATATTACATTCATATTTTTATTTCCTTTGTTTATTTTAAAGAAACTAATGGGAACTATCTAGATAATGACTATCTTAACTATCTTAAACAAACAAAAAAGATAACAAAAACTTTTAATAAGCCTGTGGTAGCCATGGTGATTAATTAAAAAAAAAGAGGTAAGAGTTCATATCCTAATCTCTCTTGTTCCCTGCCTTTGTCAAAAAAGAGAAAAAAAGTAGTTTTAGTAGGGAGCCCATTATTAACAGGGGGGAGTTGAAGAAGATATTACATTAAGCATATATCCTTTATAAATTTCAGGTTTTTTCCGAATATTCTGTATTGGAACTACTGTACTTCCCTCCTCCAAATTTCACTTCAAAATTTGTTTTACTTTCCTCAAAATCTCATTATGTTTAGAGTATTTTATTTAGGATAGTTTCATTCTAAATAATTAGCTCATGAGCTTCCCCTCCTTTCACTGTAAAAGTACAAAGAGAGTAGAAAAAATGCTTTTCATTCAAACCAAAAAAAGAAAAAAGCAACTGTTTAAAAGATAAAAAAAATAATCATAATCTGACAAGTTTGACTTTGATGCCTGGGAAAATTCTGAAATGTTATGACTGAAGAAATATTTAGTGATTATCTTTTTTAAAAGTAGGAAGAAAAGTAGTGTTAATCATAAAGAATCAACAAGCACAACAAACCAGTACAAATGAATTTTTCTTCCTTTCCTGTTTGGTCAGAGATGCTAAACTGGTGGACCAGGGGAATACTGTATATAAATTTATAGGTCACTTAGATACTCACACTATTCTTATGGAACAGATAGAGATGATAATATAATTAGAATTCTCAACTAGCCTCAAAAAGAAGTGATTAATGATTTAATGTCAACTTGGCAAGAAGACGCTAGTATAAAAATTCTTGACCTTGTACTGCTGAATGTTTTTTAATCAATTATTTGAATAAAGGCATCGTTATCAAACTTCAAGCAGACAACTATAACATCGGAGAGATGGCTAAGATAAAGAATGACACAAGATCCAAAAATACCTTAATAAATTAGAATACTGGACTGATTAGTTTAAGAAGTTACTATTAGGATAAATGGTTTATCCTTGGTTTAAAGAAATTAATTTCATTAGCATAATATGAGGACACATAGTTATAGACTGTCAGAAAGAGATTTGGGAGTTTTAGTGGGCCTTAAGCTCATCAAGTCAGCAGCGTGATTTATTAGCCAAAAGACACACAATTAAGAGAGGCACAGCTTCTAGGAATAAGAAGGTAACAATCTTGCTGCTACCTGGTAAGATCATTCAGTGTATTATGTTACACTATCTTCTGTTCTGGTCCTTGATGAGTGGGAGAGAATCCAAAGAATAGCAATAAAGATGATGAAGGGTTCTGGTACTATGCAATATTGAAATAACTAGAAATATTAGGTCTATGAGAAGCCTCAGGAGTAACATAATAAATATACTGAAGTAATTGCAGGGCAAAGGTCAAAAGTAGGAATGAGATGCAAAGAAATTTTCATTTTATATCAAGAAAAACTTCTTAGAAATTAGAGCAATTATGAAGTGGAATGATTGCCTTAGGAGGCACCTCGTTCTCATTAGAATTCTTCAAGTAGAAATTTGAATTCCTTGTTGGGTATTTTTTCAACTATAAGTTGGATTAAATACTGTTGACGTCTCTTCCAACTCTAAATTCTTTAATTTTGTAAACTAAAAGTAAAATAGGCTTTAATTTAAAGTAAGTTTAGAAGATAGTCATTAGTAATCCATAGTATCTTTCAGTATTTCACCAAAGCTGCCTTCATCAGTCTAAGGTAAAAGCTAATATCAAGGTTTTCCCCCTCCACTATTTGGAATTCATCTCTTTCAAGGTACTCGTACTTTGAAAATCATGCAAGAGGAGAGAAAAAAAAATTTTTTAAAGGCAAGAGAAGATACTGAAAAGTACTAATCATTTGATCAGAAGAGATCTCCTTTCCCTCCATTCGAACTGACAAACATAGCTGACTCCAACCAATTTGTTCATTTTAAGCCTACTATTTATTATGAACAAGTTAAGGCCTGGCCTCACAAGAGAAGAAAATTACATAAAAAACAAAACACTTTTCCCTGCTAACTGCAAAGCAGAACACAGAAGATGTCCCCTAGATAAAACACAAAGGAGAGTAAAACTGACACAAAATAAATTCTGTGTTATCAGGAAATGTGGGTATAGAGAGAAAATGCTATGTATCTTGAAGAATAAACCACCAATAATCTATAGTAATAATAATCTAAACGAATGAAGCAGAACGGTAATCATTCAAATTAGCCACATAATTTCTATATTCTTCACCATGGTGTGGAAGTTACTCTGAATCCTTAAAGACAATGGACTACCAGATCTGACAGATGCAAAGATTGATGATTACCTGGTGAAAGACTAGTTTAATTGTAATGAGAAAGATATGTTATCAAAAGGTTGGCTACCAGGTCATAAGATTTCTTTAGTCATAAAAACTCACAAAAACTATTTAAAATCCTTAGGAAGCGATTCAGTCTTTATTGGTAGAATGGAATGCTTGCATTGCTTGAAACTATGAATCTTTGAAATACCTAAATATGAAGCATTTCTTAATTATTTTAATAATTAGGGTTTAAGACAGTAAGAAATTTTTTTTCAGATGTCTAAGTTCTAATAAATTTCTAAACAAATATTCTGGTCTTAATAGCAAAAGTGAAAACAAATCAAATACTAATACTTTTATTGAGAACTATACTATTCCTTTCATAAAGAATTATAGTTAATGAATCATCAATGTCATAGAACAATTTAAATATAGAAATGTTACTTTTGTTCAATTAATGCTTTCATGAATACATTCTTCATATTGTTCACTCTATCCTGAGTCTTTAGAGAAAATCTGTGATAATGGAGAGGGAAGGAATCTAATTTCTTTGGGGGCAGAAGTGAACCTGAATAATCAAAGCAGAGAAAAGGTCTATAGGAAACAGAATGAATAATATTTTATTTCAAGTAAGATATTTCAGGAAATTCTGTGTGTGTGTGTGTGTGTTAAAGATATCTAGAGCTATTGATAGCCATATAGAGAGACACCACACACTTATAGTACCTAAAAAGACATTCTGAAGAGAATGCTCACCAAATCTTCTTGATAAGACTTTTGACAGCTGATTCTGATATACTTTTAAAGACCGACAGCAAACAAACAAAAATGTCATTAAGGTCCTTCTAGGAAACTCCATCCATTTAAGGACAATCTATTGTGATTATTCTTTTTTTTTTATCATATATCCCTTCAGTAATTATTATACCCATTTTAGAGATTGACAACTAATTCTGAAATAATGGAATAAACTTCCAGAAAACAAAACATAATAAAATTATTCTAAGGCTGCTTCCAGAAAACCCCACCTAAATTCTACTATGATTATCCTTTATTCCACACCCCTTGTGTGAGTTTATTTAAATAGGTCACATTTATTTATATTTTATACCATACAAAGTGCTTTTCTTGTAACAGTCCTTAGATAAACAATACAAATATCATTGCATCAATTTCACTAATAGTAAACAGAAGATTCATAGAGATCAAGTGACTCGCTTAAGATCACAGCTAATGAGAGTAAGAATTGGGACTTGAACCTAGATTTTTTTGATTTCCAATTTAAGAGTTATTTCCATTCTACCAAGCAGACTCATAAATTATGCAGTTTATTTTATACTATTTTATTATTTTCTGAACTGGATTCACACATGCCTATTTGTCTTCTACTTCTTTTGTGTATCATTTCTATTTTTTCATAATGTTTATCACACTATTAGATAAAAGCATCATAGTCATAAATCCCACCTCCAATATGGATTACTACCTATTAAAAAATTTAAGTGGAGAAAATGTTCAAAGAAAAAAGTTAATGCCTGACATACAATACCTGCAGGGAAATTCATGTACTTTGAGCAGGTAGGTACATATCTTCTTTTTAAATATTACCAGAGAAAGCAAAAGTAACAAATGGTAATATCATCTAAATAAGGACAATTTAAATTGAGATCTAATAAATGCTTAAAGACAAATACTTTTTCTCCTAAAGAATATAATTGCATGATTAAAATCTCCCTAAAGTTGCCAAAGCAAACAAATAAGTTATTGTGCTTTTAAGGGGATCATTTATTGCCATTTTAAAAATGAAACTGAATTGGTTTTCTTTTTCTTTCTAACCAATATTTACTATGAATTAATTCTAAGACAGAAAGGTATGAAGGGCTACCCCCATTGGGGTTAAGAGCCTTGCCCAGGATCACACAGCTAGGAAGTACTTAAGTTAAAGCTCAACCCAGGTCCTCCTGACCCCAGGCCTGGTACTCTATCTACTGTGCTGCCTAGCTGTCCCTGCATTGGAAGCTAATGAAAAATGGAAATTAAAATGCCTACTGGGTAATAAGCACAATAATCAAAAGACTAACCGTTTTTAACTTTATAAATGTGATAAAAGTTTCAGTCAACATTTTTAATAGTGGTGGTTTTACAAGAGATATATTATACTGATCATATTCCCAACCTGAAAGACCTAGAGGACAGAACTGATATCTACCATTCTTGTATGAATTACCAAATATAAAAATAAGATTTTAACAGAGTAGGAGAGAGAAGGTAATATATACTTTGGGATTTACTCCTTTCTTTCTCCTAGTGTTGTATTTTTTGTTGGGTATCTTGAGTATTTATATGATATTACTTAAACAAATTAGGATTTCAGAGGTAAAAGAGTTAAAGTACATTGATGTTATTTGGAAAAAAATAACATTCAGTTCTTCTATAAACAATTTTCAAATTATTTTATGCTGAAAACATGTTGTCTTCTTTTTATAGTACTTTTAAAAAGGTGCCAATTGATTGGGGAATGGCTAAATAAATCAAGGAATATTAATTTCATTGAATACTATTGTGCTTTGAAGATAAATATGAAGAATTCAGAGAAATATGGGAAGACTTCTATAAAATGATGTAAAGTGAGGAAAGTAAAACTAGAATAAATTTACATAAATTAAGTTGAAGGCAACCTAGAAAATAAAAGAAACAAGACAAAATGAGTAATACTGATTGCAGTCAACTGATATTGGAACATTTATTTCTCCTACCTTGGTAGAGCAATGATGGAATATTTGTTCCATTAAATACCAAGGTTAGTCAAGGTCTCTGTATCAGGAGGCTTTTACTTCACAAGGTTTTTGTTTTCATGGGAGAATACTTGTGGAAAAAGGTTTTGCAAAAAATAACTGTGGTATTAAAAATGCATTAATGAAACATGAAAAAGAATAAAAAGGTTGGTCTTTATATACTATCAAAAGGGATTTCAGTTTTTTCTATTGGTGGTATTAGATTTTTGCTCATCTACCTCAATTCAAAAATAATTAAAATTAAGTAGTACCAAAGTGCTTATTGTAAAAAATAATGGGCAGATGATAAACTGTGTCCAGGTCAACAAAGCCTTATTTTAATGGCCCATTTGCTAGAACACAGAAATGGCTACTACACAGAAAATTCATCTTTATAATGGTATTTAAACCAAAATAAGGGTATATTAAGTTTCTACTTAATCCTCAAAATCTAATATTGCAATCACAATACTAACACTATGGAGAATAAGCAGAAACCATAGAGGGTATAAGTTTTCTTCAAGCTTAAACTAGATGAGAAGAAACCAAATGCAGTACATTATAGCACTCTGAAACTAAAATATGAAAAAATCAACATCTGCATAGTTACAGAAAATCTACCATTAAGTTGATATTAATGGTATTTTAAATTAACCTTAATTTAAAATAATATTAAAAATATGAAATTGTGGATTTTTCTATATAATTTTCCTTGCTAATTTGATTAGAAAGTCCCACATTATCTTACCTTCCCCCCCCCCCCCCAGAAAGGGGATAATCTTTAAAACAGATTTGGGGCCAGGGGGAAAAAAGTCAAAATCAACTGTTGTTTTAATATTATTAAATTTAATTATTAATTTAAATAACATAATTACAAGGTGAGCTTTTTCTTGATATTAGAGTTTTTCTGTTGGTTTTTGAGATAACATCTTTTAACGGCATGAGTATGTTTTTATATTTGCAATTTAGGATTTATAAGAGAACCTCCCAATGAAAGGCAAGCATGGATGAAGAAACACTTCAAGAAAACCATATTAAAGAAAGCTACAAGATACCTGTTCTCTTATACTTACCAGCATAGCTGATTCCGCTGCCTGCAGTAATAACAGAATAGAAGTATTTTAAATGCTGCTATAAAAAAGAATTGTCTTTTTCTAAATTACCAAAATTTGTATCTAAACTATGACAATCTAGGTTAAATAAAATAGTATTATTTTATTATAAACATTCTACTTTGCAAAATTGAAATAATAAGTAAACTCAAAAGAAGTAGTAAATTATTTCAACTATTAAAAAGTTATGTCTAACATATTTTATATTAAGTATACAGTGAGACTGCTCAAATTGAAGGAAAAGAAAATCAATCATATAAAAGCCATTAGATAGGTTATACTATGCTGTAATGAGATCTATACTTCCAATAAAAACTCTCTCTGATAAAGGACTAAAATAAAGCCCATGCTATATCAAATTGCATACTATAACAGATTAGTTTCATTATTACCATAGTAGTAAATTTTAAAATGGAGGAAAATTACCATAGAAACTCACAGCATTACTAGTTTGTAATGTTATGTCCTAATAATCAAATGTATTTAAATAAGATATTATAGGACAAGTACTATGTATCTTAAATCATAAGTGGTAATGCTAAAACATACTAAACCTTCATTGCAGGATCTTATTTGAAACACAGGACAAATGCTATTAGGTAAAGAAAGTTGAATTGGTCTTACCATCTTTTCCATCTATGGGTCTTGTCACTTCAATATCAAAATTTTCTTGCATTTGGTGACCCTTAAAACGCTTAAGGTGCTCTTGTTCAATTAAATTACTTTCTTCCTCTTCTAGTGGTTGCCAAGTGCCATCAATGAACCACTGCCCACGCATTACTGGTATTTTGTCACTCTCTGGAAACACAATAAATCAAAGAATTTTCATTTCAGCATTCTGCTTCTTAGGAACAATAAAGTAACTACAATTTTATGTGTTATGGCATCAAAATAGCTTTTTTAAAAGTTTAAAATATACTTTAAGCTAGAAAAAATGTAAACCGAGGCTCAAACTCCATAGAACTTTGTATCTTTCCCCCAAGATGGAGCAAACACCCTGGAAGTATTGAGACTCTTAGAGATCTCCTTTCCTCTTTTCTAGAAAAGGAAGATAACTGAGAGGTTCAATGCCTTTAAGAGTAAGATAATCTTTATTAAGCAAGGACATCCATGCGCATGGGAGAAAAAAAATGATCTATTACTAAAAAGTACTCAGAGTATCAACTAGTAGATACTTTTATAATTTTTTTAATTTTTTAAAGAAATTTTATTTCCCCAATTACATATAAAAACAATTTTCAATGTACATTTTCCAAAATTGTAAGATCCAAATTGTCTTTCTCCTTTTCTCCACATTTCCTGGAGAAAGTAAGCAGTTTGACCTGCATTATACATATGTTATCTTGTAAAATATACTTCCATATTAGTCACTTATAAGAGAATACTTACTTAAAATTTGAGTATATATAAGATAAAAAATTAAATAAACTAATGAGAAAAATAGTATGCTTTGATCTGTCTAGAGGTGAATAGCATTCTGTCATAAGTCCTTCAGAAATGTCTTGGATCATTATATTGCGGAGAGTAGCTAAGTCTGTCATAGATGAATATTGTTCAATATTGCTGATACTGTGTACAATGTTTTCCTGGTTCTGCTTATTTTACTCTGCATCAATTTACGTTGGTCTGTGAATGTGAAATCCCCTACACTCCCACACCCCTCCCCCCCATTATAATAGATATATATTCTTTACTTATGTATTTTTGCAATTTAGTCATCTTGTAATCTTCTTGAGTAACCAATTATTTATCCAAAATAATCATCAAGGTTTTTCCTGTAAAAACTTTGCCTGAAAAGACTACACCAATCATGCTCTGTTGTATGCATTGTATAAAATACAAAAATTTTCTTCACTTCTTCACATCTGTAACTTTCTGAATTTCTCTTTTATGCTGTAATTTTTCTTCTTTTAATCTGAGTGTTGAGTAAGAACTGAGGGTAAAAAATATCTCTGAAGATTATTGTATCTTTAGCACAAGGTTGAACTAAATATGAGGGATACTCTTATGACTCGAGGTCTCTTGGTCTTGACTGGAGCCCAGCTTTATTGTGAGACTGGATCCCTCTTCTCTCAATGAACCTATTTCTTTTTGGCTTGGAGATTTTGCTTTACTTTTTGGTCTCAGCTAATAAATTTTCTTCAAAGGTCTTTGCAGCTTTTTCTGAAATTATCCAGCTCATCTTTATAAAGCATACTAGTGTTCCATTACCATCACATACCACAATTTGTTCAGCCATTACCCAGCTGATGAACATCCACAAAAAGACCTGCTATAAATATTTTTGTACAAGTAGGTCCTTTCCCCTTTTTTATGTTCTCTTTGGGATACAGGCCTAATAATATGGTATTATGGGACTAAAGAATATGCAATATTATAGCCCTTTGGGTATAGTTTCAAATTGACCTACAGAATGAGAGGGATCAATTCACAACTCCACCAACAACACATTGGGGTTCCAATTTTGTCACATCCCCTCCAAAATGTAACACTTTCTTTTACTATCATATTAGTCAATCTGATAGGTATGAGGTTGTTTTAATTTGACTTTCTTTATCAAGAGGTATTTAGAACAGTTTTTCCTGTAATTATTAATAGCTTTGATTTCTTCAACTGAAAACTGCTTGTTCATATCCTTTAACTATTTGTCAACGGGGGAATGATTTGTAGTCTTTATTTGAGTAATTAGGCCTTTATCAGAGACATTTGTTGTAAAAATGTTTTCCAGTTTGTTGTTTTCCTTCTAATCTTGGTTATACTGGTTTTGTTTGTACAAAACCGTTTTCATTTAATATAATCAAAATTATTCATTTTACATCTTATAATTTTCCCTATCTCTTGTTTAGTCATAAAGTATTCTATGTTTCTCTAACTTGTTATGTTTGTATCCAAATCACATATCCATTCTGATCTTTATCTTGATTATATGGTATGAGATATTGGTCCATACCTAATTTCTGCCATACTGTTCTTTCTAGTTTTTTTAGCAGTTTTTGTCAAATAAGTGAGTTCTTATCCCAAAAGCTGGGCTCTTTGGGTTTATTAAACACTAAATTCATAAGGTCATTTGCTCCTGTATATCATGTATATAATCTCTTCTACTATCTATTCTATTTCTTAGCCAGTTCCAGATTGTTTTGACGATGGAAGGCCACCTTCCTTTGTTCTTTCCCCCCCCCATTAATTCCCTTGATATTCTTGACCTTTTGTTCTTCCAGATGAATTTTGTTATTTTTCCTAGTTCTATAAAATAATTTTTGTCAGTTTCATTGATATTGCTCTGAATAAGTAGATTAATTTAGGCAGAATTATCATTTTAATTATTAGATTGGATTACCCATGAGTAACTGTTTAGATCCCACTGTATTTGTGTGAGGTGTTTTCTGATTAGTAGTAGTAGTAGTAGTCTCTCGGTGACCGAGAATGGCAATTGTCTTTGTGCATTATCATCTATTGATGTACCCTCATGTGGCTTTGGAGTCCAAAGATTGAAGCGCAAAGTTTGTGACACATGGGGAATGGGACTCCAGTTGTTATGGGAGGTGCGGTTGTGGCCTGGTGTCGGCATTCACGCGCAGTGGCATGACATTGACGTTGTTCATCTTCAAAGGTGGTGGCGGCAGGTTAATGTGGGTTTCCCAGCTGCTTCTGACAGAGGCAGCAAGTTGTAGTTGCTTTGGTGTAATGCCTGCCCACTTCAAGTTTGACTTTAGCTGATCCTTGTATCTTTTCTTTGGTCGGCCTTGTTTCCTGAGTCCAGCTGACATTTCACCATAGAATACCTGTCTTGGGTCCATGCGGATGACATGTCCAGACCATTGTAGCTGGGTTTTGAGGACCATTACTTCGATGCTGGTGGAGTTGGCTCTGTCGTGGACTTCCTGATTGGTGATTCGGTCCTGCCATCAGATCCTCATAATTGACTGCAGAGAGTGTTGGTGGAATTGCTCCAGCTGTTTCATGTGCTTTCGGTACAGTGTCCATGTCTCGGAGCGAGCTGAGGACCACTGCATTGTACACTTTGAGCTTCGTCGCAGTGCTTACACCTCTGTGTTGGAGGACTTTGGAGCGCAGCCGCCCGAGTGCCTGGCTGGCCTTTTGGATCCTGGCATTAATCTCGTGGCCTAGGGACTCGTCATTGGCGATGGTGCTGCCTAGGTACTTGAAAGTGTTGACATTAGAAAGCTGTGTGCCATCGATTGTAATGCACGACTGGTTAGTTGTCCTCCCTGGTGCAGGTTGGAACAGCATCTCTTTTACTGAGGCTGATAGTCAAGTCAAACAGTTTTCTTGCTATAGAGAACCTGTCCACAATGATTTGAAGATGATTTCCTTGGTGGGTCATGAGAACACAGTCATCTGTGAAGAGAACTTCCAGGATGAGTCTCTCTGTTGTCTTTGTTTTTGCGGTCAGGTGGCAAAGGTCAAATAGTGAGCCATCCAATCGGTATTTGATGTAGACACCCAGGTCTAGATCCATCACAGCATGTCATAATACTTGGGTGAAAAATAGGTTGAATAGTACTTGAGCGAGCACACAGCCTTGTTTCACACCATTGGAGATGTTGAAGCGATGGGAAGTCTCTCCACCAGATAGGACTTCCCCTGTCATGTCGACATGAAAGAGCTGGATCAGTTTGATGAATTTTGCTGGGCAACTGAGCTTGCTAAGGATCACCCACAATGCGTCCCTGTTCACTGTATCGAACGCCTTTGTCAGGTCTATGAAGACAATGTAGAGACTCAGGTTCTGCTCAAGGCATTTTTCCTGCATTTGCCTCACTGTGAAGACCATGTCGATGGTGCTGCGATCTGGTTGGAAGCCGCATTGTGATTCAGGCAGGTTCTGCTCTGAAACAGATGACAGGAGTCTGTTGAGTATAACACAGGCGAGGATCTTTCCAGCAGTGGAGAGTAGTGAGATGCCTCTGTAGTTGTCACAGGCTGCTCACGCGCCTTTGTTCTTGGATAGGGCTATGATGGAGGCATCTCTGAGTTCTGGGGGCATGACTTCCTCTTCCCATATGCTAGTCAGCACTATGTGGAATGCCTGGAGCGCCTTTCCATTTAAGTCCTTGTACACCTCAGTTGGGATCCCGTCTTTACCGAGTGCCTTGCCTACACTCATTTGTTTAATGACTTTTTGGACTTCCTCTATTGAAGGAGGGACGTCAAGTTGTTCAATGATGCGGTTTTGGGGGATCTGGTCAAGGGCGCTTTGGTCGACTGAAGAGGGTCGGTTGAGAAGCTGACTGAAGTGTTCTTTTCACCTGTTGCTGATGCCTTTTTTTATCTTTTATGAGAGTGTCACTGTCAGAGGATATCAAGTGAGTGGTGGTGGGTTTTAATAGCCCATAGACAGTCTTGAGGGCACTGAAAAATTGTTTGTAGTTTTTCATATCAGCAAAGCGCTGGATTTCTTCTGCCTTTTTTTCCCACCATCGGTCTTGTATCTTCCTGATCTCACGCTGCGCCGTGGCTTGGAGAGACTTGAATCTGTCCTTTTTAGGAGCAGAGTTTGGGTTATTTTGCCACTCCATAAAGGCTTTATTCTTTTTGCTCAATAGCTCTTCAATAGCAGTTTTGTTCTTGTTGAACCGGTCCTGGTGGTTGCGTTGTTTGGGGCCTAGGACTGCCTTTGATGTTTCCTTCACTGAGTCTCTGAACTGGTTCCATTTCTTGGTCGAGCTTCCAGTGAGTGGTCCCTTGGCAGACAGCTTGTTGTCCAGGCAGGACTGGAATGTTTGCAAATAAGATGGATCTCTAAGATGACTCACATTGTAAAATGCGCAAACTGGGCGCATTTTGGATGGCAAGGCGCAATGCACATTTGAAGAGTCGCTCTAACCAATCGGTGGTCTGTCCAGCATTCAGCTCCTTTCATGGCTCTGGTGATCTTTACATCCTGGATGTCTCGCCGGCGTACAATGATGTAGTCAATGAGATGCCACTGTTTTGATCATGGGTGCATCCACGTTGTTTTATATTTGTTAGCCATTCTGAATACAGTGTTCATGATGGTGAGTTCGAACTCTGAGCATTTGCTAAGTAGCAGTAGGCCATTGTTGTTCATTTTGCCCACGCCTTGTTTGCAGAGCACTCCTTTCCATCTTTCATGGTCCTGGCCAACATGGGAGTTGAAGTCTCCCAGTAGTATCAGCTTGTCATTTGTGGGCGCTGAGTGCAGGACGGCACTCAGGTCAGAATAGAACTGCTCAATGGTGTCCTCTGTGCTGGTCAGTGTTGGGGCATGTGCACTGATGATTGTGGCATACCGGTCTTTGCTGAGAGGTAAATGGATCTTCATGAGCCTCTCGCTGATGCCCACAGGCAAGTCTGGCAGCTGTTTGAGCAAACTGGTCTTGATGGCCAGGCCAACACCGTGGATTCTGTCTTCATTTGAGGCTCTACCTTTCCAGAAAAAGGTGTATCCAGTGGTGGGTTCGCTGAGTGATCCCTCTTCTGGTAAGCGTGTTTCACTAAATGCTGAGATGTCAATATTATATCGCGCCAGTTCTTTACTGATTAGAGCTGTTCTTCTCTCAGGTCTTGGGGTATTCTCTCTATCAAGTAATGTTCTGATGTTCCATGCTCCTAGTAGGAGTTTCTTTGTATTTTGTTTTGTGATTATGTTCATATAATTCCTATGTTTGTCTTGGTGAGTAGTTGTCTAGTTATCTTAAATGAAATTCCTTTTTCTCTCTCTGCTAGATTTTTTTTGGTAACATACAGAAATGCCAATGATCTATGTGGGTTTATTTTGTATCCTGCAATTATATCATCTACAAAGTGATAGCTTAGTTTTCTTATTGCCTACTTTAATTCCTTCAAGTTCTTTTTCTTTTCTCATTGCTAAAGCTTGAATTTCCAGTATGATATTAAATGATAGTGGTGGTAACAGGCATTCTTGCTTCATCCATGATCTTACTGGGAAGGCTTCTATCTTATCTACATTGCAAATGATATTTGCCGATGATTTTAGATAAGATACTACTTATCATTTTAAGAAATGGCCCACTTATCCTTATGCTTCCTGTACTTTTACTAATTCTTCGTGAATGAAGGGAAATGGGAAAGGAGCTCGAAGGGATATCCAAGGAGGTATCTGGGGTAGTATGGGTACAGAGTTCCCAGGAACAGGGTGATAGATTCTCAGATTCAAGGAAGAACAGAGACATCTCTGGCACATATTTTTAGCATAAGTCAACAAAATAAGAGCATAAATTGACTCAGTCTCAATGTTTCAGCCATAAAATGTCCAAATGAATCTTGGGGCCATATGGCCCATAATTGAGACCAAGTGACAAAACTCAATCAGAGATAGAGAGTCTGGGACCAGACATGTTTATGCAAAGCCCAAGGTCTTTTGGCTAGCTCATCCCAGAGACTGTGAGAATTGGTCCAGGGGCAGGTGGGACTTCATCCAGTCTGTAATTTCAAAGATGGTGAATTTCTTCAGGTTACCGCAAGTCACAAAGACAATAAGTTTCTTCAAATCACTCTTAATTCCAGACAAATAGAATCAGTCTTCATCACCCATAGAAGGGCTCTAGCTTTATTTTTATTTTATTTTTTTTTAAACCCTTACCTTCCGTCTTGGAGTCAATACTGTGTATTGGCTCCAAGGCAGAAGAGTGGTAAGGGCTAGGCAATGGGGGTCAAGTGACTTGTCCAGGGTCACACAGCTGGGAAGTGTCTGAGGCCAGATTTGAACCTAGGACCTCCCGTCTCTAGGGCTAGCTCTCAATCCACTGAGCTACCCAGCTGCCCCCTGGGCTCTAGCTTTATTAAAGTAGTTATCAAGATAATTTTATATATACTTAAAAAAAACACCTTAGCTTCCATCTTAGAATCAATATTGTGATCTTATAATCAGAGAAACACAAATCAAAACAACTCTGAGGTATCACCTCACACACAGCAGATTGGCTAACATGACAGCAAAGGAAAGTAATGAATGCTGGAGGGGATGCAGCAAAGTCAGGACACTAATTCATTGCTGGTGGAGTTGTGAATTGATCCAACCATTCTGGAGGCCAATTTGGAACTATGCCCAAAGGGCGCTAAAAGACTGTCTGCCCTCTGATCCAGCCCTACCACAGCTGGGATTATACCCCAAAGAAGAGATCATAAGGAAAATTATTTGTACAAGAATATTCATAGCTGCGCTCTTTGTGGTAGCAAAAAATTGAAAAATGAGGGGATGCCCTTCAATTGGGGAATGGCTGAAGAAATTGTGGTATATGTTGGTGATGGAATACTATGGTGCCAAAGGAATAATGCACTGGAGAAATTCCATGACCTTCAGGAATTGATGCAGAGTGAAAGGAACAGAAACAGGAGAACAATGTACACAGAGACTGATACACTGTGGTACAATTGCATGTAATGGACTTCTCCATTAGAGGCAATGCAATGATCCAGAACAATTTGGAGGGATTTATGAGAACGAAGACATTCAGAGGAAAAACTGTGGGAGAAGAAACACAGAAGAAAAACAACTTCTTGATCACATGGGTTGATGGGGACATGACTGGGGATGTAGACTCTAAATGATCACCCAGTGCAAACATCAATAATATGGAAATAGGTTGTGATCAAGGACAAATGTAAAATCCAGTGGAATTGCGTGTAGGCTATAGGAGGGGGAGGGAAGGGGAGGGAAAGAAAATTACTTGTAACCAAGGAAAAATATTCTAAATTGACTAATTAAATATAATTTTTTAAAAAGAATCAATATTGTCTAGGGGGTAGGCAAGAGGGGATTAAATGACCTGCCCAGAATAACATATCCTGTTATACTTCAGATACATCACCAAATCTGCCCCTTTGAGCTCCTTTCCTGCCTCCCTTCACTAAGAATTATAAAAGTGTAGAAAGCTTAGGAATAAATGGGCTATTCTTAAAATGATAAATAGTATCTATCTAAAACCATCAGCAGGTATCATTTGTAATGGAGATAAGATAGAAGCTTTCCCAATAAGATCAGGGATGAAGCAAGGATTTGAGGCCAAATCTGAACACAGGACCTACTGTCTCTGGGCCTGATTCTCAATCTACTGATCCATCTAGCTGCTTCCCCTCCCCCCATACACATCTTCAATAGCATTTTATTACTGTTGTTTAACTGGACCTATAATTTCAACTGTGTGGGAAGCTATTAGTAAGGTACTACTTCTATCAATGCATACTGGCATCTTCTTTGAAACTTAACCAGAGTAAGAGACACCAAGAAGGTAAATGACTAATCCAGGGTCACTGTGGCTATGTTTCTTGATACTTGAATCCAAATCTTACCGATTGTGAACCCAACTGTTAGCACCATCCTGTCTTTTGAATTTTAATTGTATTTATAGCAAAGATTATATTAAAATAAAAATGACAAAAACAACATTCTAATTACAGTAAGTACCTAAAAATAATATTTGGACAGTCAGGTCCAATCTGTCTTGAATTACCAAGGGAACACCCCTGGTATCCCAGAAAGAATCAGCACTATGCATAATTCCAGCAACAGCATACTTTTTTATACCAAGCTTTAGTATTTCCTATGTTTAACTAAAGCCTTTAAATAAAGATGGCAGAGTAGAAACAGAGAAGTTCAAAGTCAGCATGAGAATCTTCTCAAATCAATCTTAGAATAACACCACAAAATGAATACAGTAGTGAAAGAACCAACAAGGAGACAGAATGAAACAACTTTCAAGAAGAGAAAAACCTAAACGGTAAGCAGAGAATATCTGGGGCACTAGGGTGAGAGGGGAGCACAGAAAGCAAGAGTCCATATTAAGGAGTGAGGAGCAAGTCAAGAGCAAGCCACCCCTACCCCCACTCCACATCTGTTGTTCCAAACCTAAGCTCAAGCCAACATCCAGACCCTGAGACCCTGCCTGGGTAAACTAAAGTCCAACTAACCTTTAGTGAAATCTAGAATTCCAGCCCAGGGCAGTATGTGCTGAAGCAGCCTAATCTGTGTGGGTCTAGGCTGAAACCATGAGTCCCAGTATGGGCCTGTGGTAAGGATATATAGATCCCAGTTTGGGGTAGTGGGTAGACCCAAAGTGGGGGAACTGAGGGTGGGAGGGTACACAAGTACCTCCTGATCAGGCGGAACCCCAGGCCTGGCCAATATACTGTGTGCCTGACAAGATCAAGCCCACAGTGAGACCAAAAGTTTACACCTACACCTGCAACTGAAGACTAAGGACTTCAGCAGTCCCTGACCTGATCAAGCACAGAGTAAGACCAAAGGTTTACACCCAAGTCTGAAGTGAGAATTTCAGCTATCAGGATCTCAAGGGTTAATTGAATCAGCAGTAACTCTCAGCCCACAGTACATCACACCATCCTGGAAGAATAGAAACCCAGAGATAAAGTTATGGGTTCCATCAAGGAAGGACTGAGGTACCCTAACCTCCCAAAACATAAAGCATATCTAATAAAAAGGTAGGAAAAATGAGCAGATAACAAAATAGCACCTACTATAAAGATAATTTATGGACACAAAGAAGGGGACAGTGAAAGCAAATCAAACATATGCAAATTCCAAAAGAAAAATATGGATTGGAAACATTTCTTTTATATTTTTAATCCTTACCTTCTGTCTTAGAAACAATATTTTGTGTATTGGTTCCAAGGCAGAAGAATGGTAAGGGCTAGGCAATGGGGGTTAAGTGACTTGCGCAGGGTAACAAAGCAAGCCAGTGTCTGAGGCCAGATTTGAACCTAGGACCTCCCGTCCCTATGTCTGACTCTCTCAATTCACTAAACCACCTAGCTGGACACAGATACTAGAAGAGCTCAAAAAGGACTGAAAAACAAAAACAAAAACAACTAAGAGAGGCACAGGAAAAGTTAGGAGGAGAAATGAAAGCATGTTTGATCTTACCTCTTTATAGTAGCTTTTGAGCTGTAGATGCAGTTTATTTTAAAAGACTGACTTGAGGAGGTAGTAAAGAGAGAAAGAAGAGTCAAGAAAATTGAGGAAGATTGAGGGTACTCATCACAACCTTTGTGGATTAGCCAGATGGGAAAGGGTAAAAATCATGGTTGGACTGAATATTTAAGAGTATGGCAGCTTTAATTTGCTTCAGACTGCCTAGGAGGCAGTTGGTTGTTTTGTATTTGTCACTAGCTAGCACACGTGGGTCACAGACAAGTATGGGTACATACATTCCTGGTGGCTAAAATCTAAAGTATAAATAGGGGAAGAGTTAATTCCATCTTCAGTTAGTAAACATAACTGAATATGAATGGATGAATTCACCATAAAATGGAAGCAGATAGAAGAGTGGATTAAAAATCAGAATCCCATTATATGTTGTTTACAAGAAACACATGTGAGGCAGTGCAACACACAGATTAAAGGTAAAAGGTCAGAGAATAATTTATTATTAGTCATCTAACGTAAAAAAAAAGCGGGAAGAGCAATCATGATGTCAGATAAAGCTAAAGTAAAAATCTGATTAAAAGAGATAAAGGAAATTATAACTTGCTAAAAAGTACTATAAATAATGAAGTAATATCAACACTCAACATTTATGCACCAAATGTTATAGCATCCAGATTTTTAAAGGAGAAACTAAAGGAGCTTAAGGAGGAAATAGATAGTAAAATCATATTACTGGGGGGCCCTCAACCTTCCCATATCAAGATTAGGTAAACCTAACCAAAAAAATAAATAAGAAAGAAATAAAGGAAAATAAAAATGAAATGTTAGAAAAACTAGAGTTAATAGGTATTTGAAGAAAATTGAATAGGTATAAAAACAAATGTACCAAAGATTAAGAACAAGGAAATGAAAACATCAAAACAAATACAGAAAAGCAGAAATAATAAATGCAACTTTTCCAGATCATAATATGATAAAAATTATAATAAAAGTCCATGGAGAAGTAAATTTAAAATTAATTGGAAATTTAATAATCTAATTTTTCAAACTTGGTAGATCAAAGAACAATTCATAGAAACAATTACTGATTTCACTAAAGAGAATGACAATGAGGAAACAACACCTAGAAATCTATGCAATACAGCCAAAGCAATACTCAGGGGATATTTTATATCCCTGAGTGCCTATATCAACAAAATAAAGAGGGCTGAGATCAATGAATTGAATTGTGCTTGCAACTTAAAAAAATAGAGAGAACAAATTAAAAATTCCCACATAAAAACTAAGTTGGAAATCTTAAAAATCAAAGGAGATATTAATAAAATTGAAAGTAAAGGAACTATTGAACTAATAAAAAACACTAGATGGTACTTAGAAAAAACAAATAAAATAGATAAAGTACTAGTTAATCTATATCAGAATTCTTCACATATTTTCTCTAATCCATTTTTAGAAAATAAAATGCCTTCCTTTAAGTAACCCTCTCCACAATCATGTGGATTTTTTCCCTTTCCTTTCAATAAGCAGCTCCAGTTGCCGGAACAGGTTCCTCATGTCTCTCTCTATAAACATCAGTCAAGACTTTCAGGGTTAAGATGGCTGCAGTGTACAACCAACCAATATAAATTTTTAAAAAATCAGATGAGTGAAAAGACTGCACTGTAGGATGCAACCTTGAAGGTAGGTGGGATTTTGGTATTTCCATGCTATCAGGTGGTTAAATAACTCCCACCAAAATATGAGTTGATGAACCCTTTCCCATTTCATTTAAGGCACCAGAGGGGCCATCTCTAGATTCTCGGGAGCTGACTAAGAAGATTACAGAATTACTCCAGAAGATATGGGACCCCAGGAGGTGGAGGAATGCAGACCTTGGGATCAGAGGTAGAGCACACAGCAGAAGACATGGGGACTTGAAAAAGAGCCTCACGGCAAAAACTGATCCATACTTTGCCCTCCTCACTCAGAATTCTGGCTGGGAAGGGAAAGGAAAAACCAACAATGCAAAGGCCAGCAATAGCCAAGAAATACAATCTTCAGCCACCAAAAAGAACAAGAGAAAGGCATTGACCCTGAATAATATTTATGTAGAAAAATTCCAGACTACAGAGGAAACAACAGAGGATGACAAAAAAGGAAACACATCCAAACCTTCTTAAAAAAATGGAAATTGGTCACAAGCTTTTGAGGAGATTAACTTCACAACGATGAACCAAATGAGAAAGGCAGAAGAAACTGGCAAGAAAAGTGGGAAAGAGTTCAAAAAGAAAAGAACAGATTAAAAGACACAAGTACCTACTTGGGAAAAGAAGCCCAGAAATCAAATGAAATGATAAGCAAATTGGAGATGACAATTAAACAGCTGGAAGTCAAGAAAGGCAGGATAGACCAAACCGAAAAGGAAAAGCAAACGATCTTAGTTGAAAACCAGTCTTTAAAGACCAGAATTGGGCAAGCAGAAGTTGATGATCTCACAAGACAGCAAGAACTAATAAAGCAAAGTCAAAAGAAGGAAAAAAAAAGGAAGGAAACAAAAAAATTCACTGAGAAAATTGTTGACTTGGAAAACAGATCCCAGAGAGACAATTTAAGAATCATAGGCCTACCTGAAAACGTGGAAATAAACAGAAATCTTGACACCACACTACAAGAAATTATCCAAGAAAACTACATGGATGTTTTTTAACAAAAGGGAAAAATAAACATTGAAAGAATCCATAGATCACCCTCTCTACATTAAATCGTCAAAAGACAATCCCCAGGAATGAAATTACCAAATTCAAAAGCTTCCAAACTAAGAAAATATTATGAGAAGTCAGAAAGAGACAATTCAAATATTAATGGGCAGGAATCAGAATTACACAGGACCTGGCAGCCTCCACACTAAAGGACCACAAGGCTTGGAATATGATATTCAGAAAGGCAAGAGAATTGGGTCTACAACCAAGGATCACCTACCCATCAAAACTGACTCTATACTTTCAGGGGAAAGTATGAGCATTCAACCAAATAGAAGATTTCCCAGTATTTATAAAGAAAAGACCAGAACTAAACGGAAAGTTTGACATCCAAACACAAAAATCAAGAGAAACACGAAAAGGTAAATAAGAGAGGGGAAAGAAAAAAAATTAATTTTTTAAGGGTTTCAATAAGGTTAAATTGTTTATATTCCTATATGGAAAATTTTATTTGTAAGTCTCAAAAATTGTATTCACTATTATAATAGTTATAAGAATTATTCATAGGTACAGGTTGGGGTACTAAGGGGTCTAAAATGATATGCAAAAAAAGAAATGGGTGGAGGGGGAGCAGAAGATGGCACCCAAGAGAAATTTGAAGGAATAAGAAAAACAGGATAATCTATACCACACAAAGAGGTGCATGGGAAGGGGAGGGGAAGAACACTATTATAAAAGGGAGAGGAAGAGAATGCTAATAGGTAATACTAAAACCTTATTCTCAGTGGAATATATTTTTGAGAGGGTAGAGCATCTAGATCCATTGGGGTATTGAATTCTATCTTGCCCTATAGGGAAGTTGAGAGGGGAAAAACCAAGTGGGGAAGTGGATGGAGAGTACAAAAAGGGAGGGAAAGAGATGGGGGAGGGAATTTAATAGATCCAAAAATAGTAACAAGAGGGGAATAAAAAGGGAGGGGGCAGAAAGGGAAGCAAAATAAGGGTGGGGATTAGTAGGACTGATTAAAAGCAAACCACTGGTTTAAAAGGAAAGAGTGAAAGAAGAAAGGATAGAACTAGGAGAGGAATACACAGGTGGTAAGCATAACTCTGAATGTGAATGGGATGAACTCACCGATAAAATAGAAGCAAATAGCAGAGTGGATTAGAAAGCAAAATCCTACCATATGTTGTCTACAAGAAACACACATGAAGTGGGTAGAAACACACAAGGTTAAAGGTTAGAGACTGGAATAAAATCTATTGGGCATCAGCTGAGAAAAAGAAGATAGGAGTAGCAATCATGCATTCTGAAAAAGCCAAAGTAAAAATATATCTGATTAGAAGAGATACAACCTGATAAAAGGCAGTATAGAGAATGAGGAAATATTAGTACTCAACATGTATGCACCAAATGGTATAGCATCCAAATTTTTCAAGAAGAAACTATTGAAGCTTAAGGAGTAAATAGACAATAAAACTATAGTAGTGGGAGAACTGAACTTTCCTCTATAGGATCTAGATAAATCAAACCAAAAAATAAATGAGAAAAAGGTAAGAGATATGAATGAAATCTTGGAAAAAATACTTAATAAATATATGGAGAAAAATGAATAGGGACAAAAAAGACTATACCTTCCTTTCAGTAGCACATGGTATATTCACAAAAACTAACAATGTACTAGGGCATAAAACAAATGCAAAAAAGCAGAAATAATAAATGCAACCTTTTCAGATCATAATGCAATAAAAATAATAATTAGCTTACTGGAGAGGCAAATCAAAAATTAATTAGAAGTGAAATAATGTGATTCTCCAAAATTGGTTGGTTAAAGAACAAATTATACAAACAATAAATTCATTGAAGACAATGACAATGAGGAAACATCATATCAAAATCTATGGGATACAGCCAAAGGAGTACTCAGGGGGGAAATTATATCCCTTGAGTGCATAAATTAACAAATCAGAGAGGGAAGAGGTTAATGAATGGGGCATGGAAATTAAAAAAACAGAAACTAAAAAGAGAACAAATTAAAAACAAACTAAATTAGAAATCCTAAAAATTCAGGGAGAAATTAATACAATTGAAAGTGAACTACTGAATAAATAAGACTAGAAGTTGGTACTTTGAAAAAACAAAATAGTGAAAGTGCTGGTTATTCTAATTTTTAAAAAAGGAAAGAAGAAAACCAAATTGACAGTATCCAAGATGAAAAGGGAGACCAGACTTCACCTCTAATGAAGAGAAAATTAAGGTAATTATTAAAAATTATTTTGCCCAATTATATGGCAATAAATACATCAATCTAGGTGATATGGATGAATATTTACAAAAAATATGAATTACCTAGATTAACAGAAGAAGAAATAAAATACTTAATAAATCAATCTCAGAAAAAGAAATTGAGAGGCAACTAGGTAGCTCAGTGGATTGAGAGTCAGGCCTAGAGACGGAGGTCCTAGGTTCAAGTCTGGCCTTGGACACTTCCCAGCTGTGAGACCCTGGGCAAGTCACTTGACCCCCATTGCCTAGCCCTTACCACTCTCTTCTGCCTTGGAGCCAATACACAGTATTGACACCAAGACGGAAGGTAAGGGTTTAAGAAAAAAAAAGAAATTGAACAAGTCATCAAAGAACTCCCTAAGAAAAAATTCCCAGGGATAGATGGATTCACAAGTGAATTATATCAAACATTTAAAGAACAACTAATCCCAATAAAACAAAAATTATTTGATGAAATAAGAAAAGGAGATCTACAAAATTCCTTTTATGACACAAATATGGTACTGATAAAGCCAGGCAGATCAAAAATAGAGAAAGAAAACTACAGACCAATCTCCTTAATAAACATAGATGCAAAATTCTTAAACAGAATACAAGCAAAAAGACTCCAGCAAGTGATTATGAAGGTTATTTCATTATGAGCAGGTAGGATTTAGACCAGGAATGTAAGGATGGTTCAGTATTAGGAAAACCTTATAGTGAAACTAGAACTTTAAGCTAAGTCTATTTTAAGATCTTAATAAAAAAAGTGTTAAGTAACTACAAAGATTAAATTAATCACAAAAAGGTTAAGTAACTCGCAAAAAGTGAACTTAACAAAGAAGTGTTAAGTAACTAAAGATATAATTTAATCAAAGAAGATGAGAACTAAAAAGAATAGGCATTTAGAGGAGGAGACACAAGGGTGAAAGGTCTATATATTGATTCATTTCCTCTCTCCAGTACCTTTGTGGCAGAGAGTTGGCTGATAGCAGCGTGCTGGGATTTTGGCATCTTAGCATGGCTACAAGCTATTGTCTGGTTCAGTGGTGAGTTTCTGGCTGAGTTTTCCTCCTTTACTTTCCAACTTTATCCTCTTAGAAGCCTCTAATCTTCTTCAAAGACCTAGAGGCAGGGATTTTTAAACTCCCCCTGGCACAGGCCAAGCAGGAATAATCTTATCTCCTCTTCCCTCCTTCTCCTTAAATTTCTTCCTTCTATATTAATTAAATTACCATAAATTTCCAGACTGACTATGGGTATTTTATTTGGGATTTTCCCTGGCAACCAATTAAATCTAGATTTTAAGTCACAACCCTAAAATTATCTTGACAAGATGATATGATGGTCTACTTAAAGAATCCCAGAGAATTAACTAAATAGCTCATAGAAATAATCAACAACTTTAGAAAAGATGCAGAGTACAAAAAACCCCCCACATAAATCATCAACGCTTCTATATATTTCAAATACATCCCAACAGCAAGAGTTAAAAGAGAAATTCCATTTAAAATCACCCTAGACAATATAAAACACTTAGGAAACTATTTGCCAAGATAAACATGGGAATTATATGAACACAACTACAAAACACTTTCCACACAATTAAAACTACATCTAAACAATTAGAAAAACATTAATTGCTCATGGGTAAGATGAGCTAACATAATAAAAAGGACAATCCTACCCAGATTAATTTACTTATTCAGTGCCATACCTATCAAACTACCAAAAAATGTTTTTACTGAATTAGAAAAAACTATAACAAAGTTCATTTAGAAGAACAAAAAATCAAGAATATCAAGGGAAATCATGAAAAAAATGTGGAGGGGGCCTAGCAATACCAGATCTTAAAAAGTACTATAAAGCAGTGGTCACCAATACAATATGGTAGTGGTTAAGAGACAGAAGAGAGGATCAGTGGAATAGACTTGGGGTAAATGATCTTAGCAAAATAGTGTCTGAATGATAAACCCAAAGATCCTAGCTTTTGGGACAAAAATCCATTATTTGACAAAAACTGCTGGAAAAATAGGAAAACAGTATGGGAGAGATTAGGTTTAGATCAACATCTTATACTCTATACTAAGATAAATTGATAATGGGTGAATAACTTGAATATAAAGAAGAAAATATAAGTAAATTAGGTGAAAACAGAATAGTTGGGAAAGGGAAGATTTTAATACCAAACAAAAATTTGAAAAAATTACAAAATGTAAATTAAATAATTTTGATTAAATTAAATGAAAAAGTTTTTATACAAACAAAACCAATGCAACCACAATTAGAAGGGAAGCAACAAACTGGGGGAAAATCCTTATAACAAAAACCTCTGGCAAAGGTCTAATTACTCAAATAGATAAGGAGCTCAATCAATTGTACAAAAATATCAAACCATTCCCCAATTGATGAATGGGCAAGTGACATGAACGGACAATTTTCGGTTAAAAGAAATCAAAACTAGCAAATGAAAAAGTGTTCTAAATCTCTTGTAAGCAAAGAAATGCAAATCAGAATAACTCTGAGGTACCACCTCACATTTAGCAAGTTGGCTAATATGACAGCAAAGGAAGAGAATAAATGTTGGAGGAGATGTGTTAAAATTGGGACATTAATGCATTGCTGGTAGAGTTGTGAATTGATCCAACCATTTTGGAGGGCAATTTGGAACTATGCCCAAAGGGCACTAAAAGACCACCTGCCCTTTGATCCAGCCATACCATGGATGGGTTTATACCCCAAGGAGATAATAAGGAAAAGCCTTGTAAAAAAATATTTATAGCCACGCACTTTGTGGTGGCAAAAAATTGGGAAATGAGGGGATGCCCTTCCATTGGGGAATGGCAGAACATATGTGGTATCTGCTGTTGATAGAATAATATTGTGCTAAAAGGAATAATGAACTGGAAGAATTCCATGTGGACTGGAACAACCTTCAGGAATTGATGCAGAGTGAAAGGAACAGAACCAGGAGAACGTTATACACAGAGATGGATACACTGTGGCACAATCAAATGTAACAGATTTCTCTACCAGCAGCAATGCAATGATCCAGGACAATTCTGAGGGACTTATGAGAAGGAATGCTATTTACATCCAGAGAAAGAACTGTGGGAGTAGAAACAGGGAAGAAAAACAACTGCTTGATCACATGAGTCAATGGGGATATGATTAGTGATGTAGACTCTAAATGATCACCCTAATGCAAATATGGCAACAGGTCTTGGTCAATCATATGTAAAATCCAGTGGAATTCAGCTTTGGCTACGGGAGGGAGTGTTGGAGGAGAGGAAGGAAAGAACAGAAATCATGTAACCAATTTTGTTAGGGAGATAATTTTGCTATGAAGTAAGACTGTATTCCAAATGTAAATCTTATAATCACCTTTACCTTTTCCACATTTAACAATTACAGATTTTAAAATTTATCAGAATCCAAATCTAATTATAACTCTCCTCTACTACCATTGTTTCAAGATGAAAATACGGGGGGGGCAAAAGAGATAAATGAAAGTGAAAAGTGCAATGGAAATCAGCATAAGCACAGCTCTGTAAAGAAAGCTCAAAAGAATGAAGTAAATAAAAAAACCAAGAAATAGCAACATTCTTCCTACAATCCCTAACGGTTTACAAATTGCTTTCCTCAAATAAAAAAACATGAGGTAAGCAACACAAGTAATATAATACCCATTTTGAATATGAGGGAATTGAAGTTGAAACCTGATAAGAGACTTGTCCATGATCATACCTCAAGTTAACTGTCAGAGTAGACGGAACCAGAAGAGATTGCCTAGTTTAATTCTTTGGCTCCTGGCTACTTATTGTCTTGCTCTAATACCCAGGGCAGTTATTAAAGTTCTTTACATTTATACTGCCCCTCAGTAACTCTTCCAGCATTTGTGTCCCAGTGTTACTACTCTTACAGCCAAGCAGCTCTTCCTTTTATCTCTAAATGAATCTTTCTATTGCTTTGTCTTTTTCAGAGATGGATAACTGGTCAGCATTTTCTCCATAAGAACATGAAGGATTAAGTTGTCTTTTTCTAGACTAAAACTATAAAAAATTATAGGTGAGTCATAAGAAGATCCCAACTTGTGATTCAGAGTTTATGTTCATGATTCTTTTTTGTTGCTCTTTTGGAGCAACTAATTGGTGTAGTGGATATTGTCAAACCTGAAAGAAGGAAGATTCATTTTCCTGAGTTTAAATCTAATCTTAGACACTTACTGCCTTTGTGTCCTTGGGCAAGTCACTTAACCCTATTTATCTTAGTTCTCATCTGTGAAATGAGCAAGAGAAGGAAATGGCAAAACCACTAGTATCTTTGCCAAGAAAATCTGAAACAGAATCACAAAGAATTAGACAAGACTGAACAACTTACTTCAAAAAAAGATCACCCTGATGTAATCCACTTAGGAACTCAGTGGGATATATCTAGCACACATAACTTCATAAATGAATACACCCTAAATTGTAAGAAATGCATACTTACATTTTGTGTCACTTTAGACATCTTAGAAGAATTTCATTTATTCATCTTTGGGATGGTATGTTCACAGTTTATGCTATTCCAGAAAAGGAAAGGTGCTATACTATTTGCTCTAGCACACATTTTCAAAATTCACTCAACTTTAAAAACTTCATAACCAATGAACAGAAATTTAACAGAATTTAAATAGAATTTAGCCTGCAATTGCTATTTTCAAAAAGACATAACCAAAAAATATCATGAAAGGAATGTAAATCTATTTACTTTCATAAAGATGGCACAGTAGATAAAAGTGCCTGGCTTGGCATCAAGACCACCTGAGTTCTAAAATGAGGGGATGCCCTTCAATTGAGGAATGGCTAAACAAATTGTGGTATATGTTGGTGATGGAATACTATTGTGTCAAAGGAATAATGAATTGGAGGAATTCCATGGAGACTGGAACAACCTCCAGGAAGTGATGCAGAGCAAAAGGAGCAGAACCAGGAAAACATTGTACACAAAGACTGACACACTGTGGTAACAATCGAACGTAATGGACTTCTCCATTAGTGGCAAAGCAATGTCCCTGAACAATCTGCAGGGATATAGGAGAAAAAAACACTATCCACAAGCAGAGCACAAACTGTGGGAGTAAAAAAAACTGAGAAAAGGCAACTGCTTGACTACAGGGGTTGAGGGGATATGATTGAGGACTCTAAATGAACATCCTAATGCAAATACCAACAACATGGAAATGGGTTCGGATCAAGGACACATGTGATACCCAGTGGAATCCAGCATTGGCTATGGGAGGGGTGTTGGGAGGGGGGGGAAGGAAAAGAAAATGATCTTTGTTTCCAATGAATAATGTTTGAAAATGACCAAATAAAATAATGTTTAAAAGTAAAAAAAGACCACCTGAGTTCTGATTGGCCAATATGACACTAAAGGAAAATTATAAATGTTGGAGGGAATGTGGCAAAATTGGGACACTAAGGTATTGCTGGTAGAGTTATGAACTGAACCAACCATTCTGTTCAGCAATTTGGAAGTATGCCCAAAGGACTATAAAAGAATACATACTTTTTGATCTTTTTGATCTACTGGGTCTGTATCCAAAAAGAGATTTTTAAAAATGGGAAAGGATCTGTTTGTACGAGAACATTTATAGCTGCTCTTTTTGTGGTGGCAAAGAATTGGAAACATCAATTGGGGAATGGCTGAACAAATTGTGATATATGATGATGATGAAATACTATTGTGTTATAAGGAATGATGAATAGAATGATTTAGAAAGCTGGAAAGACCTATTGTGAACTGATAAAGAGGAAAATAAGCAGAACCAGAAGATCATTATACACAATAACTGAGATATTGTGGAACAATCAAATATGATAGACTTTGCTACTAATAGCAATACAATGATTCAGTGCAATTCTGAGGATTTATAAAAAGAATGCTATCCACCTCCAGAAAAAAAAAAAACTGTTGGAATAGAAATGCAGATGAAAACATATAATTTATCACTTGTTTAGTTGGGTATATGTTTTGGGGTTTTGGTTCTATAAGAAATATATTTTTGCATAATAATACATCTGTAACCCAGACTGTAATGCTTCTCAGTTCTGGGGAGTGGGGAAGAAGACAATGTATCATATAACTTTGGAAAACTTATGTGAAATTTATTAAAATAAAAAAAATTTCAAAAACAAAAAATGTGGGGGGGGGGGATCTGAGTTCTAATCTAGACTCAGATACTTACTATCTGTATCACACTGGGTAAGTCATTTAAGATGTTTGCCTCAGTTTTCTCATTTGTAAAATGGAGACAATTATAGCACAGTATCTGGTACATAGAAATTATATAAATATTAGATATTATTAGTAGCATATATACAAAAAGTCTGGAAAATGTAAAAAGTAAAATATAAAACTTTACTATAAAATACAAATTCCATGCTTAATATAATTTGCCTTCCTATTTTTTAATTTATATACTAAGTAGGATCAGACAAAGGTAACACAAGACACATAAAAAGGTATGTGACACAGTAAAGAGTTGGCCTCAGTTAGGTTGATGTGTGTTCAAAGTTACCTTCTCAAACTACCTCTAAATAAATTCCTCAGCAACTCAGGAGAGATGTCCAGAACAGCTGCTAATCGGGATTGAATGAGTTTCCTTACTGTGAATTTCCTACAAAGGGAAATCCTGGGTCCCAATATAAAAAAAAATGATATTTTAATTTAGGATGCTTTATTAGTTTCTTTGGTAGATTTTTCCATTTAATTATTTACTGCTTTGGCTAACAATCAAATCTGCAGAGACAAATTTTGTCAAATTAGCAGAGTGATGGTGAGCTCCTCTTCACAAATTCTTCCAATAGATTCAGAAAATGCACTAGGCCAAATTCTGATAGTGAAATCCAGAAAAAGTCACAGTGAATTCTTGGTTCATCCAAGTTCAGTACAGGTAGATAAGAGAAGTCTCCAAACCCTGAATTTGAATCTTGAAAGTGCCCAGGGAGAAGCTAAGGCAAGAGGAGGTTAGTCTAAGGTCTATATTAGGACAACCTGAAACTCACAGGGGGGCACTATGCCAAATGATAGTTTTGTTGCCCACTATGTAATCTTGGGCTACAAATCCAGTGTGGAATGAAAAGCGGACCTCTGTGCAGAACAGTAGCTTTGCTGGGTTTGGAGGTTCTGGGAGGTATAAGGAGAAAAATGAAGTTTGGAAGCCAGTAGCAGCAACTTGGTGCCTCAGTCCTCAGGCCCAAAAGCAGTGTAATAATATGGCCAATGTCTAGTCCAGCTTGCAAAGGAATAACCAGTGAGGGAATTTCAAACCAAAGGGTAACCTGCCACTCTGAGTCAACACAGCTTTCCTACTAGTGAATAGTTAAGAAGCAGTCAATTAAAAACAAAAACGAAAACTTACCTTCCATCTTAGTTTTGACACTAAGTATTGGTTCCAAAGCAAGATAAGAGGGCTAGGCAATTGGAGTTAAGTGACTTACCCAGGTTCACACATAGATAGAAAATATCTGAGGTCACATTTGAACTCTGGACCTCCCATCTCCAGGCCTGGCTCTTTATTCACTCAGTTACTTAGCTTTCCTAAAGTAGTCTACTCTTGCTCACACTGAAACTCTGGTAAAGAATTTAGTGTTCAGACAAACGTAGGAACCTTTTTGATCCAGGATCAGACAACTTAGGGAGCACTAAAAGATTATAGGCCCACAGTATGTCTCTGAGCTCAGATAATAACACATAATCAAAACACTGAGAATGTAGTAAAAAGACAACTGTAGCCCTAAAATCAAGTCTGAAATCAGGAAGTAATCTAGTAAACAAAAAAAAAAGTACCCTACCATAATGAATTATGATTATAGTAGCAGAGATACTCAAAACACAATTCCATTAGGAAACAATGACTCCAAAACACCTACAAACATTGCCTCATAGAAAAACAGAACCTAGGCCCAAATTTAACTAAAGTTTAGGAAAAAAAAAAGGTAAAAACTGTTTCTATTCATGGAATGACGGCACTACAGGTAAAACTAGAAAATAAATGAAAGCAGGATAGCTCGGTATTACTATGGATAGAGCCAGGCTTGGATTCTGGAAGTCTTGGGTTGAAATGTAGCTTCAGATACTTCCTACCTTTTGACCCTGGGCAAATCACTTAACCCCAAATGCCTAGCCCCTACTGCTCTGAATTTAGTACTGATTCTGAGACAGAAGGTAAGAGTTTGAAAAAATGGTAAAGAAAAAAAACTGAGAGCTATACAATAAAAAATTGAAAAGGGTGTTTTATAAAGCAGTGGTCATCAAAACAATATGGTACTGGCTAAGAGATAGAAGGGTGGATCAGTAGTATAGATTATGGGTAAATGACCTCAGCAAGCTAGTGTTCAATAAATCCAAAGATCCCAGCTTTGGGGGCAAGAACTCGTTATTTAACAAAAACAAAAAAAAAAAAACAAAAATGCTGGAAAAACTGGAAAACAATGTGGGAAGAATTAGGTTTAATACAATAGTCTCACACCCTATACCAAGATATTCAAAATGAGTAAATAACTTAAATATAAATTTTAAAAATCATAAATAAATTAGGCAAACATAGCATGGTATACCTGTCAGATCTATGGGAAAGTAAGGAATTTAAGACCAAGCAAGAGATGGAGAACGTTTCAAGATGTAAAATGAATAATTTTGGTTACAGTTGTCCCTCGCTATATCTCGGTTCACTTATCACGTCTTCAATGTGTCAAAGGTTTGTTTTTTTCCTTAATCTAATTCTAAATTGTGGCATTATATTTATCGCAGCACACTATTGGAGGGAATGAAAGGAGACCAACCATACTGCTGTGTTATGTATCCTGGGTGCTGATTGGCTCAGTGACTGTAGGTTAATAAGAGTGGGAAAGTTTTATAGGAGTGGAAAGGGTTTATAAAGACTTAAAATATACACAATAAAATAAATATAACACCACTATTTCACAGATTTTCGTAGACCTATAGTAGGAGTCTCTGGAATGCAACTCCCATGATAGATGAGGGATCACTATGTATTAAATTAAAATGGTTTTGTACAAACAAAACCAATGCAACCTAAATTAGAAGGGAAGCAACAAATTGGGAAGAAAATTATAACAAACTTCTCTGACAAAGGTCTATTTTTCCCAAATATATAAGGAACAGTCAAATTTGCAAGAAATCAAGCCATTCCTCAATTGATAAATGGTCAAAGGGTATGAATAGGCATTTTTCAGATGAAGAAATCAAAACTATCAATAATCAGATGAAAGTGTTCTAAATCCCTCCTGATGAAATGTAAATCAAAACAAGTCTGAGATACCACCTCATACCTAGCAAATTGACCAATATAGCAATAAAGAAAAATAACAAATGTTGGAGGGAATGGGGCAAAATTGTGACACTAAAGTATTGCTGGTGAAGTTGTGAACTGATCCAACCATTCTGGAAGCCAATTTGCAATGGGTTTTATTTACATGGAGCTTTAAAAATTTTAAGGGAAACAAAATTATCTATTTCATTTTCTGTAATGTTCTCTGTCTGAGGACATTCCTACCCTCATCCACCCCCTCCACCCAGCAGCCCAATGGGAGTACCTTCTCCCTCCCCTGTGTGAAGTAAGGGGTGGGAGTAAGCTCAGCACTTGGTCTAGGAGGGGTGGGAGCTGGCATTCTGTCTCTAAAGGGTTCATCATCAATGGTCTAGAGTTATTTTGAATGGAATTTCCTTTTCTATCTCTTGCTGCTGGATTTTGTTGATCATAAATTCTTCCCTATTTCATAAATCTGACAGGGAAACTTTTTCATGTTCCCCTAATTTATGTTGTCATCCTTTTTTCTATATCAAATATCTATACTTTGACTTTATCCTAGTGTGTGGTGTGACTTCTTGGTCCATGCCTGAACTCTGTCATTCTGTTTTTCAGTTTTCCTAGCAGTTTTTGTCAAATTGCGAGTTCTTTCCCAAAAAACTTAGATCTTTGAATTTATCAAACTAATGAACATTAACTATGAAGATTTAATCTATTCCATTGATCCACCACTTCTATTTCTTAGCCAGTACCAGATTATTTTGATTACCACTTTACAGAATAATTTAAGATGTACAGCCAGATCTTTCTTCCTTTTTATTTTTCTGATTATTTCCCTTGATATTCTTGGCCTTTTTTTCTTCCAGATGAACTTTGCTCTTATTTTTTCAATTTCAAAAATAATTTTTGGGTATTTTGATTGGTATGGCACTGAACAAGTAAATTAATTTAGATAGGAGTGTCATTTTCACTATATTGGTTCAGCCTATCCATGAGGAATTAATATTTTCCCAATTGTTTAGGTCCAATTTTATTTTCACGAAATGTGTTTTATAATTGTGTTCATATACTTGCCAAGTTTATTTTGGTGGGTATGCCTTTATTGTCTAGAGCAGTAATGGTAAACTTATAGCACAGGTGAGAAGGGTGGAACACAGAATGCTCTCTGTGGGCACAGGGCTGCCCTTCTGCCCACTGAAATGTAGAGGGACTCAGGTGGAGCTGCTCCCCTCCCCCCCTCTCCACCATGCATGATGACGGTTTTTCACATCCCCACCCCTCTGCCCAGCAGTCCAGTAGGAGTGCACAGGGAGTAAGGTAGGCAGCTTACAAACAGCAGAGCTGGAGGAAAGCAGGGCACTCAGACCATTCCCCTCTTCCTCTCTACACTTGCTGAGGACATTCCTAACCTCATCCACCCCTCCACCCAACAGCCCAATGGGAGCACTTTCTCCCTCCCCTGTGTGAAGTAAGGGGTGGGAGTAAGCTCAGCACTTGGTCTAGGAGGGGTGGGGTAAGGGTGGGGCCTGGCATTCTGTCTCTAAAGGTCTATAAGTCTATGGTCTAGAGTTATTTTGAATGGAACTTCCTTTTCTATCTCTTGCTGTTGGATTTTGTTGGTGGTAAATAGAAATACTGATGGTTTTGTGGGCTTATTTTCTTAGGGAATTCTTTGGTTTGTTCAATTTCTTTTTCTGTGATGGTGTTAAGTATTCTATTTCCTCTTTTGTTAATCAAGATAGTTTATAAGTATTTCTCTATTTCACTTAGGTTGTCAGGTTTATTGTCATGTAGTTGGGCAAAATAATTTATAATGATTGCTTCAATTTTTTTCTGCATTTGTGATTTCATTTTTTTTTTTCATTTCTGATACTGGAAATTTGGTTTTCTGTCTTTCAATTTAACCAATGGTCTACATATTTTATTTATTTATTTATAGAAAACCAGCCCATTTTTTTTATTTTCAATTTTATTTTATTTGGCTGCATTCCATAAATCTTGATATGCTCAGTCTCTTCATTTTCATTTTCTTTAACAAAATTAGTTATCTGTAACTTGTCCTTTGACCCATTTGTTCTTTAGGATAAAACTGTTCAGTTTCCAACTAATTTTTACAGTCTGAAAAGTAGGTATCTAAAAGCTTTTCTACATTTGGATGGGACATTTTTATGCCCTATTTATATAAGTCAATTTTGTGCCATGTACTGCTGAGAAAAAGTGGATTCCTTTCTATTTCCATTCAGTTTTCTCCAGATCTATCACAACCAGCTTTTCTAAAGTTCTATTTAACTCAACTTCTTTCCTGTTTAATTTTGGTTGGATTTATCTACTTCTGAGAGAAGTTTGAGTTCCCCATTAATAGTGGTTTATTATCCATTTCCTTCTATAATTCATGTATCATTTCTTTGAGGAATCTGGATGCATTAATGGATATAAGTGTATTGATTTAAAATCCTGAACCCTAGAGACTATATTTCCACAATCCCCTTTTCCTTTTCCTGTTTGTGCATCTCCTTATATAGATGAGGTTTTGGAGTTTCCGTTTCCACCCACGCCGGATCGCTTGGTACAACCGGTAAGGAGGGAGTGTTTTGGGTGCTTGCTGGAGTTTTTTCTTAATTCCTCTTTGCTCTAAGTCGATTTTAATAAATAGTATTAAAATAATACTTGGAGTATTGAATATTAACTTTAATCTTTATATATGTACATAATATCGATATTGTTTCATTGTCTATAAGTATCTTTCATTATGATGTAATTTCCTTATCTCTTAATTAGATCAAATTTTACTTTTACCTTGTCTGAGATCATGATTTTTTTTACTTTAGCTGAGGCATAGCAGATTCTGTTCTAGTCTCTTTTTTTTTCATTCTGTGTGTCTCCCTGTTTTAAATGTTTCTTGTAGACTGTATATTGTGGGATTATGGTTTTTAATACACTGTTACCTTTTTATATTTTATGGGTAAGTTCATCCCTTTCACATTCACAATTTTGATTACCAGTTGTGTTTCCTTCCATTTTATTTTCCCCATTTATTCTTTTCTCTTTCTACTTTTGGGCTTTCCCTATTCATTAATGTTTTGTTTGCAATGACCACCTCCCTTCTAGTTCTCCCTCCTTTTTGTCCACTACCCCCTCCTTTCTTCTCTTACTTCCCTATAGGGTAAGACAGATTTCTATAGCTGGCTGAGCATGGGAGTTATTTCCACTTTGAGCTAGTTTTGATGAGAATAAGGTTCAAGTATTGCCACTCCTTACCTCCAATCTTCTCCACTGTACTTGCCTCTTAATAAGAGGTGTAGTTTACCTCCTTTCTATCTCTCCTTTTTCTTTTCTCCCTATGGAAATGTGAAATCCCCTACCCTTTTATGACTATTTTTAGCAATAGCTGTTATTTTAGCACTAGTTGTTAATTTAGCATTAGCTATTTTCTTGCTTAACAGTTTGCATATGTGGCTCTAGCATACACAAATGTGACTCTAGCATGGGTAAGTGAGTGTTAGATCGAATGTCAGCATAGGTCAAGCTAGTGTCAGATGCGATTCTCAATGTTAGCATAGGTCAGCTAGTGTCAGATGTGATTCTCTTAGTATCATTATGCAAGAATCATTCTAAAAATAGGTATCAGTTAACATTTCTGATTTTAGTGATATTCTGCACTTAAATTTTTAGTACACTCCCTTTTAGCTGATTTAGCAACTATTTAGAACTGAATATTTTCTTATGTGTCTGTTCTGTAGCCTGTTCTGTCACACATGGCATCTGGAACATCAGTGTTTCTTTTTTAGGTATAAAGAGGAAGCCCTCACAAGGCTCTATGTCTTTGGTCTTGACCAGAGTTCAGCTTTATTATGAGAATGCCTCTCTCAATAAACCTATTTCCTTTTGGCTTGGAGATTTTTTTTTTTTGGAATCTCTGCTAATAAATTTTCTCCACACCTCTTTCCCACCTTGCCTTTTTAAAATATCTTAGCCCATCTTATTTAGCTTCCTTCCTTCTATGTATAAACTTCTTTTCATTGCTCTGATAGTGATAATAGTTCTTAAGTATGTAGGGTACTTCAGGTATCTTTCAAACTTTAAGCACCTTATCTTTATCTAATTCAATTACAAGGTATGAATGTACACAATTCCGCCTTATCAAAACCCTTAAACTTTCACTTAACCTCTTTATGTTTCTCTTGAATGTTGAATTTGCTCATCATTTTTTTTTCTTTTTCAGCTCTGCTTTTTTGGTCAAGAAAGTCTGAAATTCTGCTATTTCATTAAAGGTCATTTTTTCCCCTCGAAATTTATGCTCAGTTTTCCTAGGTATGTAATTCTAGGTCCTCTGCCTTTTGGAATGTCATATTCTAAGTCCTGTATAATCCTGACTGTGGTGTGATGACATTTGAATTATTTGCTTCAAGCTGGTTGCTAGAAGTACTTTTTCCATGGTCGGTGAGATCTGGGATTTGGCTATGAAAGTCCTGGGGTATTTTTTTTTTCCCCGCCCAGGGGGTGATCAATGGATTCTATTTTCTCCTCTTGATCAAGGATATCAAGGCAGTTTTCCCTGATGATTTCTTATAATATTGGTGGCCAGAATCCTTTCCTGATTGTGGCTTTCTGGTATTCTGATGATTCTTAGATTATCTTTTCTTTTTTTCCCTTTTTTTTCCCCAAAAAAAAAGTTAGGTTCCATTAACTTCTATTTGTCCAATTCTAATTTTTAGGAAGTTACTCTCTCCCTGAAGTGTTTGTCTTTCTCTTCCATTTAGTCAATCCTACTCTTAAAGAAGTTTTCTTCAATTATTTTTGTCTCCATTTCCATTTGGTCCATTCTATTCCTTTGGGAATTATTTCCTTTTATGTATTTTTTTGTGTTTCCCTTTCCTTTTGGCCTAGTTTTTAGGGAATTGATTTCTTCAGTGAATCCACCCTCACCCCCCACAGCTGTTGAATTTTTCTGCAATTCTCTTATTATTTAAACTTCTTTTCAAGTTCTTCCAGGGGTTCTTTTGGAGCCTGACATCCTTTCACAATTTCCTTTAAGGCTTCCCCCCCACTTTTTTTTTTTTTTGATACTTATGCTCTTCTGAGTTCAAATATTGGTCTTCCCCTGTAACTTTCTAAGACCATTTTTGGGGGGTCATTTTTCTAGTCATTCCCCCTCAGTGTTCCCTACCCCCACTCCCACCCCAAACACACACTCCTTGTCTCTTTGTTGAGGTACTTCTTTGTTCCTGGGGTGGAACTACTCCAAGCTTGCATAGTACTCTTCACTGGTACTTGGGTAGGCTCGGCTGCTTTTGTTTCTCATGGTGTATCTGTCAAGGAGGTGGCCCTGCTGGCTTCTTCTTACAGCTGTTTTATCCAACTATATTCAGCACCCATGTTAGCCATTCCCCTGTTGTTTCATGGACTGGGTTGGTCCTCACTATGCTGCTTCCCTGCCCTTGCCAAGGGGCTTGGGCTGGGCAGAGCCCTTGCTCTGGGCTCCGCTATCTCAGGCTGTCTGCTGTCATGTGGGAGTACAGATTTCCTGCAGTTTAGGCAGTCCCCCTCCTTTTTCCCTTGTGGCCTCAGAAACTGATGCTTATTAAACTTGAACTTTCAGCACCCTTTCCTCACTTCTGGAAGTACTGGAAACAAAGCTGTACTAGCTGATACAAGAACACAGTACAACAAAAACACCCTCACCTGATTGCCACCCCCCTCGCCCATTCCTCTTTTCAATACCTAAGAGACTAGGATTTTAGGCTAGAGAAATTTGTTCTGCTTCAAAAGACAACATGGAGGCAGACCTTCAAAAGCAAAAGCCTACTGGGATTGTGATAACTCCAAAGTGCCAGCTCTACATCTTTGAACTGCCAATGCCAGAAAGGACAACAGAAAAGGACTAGCTCTGGTACTAGAATAAGGCCCAGGAACTGAGAAACAAAAGGAGGGACAAGTTGAGCAGTAAGTCTCCACTAAGCCTTAAGACAAAAGCTCAGTAACCAGTTGAAACTAGTTTGGGGGCAGAGATCAAGACTAATAGAAGCATGAACTATCCAGTGTAGGAAGAGGCTGAGAATCTTTAACATGAAGCTTCTAAGGAAACCACTTGGTGGTTAGGGGTCAGAGGATGAGATTGTTAGCTGCAAAATGATTTGACTCCATCCCAAAGTTGCAAATTGCTTGGGGGTGAAACCAGTTTAAAAAAGAAGAAAAAAAAAATCTGGCTATTCCTAGAGTCTGACTTTCTGACCAGACGTTACTACTCCACAAGCCAGTTTCCATGGTCCCTTGTGAGTACCTCTACATGGTGGAGCTGAGTGCACACAGACTCCTTGCCTCAAGGATATTGCTACTTTGGTAATTCTCTTTAATTCAAGCTGAAAAGAACAAATAGGTAAAAAGAAAGGAGAAAAAAATACTTTGAGGAAAAAGAAAAACAAAGATTACCGAAGATCTCAGGAAGAAAACTCAATAACTTTGAACATAAGCAGATAAATCAACAGTTAAAATATTAATAAAAGAAGGGAATATGGTTTCCACAGATAGCAAATGTGCTTGGATGCTTGAAAGTAAATACTGCAAAACAAAAGAAAATCAGCCCACACTTGATGAAACAAAGTATTCTGTGGAATGTGAAAACATGAAACCACACTATTCCTAAATGATTAAAAAAATAAATGAAAATTTAATAATTTATAACCTGTAGAGCAAAAATAATGGAGAAAAGCTAGGCTCTCTAACAGCGTCTCACCAAGATTAAAAAAAAAAAAGGATACATTGGTAATACAAATATACAGTAGGGAAATTCAATCTAGAAGAAGCAGAAAACCAATAATGAAAAAGAAAATAATCCAAACTAAAATACTAATCTTTCCAAGATAGAATGACAACCTAAATCTACAAAAGGAGCATGACAAGACAAAAAATCATAATATAATGCAAGAAATAATACAAGAGAACGGCATAGAACTTCTGAACATACAGAAAGAAATTCTAATTGAAAGAATGTATGCAGTCACTCCCAGAAAAAAATGCAAGGCTGTAAACTTCAAGATACATAGAGATTAAATTTAACAATTCAATTCAGAAAAAAACAAGTTCTCCAAAGTAATTAAGGAAAAGGCCTTCAAATACAAAGTTAATGAAATTCAAATACTATAAAAATTATCCTATATCCACAAGTAGGAGGGAATGGAATTATGTGTTTGGAAGACTAATGGAGCTCAAGATGCATCTGAGTTTAATCATACATGAAAAAACAGGAACATTCAGTGATAAAGAGGTATTTGAAACATTTTTAGAGAGAAAAACAGAATTAAAGAATTTATTTACTGCACATGCACATCAAAATACAAAGTTAATAAATGGACATCGGCCTAGCACAGAATGGAAACAGTAAAAGCATAGAATTCAGTAAGAGACCTTTTTTACAAAACAATATTAAGAATACATTGGTGAAGGTGAAGGCAGAAGTACACTGGAAATAACAGTGAAGAGACACAGGCCTGGTGGGGAGCATTATGAGCACAACTAAGTGATACACTATCATCAAGAAAACCAACGTTTTTCATGGGACTAAATTACAACATGTTCCGCCTACTTCTAAGACAAAGGGAGTTGAACTGGAGGCATGTGGAAGAGGGGAGAACATGAACCCAAGAATGCAATTTTTGAGGCAAAGGAAGAAAAAAAGCTAAGAAAAGGTATAGATAAGTGGCAGGGTGCTTATAACTTAACTGGCACTGTTCTGAAGTGAAATTCAATAGAAAAAGGGGAATCCATGCAAAAGATCTATAAGCAGAAACTGGGAGCCTAGAAGAAGTAGATTGCAGTTTTTTTATTGCATGAAGGCTAAGAGATTAGATAGTTACAGAGGTCATGAATCAAAGAATGAGGGATTCCTAGAATAGCAGGGGGTGAGAACTGAAAGTAGTAAGTTGAATGACAGGTCTGATAAATAACAGTAGTTAGCAGCTGGCTGTTCTTGTTTATAAAACAGAGGAGAGGGCAAGCAAGCCTGGGCATGGACATACCAATGGACAGGTCCAGGTGAAAGGAGGGAGTGAAGACACTGCATTAAGGGGGAGGAAGAAGGAGGAGCTCACCCTTAAAGTACTTTTACAGTATATCTCCAGAAAGTAGGCAGAAGGGGAAATTTAAAGACACAACAAAGCTTAAAATTCTGCCTCTACAGGGGCACCAAAAAATTAAAACTTAAAAATCGATGAACAAGACTAGTGGAAAGGGACGGGAGGAAAGGGAAATCTACTCAAGTGAGAGTTAAACAAAGTAGGAAATAATTATATTGTGTAATTAGAATCTGTTACCCTAAAAACTACAATTCCCAGCACCCCACTCTCCTAACATTATGTTGCTGAAGTAGGGAGGATATAAATTTGGCCTCTCGCTTTCTTGTCTTCCTGTCTGGGCTTTGGTGGAGTGGTCTTTTTAAACAGGCAAGGAGAACATGGTCTTAATTTTGTTAAACAATTAGGGGTTTTTTTTGTTTGTTTTTTTTAAAAATCCTTACCTTCTGTCTTGGAGTCAATACTGTGTATTGACTCCAAGGCAGAAGAGTGGTAAGGGCTAGGCAATGGGGGTCAAGTGACTTGCCCAGGGTCACACAGCTAGGAAGTGGCTGAGGCCAGATTTGAACATAGGACCTCCGGTCTCTAGGCATGGTTCTCAATCCACTGAACTACCCAGCTGCCCCCTAGGGTTTTTTTTAACTTCTATTTCCTTTTAAATTCCTTCTTCTTCAAGTGATTATTAATAAACTTTATAAAATTAATACTTGGAGTTGCTGAATACTAACTTAAATCCTACAACATAACCAGATAAAAGTATGAGAGGAAAAGAAACTAATAAGCAAAATCCCGAAGGGAAAGTGGGAACAAATAAGAGAAGCAGAGGAAAAGCCAGTGGAATAGGGCCACCTTTAAAAAAAAAACAACCTGAAGTAAAGGAATAGAAGGGAAAGAAAATCTTAATGAAAAAACTCAATATTAAAATCAGATGAAAGAAAATATAAAACTAAACTCTCATAATTTTAAATGTAAGTCAACATACAACAAACATGTATGCAAAATAAAACAAGGGGAAGGGAATAAATTTACTACAAATCAAGGAAATCCCAAAAAGCATAAGTTGTAATCAAATTACTTGACAAAACAAAATCAAGCATTAAAAAAGAGAGGATGAGAAGGTTAAACAAGGAAACTACATTAGGCTAAAAGGGACTAGAGAAAATCGACCAAAATTAGTAATAATTATATGCTTCAAATGCCTTAGTGTTCCATAAATGAAACACTATCTGAGTTATGAGAAGACATAAATAGTAACAAGAGTGGTAGGAGAATTCAATATTCTACTCTCACTTTTTTTTACAAAAATTAACCATGTGCTAGAACAGATAGATATTGCAAACTAATGTAAAAAGACAGAAATGGCTAATTCATCTTTTACAGATCATATTTCAATAAAAATAAAAATTGGTTCTGTGTCTAAAAATAAAAATGCAGAGCCAAAAGAAGACTGAACAATGAACTTTTAAATAATGAGTAGGTCTTAAAGAACAAATCATAGGAACAATGAATAACTATGTAAAAGAAAATAATGATGAAACAAAAAAATCAAAATTTCTAGGATATAGATAAAGTAGTTCTTGGGGAGGGGAATTATTCAAATATACACATATTAACAAAATAGAAAACAAGAATTAATTAACTGAATATGCATTTAAAAATTAGAAAACCAACAAATAAACCAAAACTAATAATAAAAGATATTAAAAATGAAATTTGAAACAAAAAATCCATAGAAATGGCAAAGGAACTACAAGTTGATTCTTTGAAAATTCTCAAAATTGATAATAAGCATTTAGATAATTTAATTTAAAATAAAGTAGCAAATGAACAAAGTAAAATCAGTGAAATGGGAAGAAATTTTTTTAATCAGAAAATATCATGCATTTATATTTTATCTTTTTAATATCTTTATCTTCTGTTTTAGAATTGATGCTAAGCATCAGTTCCAAGACAGAATAGCAATAAGGACTGGGCAACTGGAGTTAAGTGACTTGCCCAGGGTCACAAAGGCTGTGTTTGAGAGACTAGATTTGAACCCAGACCTCCAATCTGGCTCTACCTAGCTGTAGAATGTACCTAGTAGAATGGGGGAGGGGGACTAATACCCCCAAGAAATCACTCTAATCAGCAAACAGGAGACTTAATAAGATGCTGACAGAGAAAAAGCAATTTTATTTGGAGAAAACAGTGGACAGTCGGCAAGGGGGGAAGGGGAAGGGAAGGAAAAAGTATTCTGCCACACACAAGCTGCTAGCTAGGGGGGAAAATGTCCCCTCTTCTTTAAGTACAATCACAGACTTTTATAATAATCCTGACTCAAGATTCTCCTCCTTTCCTCTATCCAATCCCATGGGGGTGGATGGGTGGGTTGTGACATTTCAAGTCTTGAGGGTGTGATTTTCAACTTTATGTATCCAAGACACCCATGATCAAAAAACCCATGACTATCATGGGATTTTCAGCCTAGGACAATAAAGATACTTATGAAACTCCCTGTTCTTTCTTATCTTACTCCTTTTCCTAAGATTTTTGAAAATAAATCAGGAAAACTAAAAATCTGGGGTGGGGGGGCAGTTTTAGTCTAAGGAATAGTAATACTAAAAAGGGTCTTAAAAATTGGGGTTACAAGCCAAATACTACTCTTGAAAGAATTACACATTAAATCTCATCCCACAAACTATGTAGTTATATGTTAATCAAACTGAAAATATAAAAGAAACAGTAGAATACCTTCAGAAATTTGAAATACTCAAACTATCAGAACAGACTGAAATTTAAAATAATCCCAGAAAAGTAAATAGGTCTACCTATAAAGGAATCAACAAAGGAAAAAACTTTTCAACCTAATGGATTCACAGAATTCCATCAAACTTTAAACATTAAGAAAACAACCAAAGTAATAATTATTTCACATTAAAGCCAAAACATCCAAATCCACATGACTTTCTCAATAGATGAAGGAAAAAAAAACAAACCTTCCATAAAGTGCAACAGTTTTAACCTGAAAAATCTACAAAGTATATGTGAATAAAGACTTTTTTAGAAATATCATTAAAAGTATGTATCTAAAAAGTAAAACCAAATATCGTATTCAATGGCTATATTGTAGAACCCTTTCCAATAAATATGTAAAGAAAGGGAGTAAACAATGGTTAACCATTCTCCCTCCTATTTTATAATACAGTTCTGGAAATGTTAGCAATATCAATAAATAAGAAAAGGCTAAATAAAGATAGGTAAATAGTTGATAAAACTATACCTATTTGCTGATGATTTGATAGTATACTTGCAAAATCCTAGAGAATTAGCAAAGATACTAATCAAACCAATTAGTAATTAAAAGTTGCATATCACAAACATAAGATCTTCAAAAATCAATAGTATGTCTATATAATAATAACAAAACCCAAAAAACAAATAGAGAAAGGAAAATTCCATTCCAAGTAATTACAAAATGCAGAAAAAGTCTGGGAAGCAACCTATCTCCTTAAGCAAGTAAAAAACAACTTAAATAAGCTGAAGGAATATTCAGTACTCACATTTAGGCAATGTTAATAAAATTAAAATGAAAATATTTCCAAAATACATTTATTCTTTTAATGATGTATCAGTCAAATTACAAAGGGGAAGAGGATAACTTGGGAGTAGCTCAGTGTATCTGGAGCCAGACCTAGAGATCGGAGGTCCTAGTTTCAAATATGGCCTCAGACACTTCCTGGCTATGCGACCCTGGGCAATTTACTTAAACTCCATTGGCTAGCTCTTACCACTCTTCTACCTTGGAACCAATACACAGTATTGATTCTAAAGTGGAAAGTAAGGGTTTTAAAAAAATACCAAGGTGATACTTTATTGAATCTGATAATATAAAAACTAAAGATCTAGAATATCAAGGAAAATGATGAAAAGTAGAGGGCTAAGAGAGAATACCCCGGTAGGACTTCCAGTCAAGATGGCAGCTTAGAGAAAGCTAAAGTTCAGAGCTCCAGAAACCCTTCCTTACTGATCTCAAACTGAATGCTCCTAGGGCACCGAAATTCAAAACAAACAACAGAATAGACCCCGGGAATACTCCTCCTGGAACTGGATCAAAAGGTACGGTCCCCCAAAAGTCAGAACCCGAGATCACTCGGATCTAAGGGGTAGGCAAAAGGAAGGTCCCAGGACCCATCCCATAACACTGAATCCAAGGCAGCAGCAGGAACCTCAGGGCAGGCAAAAGGACCTCGGGAGCTGGCTATTCTGAAGGCCACATCCTGAAAACAACCTGACCCAGTCATGGGGGCACCCAGACAGCAGGGAAAAAGAGAGAGATGGGGGGAGTCTGTAGCCCCCTGACCAGATCCTTCCATCTGAGTCTCACTGAAGGTCCCTGCTTCAGGGCATACTCAGTCCAAGGTTAATCCTATCACCAGCCCTCAGAGCTCCGGGAAGCCATGGCCCCTCACCCCTCAGAGAGCAAGGTCCTCTGAAACAACAGTAACCCTCAGGGCAGGCAAAAGGACCTCGGGAGCTGGCTATTCTGAAGGCCACATCCTGAAAACAACCTGACCCAGTCTCGGGGGCACCCAGACAGCAGGGAAACAGAGAGAGACATGAGGAGTCTGTAGCCCCCTGACCAGATCCTTCCATCTGAGTCTCACCGAAGGTCCCTGCCTTAGGGCATACTCAGTCTGAGGTTAATCCTATCACCAGACCTCAGAGCTCCGGGAAGCCATGGCCCCTCCCCTCAGAGTGCAGGCTCCTCTGGCCAGAAAAGGCATTGAAATACATCTGAGAGTGTCAAGCCAGGTGCAGAGCATAGAAGTAAGGTAACAGAGAAGCATCAGGAGGGAACTGAGGAGGGTAGTAACACCAAAACACCAGCAATTCCGAGCTTCCTGGGGAAGACAGTCAATTTGCCTGGGGCTAAAGCCACTGAACACCAGACAGATAACAGAAGAGCCAGCCCCCCTCACACAGATAGAGATGGCAAACAGCACAGAAGCAAAAAAGCCTCAAAACAACAAGAAAAACAAGAAGGGGGCAACTTTGGGCACATTTTATGGAGCAAAATTACAAAATACAGAGGAGATAGAAGAGGGAACACAAGCAAATGCGCCGAAACCTTCCAAAGGAAATGGAAACTCTCTACAAACTTTTGAAGAATTTGAATTGAAAATTATCAAAAAGATGGAAGCCTTCAGGCATGGAAAAGTGGGAATTAATGCAAAAGAATTTCACGCAACTACAAAACCGGTTTGACCAAACTGAAAAGGAAACCCAGGCTTTAAAGGTCAGAATTAGGCAACTGGAAGACAACGAGCAGGTAAAAGAACAAGAATCAATAAAGCAAAGCAAAAAGATCAAGAAATTAGAAGAAAAGACCACAGCTCTGTGGAAAGTTCGATATCGAAAAACAAAGAACATGGAATACCTGAAAAGGTAAATATGATGGAAAGGGAAAAGGAGAAAATTGTTATCTTTTCATTTATTCAAACTCTCTTCTATAAGGACTACATTTATATCAATCTATATATATTAATATACATGTGTATTATATAATATATGTATATATATAATATAAATGTATAAATAGGGGGAAGAGAAAAATCAAATAGAATAATCTTTCTCACACAAAGATTCACACAGGAAGGGGAGGGGAAGAAAATTCCTATAAGAAGGAGAGGAAGAGAGTTTTAACTTAAACCTTACTGTCAGGGAAATCAACTCTGAGAGGGAAAAACATCCAGATCCATTGGGATCTTGAATTCTATCTTACCCAACAAGGGTAGGGAGAAGGAAAAACAAAGGGGGGGAGGGAAGGAGGGAAAACAAAAGGGTAGGGAAGGAGAGGGGGGAGGCGGAGGGAACAAAAAGGGAGGGACTAGAAAGGGAAACATATCAAGGGACGGGACAAGGGGGACTGATTTAAAGTAAATCACTGGATTAAAAGGTTAGAGCTAAAGAAGAAAGGTTAGAATTAGGGAAAGATATCAAAATGCCAGAGAATTCACAAGTCACAATCATAACTTTGAATGTGAATGGGATGAACTCACCCATAAAATGTAGACCAATTGCAGAATGGGTTAGAATCCAAAACCCTACCATATGTTGTCTTCAAGAAACACACATAAGGCGGGTAGACACCCACAAGGTCAGAATTAAAGGATGGAGTAAGACCTTCTGGGCCTCAACTGATAGAAAGAAGGCAGGAGTTGCAATCATGATATCTGATAAAGCCAAAGCAAAAATAGACCTGATTAAAAGGGATAGGGAAGGTAATTATATTTTGTTAAAAGGGACTCTAGATAATGAGGAAATATCACTAATCAACATGTATGCACCAAATAATATAGCACCCAAATTTCTAATGGAGAAACTAGGAGAATTGAAGGAAGAAATAGACAGTAAAACAGTATTAGTGGTAGACTTAAACCAACCATTATCAAATTTAGATAAATCAAATAAAAAAATAAATAAGAGGTAAAAGAAGTGAATGAAATCTTAGAAAAATTAGAGTTAATGGACATATGGAGAAAAATAAATAGGGACAAAAAGGAATACACCTTCTTCTCAGCACCACATGGCACATTCAAAAAGACTGACCATATATTAGGTCACAGAAACATGGCATACAAATGCAGAAAAGCAGAAATAATAAATGCAGCATTTTCAGATCACAAGGCAATAAAAATAATGATCAGTAATGGTACATTGAAAACCAAATAAAAAATTAATTGGAAATTAAACAATATGATACTCCAAAATCGTTTAGTTAGAGAAGAAATCACAGAAAAAATTAATAATTTCATCTAGGAAAATGACAACAGCGAGACATCCTTTCAAACCTTTTGGGACGCAGCCAAAGCAGTAATCAGAGGTAAATTCATATCCCTAAGTGAATATATTAACAAACTATGGAGAGCAGAAATCAATCAATTGGAAATGCAAATAAAAAACCTCGAAAGGGATCAAATTAAAAAACCCCAGCAGAAAACCAAACTAGAAATCCTAAAAATTAAGGGAGAAATTAATAAAATCAAAAGTGATAGAACTATTGATTTAATAAATAAGACAAGAAGCTGGTACTTTGAAAAAACAAACAAAATAGACAAAGTACTGGTCAATCTAATTAAAAAAAGGAAAGAAGAAAAGCAAATTAACAGCATCAAAGATGAAAAGGGGGACATCACCTCCAATGAAGAGGAAATCAAGGCAATCACTAAAAATTACTTTGCCCAATTATATGGCAATAAATACAGCAATCGGGGCAGCTGGGTAGCTCAGTGGATTGAGAACCAGGCCTAGAGACGGGAGGTCCTAGGTTCAAATCCGGCCTCAGCCACTTCCTAGCTGTGTGACCCTGGGCAAGTCACTTGACCCCCATTGCCTAGCCCTTACCACTCTTCTGCCTTGGAGCCAATACACAGTATTGACTCCAAGACGGAAGGTAAGGGTTTAAAAAAAAATAAAAATAAATACAGCAATCTAGGCAATATGGATGAATATATACAAAAATACAAACTGCCTAGACTAACAGAAGAAGAAATAGAATTCTTAAATAATCCCATATGAGAAAATGAAATCCAACAACCCGTCAAAGAACTCCCTAAGAAAAAATCCCCAGGGCTCGACAGATTCAGAAGTGAATTCTATCAAACATTCAGAGAACAGTTAATCCCAATACTATACAAACTATTTGACATAATAAGCAAAGAGGGAATTCTACCAAACTCCTTTTATGACACAAACATTGTACTGATTCCAAAACCAGACAGATCAAAAACAGAGAAAGAAAATTATAGACCAATCTCCCTAATGAATATAGATGCAAAAATCTTAAATAGGATACTAGCAAAAAGACTCCAGCAAGTGATCAGAAGGGTCATCCACCATGATCAAGTACGATTTATACCAGGAATGCAGGGCTCGTTCAAAATTAGGAAAACCATCCACATAATCAACCATATCAACAAGCAAACCAACAAAAATCACATGATTATTTTAATAGAGGCAGAAAAAGCCTTTGATAAAATACAACATCCATTCCTATTGAAAACACTAGAAAGCATAGGAAAAGGAGGGTCATTCCTAAAAATAATAAACAGTATATATCTAAAACCATCAGCCAATATCATCTGCAATGGGGATAAACTAAATGCATTCCCAATAAGATCAGGAGTGAAACAAGGATGCCCATTATCACCTCTACTATTTGACATTGTACTAGAAACACTAGCAGTAGAAATTAGAGAAGAAAAAGAAATTGAAGGCATCAAAATAGGCAAGGAGGAGACTAAGCTATCGCTCTTTACAGATGACATGATGGTCTACTTAAAAAATCCTAGAGATTCAACCAAAAAGCTAATTGAAATAATCAACAACTTTAGCAAAGTTGCAGGATACAAAATAAACCCGCATAAGTCATCAGCATTTCTATACATCTCCAACATAGTTCAGCAGCAAAAACTAGAAAGAGAAATCCCATTCAAAATCACCTTAGACAAAATAAAATACCTAGGAATCTATCACCTGAGACAAACACAGGAACTATATGAACACAACTACAAAACACTCTCCACACAACTAAAATTAGACTTGAGCAATTGGAAAAACATTAACTGCTCATGGGTAGGATGAGCCAATATAGTAAAAATGACCATCCTACCCAAACTTATCTATCTATTTAGTGCCATACCCATAGAACTTCCAAAAAATTTCTTTACTGATTTAGAAAAAAACATAAGAAAGTTCATTTGGAATAACAAAGGATCAAGGATATCCAGGGAAATAATGAAAAAAAAATACAAAGGAAAGGGGGCCTTCCAGTCCCAGATCTCAAATTATATTACAAAGCAGCAGTCATCAAAACAATTTGGTACTGGCTAACAGTCAGAAAGGAGGATCAGTGGAATAGACTTGGGGCAAGTGACTTCAGCAAGACAATATATAATAAACCCAAAGATCCCAGCTTTTGGGTCAAAAACCCACTATTCGATAAAAACTGCTGGGAAAACTGGAAGACAGTGTGGGAGAGATTAGGATTAGATCAACACCTCACACACTACACCAAGATAAATTCAAAATGGGTGACATGAACATAAAGAAGGAAACTATAAGCAAATTAGATAAACACAGAATAGTATATATGTCAGACCTTTGGGAAGGGAAAGACTTTAAAACCAAGCAAGACATAAAGAGTCACAAAATGTAAAATAAATAATTTTGACTACATCAAATTAAAAAGCTTTTGTACAAACAAAACCAATATAACTAAAATCAGAAGGAAAGCAAAGTAAAGTAACAAATTGGGAAGCAATCTTCATAAAAACCTCTGACAAAGGTTTAATTACTCAAATTTACAAAGAGCTAAATCAATTGTACAAAAAATCAAGCCATTCTCCAATTGATAAATGGGCAAGGGACACGAACAGGCAGTTCTCAGCCAAAGAAATCAAAACTAGTAATAAGCACATGAAAAAGTGCTCCACATTTCTTATAATCAGAGAGATGCATATCAAAACAACTCTGAGGTATCACCTCACACCTAGCAGATTGGCTAACATGATAGCAAAGGAAAGTAATGAATGCTGGAGGGGATGTGGCAAAGTAGGGACATTAATTCATTGCTGGTGGAGTTGTGAAATGATCCAACCATTCTGGAGGGCAACTTGGAACTATGCCTAAAGGGCGATAAAAGACTGTCTGCCCTTTGATCTAGCCATAGCACTGCTGGGTTTGTAACCCAAAGAGACAATAAGGAAAAAGACTTGTACAAGAATATTCATAGCTGCACTCTTTGTGGTGGCCAAAAATTGGAAAATGAGGGGATGCCCTTCAATTGGGGAATGGCTGAACAAATTGTGGTATATGTTGGTGATGGAATACTATTGTGCTCAAAGGAATAATAAAGTGGAGGAATTCCACGGAGACTGGAACAACCTCCAAGAAGTGATGCAGAGCGAAAGGAGCAGAACCAGGAAAATATCGTACACAGAGACTGATACACTGTGGTACAATTGAAGGTAATGAACTCCTCCACTAGGGACAATGCAATGTCTCTGAACAATCTGCAGGGATCTAAAAAACACTATCCACAAGCAGAGGATAAACTGTGGGAGTAAAAACATTGATGAAAAGCAACTGCGTGACTACAGGGGCTGAGAGGAAATGACTGAGGAGAGACTCTAAATGAACACTCTAGTGCAAATACCAACAATATGGAAATGGGTTCGTACCAGGAACACATGTGAAACCCAGTGGAATTGTGCGCTGGCTATGGGAGAAGTGGTTGGAGGGGAGAGGGGGGAGGAAAAGATAATGATCATTGTTTCCAATGAATAATGTTTGTAAATAACCAAATAAAATAATGTTTAAAAAGTAAAAAAAAAAATGAGAGAGAATACCCCTTCCAAACCTCAAACTATATTGGAAAACAGCAATCATCAAAATCATCAGGTTTTGTTTAAAAAAAAATAGAGACCAATAGAACAGACTAGAAAAGGAAGTCAGTAAAAGAAAAAAAATCTAGTGTTTGATAAAGTGGAAAACATAAATTACCTCCTTATTAAGATTAAGATTTTAAAAATTGCCTTGAAAACTGGAAAACAATCTTTTATAAATTATTGTTAGACCAACTTGACCTTACACAATACTCCACAATACATTTCTAAATGGATATGCTTCCTTAATATCAAAGATATACTATGAAAAAATTGGAAAACAGATCATATACTTTTCTATGGGTAAGAAATACAGTATTCTTAATACGTACTCTTAATCAAGCAAGAGAAATAGTTATAGAAGATCAAAAAACTTTTATTACAAGAGACTGAACAGGAAAAATTAATGGACCTAAGATAAGAAAGGAAATGGTGGCATGGGAAAAGTTTGTGTCAAATTTCTAATAAAGTTCTGGCATATATAAACAACATGTAATATATGATTGGACAAATGATGTAACATTATATTTAAAATTAATATCCATTCATTCCCCAATAGATGAGTGGTCAAAGAATAAAAGAACTTGCAAAGTATTTACAAACACACGAAAAGAATGCTTCAAATCGCTAAAAAGAAATACAAACCAACACAATTATCTCACACCTGGCAAAAAGAAAAAAATCTAGCAGCAATCAATGCTGGAGGGAATGTGAAATGATAGACACACTAGTGGAATTGTGAAATGGCACAACCCTTTTTGGAAAAAAATGTGTAATTATGCAAATATAGTGGTTAAATATTCATATTCTTTGAATCAGAGTCTCCTTTACTGTGATCATACCCCAAGGAAGTCACTGATAAGACTATAATCCCTATACACACTAAAATATTTATAGCAGCACTTTTTGTGATAGCAAAGAATTGGTAGTAACAAAGAAGCTGCTAACTAAATAGTGCTATGTGATTGTAATATAGTTTTACTATATTGTAAAAAATGTGTGATAAATACAGAAGAATGAAAAGATCTTGTGATGAAGAATGAAGCAAAATAAGAAAATCTACACAGTGACTATAACAATGTAAATGAAAAGATTATACATTAAGAAATAAAATATAAATGTAATAAAATGAGGACTTAAAAGAAGAAACATGAGAAGATACATCCAATCCATCTCTCTGTGGAAGTGGGAGGCCCACAAGTGTTATATCTTATACGTGTTTTTGGACTTTTTTCAATGTATTAAACAGAAACACTACTATTTGTAATATGAGCTGGGCCTCTTGGAGTTGGAGGGAAGGTAAGGAGGGAGGATATAGAAGACAAAACTTGCAAAACAAGCAAACCTCTTTAAAATTTGTGTTGGCAAATTTCTATTTCAAACAAAGCCTTCTTGTATAGTAGGGTTGACAGCATGGCACAATGAAAAAAATCTGTTCTAGGATTCTGTTTCAAATCTCATCTCTGAAAGTTACTACTTGAGTGACCATGGACTAATGTAATATTTATTGGGAAAGGAAATGGGATTGGAAAAATGGGGATTTTGGGAGTTTTGTATGAGGGTATGGAGGAGAGAGGGGAGAGAGGGAACACTGCTTGGTGAGGCAAGGGAGGGAGATGCCCCCTGCTGAGAGGAATCAGCAGGGGTCCGATAAGATTTTTTATTGCCTTGATGACTGAACTGATTTTCAGCTCCCTCTATGACCAGAAAAGATAGTCCACTTATCTGATTGCGAATTCAAATAATATAAAGTTTAATAATCCAGTCGGAATTGGAGTTTTTCCTTAGCTTCAGAGTATAGGGCCAGGCCCTAGAGACTGGCGGAGGGTTTTCCCACTTCCGTCTCCTCTATATCAGTCCAGTTTTGTATACTTCAGAATCTTAGCAGTAAGATAGAAAGCAAACAAGAACAGGTCTAACCTTCAGAAGCAAATGGCCCTGAATCTTCCAGCTGAACCAAGAAGAGCATGCCACTCCAGACTGCGCTGAACAAGCTCCTCTCTCCTCCAACACCTGGAAGCAAGTCCCACACGGCAGGAAGGAAGTGCTAGTCACAAGACCCCACTCCCCACTGCCACTCCCGGCAGGAAGGAAGTGCTAGTCACAAGACACAACTGTCACTCCCAGTTGGGCCCTTCCCCCACAAACTGTCAGTCTAAATTTCCTTTCCACACTAATTACTTTGCCTCTCTGAGCCCAAATTTCTTCATCTGTAAAAATGAGGGTGTCAGAAACGATACTTCCCAGTTGTAATGATTTTAACTATCTATATATATACATAGAGATGGAAAAACTAGCTTCTAGTTCTGGCTTCACCATGAAATAGCAATAGGAAAAAAGTAACATATGCTTTAGGCACTATTCCTCATCTGAAAATGAACCTGATGCCACACAGACATTTTGTGAGGCATTATGAAATTATAATATGTGTAACATTAAATTCATTGAAAGAAATAAAATATAATAATAACTAGCACTTATATGGTACTTTATACCAAGCACTTCCTTAGAAAGTACAAACTTCCTGTTAGACAAAACAAGTGACTTCCAGTCAAGATGGAGGCTTAGAGGCAGCAAAAGTTCAGACCTCTGAAAACCCTTCCTTACCGATCACAAACTGAATGCTCCTAGGGCACCGAAATTCAAACTGAACAACAGGACAGAGACGAGGAACCCTCCTTCTGGACTCGGATCAAAAGGTACGCCCCCCAAAAGCCAGAATCCTAGATCACTCAGATCTAAGGGGAAGACAGAAGAAAGGTCCCAGGACACCACCCCCCCAACCCAGAGCGCTAAGCCCGCGGAAGCAGCGGGAACCTCAGGGCCGGCTATTCTGAAGGGCACATCTTGAAAGCAACCTGAGCTAGTCTTGGGGGTGCCCAACATAGACGGCAGGGAAACAGAGAGAGACGGGGGGAGCCCTGGCTGGGTCCTTCCATCCAACACAGATTGCAGAGGAGATTTTTTTTTGCTTCGGGGCTAATCCAGCCCAAACCAGCTGAACTTAATCCCATCAGGAGCCCTCAAAACTCAGGGGGGCCATGACCCCTCCCACCCCCTAGAGTGCACGGGTCTTCTGAAAGAACAGAAACCTCAGGGCCAGCAAAGGCACTGAGGTACCTTGCAGACAGTGCTGTGCCAGGCTCAGAGCATGGAAGTAAGGCAGCGGAGAAGCAACTGGAGGGAACTGAGAGCAATAACACCCAAAACGCTGGCAGGCAGGGGAGGACAGACCCTGGGCTTCCCCAGGAAGACAGAGCAGCTGCAGAAAATGGACAATTTGCCTGGGGCTAAAGCCTCGGTCCATCAGACAGATCCACAAAGAGCCAGTCCTCCTCACTCAGATAGAGATGGCAAACAGTTCAGAAGTACAAAAACCTCCAAACACCAAGAAAAGCAAGAAGAAGGGGGTGACTTTGGACACATTTTATGGAGCAAAAATACAAAATACAGAGGAGATAGAAGAGGAAACACAAGCAAATGCTCCAAAACCCTCCAAAGGAAATGGAAACTCTCCACAAACTCTTGAAGAACTTCAATTGGAAATGATAAAAAAAGATGGAAGCCTTCTGGCAGGAAAAGTGGGAAATAATGCAAAAGGAAATCAACAATCTGAAGCACGAAAAAACACAACTACAGAAACAGCTTGACCAAACTGAAAAGGAAAACCAGGCTTTAAAGGTCAGAATCAGGCAACTGGAAGACAATGATCTTGCAAAAGAGCAAGAATTAATAAAGTGAAGCCAAAAGACCAAGAAATTAGAAGAGAACATAAAATATCTCACTGACAAGGTGATAGACTTGGAAAATGGAAGAAAGAGAGACAATCTGAGAATAATTGGCCTACCAGAAAATCCAGAAATAGATAGTAATCTCGACATCATAATACAAGATATCATCGAAGAAAACTGCCCAGAGATTCTAAAACAAGGGGGGCAATACAGGCATTGAAAGAGTTCAGAGAACACCCTCTACACTAAATCCCCAAAAGACAACTCCCAGGCATGTAATTGCCAAATTCCAAAGCTCTCAAACAAAAGAAAAAATCCTACAAGAAGCCAGAAAAAGACAATTTAGGTATAAAGGAATGCCAATCAGGGTCACACAAGACCTTGAAATTTCCACTCTGAATGACCATAAGGCATGGGACATGATTTTCAGAAAGGCAAGAGAACTGGGTCTTCAACCCAGAATCAGCTATCCATCAAAACTGACTATATACTTCTAGGGGAAAGTATGGGCATTCAAGAAAAAAAAAAGATTTCCAAGTTTTTGCAAAGAAAAGACCAGAGCTCTGTGGAACGTTCGACATCGAAAAACAAAGAGCATGGAATACCTGAAAAGGTAAATATGAAGGAAAGGGAAAAGGAGAAAAATGTTATCTTTTTCTTTTATTCAAACTCTCTCCTATAAGGACTACATTTATATCAATTTATATATATTAATATGTGGGGAACATTTAATGTGTAACTCTCAAAAATTGTATGTATCATTAGAGTAGTAAGAAGAATCACGCATAGGGAACGTTTGGGGCATCAAGATGATATGGAGAAAGGGAGGAATAGAAAGGAAAAGGGAGGGGGGAATTGTTGATGGTACTAAGATATACTCCAAGAAATAGGGGGAAAGAAACTAAATAGACAAAACAAGTATCCCCATTTTACTGAGGTCCAGGGAGATTAAATGACTTGTCTATAGCCTAATAATAAAATAAAGTAGGAAAAAAAAAACAGAACTTGACTCCAAATCCAATCTTTCCTTACACTATATTATACCAAATGCTTTTCTTCCAACAATCATATGAGGTAGACAATTTGACTTTTAGCTATTTGCACTATTTAATTTTGCACTAAGCATAACTTAAAAAAACATAAAAATATAAATTGACTTTACCTTAAAAAAGAGGTTCTTAACATTTTTAGTGCCTGGTAAAACTTACAGGACTCTTTTTAGATGCTCTTAAAATTGTAAAATAAAATATAGAGGGTTACAAAATAAACCAATTACATTGAAATATTAAAATATTAAAAACCAAGCTCATAGAAACCAGGTGAAGAATCCATGGCGTTAAAGATTAATATAATTTTAAATAACATAAGCTGACTTTCAGTGCATTCAATATCTCTCGAAAGGTTATAGAATGCTAAAACTTTTATTCTATGTTTTCAATCTCTAAATATTTTTTCTTAAATGGTTCACCATCCAAAAAAAAGGAGAAAAATTTCTTGGTACTTCAACCCAGAGCACTTTAGTTTATTTCAAATATTTTATATTAGTTTTAATTTTCAGAATAGGAAAACAACTTTGTGAATGACCTTATAGGGTTATTGTTAAGAAAGTACTTTGCAAATTTTAAACTACTGTATAAAATGAGGTCTTATTTACTCAAATCTAAAGAGAGAAAAAAACCTACCCAAAAATGGAAATTGAAAACTATGTAGCTCTAAATGATTCAGTGTCTAGAAATGCAAAATGCATGGCAAAGGCGAATCTCTTCTACATGTTTAAATGACTGTATTTCATCTTGTCTTCTTTATTGGACTGCCCATTCTATCATCTATATTCTCACTTATCTTCAATTTCTGTTTATTGGCTGCTTCTCTACTTCCAACAAACATACCCATGTCTCTCTCAAAATCAAAACACCCTCAGTTGGATATATCCATCCCTGCTATTTTCTTATATCTCTCTTTACTGTGGTCAAACTATTTGAGAAGGACATGTAAGAAATGGTGTGTCTACTTTATTCTGTTCTCTCAAAAGAAATTACTAATGATCTCTTAATTGCCTAGTTTAATGTTTAATGGACTTTTCTCAAACTCCATCCTTCTTTGATCTCTACAATCTTTGAAGTATCAATTACTCTCTTCTTAACATCCTTTCCAAGTTTTTGAGACTACCTTGGTTCTTCTCCTTCATACCTGAACCTTATTTCTCAGTCCCCTTTGCTGGATCTTCATTCAGGTCACGCCAACTAATTTGTGGATGTTCCATAGGGCTCTTTTGCCCTCTCATCTCCCTCTATACTATTTCACTTGGTGATCTCATTAGCTTAACTCATTAATTATCAACTCTATGCTGAGGATTAGGGGTGTATGGGGTGCTCAGGGAGGAGTAGTATCTCTGGTATGGAGGGCTTGCCGTGCCCTCCTAGGGCAGCTCTCCAACCTCTGACCCTCACCTTATACCCAGTTCTCACTTGTGGCTCCTAATAGCTGCTAGCATGTGGCAGCGGCCACACCCCGGGCAACGGCTTCGACAGGCCGGCTAAACCTTGTGAAGGTAGCCATCGGGTCGTAGACCCCTGGTGAATTAAGGCTTTGCTCACCCAGCATGTGAAGACTGCTTTGGCCAAACAGACGGAAGAATCCAATAAGAAGGTTCAACAGCTGAGAGGGCAACGCAGCAAAGCACTGTGGAGTGCTTAGGGCGTATTGGAGCACACAAGACAACACAGCCATCCAATGCAGCTGAGGAAGTCTCCAGGTGTAACGACTTTCTGTGCCAATGGACCCAGGCTTCCAATACCGAGAGATTGGGACCTGTCTCTGTGCCTCGACTTTTCCACTTAAATCTCCTTCACGCACAAGTGTTTTTGTGCACACGCATCTACATCACAGATAAAAGTGCACAAAGACAATCGTCATCCTTGGTTACTGAGAGACTACTACTAGGCTGAGAATTATCAAATCTATTTCTCCAGTTTTATCTTCTCTGCTGACCTCCAGTCTTGCATATCTAACTGCCAATAAGCTATTATAAACTGAACCCAAAGATATATTAAACTCAACATGTCCAAAACTGAACTCCTATTTTCCCTCTAAAAATCCTCCCTTTACCATGAGAAGTTTCTCCATTACTATTAAGACACCATCATCCTGAATCCCCAAATCCAATCTTTCCTAAGGATTCAGAAATGATGAATCTTGAGAATTATAAAAATATGGTCAAAGCTGATCCCAATAAACAATGGGTGTCGGACAGTGAAAGCAAGATATGGTTACAAAAGCAATTTTCTTGTTATGGCTATATTTAATACTTCACAAGCTTGATATGTACTGAATCCTTCAATAAAAGAATTGATTTGGAACTAAAGTATCAAGGCAAGCAACAAATTTATTTTAACTCTTTCTACAGAGAGACATCCTCTCAGTCACCAGCTGAGCAAGGAGATTGCTTATCTACCAGCTTTCCAAAGGTCATGTAGTAAGTAGATGTCACACATCTGTAATAACCGGAAAGAAATCCTATAGATAAATTCCAATACAAGGAAGATTGATGAAAGAGGTACAATGGCATAAACTGTAGGAAACTGGTCTACAGATTATACCTCACATGTAGAATCAGTAAACTGAGGTAAGAACATATTTTCCCAAGAATCCTTTATTATCTATCTGGAAACAGATGTTGTTACTTTCATCTATTATAGGGGTCCCCAAACTGTGGCCCCCTGAGGCCATGTATCCGACCCCCACTGCTCTTCCAGAAGGGGCATCTCTTTCATTAGTGGTCAGATGAGAGGAGCACTGTATGTGGCAGTGCCACAAAGTAAGGCGCCTCTTACATAACAGTACTACTTCCAGTGACATAATCCTTTGTGTGGCTCCTTAGAAGGATTATATGGCAGCACAATGGAAGACTTCAGCATGGTAAGCAGTGATCTGGGGGAGGGGATTCCACACTGCATATAATGCTGCCCGGTTAGGGTTAGGTTTTTATAGTCTGGCCCTCCAATGGTCTGAGGGATAGTGAACTGGTCCCCTGCATAAAAAGTTTGGGGACCCCTGATCTATTTGTATTGCAAGTTGCTTAATTTGCATTTAAATACAAACCTCTCAGCCACCCCTATAGAAGGAAGAAGTTGGGGGGGGGAGGAAGAGGAGGGAGGAGGGAGGAGTGTGTGTGTATATATGTGTTTTCTCTTCTGTCTTTACTCTCACTTTTTCCCTGCTTTATGTTTTTGTGTCAGTGTTTTCCCTCCACAGATTAAAAGATCCACAACTAATTATGTTGTGCAGGTCACAACATTTCCTGTCTGATCAAGGCCTGTCAAGTTTACTTTCATAAATATCTCTTGAATATGCCCTCTTCTCTTTTCTGATATAGCCATCATCCCGATAACAGGTCCATATCACCTCAAGCCTACTGTTTGGTTTGCCTGCCATGCGCCTATTTCCCACACTAGTCCAAAGCCCACTGAGCTGTCAGTTATTTTCCTAATGCACAGGTCTGATCCACTCCTGCTCTGTAAATTGTCAATCTCCAGATGATCATCTCCAGGCTCACATATAAAATCCTGTTTGGCATTCAAAACCCTTCATAATCAGCCCTTTCTCCACACATCTTCCCAGTCTTCTGATAATTTACAGTCTACATTATCAATGACACTCACCTTTTTACTGTTTTTCAAAAAAGATGCTCCATATCTCCCAACTCTGAGCTTTTCCACCGGCTTTCTCTCATATTTAAAATACTCTCCTGCTTCATCTCTGCCTCCTGGCTTCCCTGCCTTCCTTCAAGTCCCTGATAAACATCCTCAGGAAACCTTTTCCTAGTCCCTCTTAATTCCAGCATCTTCCACCTGTTAATTATTTCCAGTTTAGTCTGTACACAGCTTGTTTGTACAGAGGTTTGCATGTTGTCTCCATCATTAGACTGTGAGCATCCTGAGATCAGGAATTGCCTTGCACTTTAGCATAATTCCTGGCACACAGGTGACTGAATATATTACAGTGATAATGATAACTAACATTCATCTGACACTATCTATCTACCTTTCTTTTTGTTCTGAACTTCTAATTTCATTTGTGATGAGAACTTGCCAAGAGGAAACTCTATTAATATGGAACCATTAGTTACCCAAATCACTGAGAAGTGATGTGCTCAAAGTCACACAACTAAATGTCCAAGATAGAATTTGAACTCAGGTCTACTGGTTAAAGATAACTTGGGTTTTTTAGAAAGGGCAAATGAAGTATCCAAAAGAGAAATAACTTCCCCAGTTACCTCATAGGCTGAAGGTCAATTTATGCTTTTGGTTAGCTACCATTTTATGTAGTCCTTTAAATTTAAAAAGCACTTTATATATTAGTGTATATGATCCTCACAAGAACCTAGTAAAGTAGGTGCTATATTATCGTATCTGATCCTCACAAGAACCTAGTAAAGTAGGTGCTATTATTATTTTCCTTTAGAAGGTGAAAAAGATTAAGTGACTTGTACAAGGTCATGAAATTTACCTAAGGCTATATTCGTAGTCAGGTCTAGATGATCCCAAGCCTGGAGAGGCTCTATTCATCATGTCACATAGTTGTAATCATTAGGATAAAATTAATGTAAAGTGAAATACTTTCTCTTTTTAGGTTGAAATAGTTTCTTGACATCAAGGCCAGCTCTCTATTTATTGCCTAAAATATTCTGGCAATAAGTAGTACATAAAACACTACCTTTACATTTGCAAAATACTTTATAAGGTAGCTAAGGTCCTTGAAAGCAAGGACTGCCTCACCTTAGTATTTGTGTCCTCAGCTCCTAGTATATTATATATTTTTTAAAAACCCTTAACTTCCATCTTAGAATCAATATTGTATATTGGTTCCAAGACAGAAGAATGGTACGAGCTAGGCAAAGGGGATTAAGCAACTTGCCCAGAGTCACCCACCAAGGAAGTGTCTGAGACCAGATTTGAACATAGGACCTCCCATCTCTGGGCCTGGCTCTCAATCTACTGAGCCACTGGGCTGCCTTCCCCACCTCTACCCCCACCTCCACCTATATTATTCTTAATAAACATTTGTAAATCAACTAACCTTCAAAATTAAAAGTGGGCTCTCAATTTCAAAGGTATACAAATTAAAGGCAGAGTTTTTATATATACATAAAGGTCTATATCTCACATTACTTTGAACCATTCAATTCAAAAAGGCAGGCAGGAATGAAGAAAAGTTGAAAAGGAAATGAAAACAATGAACAAAATTTTTTTCCTTAAAGTCAATTATGTATTAAATTTAAATTAATTAAAGTCAATCATGTATTTGTGTAAATGTTAAATGTGTGTGCATTAACTTAAAATAAAATAAAATTTAAAAATACATATATTGATTCCTAAGATATTTTATATATTTTGAAGTTATGTTCAATGGAATTTATAGCTTTTTCATGATTTATATTAGTATTGTATAATTGAAAAACTGTTACCCTAAAAAAGAACTACATTTCCCAGGAGCCCACGGACTTCCTGTTATCACATATTTCCTGTAGACAGGGGATATTAGGTGGGGACCCACCTCTTTACATCTTATCCCAAGCTTGGTGGTGGTAAGGCAGGCATTTGAACTGGCCGATCAGCCATGGGCATGTGGTCTTTATTTTGTATTCTCTTTATTCCTTGATTTCTAATGACCATTAATAAATCTCTTAAAATATAATATTTTTATTATTGAGATCTAATTTTAATAGAGATGGCAACCACTTGAAGAAAAGAATTCTCAATTTTTTTTAAGATAGAGTAGGTAATTTTTTTTAAAGATAGAGTAGGTAATTTTTTTTAAGCCATGTTTCTCTTGCCATGCCTTTTTGCCCACCCCACCCCCCAAACTCCAAGAGGACTCCAAACTCTCTACCTAAGCTCTACCTGCTCCTGCCAGTTTGTATATTTGTTTGTTTTCTTTCCCCAGTTGCCCTTCCTACTGACTGGGCTATTTTTAACTGGGGGTACTCTTGGCGAAGAAGAGATAAGCCACTTCTCTCGCCCATCTGCATGAGCCCATGTTTCTCAGTTCCTTGCTGCTGCCTCTGGCATTGCTGTTGCTGATAGTGCCTGCTCCTACTCCTGAATCCTCCTCCTGATCTCGGGTCCCAGTTGCTCCTGCTCTTGAAATCCTCCTCCTGATCTCTGGCCCCAGCGCCAGCTCTGCTCCCAGACTGCTGGTAGCTGCCACTGTGTCTTTGGAACTCACAAACTTGAAGCCATCCTCTGGGCAACTGGTAAAAACTGGGGCTTATTTTCCTTAGGCAACAATTAGTCTCCTAACTCCCTCTCCATGTGGCTGGGGGAATTAATGTTATCTCAGCGGGGAAGGGAAGAAGGAAGTTACTCTTCCAAACAGGAAGTAAATTACAAGCAAGGCTCATTCTATGAAAGAGCAATGCATTATCTGTTTCAAATAGCTTCTAGCTTTAGAATGTTTTTTAATGAGTGCACTAATTCTTTTACTTATATTGCCTAAGATTCAGGGGAGAAAACTCATCTCCCTACAACCCTTTGCCATTTGGGCCTGCCCAGTCTCTAAGATTCAACCAAAGGAATTCTCCGTCACTATGGGAGAGCCAAAAAATTCTGACAAAAGGAATCTGGAAAGATAAAGGAACTTTAAAGAGACTGGAGGAGAAAATTTTAAGCCTTTTCAGACTACATTGTTTTATATGAAAGTCTCTGTATTTTATTGTATTTTGCTGATTATCTGCTTTAAGATTTAATTTTGTTGTTTTAAGTTCATATATTAATGTATTCAATACTATTGTTACACTTAATCAGTTTAATCTACTCTGTTTTAACTGATATATTCTGTTACCTTTCCCCTACAACTATACTGAACAAATATTATTGAATAAGCCAATATAAAAACAATTTTTCCTTCTGTTTTGGCTTTGTAAATTGTCCATAGATGATGGGCGGACTCTGTCAACCTGGTTAACAACTTTTGGTAAATTTAATGAGCTAAATATCTCAAATTGATTTTAAGGGGTCTTTAGACATAACTTAAAAAATTTTTTTCAACAACTCTGATCATTTTGCCTACCTCGGAGTTATTTGTAACAAGAGGTAAAGGGTACATTTTAGTAGCTAAAGTGAAGTACAATTATAATCCCCACCTCCCAACATTTGTAAAAATGTGAATGGATGGGACATAATAGTCTCATATCAAAGGAGCTGGGAAGTTGATCCCAGGGCATGTTACCCCTGGATGGCTCCTATGAGGGCGCATCTCTCATTTGTAATTCTTCAGTTTAATTTACTTCTACCAGAACAATCTAGACTTCTTAGTAAAGTTCTAGACCTAAATAAATTTTATTTTGTTTAAAAATATCTCAACCAAGGTTGAAAGATTTACTATACCTGAAAAACCCACGACAAGTATCCATTAGCTTTAAAAATGTCATACAGCAGGTTCATGTAAAACATGATAGTGGGTTTGCTTGCTATTGTCATTAAATGGGCTATTATATCTTTGGGGACTTTGATATTTCTTGATTACCTATGCATTACCTGTTGTACTATTATTTTTTATAAATACTGTTACTTTGTGAAAATCATTTGCTTGCACTCACAGTGGATCATGGCCAAGTTTGAAAAGGAAATGGATCTCATTTTTTAGGTGAGAAACCTTTGTATTCTACCTTTTCTTAACTGACACAGTGTGTCAATGATTGTAAGCTATATTTTTTATTTTTAAAACATTTTATTGTTTTTGCTTGCATGTGTAATATACTATTTCAGTTTTATTTTTTCTCTCCTTTTTGTATTTGAAGCACATGTCAACAGTATTGAAAAGATTTTCTTTGATTTTTTTTTTATTTTGCAGTAATAGAAGTTTAAAACACATTTGCTATAATATTAATACATACCCAAAAAGCTTTAGACTATAAAAATGATGCCACTGATTGTTTAAAAAAAATTATGGAATTCTAAATGATTCTATCTGATTCCAGGAGAAGGAAATACAAAAAGAGCCACTGCACAGTACGAAAGAAGCACAAAGCTAAACTGCATAGTACCAATCAAGCACAAGATCAAAGAGACCAACCAATCCCAATGGGATTAATGAAATTTTGAGTCAAGTCAAGAGAACTTGGAACTTGTTAGGGGTTCAAGGTTGTGGCTGTTTTGACATATATCAAAGGTAGGTCCTCCTTGTTTCACATTCTACCAAGTATCTCAAATTTGGCTCCTATAATTTAGACCCTATTCTGTCTTTCATTGTGTGACAAAACTTTCTGTAGTCCTGACTGTTGACTGGGTAAATGCATAATTGCTTAAATCACTTTAATTGGGCCCTGATTCAAGGACACCTAAGACTTTGACAGTCTATATTTCATCCACAAATTATTTTCTCTTTTATTTGGATTTTTTTATTTTTTTTTTATTTCTCTTGACAATTGATTCATATACCTTATAACTCAGCCATGCATTTCTAAGTGATCCCTGTGTTTTCCAACACCCTCTTCAGGGGGGAATGTATTATTATTATTATTATTATAAACTGCAAAGTTTAAATTCTTTTTTAGAGTAATTTTAGGATAAGAAACACCCTACCTCTCCAAATCCAGAAAGTGAACTGTTTGGAGAAGGCATTTTTAAGATGCCTGCAGAGACCACATGCTGCACCAGAAGATCCAGAGTAACCTTTGGGATGTGGTGATTTGAACTGTGTGGGGTTTGAATGCATTTGTTTGGTATGTATACTCTTATGCCAAAGGGGACTGCCCTCTAACTGGCTTTTTCAATGAGCCTAGCAATCATTGGTTTTGTTCTTTTCCTTTTATCTCCAAATTAATGTGATTTCAAATCTGGTTATGTTTACAAGATCCATTGGAGAGATCAGTCTTCCACGGATCTCGGGGGGAATGCATAATTAAAAAATCGATTACCCTAAAAAAGAACTACATTTCCCAGGAGCCCACCAACTTCCTGTAATTACATACTTCCTGTAGACAGGGGATATTAGGTGGGGACATGGAAGGTCCCGCCTCTTTAGTTCCTGTCCTGAGCTTGGTGTTGGTAAGGCAGGCATTTGAACTGCCTGATCAGCCATGGGCAAATGGTCTTTATTTTGTACCCTCTTTATTCCTTAATTTCTAACGATCATTAATAAATCTCCTAAATATAATATTTTTATTATTGAGATCTAATTTTAATTTTAATAGGATATTGTAAAAACTGTGATGATTTGGCAGATTGTATCCTGCTACTTTATTAAAGATAATTGTTCTAATTAGTTATTTCTAGTTTAAGTAAACTACATATAATCTGAAATAGGAATAATTCTGCCTCCTCTTTGTCCACATTTTGTTTTTGTTTGATTTTGTTGTCATATTGCCAGGACAAGCATTTTCTGAACTGGAAAAAGAAAGTATCCTTGTTTTGCTAGTTTATACTGGGAAATCTTCCAGTATTCTCCATTGCAAATGATACCAGCTCTTAGTTTTAACTATATCCTACTGACCACATTTTTGAAAGATCTTAGGTGGGAGTAATTAAACTAACACCTAGTCCTACACAGGTTATAGTCATTGTTTAGTGAGAAACTTCCTGGTCTTCAGAGTATAAAAACATCTAAAACTCATGAGGCTAGAACTCCTTTGAAAGCTGAAACTGAATCAACTGCAACCTCCCTGCTCTCAGTCTTTTCCCTGCTGTGGATATGTGAACCTACTTTTTGTTAACTGGTGGAACATATCAGTGTCTTGTTTCATTCAAATCTTTAACCTGAGCTAAGTCAGCTCTGGTTTATTCCAGGTTCATTCATGGCTACACTTTTTTAGGTTGTTTTTTTAAACCCTTATATTCTGTCTTACAATCAACGATTTTAAGGCAGAAGAGAGGTAAGGGCAAGGCAAATGGGGGTTAAGTGATTCACCTAGGGTCACAGTATCAGAGGTCAAATTTGAACAGAGGACTTCCTATCTCCAGGACTAGCTCTCAATCCACTTGAGCTACCCTGCTGCCCCCACTTTTTCAAGTTTATAATATAATGGGTTACGCTTTATCAAAGGCTTCTTTTGCATCTGCTGAAATAATTACATTGCTTTTATCTTTATTACTAATTATGCCAATATTTTTCCTCTGTTGAATGATCAAATTCCTGATATGAATTGAACTTTACACCACAGTGAATTATTTTCTGGATATATTTAATTACTGAAATTGTTCTATAATTTTCTCTGTTTTCTCTCTCTAAGGTTGGGGTAACAAAACCATACTTCTTTCACAAAAAAAAAGAATGAGAGATTAATGTTTGCATCTATTTTTAAGAATAATTTTTGCAACTTCCTCTCCCTCCTTGCAGGGACTTCAAGTGGGCCACACACCCAGTCTGAAATAAGAATTCCTTAAGCCAGCCAGGAGGGAAGAGGACGTGACTCCTCATATGAAATAAATCTGAGAGCTTTTGGGAGATGATTAACAGGACAAACATTGGCCCAGCTCTTTTTATGGAAATTAGAATGAGGTTATAGGTGTGGGTGAATCTAGATTTGAGTAAATACTGAAATGGTGTAGCCTCATTGACAGTTAAAAGTATTTTTTATTGAGTGTAGAATAGTTTTATTAAATTAAGACTCAATGTAAACAATAATGATAAATATACTGCTTGTTATTTCTTTAATGAAATATCATTATCTTATGGAATTTACTTTCTTGATATTGGATAATGTTATACAGAATATTAAATATGCTGGAGCAAGTCTGTATAAGAGGTTTAAAAATATGGTAATAATTTTTGTTTCATATTTAAAATTCTTAAACACTGTTTATGCTAAGATACAATGTGGTAAACTATTATAAAATAGGTTTTCTATTCTTATTTTTTTTTAATTTTAATTTATTTAGTCAATTTAGAACATTATTCCTTGGTTACAGGAATTGTATTATTTCCCTCCCTCCCCTCCACCCACCCTTCCCACAGCCGATGTGCAATTTCATTGGGTATTATATCTGTCCTTGATCAAAACCTATTTCCATGTTGTTGGTGTTTGCATTAGGATGTTCATTAAGAGACTACATCCCCCAACCATATCCCTTCGACCCATATATTGAAGAAGTTGTTTTTTCTTCTGTGTTTCTACTCCCACAGTATTTCCTCTGAATGTGGATAGTGGTTTTTCTCGTAGATCGCTCCAAGTTGTTCAAGATCACTGCATTGCCACTAATGGAGAAGTCCATTGCATTTGATTGTACCACAATGTATCAGTCTCTGTGTACAATGTTCTCCTGGTTCTGCTTCTTTCACTCTGCATCAATTCCTGGAGGTCATTCCAGTTCCCATGGAATTCCTTCACTTTATTATTCTTTTGAGCACAATAGTATTCCATCACCAACATATACCACAATTTGTTCAGCCATTCCCCAATTGAAAGACAGCCCCTCATTTTCCAATTTTTTTGCCATCACAAAGAGTGTAGCTATGAATATTCTTGTACATGTCTTTTTCCTTATTATCTCTTTGGGGTACAAACCCAGCAGTGCTATGGCTGGATCAAAGGGCAGACAGTCTTTTACAGCCCTTTTGGCATAGTTCCAAATTGCCCTCCAGAATGGTTGGATCAATTCACAACTCCACCAGCAATGAATTAATGACCCAACTTTGCCACATCCCCTCCAACATTCATTACTTTCCTTTGCTGTCATGTTAGCCAATCTGCTAGGTGTGAGGTGATACCTCAGAGTTGTTTTGATTTGCATTTCTCTGATTATAAGAGATTTAGAGCACTTTTTCATGTGATTATTAATGGTTTTGATTTCTTTGACTGAAAATTGCCCCTTGCCCATTTATCAATTGGAGAATGGCTTGATTTTTTGTACAATTGGTTTAGCTCTTTATAAATTTGAGTAATTAGACCTTTGTCAGAGGTTTTTGTTATGAAGATTGTTTCCCAATTGGTTGCTTCCCTTCTAATTTTGGTTGCATTGGTTTTGTTTATACAAAAACTTTTCAATTTGATGTAATCAAAATTATTGATTTTACATTTTGTGATTTTTCTTTTTCTAGCTCTTGCTTGGTTTCAAAGTCTTTCCTTTCCCAAAGATCTGACATGTATACTATTCTGTGTTCACCTAATTTGCTTATAGTTTCCTTCTTTATATTCAATTCATTCACCCATTCTGAGTTTATCTTGGTGTGGGGTGTGAGATGTTGATCCAAACCTAATCTCTCCCATACTGTCTTCCATTTTTCCCAGCAGTTTTTATCAAATAGTGGTCCCAAAAGCTTGGATCTTTGGGTTTATCATAGACTGTCTTGCTGAGGTCACTTACCCCAAGTCTATTCCACTGGTCATCCTCTCTGTCTTTGCCAGTACCAAATTGTTTTGATGACTACTGCTTTATAGTAATTTGAGATCTGTGACTGCAAGACCTCCTTCCTTTGCATTTTTTTTTTCATGGTTTCCCTGGATATCCTTGATCTTTTGTCCTTTCAAATTAACTTTGTTATGGTTTTTTCTAATTCAGTAAAAAAAGATTTTTGGTAGTTCAATGGGTATGGCACTGAATAAGTAAATTAATTTGGGTAGAATAGTCATTATTATTATGTTAGTTCATCCTATCCGTGAGCAATTAATGTTTTTCCAATTGTTTAGATCTAGTTTTAATTGTGTGGAGAGTGTCTTGTAGTTGTATTCATATAGTTCCTGTGTTTGTCTCAGGTGATAGATTTCTAGGTATTTTATTTTGTCTAAGATGATTTTTAATGGGATTTCTCTTTCTAGTTTTTGCTGCTGAACTATGTTGGAGATGTATAGAAATGCTGATGACTTATGCGGGTTTATTTTGTATCCTGCAACTTTGCAAAAGTTGTTGATTATTTCGACTAGCTTTTTGGTTGATTCTCTAGGATTCTTTAAGTAGACCATCATATCATCTACAAAGAGTAAGAGCTTGGTCTCCTCATTGCCTATTTTAATACCTTCAATTCCTTTTTCTTCTCTAATCACTACGCTTGTGTTTCTAGTACAATGTTAAATAATAGAGGTGATAATGGGCATCCTTGTTTCACTCCTGATCTTACTGGGAATGCTTCTAGTTTATCCCCATTGCAGATGATGTTTGCTGATAGTTTTAGATATATAGTGTTTATTATTTTTAGGAAAGGCCCTTCTATTCCTAATAAAATATAATGTTGAAAAGTTATTTCTCTTTAATTTGGATGTTTTTAAAATTATGAACTAAATTTTTAAAAAAGAAATTATAGTTTGGCTATAACATTCTGATTAGTTATTGTATAGTATATTGTACAATATACAAGTTATTGTATCAATTGGATATTTTTAAAAGGAGAAAATTGAAGAGATATCTCTAAATCTCCTTGTTTGCTTTGAATTTATAACAGCAAGTGACCCTGTTACCCTCTTTTCCTCATATTACTTCTCCCTGACTAGAGGGAGAGAAGTATGGAGGAGAGAGGTAAATAAGAATGTTTTTCTTATGGAACTGTTTGTGAATTATGAAGTTGTCTTCTCTATATTACATATTGAAACATTACCTATGTTTGGTAAAATGTGAAAGGAAATTCAGAAATATTTTGTCATTGAATTATTTTCAACTGATAGTATATTTCAGATTTTAAATGTGTGATACTGAGTATTTAAAACATATGTGATTTTTATTTTAAATCATTTGGAAAATCATGCAACTGTGTTATTAACTGGGATATAGAGGAGATGCCTTTCTGAATCTACTATTCACTCTGAAAGTTTAGATTCTTATGAGAGATGAGTAGTATACTCTGAAATTGAAGTATGAAGAAAATAATCTGGTCCTACTCTGTAAATGATGCTTTTGCTTTGGAGGAAAAGCTTTGGTACTTTTAACATATTCCTAGAGTAAAGTTTTGGAATTTAGAGAGTCTAACTCTTCACATATAATGCTATTATACTCCTTCCTTAAAGGGAACTACAACGTGGTCTAAGGAAGAGGAAACAATCTCAACCTCACAAAGGTAAAAGTGGGAATTCCTTGGATCGTATTGCAAACAGGAATGTTTTAAATCCTATTGAGAACAAGGATCCTGTTCTTGAATCCTGGGTCTTGTAAACCTTAAAACTTCTTAGACTTATGAATGTTGGAAATTTTACCATTGGGAAATTTCATATTTGAAAAATTTCCTACTGATAGTCTATTGGAATGTTAACCCCCTTGGCATGAGAGGGTCTTTCTCCTCCCTACTTAAGATTACTTTAGGACAGAAACCTTTTGCTGAACAATGGAAAGGGTTTTGACCTATGCTTAAGCATAGAACAGGAAGTTCTTTGAGTCATGATTGATTTTAGAATTGATACAATAGAGATACTTGGAATGACAGAACCAGGTCTTGGAACTTCCAATCTCCACCCTGCTCAGGGTAACAGGATTTAGGAAGGGCTGCAGCAAAGGATCAAGATTTAATTATTTGAGAATATGACCTTCAACAGACATGTGCAAAGCCACAGACCTCTGGGCGGTCCTGGGTTAAGCTAGAGCCACCATTGGCACAGGGAAGACATGGACAGTGATTGGTAGATGTGAGAACTGAGGGGAGGGAACTTGGATGGTTTCCTTAAAGATAGCCGGGTCTGAGGACTAGGAGGTTGGAGAGTTTTTGCTCTGAGAAGCTTGTTCTGAAGGAAGCTGGAGGTGGAGGCCCCTGAGACTGTTTCTCCATTTTGGTCACGTGAGTGATAGGGACTGATCTCTTTTCTTTGCCTCAGCTATCTAAGGCTTGGGCCTTTTGGCCCAGCCTAAACAGAGGGGGTATTTAAGCCCTATTCCTCTCTCTCTCTCTCTCTCTCTCTCTCTCTCTCTCTCTCTCTCTCTCTCTCTAATACTTTTCTTCCTCCTGTTTGTAATTAAACTCCATAAAAGGTTGACTGCTGACTTGAGTTTTCATTTAGGAATTACATAGCTGAATTCCTTGGCGACCTTAAATTAATATATATCAGTCTTTTAAAGTGATTTCCTTGTCACAGTCTGGCTTTGGCACACTAAAAATGGAAATAAGACACTCTGAGGAACTTGGCCTTGGTTCTTACCAGAAGCCAAACAAAGCATTCTGTGCAGGTAAGACTTCTTTTAATGCTGTGTGCATTTTGTTCCTACATTTTCCTCTAATAGCAAATTCTGCTTAACCAAGGAATTTGATCAGTGAAATATATGAAAACTATATTAAATCTTTATTTGCTAGAGTTTAAAGCTGTAATATCTAAGCTAAGGTATATGAGATCATAGCCATTCTACCTAAAATTGTAATTTTTTTGATACCCTTGGACACAATCAAATAGGTAAGTATTGGGCTTTGGTATCTGTCATTAATTATTTAAAATCCTTTCAGTATCTTAAAAGTGATACAATTAGGCAATAATCTAAGAACATCTAAACCAGGATTTTAGTTCCACCGTTTCCTAAGACTATACTAGAAAAGTTTTTTTGGTTTTGAGTCAGAACTGTGTGCAATCACTTATATTGGAGAAAAATGATTTGTTTCATCTTTTGTTATTTCTAAATGACCTCTTGATTTGTTATTTGTTTGTAACACTAACACTTGTGTGGGGGATATATGTTTTTATAATGAAATCAGATTATACAAGAGAAATATCTAATTTATTTGAGCATGGTTAGAAACAGATTATGTTTGGCCAGAGATAACCTGTTTGTAATACAAATTTGCCTACCCTTTTATGAATCCTGTCCCAAGTCTGTCTATTGTTATAATAGAAGGGTAAAACCTCTCTTGGGTGAATTCATTTATTGCAATCTAGTTTAGGCACAGAAGTCACATGTCATCTATGACTTTTGCAGAAGGATAAAATACTTGGAATTTTATCCTCTTGAGAATTAAAATTGAAATAATGGAAGTGAGATAAATGAAGTGAAAGTTTTTGAAGTAAAAAAATCTAAATGTCAAAATTGTTTTTAATGGGACTAAGCATGTTCTGACACTAAACTGAAAGGTTAGAAAAGCTAAAATACTCAGATTTTTAAAAATTTCCCTTTGGTTTGTTATTGGCAGTTTTTCAAAGCAGGTATCTGGTTCAGACAAAAGTAAAGAACAGCAAAAAAGTATAAGAAATATAAATTCTTTAGTGTAATAAAAATCCATAATTTTATGACCTTCATAGTAATAAAATTAGATTCCTTCTGTTTGAGTTAGCCCTCACCATCTGATCCAACTACTGGCAATGCAAATTTTAGTGACTGTTAAATTGTATTAAGATCTACTTTTCAAGAAATTTCTTAACCAAAATCAGTATCAACATAATTTTAATCATAAACTTCTCTTTGTTTCCTAAAACTAGCAAGATGCTTAGGAACAATCAGGCTGGTAGGAGAACCAAGAAAGTGATGTAGATTATCTATTAGAGAGAAGGGCCCGGGATGAGACTGGTAACACACCTATAGTGGACCCTGGTGTCTTAGCAGAGTGATTTCCTTGATTAGCTTTCTTCAAGAACAGAGTCTAGAGGCATTAATTATGTCAAGCTTAGTAACATTACCATTAACACCACTACCACCAGGCCACACCCCTCCCCAGCCCTGGCCCCCCCAAAACCCTAATATGTCAACAGACATGATTTCCTATATGTAAGGAGTTATTTCCTAATCAGGTCTATATATTGCCAGACCATCAATTTGTTAAAACAAAGATCAAGCTTAGTATTGAATTAGAATAAAAATAAGAGAAAAAGATGATATGCAATATTCAGACAATTCATTGGTGCTTAAAATATCAGAAACAAATCAAATAGAGTATAATGATTATACTATGTATAATTATTGTAATAAAAAAGATTATTACCATTTCCTAAAAAGTTTAAATGTCTCTTCCTTCCAAATGGAAAAATATGGCAACCAAGGGCAGCACTTAAATAAATTAATTTGAATTAGTTTTATAAGATGATCATCATGATAAACAGTATTGCTTCATAAAACAGCAAGAGATGGAAAGAAAAAACAAGCTGGGAAATTATGTACCAATTAAGCCAAACTATCGAGGGGATGATAACGGATGGAAGACAACAAATAAAAAAAAGAGGAAAATATGACTACTAAAACCAAAACCACTACTTTCCCCATCGATTATGGGGCCAGCACATTTAAAATCTAAAATCTCAGCATTATAGGTTCCATCTTGATACATTATGAGGTAGTAGAAATGACAACAAATAAAAAACAAAGGCATGAAGACCAGCAGTACTAGACTAAACATACCCACAAGTCAATCAATCAATAAAAATATTTATTAATTGTCAACTTTGTGTAAGGCACTGGGGATATGAAAAGAGCAAAAGGTGAAGTCTGCCGTGAAAGGAAAGCAATTTTTAGGCTGTTAAAAAAAATGAATCAATCCTCCAAACTTGTTGGAATATATTTGCTTGGAATTCAATTTTTACACACACACACTTCCTCTTTTATTTCTGATCTTAATAGAAATGTAATGGGAGGCAACTAACTCATAGATTGCCTCTCTGTCATCCTCACTCTTTAAATGATTTTCAGTCTCTAATAGTTCATTGATGATACTCAAATCTACATTTCTGGACTTAATCTCTATTCTGACTTCCAATTTCACATCTCCAACTGTCTTCTTGGATACTTTGAACTAGAAGTCTAGTAGACAGTTAAATGTCTGAAGGAGAACTCATCTTTCCCTCTAAGCCCTCATACTGCCTCCACACCCTACCCATAAGCAACACTATACTCCTCCTCTCTTAACTCATAACCCAACAATCCTCATCCTCAACATCTCTCAAACCCCCATCCAAGCTGTTGATTTCACCTTTTCAGTATCTCTCCTCCAATATGACCCCTTTTCTCCTCTGACACTGTTACCACTCTAGAGCAGGCCCTCATCACCTCATGCCTGGATTATTGCAGTATAATAGGGTTCCCCTATAAACAGTTATGATATCTCAGGATTTGGTTATCTATCCTCAATCTCAAAGCCCTCAAGCCTGAAAATGGGTTGGAGTTCCACCAGTCTGTACCAGGGGAGGTTTCTTCTGCTTTCATTTTGTAATGCTTTCAATTTTGTGTGTGTGTATGTGTGGAGGGGGTTGGGATGAGAGGCTGGGGAGCACTGAGCAGGACAGGAGACAGAGCATATCTAAATGAGGTCGGCATGTATTCACATTAAATCCACAGATGACCTGGAATGCATGTGCTCCACAGATAATGGGCCCTACTTTATCTAGTTGGTAGGTCTGTTTCCCTCAAATCTTTCCCTACTCTAATCCATTCTTCATTCAGCCACTAAAGTGATTCCCCTAAAATTCTAATTAGACACACCATCTAGGCTCTGGGAATTTTCCCTTAGATATCTGCCATCTCTGAAACACAAACCCTCAATTCCTAAATTTGGTCTTCCTTTAAATCTAATCTAAAATCCCGTCATCTATTGGAAGCCATCACCAATTCCTATTAATTTTTTAATTATCTATTTACCTTTTACAGTTTGTTTTGAATATATTTGTATGCTGTATTCCATATTACAATGTATGACCCTAGAGGGCAGGAACTGACTTTTCCCTCTAGTATTTCTGCACAGGACCTGGCACATAAACCATTAACAAAAGAATGCTGAATCTAATTACCCAACATCATACACTTACTTTCTTAAGATATACAATTATTGAAGATTATTTTACAAATCACTGAAATCCTTCCACTCAGTAAAACATACTGCTAAATCACTGTTACTTCAGGTACATCAGATGGAGTGGAAAAAGCAGTCGGGATCAAAGAATTTAACATCTGGATAGTAAAATTGATTACACTGTTATCTCCAAGTGAGCGGCTAATGGAAAGGGAGACTGTGTTATGTTTTGGAGGAGACTTTTGGGGTATTTTTCACCTACTTCTTTTCACAGAGAAGAAAAGCACATTGTGTCTGGTATCTTAATCAAACCTGAACTCCTATTTTTTCCAGTTACAAGAGAATCAAAGTTAAAACTTTTACCTACTCCATAGTACCCCCTCCAAGGTATAAGCAGCGCCCTCTTTTTTTTTTCTTCGCTGTCTGGACTGGACTGGAATGGTGGAGTCAGTAAGAAATTCTTTTGTTACCGTATCCTCAGCGGCTGGTACAATGCCTCGAACACATTATATGCTTAATAAACGCTTGCTAGATAGGAAAGGGGGTCCACGCCCCTCTCTCCCTATCCCTTGCATGGGTACTCACGATTCCAGTAGACAGGGTAGCACTCTCCATGCGCAACATCCACCTCGTAGAGCCCGCCTCGGACGCACACCGGCTCGATATGGAGCAGCTCCTCAAGCTGCGGCTCATTCCGCATCGAACTCCGAGAGCAGACGCGAGGGCGCTCTTCGTCTTCGTCCTCTTCCTCAGAGCTCGAGGCTGGGGTGGGGTCTCCTCTCAGGGGCCGCGGCCGGTTGTCAGTCACCTGAATCAGGGTCCGGAAGGCCAGCTCAATGCGGAGAGAGTCATAGCCAATGAAGGGCTTCCAGGTCTTCTTATCTTCCTTATAAAACCAGCGGACTTCCTCGGGCCCCAATTCGGCCACCACTTCGTAACGATGCCGGGAAGCTGGGCAGCCCGAGCGGGTTCGTTTTCTTTCCCCCGAATCTGCAGTCGTAGCCACTGCACTGCCAGAGATCGACGAGTGAAGAGAGGACGGCTGGGTGGGCGGCGGAATCAGCAGGGAAGAAGAGCTGCTGCCTCCGCCGCCGCCGCCGCCGCCGCCGCCGCTGTCACCCTCGCTGTAGTAGCGCAGGGAGGAGCCTGACTCTGCAGAACTGAAGTCGTAGGTCTCGTCTGAATCTAGAGTCAAATGGTGGCTATGCTCTTCCATGCCTTGTGCTAAGGGTAGCCCCGGGTCCCCGCCCAGCAGGGCCAAGGTCACCTCGGCATCCGTCGGGTCCCCTCCGGGGAGATGCTCGTAGCAGCAAACGCTACTGTAAACCGCATCGGGGTCGAGTTCCCAGGCGCTTCTGCCGCCCCGGCCGTTAGGCTCCGGGCTCAGTGGGGAGCCTTGGCCGGAGTAATTCATGTTGCCAAGACACTGCCTCACCCTATACTGCGCCCCGATTCCCAGCGTTTCCCCAACACATTCAACACCAACCCCTTTCCACCTGGAATTTTATAATTTTGAAATCCAGATCGGGAAAGCAGAAGCAGCTCCGCCTCTCCGAGCCAAGAAGGGGCCTAGACAGCAGAGGCCACGTTCTAGCCGAAGCCCCATTATCACGCAGACCACGTCGTGGGGGAGGTGCTCTGACCAGGCCCCCCCCCCGCCCCGCCCCACCCGACCCGAAGGCTCCTAGAAGCTCCGCCTCTACTTGCTAGGCGGACCAGCGCGGTTTGCTGGGTCTAGTCCTCGGCTCAATCTGACCTGATTAGTCACCATGACTACCAACACCACTCTCTCTTCCATTCTCTTCCGTCACTAAGGCCTTGTTTCCTTCACTCTTCCCCATGCTCCCGGAGAGACTTTTATCTCAAATGGTGAAGGAAGTGGTTGTAGAAAGAATTAAATTTTGTCAGCACTGCTGTAGCTCAATAGGATGAAATAAAGCTGTCCTTGTAGGGAACAAAACATTTGATTCTTTTCTAGAGATAGGTTCCAAAACCCACTAGCCACACTAGAACACTCCTTCATCCAGAGTTCCAAGTGCCTGTGAATCTTCTTCACTTAGCTTGAAGACACCCTATCCCGGCCCTGGAATTCAATTCAGTTCAGTTTCATTTCTGAAAGTAGATTTGAAACTAGTTATTTTCACCATTGGTTTCATAATTTCTCTAATATGTCATATAATAATTTATTTTTAATGTATGTATGGTATATCCCCCAATTAAGTTAACAACCTATTAATATGGGGAACCAGAATTTCTTTAAAACTAGAGTGGATGTCCTTGGTATATTAGTGGTTAGTGCCTATTACCTGCCAGGGCACAGTGCTAAGCACTGGTGATACAAAGAAAAGCAAAAGACAATCCTAGCCCTTGAGAAGTACAATCTAATGGAGGAGTCATCAAGGAAACAAATATGTACAAACAAGCTATTTACAGGATGAATAGAAAATAATTAGCTGAGAAAAAGCACTATTATTAAGAGAGGGTAGAAAAGGCTTCTTATAGAAGGTGGGATTTTAGTTGGCATTTGAAGGAAGTCAGAGAAAATGGACAATTGAGATGAGGAGGAAGAGCAATCCAGGTATAGTGGAGAGCCTTTCAAAGCTAACATATGAAGTGACAAGTTTTTGAAACATCAAGGAAGTCACTGTCACTGATATGAAAGAGGAATTGGGAAAACTGAACAAAGAACATCTCCATGCTTTGTCACAGTTGAAAGGAGCTATTCTATCAGTTCTAGCTTTGGGAATACCAGATTATAAGAAAGAATTCCACTTGTATGTCCATGAAGCTAAAGCTTCTGGAATGCTAGCACAGTATTTTGGGTTAAATCTAAGGACATTTTACAGTTCTATCCTCAACTTTGTAGCACAAGGAATGGTACATTGCCTCAGGTGCATAGTAGCCACAGCTCTAATGGTCAGGAAGTCATATGATATAGTCCTGGGATGTAAATTGCATGTGTTCTGCACACCAAATAGAAAAACTGCTACAGTCGCAGAATATGCATTCATTCATCGATGCAATAATATCCCAGTATGAAGTCATTCTATTAGGCAACAATAAAATCACAATTTGTAGATGTGCACCATTGAACCCAGCGTCTCTGATTCCCAATTTGCCAATGGGTGAAGAAGAATTACATGATTGTGGTCAAATAGTAGAACTCATGCACAAACCAAAGGAAAGCCTTAAAGACACACCTCTTATGGATCCAGAAATAGAGTTATACACAGATGAGTCCTCCTATATTCACAATGGGAAAAATTTCACAGGGCAGCTATAGTTGACAATGACAGATGACACTTGACACAATGACAATGACAATGACACTTTGGCATGCATCATTGCCAAGTCATGTTAGCGCCAAAGGAGCCAAGCTCAAAGCCCTGCTCATGGCCTTAGAATTAGCTAAAGGAAAAAGAGCTAATATTTTTCTGGACTCATACTGTGCTTTCTCCACTGTACATTGCTCATCATACATATGGAAAAACAGAGGGCATAAAACGTCAGCTGGGAAACCAATTGCATAAGGCAAATTAATAGACCATATATAAATGCTGTAGATATTCCTAAAGAGGTGGCCATAATCTATTGTAAGGCACATACTCATAGAAAGGAAAGAATATCTCTTGGGAATGACAGAGCAGATGTAACATGAAAATACACTGCAAGGATTGGGCCCCACCATGTGCTGAATTTCTCTCTGATTGAAAGGCATGATCTCACTGAAGCCTACGAGAGAGAAGAAATACAGACATGGAAGGAACAACTAGGCACTAAACTAATCAACGTGTCTGGATTGCTGTATCAACATCTATGCACCATAATTCATGCAAAAGGACATTACAGAGTGCAAGGGATTCTGGATACCATGCAGAGGTTTTGGACGGTACCAGGAATAAAGACAAATGCCATTAGAACTTGTCAGGCATGTAGAAGGTATAATCAAGGACATTTTAAGAACATAGAATTGGGAGGTAGACCACTCAGCTATCTGCCTTTTCAATGCATTCAAATTGATTATATCAACATGCCTAAAGGCAAGGGATGCAAATATGCATTGGGTATTGTGGATAGACTGACAAGATGGGTTGAAGCATGTCCATTCAAGAAAAATGACACAGCAACAGTAGTGAGATTTCTGTTAAAAGAGATAATACCCAGACATGGAATTTCCTGATACCATAGATTTGGACAAGAGGCCCCATTTCACTTCCCAAGTTCTGCAAGAAATCTATAAGAGGGGGGCGGAGTCAAGATGGCGGCTTAGAAGCAGCAAAAGTTCAGACCTCTGAAAACCCTTCCTTACCGATCACAAACTGAATGCTCCTAGGGGACTAAAATTCAAACTTAACAACAGGACAGAGGAGGGGAATCCTCCTTCTGGACTCAAATCAAAACGTATGCCCCCCAAAAGCTGGAATCTGAGAACACTTGGGTCTAAGGGGAAGGCAGAAGGAAGGTCCCAGGACCCATCCCCCCCAACCCAGAGCTCTGAACCCCCAGCGGCAGCAGGGACCTCTGGGCAGGCAAAGGTGCTGGTTTGGAGGTTCAACCTTATAAGCAGTGGGACGCTGGGCTCAGAGCATCCAGCATGGACAGTGGGGAGGAAGCCAGGGAGACACCGGGGACTGTGGCTGGGTCCTTCCATCTGGCTCCAGTATCACCAGGAGGTTTTTGCCTCAGGGCACATCCAGACCAATCCATTGAACCTAATTCCATCAGGACTCCTCAGAGCTCAGGGAGGCCAGGACCCCTCCCCCCACCTAGAGTGCAGGGCCTCCGGCAAGGACAGGAACCTCAGGGCAGGCAAAGGCACTGGTGAAACTTTCGGAGTGTGGAGAAGCAGCTGGAGAGAACTGGAGAGAGCCTGGGTGGCCCAGCCTTCCAGGAGACTTCGGTCTCAGAGCACATATAGCCCAACCCAGTTGAACTTAATCTGATCAAAAGCCTCCAGAGGACAGGGAAGCTAACATTCCTCCCCTAGACACTGTACCAAGAGATCTGACAAAGCTCCAAGAGGGGAGACTGAAAGCCCCAAAACAACAACAACAAATCAAACAAAGAAAAAAAAACGAGAGGAGCAAGAGCACAGACAAATACGGGGAGCAAAGAAGGGGTAAACTCAAGCAAACACAGAAAAAGAAGAAAGAAATTACAATAGACAGATTCTGCACAGGTAATGAGCAAAGAGCGAACGAAACAGAGGGGGAGGGATCAGCAAAGGAAAAATCAGAAATCCCAGCGAATTGGATACAGGCTTTGGAAGGACTCAAAATGCAATTCAAAACACAATTAAGAGAGGTGAAGACAATTGGGAAAAGAACTTAAAAACTAAGATAAGTCATCTGGAAACAGAGGCACTTGAACTAAAACAATAAAATAGTGTCTTGAAAGCCAAAATCAACCAGCTGGAAAAGGAGGAAAAGGAGATGAAAGATGAGGCAAAGCAGATGAAAGATGAAGTGAAGAAGATGAAAGATGAGAAAAAGGTGATGAAAGGAGAGGTAAAGAGGATGAAAGATGACCTCCAAAGAAAATCATACCAAAAGGAAAAGGACGACCAAAAATCCAAGGATGAAATCCAGTCTTTAAGAACCAGAATACAACAACTAGAATCAAATGACCTCACAAGGGAGGAAGACACTATAAAACAAAAGAAAAAGAATGAAAAAATTGAGGAAAATATGAAGCATCTCATACACAAAACAGAGGATTTAGAAAATCGTTCAAGGAGAGACAATTTAAGAATCATTGGTCTACTAGAAGACCATGACAAAAGAAAAAGCCTGGACATTATATTACAGGAAATTGTTAAAGAAAACTTCCCCAATATCCTAGAACGAGAGGGAAAAGTGGAGATTGAAAGAATCCACAGATCACCTCCTGTACTTAATCCCCAACTGACAACACCCAAGAATATTATAGCCAAATTCAAGAACTATCAGACCAAAGAAAAGATATCACAAGCTGCCAAGAAGAAGTCATTCAGATACCACGAAACCACAGTGAGGATAACGCAGGATCTGGCTGCATCCACACTGAAAAAAAGAAAGGCATGGAATATGATATTCCGGAAAGCAAAGGAACTAGCTCTACAACCAAGAATCAACTACCCAGCAAAACTGACTATATTCTTACAAGGGAAAGTATGGTCATTCAAAAAAATAGAAGAATTTCAAGAATTCGTAAAGAAAAGACCAGACCTGAACAGAAAATTAGATGTCCAAGCACAGAACTCAAGAGAATCATCAAAAGGTAATTAAAAAAGAGGGAAAAAAGAAAAATAAAACAAAACAAAAATTTTTAAGAGACTCAATAAGTTAAAATGATATGTATCCCTATAAGAAAAGAGGTCATTGGTAACTCTTAAAAACTGTTGTTATTACCTGGGCAGCAAAAAGAAGTACACTTAGAGGGAACAGTGACAAACGGTATAAGATGAAAGGACAAGACATAAATAGGTATATAGATATATGCATGCATAAATACATACACATGAGTATTCATATATATATATATATATATATATAAAACTAGAGCTTAAAATAGGTTAATATTAAAAGAAATGGGAAAAGAAACAAATGGGGTAAATTTATTTGTCACAAAGAAGCTCATGGTGGGAGGGGGAAGAACATCAATACAGTGGAAGGGTAAAGAGGTTGGAGACAGGAAATACTCAACTTTTACGTGCTTTGAAATTGACTCAAAGAGGGAAAAACAATCCAATCCATTGGGGGCAAAGAATAGATTTGCGCCCTATAGTGGAGTAGAAAGGTAACAAATGGTCTGGTGGGGAGGGAAGCAGTACAAAGGAGGGAGGGGGTGAGGGTTAATTTTAGAAAGACTACAGGGAAAATAAGGGGGGGACAAAAAGGGAGGGGGATAGAAAGGTAAGTAAAATAAGGGTGGGAACAAGGGGGACTGTTTAAAAGCAAACATTGGTGTAGAAGGAAATAGTGAAAGAAGAAAAGGCAGGAACAGGAGCAGAAATCAATATGCTGGGAAATACACAGCTAGTAATCATAACTCTGAATGTGAATGGAATGAACTCACCCATAAAATGCAAACAAATAGCAGAGTGGATTAGAATCCAAAACCCTACCATATGCTGTCTACAAGAAACACACATGAGGAAGGTAGATACACATAGGGTGAAAGTAAGAGGGTGGAACAAAATCAACTGACAAAAAGAAGGCAGGAGTCGCAATCATGATATCCAACAAAGCCAAAGTAAAAATAAATCTCATTAAAAGAAATAGGGAAGGTAATTACATCCTGATAAAAGGCAGTATAGACAGTGAGGAAACATCTGTACTCAACATGTATGCACCAAATGGCATAGCATCGAAATTTCTAAAGGAGAAACTAGAGGAGCTCAAGGATGAAATAGATAGAAAAACTATACTAGAGGGAGACCCAAACCTTCCTCTATCCGAATTAGATAAATTAAACCAAAAAATGAATAAGAAAGAGGTAAGAGAAGTGAATGAAATCTTAGAAAAATTAGAGTTAGTAGTCATGTGAAGAAAAATAAATAGGGACAAAAAGGAATATACCTTCTTTTCTGCAGCACATGGTACATTCACAAAAATTGACCATGTATTAGGGCATAAAAACATTGCAAACAAGTGCAAAAGAGCAGAAATAATGAATGCAACATTCTCAGATCACAATGCAATGAAAATAATAATTAGTAAGGGAACATGGAGAGGTAAATCGAAAATTAATTGGAAATTAAACAATACGATTCTCCAAAACCAGTTAGTTAAAGTCCAAATCATAGAAACAATTAATAACTTCATTGAAGAAAATGACAATGATGAGACCTCCTTTCAAAACCTATGGGATTCAGCCAAAAAAGTACGTAGGGGGAAATTTATATCCTTGAGTTCATATATTAACAAATTAAGAAGGACAGAGGTCAATGAATTGGGCATGCAAATTAAAAAATTAGAAAGCGAACAAATTAAAAATCTTCAGATGAAGACTAAATTAGGGATCCTAAAACTCAAAGGAGAAATTAATAAAATTGAAAGTCAAAGAACTATTGATTTAATAAATAAGACTAGAAGCTGGTACTTCTGAAAAAACAAATAAAATAGACAAAGTACTAGTCAGTCTAATTTAAAAAAAGGAAAGAAATAAACCAAATTGACAGTATCCAAGATGAAAAAGGAGACCTCACCTCTAATGAAGAGGAAATTAAGGCAATCATTAAAAACTACTATGCCCAATTATATGACAACAAATATGGCAATCTAGGTCATATGGATGAATACTTACAAAAATATATATAGCCTAGACTAAAAGAAGAAGAAATAAATTACCTAAACAACCCCTTTTCAGAAAAAGAAATTGAACAAGCCATCAAAGAACTCCCTAAGAAAAAATCCCCAGGTCCAGATGGATTCACAAATGAATTCTATCAAACATTCAAAGAACAACTAATCTCAATATTAAACAAAGTATTTGACAGAATAAGCCAAAAAGGAGTTCTACCAAATTCATTTTACGACACAAATATGGTACTGATCCCAAAGCCAGGCAGGTTAAAAACAGAGAAAGAAAACTGTAGACCAATCTCCCTAATGAATATAGATGCAAAAATCTTAAATAGGATACCAGCAAAAAGACTCCAGCAAGTCATCACAAGGGTTATTCACTATGACCAGGTAGGATTCATACCAGGAATGCAAGGATGGTTCAATATTAGGAAAATCAATGCCATAATTGACCATATTAATAAGCAAACTGACAAGAATCACATGGTTATTTCAATAGATGCAGAAAAAGCCTTTGATAAAATACAATACCCATTCTATTGAAAACACTAGAAAGTATAGGAATAGAAGGGCCTTTCCTAAAAATAATAAACAGTATATATCTAAAACCATCAGCAAACATCATCTGCAATGGGGATAAACTAGAAGCCTTCCCAATAAGATCAGGAGTAAAACAATGATGCCCATTATCAAATCTATTATTTAACATTGTATTAGAAACACTAGCAGTAGCAATGAGAGAAGAAAAAGAAGTTGAAGGTAATAAAATTGGCAATGAGGAGACCAAGCTATCACTCTCTGCGGATGATATGATGGTTTACTTAAGGAATCCTAGAGAATCAACCAAAAAGTAACTTGAAATAATCAACAACTTTAGCAAAGTTGCAGGATACAAAATAAACCCACATAAATCATCAGCATTTCTATATATCTCTATCCCATTTCAGCAGCAAGAATTAGAAAGAGAAATACCATTTAAAATCACTCTAGGCAATATAAAATACTTAGGAATCTATCTGCCGAGACAAACATAGGAACTATATGAACACAACTACAAAACACTTCCCACACATTTAAAACTAGATCTTAAAATTTAGAAAAACATTGGTTGCTCATGTGTGGGACGAGCTAACATAAAAATGACAATCCAACCCAAATTAATTTACTTATTTAGTGCCATACCCATTGAACTACCAAAAAACTTCTTTACTGAATTATAAAAAACCATAACAAAGTTCATTTGGAAGAACAAAAATCAAGAATATCCAGGGAAATCATGAAAAAAAATGCAAAAGAAGGAAGACTTGCAGTCCCAGATCTCAAACTATACTAAAAAGCAGTGGTTATCAAAACAATTTGGTACTGGCTAAGAGATAGAAAGGAGGATCAGTGGAATAGACTTGGCATAAATGATCTCAGCAAGACAGTCTATGACAAACCCAAAGACCCCAGCTTTTGGGATAGAAATCCACTATTTGATAAAAACTGCTGGGAAAACTGGAAGGCAGTGTGGGAGAGATTTGGTTTGTATCAACACCTCACATCCTACACCAAGATAAATTCACAATGGGTGAATGACTTGACCATAAAGAAGGAAATTATAAGTATATTGGGTGAACACAGAATAGTATACATGTCAGACCTTTGGGAAGGGAAAGACTTTAAAACCAAGCATGACTTAGAAAGAGTCACAAAGTGTAAAATAAATAATTTTCACTACATCAAATTAAAAAGTTTTTGTACAAACAAAACCAATGTAACTAAAATCAGAAGGGTAGCAACAAATTGGGAAGCAATCTTCATAAAAACCTCTGACAAAGGTTTAATTACTCACATTTACAAAGAGCTAAATCAATTGTACAAAAAATCAAGCCATTCTCCAATTGATAAATGGACAAGGGACATGAACAGGCAGTTTTCAGCCAAAGAAATCAAAACTATTAATAAGCACATGAAAAAGTGTTCTATATCTCTTATAATCAGAGAGATGCAAATCAAAACAACTCTGAGGTATCACCTCACACCTAGCAGATTGGCTAACATGACAGCTATGGAAAGTAATGAATGCTGGAGGGGATGTGGCAAAGTTGGGACATTAATGCATTGCTGGTGGAGTTGTAAATTGATCCAACCATTCTGGAGGGCAATTTGGAACTATGCCCAAAGGGTGATGAAAGACTGTCTGGCCTTTGATCTAACCATAGCACTGCTGGGTTTGTACCCCAAGGAGATAATAAGGAAAAAGACTTATACAAGAATATTCATAGCTGCACTCTTTGTGGTGGCCAAAAATATGGGAAAATGAGGGGATGCCCTTCCATTGGGGAATGGCTGAACATATTGTGGTATATGTTGGTGATGGAATTCTATTATGCTAAAAGTAATAATAAAGTGGAAGAATTCCATGGAGACTGGAACAACCTCCAGGAAGTGATGCAGAGCGAAAGGAGCAGAACCAGGAGAACATTGTACACAGAGACAAACACACTGTGGTACAATCAAATGTAATGGACTTCTCCATTAGTGGAATGCAATGTCCCTGAACAATCTGCAGGCATCTAAAAAACACTATCCACAAGCAGAGGATAAAATGTGGGAGTAAAAACACTGATGAAAAGCAACTGCTTGACTTAAGGGGTTGAGGGGATATGACTGAGGAGAAACTCTAAATGAACACTCTAATGCAATACCAACAACGTGGAAATGGGTTCGAATCAAGGACACATGTGATACCCAGTGGAATTGTGCATCAGCTAATGGAGAGGTGGTGTGAGGTGGGGGAGGAAAAGAAAATGATCTTTGTTTCCAATGAATAATGTTTGGAAATGATCAAATAAAATAATGTTTAAAAGAAAAAAAAAGAAATCTACAAGAACTTGGGGATTAAGTGCAATTATCATTCAGTTTATTGGCCCCAACATTCTGGTCAGGTAAAGTGTAAGAACAAAGAATTGAAGACACAGATAGGTAAACTCTGTTCATAAACACACTTAAAATGGACAGATGTTATGCTTCTTGCTTTGTTCAATATAAGAACTAGACCAAGGACTGACTTGCATATATCACCATTTGAAATGCTATATGGTCAGCCACTTTGGCATGGTAGGACAATGAAGCCACCATTACCTGTCCATGTTAAAAGGGGAATGTGTACTTCATGAATATTTAAAACAGATACAACGGAGACTAGATGAACTAAGAAAACTGGGCTTGCTTGTGCAAAGAATACCACTAGATTTTTTATTGCATAAGATAAAACCAGCAGATAAGATATATGTCAAGGACATTAATAGAGAATCTCCTACCGAACCAAGATGGATCGGGCCAACATCGGTCATAATGACAACTCCAACATCTATAAAGGTTGGTCAAAAAGATCCATGGTTCCATGCTTCATGTGTAAAATTGTTTCACACCCATAATATTGACTAGCTCTAACAAAATTCAATAACAGTCCCTAACAAAGGAAAGCACACAAGACTACAGTAACAACAGATAGTAAACACAAGAGGGAATTGAACATGTTAAAATGATAGCCTATGAATGGAAACTATGAAATGAAAGCACTGAAAAAGCAAATAAAACAGCTTCAGAAAGAAATACAGTCAGTGGAACAGAGAAAAAGAAATATGCATTGAAAAGATTAGCCATTGAAAAGTCTCTACACACTCTATACAAAGTCTCTGCCTACAATAGTAACAACAAAGAAAGTAACAAAATTATTTCAAATGAATACATAACTCCAAACCAAACAAATTACATTATATCCAAATTCTATCTCCAAGACATAACTAAAGACTATGTACAATAAATCTCCTTGTGAAAAAATTCAAACATCAAAAAGATAAGAAAACTTCAAATTCATCTTCTTAACAAAATTCTAAGAACTTATACTATACTGTTTACACCCACTCATGAAGATGAACATATGCAAAGCATATACCCACCCATGAAGATGATAATATATAATGCTTACTTCCACACATGAATTCACTAATGAATTTCGACAAGCACTCATGAAGAACTCATAGCTTACTTCCATGCACAATGAAAATTTCAGTCTTACATACATGCACATGTAAAAAACCTTACACACATGCATGTTCCTGATTGTTCCAGTATGTTCCTCAATTAAAGAACACAGGACTACAATCAAGACCGACAGCAGACAAAGAGTGGCATGCTGACCACATGTAGAGAGACCCAGGCACAGAGTTTCTACAATCAACATCAAAGGACATTGAAAGACTTTGAAAGTTTGGACTTGTGATAATGAGGTTATGTAAGAATGAGACATACGTGTTAACATCACATAAATACATAAACATGCTACACAAAATACAATGTAGGAAGAAATCTCATAGAATGGGTTAAGTATACAACATGCATAGTAGCAAAACACAAAATTCACACTGATATATATTTATATATATTTCGGTGGAAAATTCAAAGATATTTCTTATCTGCATGAGTTTGCACAGAAATTAAGAACAAGGTATTATAGACATACATATGTAAATCTGTATAGGTACAACTTATGTACACATGTAAATACTAATGTACTAAAAAACTAACTATAGTAGAATAATTTATTAATGTTCTAATAACTAACTATAGGGACAGTTTAGAAAATTTGTTCAAAGTCTTAGGGAAGTAAGGACAGACATTAAAACTACTTAAGTATAGAAGTTTACATTATGATTTTAGGTTAGCAATTGTTAGTAATAGAAAATTTTACTTAGTTGAATTTATAGACATTAGGAGATAAGAGTTACATATTCAAAACGCTGTTGAAATTGTTGGAATTGTTTAAAATTGTTACGTGAGTTGTTCCATTATTTATTATGTTCAAGAACCATGTTTATATAAAATCCCTATTACCTAAATAATTTTTCTATACCCAAACTTAGCATAGAACTAGATAGACAGAATAGCTAAGATAAAATTAGGATTTGTTATTTGGGGAGGGTAAAGGAATATTCAGTATAGTACTGGGTTAAGAATTAGATAGTTAGAAAGATAACAAAATATATATCTAAAAGGTATCATTAAAAAAATTCTTGTGGCAACAAGCATCCATTTCAAGATGTTTTAAAAGCAATTGGATATATGACTAGAGGTTAGCAGAAAGGTTAGGGCTGAACAGGCAGGTTTTAAATCATCAATATAGAAATGATAATTAGAGTAATTGGAGCTGATAAGATCTCCAGACAGTATAAGGGGGAAAAGGGTCCAGGACAAAGTCCTGTGCCATGTAAAGGAGATTTCTATTCAAATACTGATTAGACTAAATGATTCAAGATCCCTCTAATTGAGAGTCTGTATCTTCAAAATTTAGTACATTGTGGGTATTCAAAAGAAATGTTGATAATGATGATCAAACCCCAAATAGATCTCTTAAGTATTTCAACTCTTAAGATTCTAACGAGTGCTACCCAACTTGATTTAATTTAATTCAACATTTATTAAGCACATACTAAGTGTAAGATATTGTGCTAAATGTTGTGGGAAATATGTTTGAAGATGAACAAGATAATCCATACCAAATTAATAAATATATGTTTGTGTGTACACACACACACACACACACACACACACAAATGAAATAAAAGCTTTTGGAGAATTACAAACCAAGTGTTATTGAAATATAGAAAGGGGAGAGATTATTTCTGATTTATAAAGTTTCCTTCCTGGTAAAGGTGACATCTAAACTGTTACTTGAAGGACAAGTAGGATTTTAACAGATGTGAAAGGAATGACCACCTACTCTAAAGAATATTGAACTTGACTTCAATGTGTCAAAGGCTCTTTTATTTCATCCTCACAAGCATTGGTATTCACAAGCCAGGGTTACAAATGATACAACCAGCAAGCAAGAGTACAAAATTGTGAAAATTTATCACACCAATACAAAAACTCCAAACTAAATAGGCTTATTGAAAGGAGGCCAAACTCCCAATAAAGTTGGACCCTGGTCAAGATCAAGACCAGAGACCTGGAACCTTTGGAGATAGTCTTTTGTTATGCCAAGAAATCTGATGACATAGTGATAGAAAATATAGTCAATATTAAAAGAGAATGGATGCAAAATCTTTCACATAGGCATTTCTTAATTAATGATGGAAGTGCTGATTAAACTAGAAAGTATAAAAAAATCACTATGGGTGGTAACTTATGTCTATTATTATAGCTGATCTTTCCAAGGCCTCTGCAAAAATGGTTTCGGGGCTAGTTGTTTTTCTGCTGACAATTATTATGAAATATTAGGAGTCAACAGTTGGGTCCTTGTCTCACTATCTTAAGAGTTATATAAAAGAGAGGGATGTGGTGGGCTAAGTGGAAACTGTTGGGATATAGGCTTAAGGTCAAAAGGCTTGTAAACGAGATTTTATATCACCCTAAACTATATTTTTCTTCTTAGCTAATGTTTATAATCCATATAAAACAAACTATATTATTTGACTATTAACTCAAGACTAATAATTATGTTATTAAAATAATAATAATGGATACTATTTGTATAATCATAAAAGGGGGCAGGGGGCTTGCACTCACAAAACCTTCTTTTTATATTCAAGAAAACTCCTTCCCTCTTTCACCATTGTCTGGTCACTAGAGAGTTACAATACACACACATACACACACAGACACACACAGAAGCTAGCTAATCAGAAGGAAGATCAGCAATACTTAATTATGCTAAATATTCACTTAATTCTAGGCAATTAGAATAGAGCACATTTACAATTCTACTTTTCTGCATGGTGTTTTTCTTCAGTCAATCAAAGGAGAAAGTTATATACTCCTCTTAATTTTCAGCTTCTACAGGTGACTTCTTTTTTCTGTCACTTCTTATCTTGTCAGCCAGATGTCCTTCCCTGAGAGGAGTCCATACTATCTCTATTCCCCATAGGTGGACATTGTAGGCAGAAAAGAAAGAGTATATATAAAAGGAAAGGCACAAAAATTAGTATTTTCAAGAAATTGTGAGTAATGTGGTTTTGGATATGTTACATGAATGAGTAGTTGAAGATAAATCTAGAAAGGCAGATTAGGATCAGTTTATAAATAACTTTAAACACTAAGGTGAGAACAAATAAACTTGAGTGACAAGGAAGAGTCATCAAAGAAAACTTTTGAAAAGGAGAAACAATTAAAAATTAATATCAAGTTCAGGATGAAAGTCAGGATGGCAGAGAAGCAAGCAGGAAGATATACAGTCTAGTCCCTCCACCAAACCTCTTCCTACAAAGATCTAGAAAATTCACCAGGTTGAATTCTGATAAATAAATCCAAGAAAAACTCAAAAGTGAGTCCTTTTTCCAATCTGAGGAAGCTTAGGGAAACAGAGAGGTCTGTGAATACTGGGGATGAGCTCTAACCAGGAATATGCCAGATGCAGATTATTAAGGGCCCCAGGGATAGCAAAAGCTAAGACAGGGCACCAATGCAGGAAGTACCAAAACAGGAAGAGATGATAGGTGATTCCTCAAATAGCAAAGGGCAGGGAAATAGGTGCCATCTGGAAGCTCTGTTTCTGACTACCTTGTTCAGTGCCAGAGAAATACTGTGGAGAGGAGTGGTTACAGGGTAATGGGATCTGAATTCTTTATTGAATAAAAACAGAAGCTGTGTGGCTCTGATCCCAGGAACAGAGTGGAGACTCTGTTCTAGGTTGTAAAGGAGGCCTACAAGTGGAATTAACCAGGGCAGAAACTCCCAGTTCAAGGGAAAGGAAGCACTTCAATCACTCTGAACCTGCAGAACTTCCCAATAGGCTAGCAGTGGCTGAATCCAGTAACAATCTACTGAAATTCCCAATCAGGTACAAGCTAATAGCCCCAAACCTGGACCAGTAGTTTGCAGAACAAAAACCAGGAAGGTAGTAAGCAATATTCACCACAGATCACAATACTTTCAGAGCACTGAAAAACTTGCAGATGCCATGCCTGAGCTGTGAAAGAAGCAAAAGGATGTAAGAGGACAGAAGTTCAGGTCAGACCTTCCTTCTAGTAGTTCCAACAAAAGAATTCTGAGTGAAGAAGTAGACTGAAAGAATGAGCAAATGAAAAAGAACTATAAAGAACTACTATGATGATAGAAAAACTCAAGGCATGTAAACCTTAAAATTTCTTAGACTTGTGAATGTTGGAAATTTCACCATTGGAAGGTTTCATGCTTGTAGGGAATTTCCTACTGATAGTGGGAACTCTATTGGAATGTGAACCCCATTGGCATGGGAGGGTCATTCTCCTCCCTACTTAAGATTTCTTTAGGACAGAAACCTTTTGCTGAACAATGGAAAGGGCTTTGACCTATGCTTAAGCATAGAATAGGAAGTTCTCTGAGTCATGATTGATTTTAGAATCGATACAATAGAGATACTTGGAATGACAGAACCAGGTCTTGGAACTTCCAATCTCCACCCTGCTCAGGGTAACAGGATTTAGGAAGGACTGCAGCAAAGGATCAAGATTTAATAATTTGAGAATATGACCTTCAACAGACATGTGCAAAGCCACAGACCTCTGGGCGGTCCTGGGTTAAGCTAGAGCCACCATTGGCACAGGGAAGACATGGCCAGTGATTGGTAGATGTGAGAACTGAGGGGAGGGAACTTGGATGGTTTCCTTAAAGATAGCAGGGTCTGAGGACTGGGAGGTGGTTGGAGAGTTTTTGCTCTGAGAGGTTGTGCTCTGAGAAGCTTGTTCTGAAGGAAGCTGGAGGTGGAGGCCCCTGAGACTGTTTCTCCATTTTGGTCACGTGAGTGATAGGGACTGATCTCTTTCCTTTGCCTCAGCTATCTAAGGGCTTGGGCCTTTTGGCCCAGCCTAAACAGAGGGGGTATTTAAGCCCTATTTTGTTCTCTCTCTCTCTCTCTCTCTCTCTCTCTCTCTCTCTCTCTCTCTCTCTCATACTTTTCTTCCTCCTGTTTGTAATTAAACTCCATAAAAGGTTGACTGCTGACTTGAGTTTTCATTTAGGAATTACATAGCTGAATTCCTTGGCGACCTTAAATTAATATATATCAGTCTTTTAAAGTGATTTCCTTGTCACAGGCAGAAAGTTGGAAGAGAATAACTTGAAAATATAAGCAAAGCTTAAGAAATGCAGCTTGGACAAAAGTCTAACCAGAATTCCTTAGAAGAGTTAAATTTTTTTTTCTAAAAACAAAACAAGAGCAATAGAGAAAAATAGGAAATAAAACAAGAGCTAGGAAAGAAAAATTTGAAAGGAAAATATCTTGGAACAAGAGATACAAAAATTTATCCAAGAAACTAACCTGAAAGTTAGAATTGAACAGATATAAGTTAGTGACTCTACAAGGCATCAAGAAATACAAAACAAAGTCAAAAGAATGAAAAAAAAATAGAAGACTATATGCTATATGACATAGCAAAACCAACTGATCTAAAAAACAGCTTGAGGAGAAATAACTTAATCAACAGACTGCCTGAAAACTATGACAAAATAAGAGTCTATAGATCATATTTCAAAAAGTCATACAAGAAAACTTTCCAGATTTCTTAGGACCAAAAAAGCAAAATAGAAATCTAAAAGAATCCACTGGTCATATCCTGAAAGAAACCTCCAACTGAAAAATCCTAGGAATATTTTAGTCATAATCAAGACTTTCTGCAGCAAAGAAAAAATGCTGCAAGCTACCAGAAGAAAAGAATTCAAGTACCAAGGAACTAATAACATGGGAGTGAGGTAAATGGATTATTAATTAAATAAAAGATTTCCAAGAATTCCTGATAAAGAGACCAGAGTTGAGTAGGAAATTGGACATACATGCCCAGAAGGTAAGAGAAGTAGGGGTGAGATCAAATTGCTTATATTCTTATATGAGAAGGTAACACTATCATTACAAGGGATCATAGAGGGAATATGATTAGAGGAAGCAAGACTGATTCTATTATATTTTGATGATCTTAGAAGAAGAATGAAAATGTTGAGGAAGTGGAATACACTAGGAGAGGAGAGAAAGGAGTGAAAGCTTGGGGGAAATAATTTCATAAATGGAATGTGCAAAAAAGAAGTTCTATGCAACAAGGAGGAAAAATGGAGAGAGAGAGAGAAAGAGAGACATATGTAAATCTTTCTTTCTTTCTTTCTTTCTTTCTTTCTTTCTTTCTTTCTTTCTTTCTTTCTTTCTTTCTTTCTTTCTTTCTTTCTTTCTTTCTTTCTTTCTTTCTTTCTTTCTTTCTTTCTTTCTTTCTTTCTTTCTTTCTTTCTTTCTTTCTTTCTTCCTTCCTTCCTTCCTTCCTTCCTTCCTTCCTTCCTTCCTTCCTTCCTTCCTTTTTAAATAAAGGATGCTAACTCCATTAGCAAGAGAAAACCACACAGCAGGAATTGCTAGTTTCCAACCCTCCCCTCCCCTACTTTTGTTTAATTGTGCTTTTAAAAAATTCTCTTAAAGAATGTATTTGCTGGATTTAGAATTATTTCTCATAAACTCCTGTGGCTGGTCCTATCCTTTTGTTATATAATGTCTCTTTATCACATGAGGATGTAATGGGAGCCATACAGAATAACCTTTCTTTTGGCAGGGCTGGGGGCTTATTCCTCATTCCATTGTTAGAGTTTTGCTCGTCAACTGTTTTTTTTTAATTTTTTATTTATTTGATTTTAAAATATTTTTCTATGATGATGTGATTCATTTTCTCTCCCTCCTCTCTTTCCTTCCCCCCTCCTGGAGCTGACAAGCAAGTCCACTGGGTTATACATGTTTTATCACTTGATGCCTATTTCCATGTTATTTATTTTTGTAACAGAACAATCTTTTAAAGCCAAAACCTCAAATCATATATCCATACAGACAAGTGATAAATCATATGTTTTTCTTCTGCATTTCTACTCCCACAGTTCTTTTTTTTAGTTATGGATTGCATTCTTTCTCATATGTCCCTCGGGATTGTCCTGGATCACTGCATTGCTATTAGTAGCAGAGTCTATTACATTTGATCATTCCACAATGTTTCAGCTAATATGTACAATGTTCTTCTGGTTCTGCTCATTTCACTCCTTATCAGTTCATAGAGGAATCAAGCAGTTCATCATTCCTTCTGGCTTATTCCTGGCTTTCCTGTTTTGGTGTAGAGACACTGTGGTTGTGGTTGTGGTAGAGACACTGGCGTTGGATGCCCATGCTGGCTGCTCTGGTAGCTGTGACAGCCATAGCATTGTATGTACCAGGTCTAATCAAAGCTTCACCTAGAGAACTTTGGTTGGTTCCATACCTTCCCTCCTCTTAGAAGCTGGTGTCATATTGGGAAGAACAGATCCATTTTCTTTCTTTTTACTTCTTAATACAACAAAAGTGCAAGAAAAGGATAGTCAAGTCATTGTTCAAATTGTATAAAATGTATCTGTCTATGAAGAGGGAATAAAATTGTGACTTTATTCTACTGTAAAAACAAACAAAAATCCCAAAAATAATAGCATTGCATCACCATCATATACCACAATTTGTTCAGTCATTCCCCAATCAAGGGACAACTTACCATTTTCTAATTTTTTTGCCACCACAAAAAGCATAGTTATGAATATTTTTATACAACACTTTTTTACTAGGTACAAACCTAGTAGTGGTATTGCTGAATCAAAGGACATATATTCTTTTAAAGCCTTTTGAGTATCATTCCAAATTACCTTCCAGAATGGTTGGATTAATTTACAACTACACCAGCAATGCATTAGTGTCCCAACTTTGCCTGATCCCCTCCAACATTTATTATTTCCCTTTACTGTCATATTGGCCAATTTGCTATGTATGAGGTGGTATGATAAAAATGATTCATTTTAAATTTTATAATGGTCTCTATCTCTTGTTTGGTCTTAAATTCTTTCCTTTCTCATAGATCTGACAGGTATACTATTCTATGTTTACCTAATATATTTATAATTTCCCTTTTTATATTTAACTCATTTACCCATTTTGAATTTATCTTGGTATAAGGTGTGAAACATTGATCTAAACCAAATCTCTTCCATACTATTTTCCAATTTTCCCACCAGTTTTTGTCAAATAGTAGATTCATGTCCCTGAAGCTGGGATCTTTGGGGTTATCATACACTATCTTGCTGAGGTCATTTACCCCCAGTATATTCCACTGATCCTCTCTTTTGTCTCTTAGCCAGGAGCATATTGTTTTGATGAACACTACTTTATAGTACAGTTTAAGATTTGGTACTGTTAGGCCTCCATCCTTCACATTTTTAAAAATTATTTCCCTTGATATTCTTGATCTTTTGTTCTTCCAGATGAACTTTGTTATAATTTTTTTTCTAATTCTATAGGTGTTTCTTAGTAGTTTGATAGGTACGGCACTGAATAAGTAAATTAATTAATTAAGTAAATTAATTTAGGTAGGATTATCATTTTTGTTATATTAGCTCATTCTACCCATGAACAATTAATGTTTTTCTAATGTTTAGATCTAGTTTTAATTGTGTACAAAATGTTTTGTAGTTATGCTCATATAATTCCTGAGTTTGTCTTGGCAAATAGATTCCCAAATATTTTATATTGTCTAGAGTAATTTTATTTTTTTATTTTTAAATTTTATTTAATTAGATGATTTAGAATATTTTTCCATGGTTACAAAACTCATGTTCTTTCCCTCCCCTCCCCCACTCTCTTCCTGTATTTGGCAGGCAATTCCACTGGGTTTAATATGGTCATTGATGAAAACCCATTTCCATATTATTAATATTTGCATTAGGGTGGTCTTTACAGTCTACTCTTCCAGTTATAGCCCCACCGACCCATGTGATTAAGCAGTTGTTTTTCTTCTGTGTTTCTTTTCCCACAGTTCTTCCTCTGGATAAGGAGAGCGTTCTTTCTCATATGTCCCTCTGAATACTTCTGGATCATTACATTGCTACTAGTAGAGAAGTCCATTACATTTGATTTTACCACAGTGTATCATTCTCTGTGTATCATGTTCTCCTGGTTCTGCTCCTTTCACTCTGTATCAATTACTGGAGGTCATTCCAGTTCACATGGAATTCCTCCAGTTCCTTTGAGCACAATAGTGTTCCATCACCAGCATATACCATAATTTGTTCAGCCATTCCCCAATCGGAGGGCTCATTTTCCAATTTTTTTGCCACCACAAACAGCGTGGCTATGAATAGTATTGTACAAGTCTTTTTCCTTATTATCTCGTTGGAGTACAAACTCAGCAGTACTATGGCTGGATCCAAAGGGCAGACAGTCTTTTAGTGCCATTTAGACATAATTCCAAATTGCCTTCCAGAATGGTTAGAACAATTCACAACTCCACCAGCAATGAATTAATGTCCCAATTTTGCCACATCCACTCCAGCATTCATTATATTCCTTTGCAGTCATGTTAGCCAATCTGCTAGGTGTGAGGTGATACCTCAGAGTTGTTTTGATTTTCATTCCTCTAATTATCAGAGATTCAGTACATTTTTTCATGTGCTTATTAATAGTTTTGATTTCTTTATCTGAATATTGCTTATTCATGTCCCTTGCCCATTTATCAATTGGGGAATGGCTTGATTTTTTGTGCAATTGATTTAGTTCCTTATAAATTTGGGTGATTAGACCTTTGTCAGAAATTTTTGTCATAAAGATTGTTTCCAAATTTGTTGCTTCCCTTCTAATTTTGATTGCATTGTTTTTGTTTGTATAGAAACTTTTTAATTTAATGTAATCAAAAATATTTATTTTGTGTTTTGAAATTTTTTTCTAATTCTTGCTTGGTCTTAAAATCTTTCCTTTCCCAGAGGTCTGAGAAGTATACTCTTCTATGTTTACCTAATTTACTTATTGTTTCTTTCTTTATGTTCAAGTCATTCACCCATTCTGAGTTTATCTTGGTGTAGCATGTGAGATGTTGATTTAAACCTAATCTCTCCCATACCTTTTTCCAATTTTCCCAGCAGTTTTTGTCAAATACTGGATTTTTGTTCCAAAAGCTGGGATCTTTGGGTTTATCATAGACTATCTTACTGAGGTCACTTACCCCAAGTCTATTCCACTGATCCTCCCTCCTGTTTCTTAGCCAGTACCATATGGTTCTGATGATCATTGCTTTATAGAACAGTTTAAGACATGGTATTGCTAGGCTACCTTCCTTCACATTTTTTTCATTATCTCCCAAACTTTGTTATTGTTTTTTATAATTCTGTAAAAAAAGTTTTTTGGTAATTTGATGGGTATGGCACCAAATAACTAAATTAGTTTGGGTAGGATTGTCATTTTTATTCTGTTAGCTCATTCTACCCATGAGCAATTGATGTTTTTCCAATTATTTAGATCTAGTTTTAATTGTGTGGAGAATGTTTTATAGTTGTGTTCATATAGTTCCTTTGTTTGTCTGGCAGACAGATTCCTAAGTATTTTATAATGTCTATGGTGATTTTAAAGGGAATTTCTCTTTCTAACTCTTGTTGCTGGGATGAGTTGGAAGTATATAGAAATGCTAATGATTTATGTGGGTTTATTTTTTTTTCCTGCAACTTTGCTAAAGTTGTTGATTATTTCCACTAGCTTTTTATTTGATTCTCTAGAATTCTTTAAGTAGACCATCATATCATTTTCAAAGAGTGATAACTTGGTCTCCTCATTACCTATTTTAATACCTTCAATTCCTTTTTCTTCTCTAATTGCTACAGCTAGTATTTCTAGTACAATGTTAAATAATAGAGGTGATAATGGGCATCTTTGTTTCACTCCTGATCTTATTGGCAATGCCTTTAATTTATCCTCATTTTACATGATGCTTTCTGATGGTATTAGATACATACTGTTTATTATTTTTAGGAAAGGCCCTTCTATTCCTATACTTTCTAGTGTTTTCAATAGGAACGAGTGTTGTATTATGTCAAAGGCTTTTTCTGCATCTATTGAGATAATAATGTGATTTTTGTTGGCTTGCTTATTGTTATGCTCAATTATGTGAATGGTTTTCCTAATATAGAATCCTACCTGATCATAATGAATAACCCTTGTGATCACTTGCTGGTGTCTTTTTGCTAGTATTCTGTTTAAGATTTTTGCATCTATGTTCATGAAGGAGATTGGTCTATAGTTTTCTTTCTCTGTTTTTGATCCCATTTCTTTTAATATTATCCTATTTTTTAGCTCAATTTATGCATACATACATTTATGTACCTATTTATGTCTTGTCCTTTCATCCTATACAGTTTTTCACTGTTCCCTCTAAGTGTACTTGTTTTAGCTGCCCAGGTAATAACAACAGTTTTTAAGAGTTACCGATGACCTCTTATAGGGATACATATCATTTTAACTTATTGAGTCTCTTAAAAAAATTTTTTTTGTGTGAGTGTTGTTTTGTTTTGTTCCCTCTTTTTTAAATTACTTTTTGATGATTCTCTTGAGTTCTGTGCTTGGACATCAAATTTTTTGTTCAGGTCTGGTCTTTTCTTTATTAATTCTTGGAATTCTTCTATTTTGTTGAATGACCATACTTTCCCCTGTAAGAATATAGTCAGTTTTGCTGGGTAGTTGATTCTTGGTTGTAGAGCTAGTTCCCTTTCTTTCTGGAATATCATATTCCATGTCTTTGGTTCCTTCAGTGTGGATGCAGCCAGATCCTGCCTTATCCTCACTGTGTTTCCATGGTATCTGGATGACTTCTTCTTGGTAGCTTGTAATACCTTTTCTTTGGTCTGATAGTTCTTGAATTTGGCTATTACAATCCTGGGTGTTGTCAGTTGGGGATTAAGTACAGGAAGGGATCTGTGGATTCTTCCAATTTCCACTTTCCCCCCCTGTTCAAGAATATCAGGGCAGTTTTCTTGAATAATTTCCTGTAGTGTGATATCCAGGCTTTTTTTTTTTTTTGTTATGGTCTTCTGGTAGACCAATGATTCTTAAATTGTCTCTTCTTTAATGATTTTCTAAATCATCTGTTTTGTGAATGAAATGCTTCATATTTTCCTCAATTTTTCCATTCTTTTGATTTTGTTTTATAGTGTCCTCCTCCCTTGTGAGGTCACTTAATTTTAGGTGTTGTATTCTGGTTCTTAAAGACTGGATTTCATCCATGGCTTTTTGATCATCTTTTTCCTTCTAGTCTGATTTTCTTTGGAGGTCATCTTTCATCTGCTTTACCTCGTCTTTCATTTCCTTTTTCTAATCTTTCATCTGCTTTGCCTCATCTTTCATCTCCTTTGCCTCATTTTCCAGCTGGTTGATTTTGGCTTTCAAGACACTATTTTCTTTTTCCAGATGACTTATCTTGCTGTTAAACTTGTCTTCAGCCTCTCTTAATTGTGTTTTGAATTGCATTTTGAGTTCTTCCAAAGCCTGTATCCAATTCGCTGGGATTTCTCTTTTTTCCTTTGCTGATCTCTCCCCCTCTGTTTTGTTTAATCTTTGCTTATTACCTGAACAGAAGGTGTCTATTGTAATTTCTTTCTCCTTTTTCTGTTGTTTGCTTGTATTTACCCCTTCTTTGCTCCCTACATTTGTCTGTGCTCTTGCTCCTCTCATTTTTTTTTTTTGGTTTTGGGGCTTTCTGTCAGTGTCCCCTTTTGGAGCTTTGTAAGATCTCTTGGTACAGTCTCTGGAGGAGGAATGTTGGCTTCCCTGTCCTCTGGAGGCTTTTGATTGGATTAAGTTCAGTTAGGTTGGGCTGTATGTGCTCTGAGGCCGAAAACTCCTGGAACGCTGGAGCCAAATGGAAGGTCTCAGCTGCCCAGGCTCTATCCAGTTCTCTTCAGCTGCTTCCCTGCCACCTGTGTTCTACGTTCTGAGCCTCGTCGCAGGGTACATCCTCTAGACCAGTGCCTTTGTCAGCCCAGAGGTTTCTGTCCTTGCAGGAGGCCCTGCACTCTAGTGGGGAAGGGGTCCTGGCCTCCCTGAGTTCTGAGGACTCCTGATGAGATTAGGTTCAACTGGGTTGGTCTGGATGTGCCCCGAGGCAAAAACCTCAGGTGAGACTAGAGCCAAATGGAAGGACCCAGGCACTGGGTCTGTCAGCTCTTTGATCTGTCTCTGGCTGCTTCCCTGCCACCTGTGCTGGTCGCTCTGAACCTGGCACAGCCCTGCTCACAAGGTACAACCTCCAGACCAGCACTGTTGCCAGCCCAGAGGTTCCCTCTGCCACTGGAGTCCTAGTGCTCTAGGTGGGGGACGGGGAAGCGCCCTGAGATCTTCCTTCTGCCTTCCCCTTAGATCCGAGTGTTCTTGGATTCTGACTTTTGGTGGTCATACCTTTTGAATTGAGTGCAGAAGGTGGGTTCCCCAGCTCTGTCCTGTTGTTAAGTTTGAATTTAAGTCCCCTAGGAGCATTCAGTTTGTGATCGGTAAGGAAGGGTTTTCAAAGGTCTGAACTTTTGCTGCTTCTAAGCCGCCATCTTGACTCTACCCTCACAATTGACATATTTAAAAGATAAGATTGCTAAACTGGAAAGAGGGCATAATACTCAACCAATGGCACTTGCCCTTCTCCAGTTATCTAATTATCAATCCATTACCTGCCAATTTTTTGAGATGAAGGGCTACAGAATGATAGAGTGTAGAACTTTTTTTCCAGGCAATTAGAAGGAATATGCAGTTTAATAACAACTACAGAAATGATAATTATAGAAATAATTATAATAATGGTAATGGAAACCACAACTTTAGGAATGATAACTATAGGCATAGATATTGGGAAAAGGATAACTCAAATCAAATGACTCCACAACAATATAACTTAAATGGTGCTTGTCCAAAAAAAAAGGTGCTAATTCCCCTCAGGGGGGTACCCTTCATGGGGGTGCCCAAGGAAATTCCCAAATACTATGAAGTTGTCTGGGGGGGGATGGGGCACAGGAATTAGAGAATACAACGTTTGATTTTCCAGACCCTGATGTCCTACTACCCGTTGTCCCTATCCATTACCCCCCCCCATACTGATGAACCCCATGTTACCTTAAAGATGGGTAACACCTATTATGATTGTCTTTTGGACACTGGAGATTCCAGGTCTGTATTAAAGAGTACACCTGATTTACATTGCTATTCCATTAGCTCAGAGAATGTAATGGGAGTGTCAGGCATACCTCAAAGAGTTAAAAAGCTTTCCCCTAGAGTAGAAACACCGAAGAAAAACAACTGCTTAACTACATGAGTCGAGGGGGATATGACTGGGAATGTAGACTCTAAATGAACATTCTAGTGCAAACACCAACAAAATGGAAATGGGTTCTGATCAAGGACACATGTAATACCCAGTGGAATTATGCGTTGGCTTTGGGAGGGGTGGTAGGAGGGGAGGGAGGAATAGAAAATGATTTTTGTAACCAAGGAATAATGTTTGAAATTGACTAAATAAAAAAAAATAATGTAAAAAAAAGCTTTCCCCTAGAATGGTGTCTGTAGGACCCCTAGAAGTACAACATTCCTTCCTTTTGATGCCTGACTCCCCTTTAAATTTGCTGGGGATGGCCTTCTGTGCAAACTCAGAGCCACAATAATTTGCTCCCCAGATGGTCCCTTATCATTGGAAGTACCTGAGGAACTCCCTGTAATTCTTTCAGAGAGTCAGGAGGGGAAAGTGCTTCCCACCTGCAGATATACTGGAGTCTATTTGGGCCACATCTTCTTCTGACATAGGCTTACTTAAGTCGGCTGTTCCTGTGCAGATAAAAACTAAAACTAGGCCACCTCCTTCCATTCCTCCATATCCCCTCTCAAAAGAGGAAATTGAGAGTATTACCCCAGTAATAAACTCATTAATTGACCAGGGTATAATCCCTTGTAAATATGAATACAATTCACCCATCCTGCCTGTTAAAAAACCAAAAATACGGTCCAAAGGCAAGTACCTCTCTAGATTCGTACAGGATTTGAGGGCTGTGATCAACCACGTTATAAAGAGACACTCTGTAGCTACCAACATACATAAGATTATTTCCTCTGTTCCTAGCACAGTTACATACTTTATACTAGTGGACTTGTGCTCAGCCTTCTTTTCCATACCCATACATGAGAACTCCAGGCATATCTTTGCTTTCACCTGGAAGGGATGAAAGAACACCTGGAGTTGTCTGCCCCAAGGGTTCATGGAAAGCCCAAGTTTATTTGCACAAATTTTGAGCCAAGACAGATAATATAACATTTAAAAGCAGTAAATTAATCAAATCAAGTAGATGATCTACTCTTGGCTTCAACAGTCACAGAGGCATGTCAGCAAGATAGTAAACACCTTCTTTTGGAACTACACAAAAGAGGACATAAAATGTCAAAGAATAAAGTTCAGTGCTGTCTCCCTAAAGTAGAATATATAGGGTTCATCCTAATTGTGGGTTCCCACTGTATTTCTCCCAAATGAATTGAAAATATTCAAAATTTAAGCACTCCTACCACTAAGAAACAGTTGAGAGCAATTTTAGGAACAGGGTTTTGTAGACAATGGATTCCTTTCTATGGGGAACCCCTTATAGCACTAACAAGGGATTCAATCCCTGAACCCCTCAAATTTGAGCCAGAACACTTGTCAGCTCTAACAGATCTAAAACAGGCTATCCTGTCTGCCCCTGCTCTAGGCATCCCAGATTACAACAAGCCATTTACTTTGTATGTACATGAGTGAAGAAGGGTAGCTTAAGGTGTTTTAATTCAGACTTTGGGACATTCTCAGCACCCAATTGCTTATTATTCTGCTGAACTGGACCCAGTAGCATCAGGAGCACCATCATGTCTTAGAGGAGTAGCTGATACAGCCTTACTAGTGACAAAAACTGTTGATCTAGTATTATGATGCTCATTAACAATTATGTGCCCACATGAGGTAGAAGCATTGTTGCTAAGACATAGAACACAGACATTTTCTGATCATCAAAGTACAAGTTTGAAATGACGTTGTTAAACAATGAAAACATCACCTTGAAATGCTGTTCAACCCTTAACCCTGCCACCTTGCTTCCAGATTTACCAACTTCAGGAGAACCATTACATAGTTGTGAAACATTACTGTCCATGGGAAAAAGGCCTCGAGATAATCTCTTGGACACTCCCTTAGACAATCCAGATCTGTTCTTATTTACTCTTTTATGAGGCATGGAATACGCTACACTGGAGCTGCTGTAGACACAGATTTTGCCACTGAGTGGTCAGCTTTACTGCCCTCTTATATTAGTGCTTAAGGTGCAGAACTCATAGCTCTGAAACACGCCTGTATAATTGCCATGGATAAAAAGGCAACAATTTATTTGGATTCTAGATATGCCTTTGGCGTTTGTCACTCAGTCGGGATGTTAAGGCTCCAGAGAGGATTTTTAACCTCAGCTGGAAAATCTATAGCTAATGCAGAAATTATTAATGAAGTTCTTTCTGCTCTCCAGCTGCCAGAAGCCCTAGCTGTAGTTCATTGCTTGGTCCATACAGGTGGCACTGACCTTGTCTCTAGGGGAAATAATTGAGCAGATGCCGCTGCAAAGCTAGCAGCCATAGAAGGGTCTGAATTAATTTTTCCCCATTTTAATTAGTTTATTTAGTCAATTTAGAACATTATTTCTTGGTTACAATGATCACATTATTTCCTTCCCTCCCCTCCACCCACCCTTCCCACAGCCCATGTGCAATTTCATTGGGTATTACTTGTGTCGTTGATTAGAACCTATTTCCATGTTGTTGATGTTTACACTAAGAGGTTCATTTAGTCTATATCCCCAACCATATTCCTTCGATCCATGTATTCAAGCAATTGTTTTCCTTCGGTGATTTTACTCCCACAGTGTTTCCTCTGAATGTGGAGAGTGGTTTTTCTCGTAGATTCCTCCTACTTGTTCAGGATCATTGCATTGCCATTAATGGAGAAGTCCATTACATTCAATTGTACCACAGTGTATCATGTTCTCCTGGTTCTGCTCTTTTCACTCTGCATCACTTTCTGGAGGTTGTTCAACTTCCCATGGAATTCCTCCACTTTATTATTCCTTTTAGCACAATAGCATTCCACCACCAACAGATACCACAGTTTGTTCAACCCTTTCCCAACTGAGGCATCCCTTCATTTTCCATTTTTTTTTGCCACCACAAAGAGCACAGTTATGAATATTTTTGTACATGTCTTTTTCCTTATTATCTCTTTGGGGTACAAAACCAGCAGTGCTATGGCTGGATCAAAGGGTAGACAGTCTTTTAGCGCCCTTTGGGCATAGTTCCAAACTGCCCTCCAGAATGGTTGGATTGATTCACAACTCCACCAGCAATGCATTAATGTCCCGACTTTGCCACGTCTCCTCCATCAATCATTATTTTCCTTTCCTCTTATGTTAACCAATCTGCTAGGTGTGAGATGATACCTCAGAGTTGTTTTGATTTGCATTTCTCTGATTATAAGAGATTTAGTACACTTTTTCATGTCCTTATTAGTAGTTTTGATTTCTTTAACTGAAAACTACCTATTCTTGCCCCTTGCCCATTTATCAATTGGAGAATGGCTTGATTTTTTGTGCAATTGATTTAGCTCTTCATAAATTTGAGTAATTAGACCATTGTCAGAGGTTTTTGTAATGAAGATTGTTTCCCAATTGGTTGCTTCCCTTCTAATTTTGGATGCATTAGTTTTATTTGTGCAAAACTTTTTAATTTGATATAATCAAAATTATTGATTTTACATTTTGTGATTTTTTTCTAGCTCTTGCTTGGTTTTAAAGTCTTTCCTTTCCCAAAGATCTGACATGTATGCTATTCTGTGTTCACCTAATTTGCTTATAGTTTCCTTCTTTTTATTCAGGTCATTCACCCATTCTGAGTTTATCTTGGTGTAGGGTGTGAGATGTTGATACAAACCTAATCTCTTCCATATTGTCTTCCAATTTTTCCAGCATTTTTTTTTTCAAATAGTGGATTTTGGTCCCCAAAACTGGGATCTTTGGGTTTATCATAAACTATCTTGCTGAGTTCATTTACCCCAAGTCTATTCCACTGATCCTTCTTTCTGTCTCTTAGCCAGTACAAAATTGTTTGATGTTCACTGCTTTATAGTATAGTTTGAGATCTGGGACTACAAGTCCTCCTTTATTTACATTTTTTTCATGATCTCTTTGGATATCCTTGATTTTTTTGTTCATCCAAATGAACTTTTTTTTTCCCCCTAATTCAGTAAAAAAGTTTTTTGGTAGTTCGATTGGATGACACTAAATAAGTAAATTAATTTGGGTAGGATTGTCATTTTTATTACGTTAGCTCATCTCAACCATGAGCAATTAATATTTTCCAATTGTTTAGGTCTAGTTTTAATTGTGTAGAGAGTGTTTTGTAGTTGTAGTCATATAGTTCCTGTGTTTTTCTCGGCAGATAGAGTCCTAAGTATTTTATATCATGTAGGATGACTTTAAATGAAATTTCTCTTTCTAATTCTTGATGCTGAAATAGTTTGGAGATATATAGAAATGCTGATGACTTATGTGGGTTTATTTTGTATCCTGCAACTTTGCTAAAGTCGTTGATTATTTCAACGAGCTTTTTGGTTGATTCTCTGGGGTTTTTTAAATAGACCATCCTATCATCTGCAAAGAGTGATAGCTTGGTCTCCTCATTGCCAATTTTAATACCTTCAATTTCTTTTTCTTCTCTAATTGCTACTGCTAGTGTTTCTAGTACACTGTTAAATAATAGAGGTGATAATAGGCCTCCTTATTTCATTCCTGATCTCATTGGGAAGGCTTCTAGTTTATCCCCATTGCAGATGATGTTTGCTGATGATCTTAGATATATACTGTTTATTATTTTTAGGAAAGGCCCTTCTAGTATTATGCTTTCTAATGTTTTCAATAGAATGGGTGATGTATTTTATCAAAGGATTTTTCTGCATCTAGTCTGAATTAATTTTAACATTAACATCCACTGATGACTTAAATTTATCACATTCTTATAATGAAAAGGAAATGGAAAAATGTATGCAAAAGTTCAAAGCAAAACAGATTAATGGAGTATGGGTGTTATCTGAAGGAAAACCCCTACTCCCTATAAGTTTCTATCATGAGATTTGCCAATCTATTAATAAAAATGGTCACTCTGTTACCCAGAGCATCGTGGACTCTGTTAAGAGAGTATGGATAGCCCCTGGTATAACTACTATAGCCTCTAAAGTATGTAGAGCCTGCTTTATCTGCCAAGCATATAACCAACATGCCTTTTATGACAAAGCCTTTGGTGGGCATCCTCTGGCTTACACACCTTTTTAGCACTTACAGATGAATTTCATAACAATGCCAAAGGCCAGACATTATAAATTTTGTCTAGTCATAGTAGATCAACTGATCATATGGCTATATGTATTTCCTGCAACACGAGCTACAGCAGCTTTTATTGCTAAGGTGATTTTAAAAGAAATTATTCCTCGCTTTGGCCTGCCAGTACATATTGATTCAGATAGAGGAAGTCATTTTACTGATTCCGTCCTATATCAAATATATTCTTGTTTGGGGATAACTCCCAAATTCCATGTTCCATATTATCCCCAGAGCTCAGGCCAAGTTGGAAGAATGAACAGAGAACTTAAAACCATGATTGGCGAATTATTGACTAAGACTCATTTAAAATGGCCTGAAATTCTCCCTCTGGCCCTATTTTATCTTAGAAGCAGGTCTAGCCGAGTCCTACACATCTCAGCATTTGAGATGCTTTTTGGACATCCACCTATACAGCCTAAATCTTTATCCCCTGCATATACATCACTATTAGGGGGAGATACTACTATTGATTTCTATATACAGGAATTATAGCACAGATTGTTAGAACTCCATGAATCCGGAGCTGCAGTACAAGCCATACCACTAGACTTTTCACTTAATGACCTGAACCCAGGAGACAAGGTGTATATTAAGAATTTCCAGAGTACTGGAGCAACTCAGCTTTCCTGGGAAAGGCCAGTCCAAATAATGTTAACTATTCCAACATCTATAAAGATTGAAGAAAAGAACACTTTGATTCATTGCTCACATGTTAAGAGAGCATCTTCTGTTGGGACTGATTGAATATATCCTATCACATTCATTGGAGATAATAATCCATTGACAAGTGGATGCTGTTTTTTTAGGACACATTGAATTCCTGATTTCCCCCCCTCATTTTTATTATCGCTTTCTTTTATTTTGATTAGAATATTTGATATTTTTTCTCCTTTTTTTCTTGTACTAAAGGTACATACAATTAATATTTTTTTCTGCAGTAATATAAGCTTAGTATATATACTTGCTATAATATCAATGCATATCCAAAAAGCTTTAAACTGTGTGAACCTGCCATTTATTGATAAAATGTTATGGGACTGGGATTAATGCTTGTATCTGATTCTAGGAAATGGGATTAAAAACAAGGAGCACAGATGTAACTTGTATAGTGCCAAAAAGAGCACACAGGTAAAACAACTAGTGTGAGACTTGAGATTGCGATGCTTGACATATGTTAAGTCATAGAATTTCCTTGTATCTACACTGTTTGCAAAGTATTCAGACAAGTACCAAAGTTTGACTATCATCCTGTCTCCCCATATCCCTGAGAATGATAAAAATCAGACCAGGGAATGCACTACCCTATCAAAACAAAATTCTAGTTCATTTTCTTTCTTATAGTATTGCAACTTCTTGTAGTTTTGGCTGCAAATGGGTAAGTGAAATATTACTGAATTCTGTCCTACAGACTATGGGATTAGAAATTACTTTAATTGTTTCCTAATACAAGGACCTGTTAGAAATTTATTAAACCCAAATAAGGGTCTATTTTTAATTTCTTTCTCTTTTTTCCCAAAAGTTAAACTTTCTTCCATTTTTTTCTCTTCTTTAGGTTTTTTTAAAAATTTTCTCTTCTTTTGAGAATTGACTCATACACCCCCATACTCAACCATGCACCCTAGCTGAACTGGATGTTTCTTAACACTCACTTCGGGGGGGGGGATGTTATATTTTAATAAAAATTCAAGATTTTGAATTTTTGTTTGAGAAAATATCTTCAAGGAAAGAAGCTTGCTAACTTTTAAATCCAGATAATGAACTGTTGCAGAAAGATGCCAGAAAACGTACACTACATCAAGAAGATCCAGAATGATCTTTGGGTGTGGTGATTGAACTGAAGTTTGATTGAACATTTATTTGAATGTATACTCCTATGCCAAAAGGGGATTGCCCCCTAATTGGTTTTTGTCAATGTGCCCAGCAAACATTCATTTTGTTGTCTGTCTTTCTTCTATCTCCCCTCTTCTTTCTAACTATTGTAATTTCTTCTTAGAAGGTGAAATTATTTATGGACCTGCAGCTAGACAATTTGAAAGTGCATAATGGAGGGTAGGGAAGTCTCTGTATTGAGACCTGGATATATTTTAGCCCGAGGGCTTTTTCAGTTCTCTGTGGTGTTTTTCTGTGACCCTCCCCCTCTCCCTAAGCTCTGGCACCCTATCTCCATGTTTCCTTAGCCTCCTGAGGACCCTAGTCTTGCTGTTCCTAAGGGCAGTTCCAGCCCCTGAGAACTTGAAGATTACCTAGGAAGAGGTCTTGGTGTGGATGTAGGGAAGTCTCTGTATTGAGTGTTGGAGAGATTACCTTGAGGACTTTTTTTGGTTCTCTGTGACTTTTTGCTGAAAGCTGCCTGCTTTCCCCAAGTTCTGCAGTCTATCTCAATGTTTCCTCAGCCTCCCAGTGTTTCAATTCTAGTTTCTCTTAGGGATAAGTCTGTGTTGACCTCAGCCAGCCTCCCTTCTAAAACTTAGAAGTTTGTCCCCTGCTTGCTTGGACTCTGGAAAAGTAGGTGAATTGGGGGAGGAGTGATGAACTTGCCCTGTGGTGGGGGAAATTTCACCCCCTTTTAGTGTGGAAATACCCTAACTTTGCCTACATTCTGTGCTGTGCCCTACAAAGGAACTCCTTTGCTCGTTTGATTTTGGTTTTGTCATTTTGAGGCACTCTGTCTCGATTGGTGGAAAGAAGAGCTCTGCTTCTACTCTGGAGCCATCTTGACCCAGAAGTCTCTCTAGAGTAATTTTAAATGGAATTTCTCGTTCTAATTCTTGCTGTAACTTTGCCAAAGTTATTAATTATTTCCACTAGCTTTTTAGTTGATTTTCTAGGATTCTCTAGGCATACCATCATATCATCTGCAAGGAGTGATAGTTTAGCTTCCTCATTGTCTACTTTGATCCCTTCAATTTCTTTTTTCTTCTCTAATTGCTACTATTACCTTTTCTAGCACAATGTTACATAATAGAAATGACAATTGGCATCCTTACTTCACTCCTGATCTTTTTGGGAAGGCTTCTAACTTATCCCCATTGCACATGATGCACTTATGGTTTTAAATAGATACTGTTTATTATTTTAAGGAAATGTCCATTTATTCATTTGTTTTTGTAAAGATTAAAATTTATAATCAATAACAAAGTACTATATTTTAAAAGTTTTATTAGTAATAACTAAAGCAAAAGAACTGCCTGAACTCAGCCTGTTCTCAGGGCAAAAGAGAGCATAGGAGGAGTCACAGCAAACTTAAATACCATCATGTAATCAATCAAACGTGGATATGCAGGAGAGATTAATGGGACTTTTGGAAAAGGTAGTTTTTAAAAATATTTTAGGGGTTCAAGAATGTCTAACTATACATTCCCCCCCTGTGATACGGCAGGGGAGACCAGTCTCCCCAAAAGGATTATAGAAACATAACTAATTTATAAATTGCAAAAATTTGTGGATAAAAGGAAAAAAAAAGAACAACACCAATGATTAGTAGGTTGACAAAAAGCTAATGTGGGAGCAGTCCCCTTTGGCACAAGAGTATACATTCAAAAAATACATTTCAACCCCCCCAAAGTTCAAATCACATCCCAAAGTTCACTCTGGATCTTCTGATGCAGCATGTGGTCCCTGCAGGTATCTGCACAGTGCCTTCTGGATCCTGTGAGGTAGCAAGTTTCTTATCCTAAAATTGCTCAATTTTAAATCATAATTAAAACAATTACTTGGTTTCTCTGAGGTGAATAATAATAAACACAGGGATTACTCAGGGATGCATGACTGAGTTATGAGGTATATGAATAAATTTGCAAAAGAAAATTTTTTAAAAAACCATCAAAAACCTAAATAAAAGAGGAAAAAATCTTGTGGATGAAATACAAAATGTAAAAGTCTTAGTCTAAAAAATGTAAGTAAAAGAAAAGCAAATGTCCTTGAATTAGGGCCCAAATAAAGTGATTTAAGCAATTATTTACTTACCCAATCAGCAGCCAGGCCTTACAGAAAGTTTGCCACACTGTGAAAGATAGAACTAGATTTTTGGAGCTAGGTAGGAGCCAAATTTGATATACTTGGTAGAATGTGGGACAAGGAAGATCTGCCTTTGACATATGTCAAAATAGTCACAACCTCAAACTCCAAACAAGTTCAAGTTCTCTTGTCTTGGCTCAAAATTTCATCAATCCCTTTGGGACTGGTTGATCTCTTTGGCCTTGTGATGGATTGGCATTATGCAGTTTAGCTTTGTGCTTCTTTGGATTCCCTTCTCCTGGAATCAGACAAAATTATTAAGCAAAGTCCCATAATTTTTAAAAATAATCAATGACATCATTTTTATAGTCTAAAGCTTTTTGGGTATGCATTAATATTAGAATAAATATATTTTAAACTTATATTACTACAAAATAAAAATTAAAAATTAAAGAAAAATCTTAATACTGTTGACAGGTCCTTCAAATACAAAAAGAAGAGAAAAAATGATACTGAAATACTATATTGCACATGCAAAGAAAAACAATAATAAAAAGTGTTAAATTTCAAATATATATAGCTTACAATCAGTTATACACTTTGTCAGCTATGTGTGAACACAAATGATTTCAGAATAACACATACAGTAGATAATGTACATTCAAAGGAGTACAAAAGTCCCCAAAATTCACAATAGCCCAGTTAATTACAATAGCAAACGAACTCACTGTCATATTTCAAATAAGTTGCTGCATGACATAAAAACATCATACGAACTGATGGATATTTGTCACAATTTTTACAGATATAGCAAATCTTTGTCAACTAGAAAAATCACAGAACTATTAAATAGTCAAAATCACTCTTTAATCAAGGGAAAAGGGGTTAGCGCTACTAATACGACAACAGAGCTGCTTCCCATGACTGCATAGAGTCAAGACGCCCTGGTCACTAGCCCCTGGGAGTGCCACCGACTCAGGATGGACTCTGAGGAACAAAAGAACTTGGGGAACCTATATACCCTTTGGAAATACAGGGGCAGGGAAAGATGATTGACATTACTATGGCTACAAGGAAAAAGGGAGTGTTCAAACTACACTGACAAGATACAATCAAGCTATGGAAAAGAATCATAGCTAGAAGCTAGGGTGCAAGAGAAGGGGTTGCTTGCAATGGATTCTAAAGGATGGTTCATGCCCAGGTCTGACCTTCCTGAGAAAGGTTCTAATACAATAGGGGACACTACCTAAAACAAAGAGGGTCCTTAGCATAGGCTTATCTCACCCAACCAGGATTATCATTTCCCTTCAGGGTAGATTCCATGGGAACAAGGACAAGCTTTTGGGGTCTCCAATCTACAAGCTAAATCTAAAATTGGGGTTCATCAGATCCCACTAGGCCACAAGTTTGGGATTCCTAAATTCCATGTTGACATCTTTCAACCTTGGCAAACATATTTTTAAACAAAGTAAAAAGTATTTGGGTCTAGACTACCACCAAGAAATCTAGATTGTTCTGGTGGAAGTAAATTAAACTGAAGAGTTAAATTATTATGCTTGCACAGAAGCTCTTTTTTACTTCCTGCTTTATATACAACATTCTTTATAATATATATAAATATTAAAAATCATCCATTCAGAAACCACTAGTTATAAAAATTATTTCTGAAGACCCATTAAAATTATAATTAAATTCTTAGCTTATTAAATTGTCTAAAAATTGTATATAGCTTTTGATGAAGTCCATCCATCATCATCTATGTGACTATTCACAAAGGCAACATGTCATCTTTGATGGATCTAGTGAAAATGGTTTGGGCAAGATTGTCATGGACTTATACAATATTTTTTCTTCAGCAAAGGTAAAGGCACAAATTAAAGAGCAATAAAGGCAAAACATAGTAGCTTAAAATGATTCAGTATAACAGAAAGGTATTGATTAGATTAAACTGATAAACTTTAAAAAAATTTAAACCTTATAGCAATCAGTAAATACAATAATATAAGGAAAAGACAAGGTACAGGTAGGCAGTGCAGTCAAAATCCTTTTCATCAATCCAATAGACTTGTTCTATATTACAAGAGGAGAATAAACTCAAAATAGTTAGCAATAAACTTCCAGATCTCTTTTAAAGTTTCCTCCCCTTTTCCCCCCCACCCCCAGTATTTATCATCCATTTGCATTTCTTTTGTCAGAGCTCTGAATTTTCTATTAGAAGCACAGGGCAGAATCTCCACTCTGCATGTGGAAAGCAGTTAAGACTTTTAGAATTTTGTCAAAATATTTCAGTTTGGTTTGTAACATAAACAGCCTAGCTTGTGGCATAGTCTTGAGAAGAAAGAAATAAAGTGGGAAATCTCCAATGAAAATAATAACTCCCAGGAAAAGAATTAAGCAGATCCAAACTGTATTTTTTAGTTCTACTAACTCAAACTGTTGCTTCAGAGTTTCAAGCATGCTTTGCAATAGCATTTTTTCTGAGAGATGCTGAATGGAAAAAACGGCTAGCAGAGGCTCCGAATGGGGGCGGGGGTGGGGGGGTGGGGATCAAAGAATTGGGAGGTCCCACGAAATGGCAGAAGGGTGTGGTCATGGTGTCTCAAGGACTGGAGACTAGGCAGGTGAAGCTCAGGCTGAATCAGGAGCTACAGCAGTGGCAGCAGGCAGAGCATAGTGGCTGCGATGGCAAGAAAGCAGGTAGGCAGGAAGGAGTGCAGGCTTGAAAAAATATACCTATTCTATCTTAAAAATATTTGAGAATTCTTATCTCCTTCATGGTCAGCCAAAATGTAAAGATTAAAATTAATAATCAACTATAAGGTATTATATTTTAAAAGTATTATTAGTAATAACTAAAGCAAAAGAACTGTCTGAACTCAGCCTGGTTGCAGATCAAAAAAGAGTGTGGGAGGAGTCACAGCAAAATCAAATACCTACCAGCAGGTAATCATGCAAACGTGGATATGCAGGAGAGATTAAAGGGGATTTTGGGAAAGGTAGATTTTTTTATATTTTAGGTGTTCAAGAATTTCTAACTATACACTTTCTAGTGCTTTCAAAAGGAATTAGTGATGTATTTTGTCAAAAACTTTTTCTGCATCTGTTGAGATAATCATGTGATTTCTGTTGGTTTGGTTGTTGATATGGTCAGTTATGTGGATGGTTTTCCTAATATTGATCCAGCCTTTGCTTTACAACTTGGGAAAAAGTATTAATTGCTTCATAACTACCTTTCCAAGAGCAGAATTCCTATGAACACAGGCTAATTAAAAAAAAATTATAAACCTTTCCCATAGACAAATGCCTAGAAGTATAACACATTTAATCTTTTACTCGAACAAATAGAAGACATTAAATGGAACTGAATCTTTTTTTAGGAGACAGTATCAGCCAGGCAAGAGGAAGAAAATTGGTCTCAGAATCAGAGGACCATGGTTTTAGTCTTGTCTCTACAACATTTAACTAGAGAAACTCAAGTAAGTCACTTATGGAAATTTCAACTGGAAGATTGCATAATAATAATATTTTGTCTTGTTTATCTCATAGGAGTGTTGTGAATTTTAAATGAAAATATATGAAGGGAGTTTCAAAAGTGCTATGAAATGTTTTGTAATTGTAATTTGATAATATAGTATTTTCCATGCTTCAGTGTGATTCTTATGAATATAAACTGTTGTTATTTTGTATTATTAAATGTATAGGATAATCTGTACTATGCGTTGACATATTTAGAAATTAAAATTTTTTGACATCAGCTTTTTATGCGTGTGTGTGATTTGCTTCACCCACTTGAAAAAGCTCTTAACAGTCAAATTTTGATTAACTGTGACAACCAGACAGAATATTCAATTAGGTGAAATTAACTTTTAGTCAAATTTTGGGTCACAGTTTCTAGTAACAGTCGAAGATTTCAAAGGGAGCATGATTATGCATTTGGAATGGGAGTCAAAAGATTTGGATTAACATTTTTTAAAAATATCTTACTATCTGTCTTAGTAACAACTCTAGGACAGAAAAGCAAGGACTAGACAAATAGGTTTAACTGATTTGCCAAGGGTCACACAGGTAGGAAGTATTTGCAGTTATATTTGAACCCAGGACCTCCTGACTCTAAGCCTGGTGCTCCTTCCACTGTGCCATCTAGCTACCCCTCTTAGATTCAATTCTAAGCTTTGCTACTTATTATGAAAGGTCACGTTAATATGGCACACAGGGCAATGAACTTCAAGTATAGAAGATAGAGATTCAAATCCCTTCTTGGATATTAACTAGCTCTGTGACCCTGAACAAAATCATTTCACATTTCTAAGTTCCAATTTTCATTTCCCAGTTTTCCATGTAAAATGAAGGATGTGGTACAGATGGCTTCTAAGGTTCCTTCTATCTGTACTTTTATGATCCTACTTCATATGATCTTGAGAAAGTTATCTGACTTCCTTGGGCTTCAGTTTCCTCATTGTAAAAAGATATACTTTACTGTATCTTTCCTCACTGATCTCTGTACTACCAGAAAAGAAGCTATAAAAAGCAGAAATGGCTACCCTCAAGACCAGACTTCTAGACAGGGTCTTTTATTCAAAAATATTTTGTAAAGCTTCTATAAAGATATTCTTTCACATGGGCCTTGTGGAGGGGGGATGGCATCTAGAGGATGACAATGGAAATGATCTATTTTATCATATTAAGTTTAAATCTCTGTAGGAAATCTGCTTACCTAAAGTCTAGAATACAGTGTTTCTTGAAGTTCCATCATATGCTCATCTAGGTGGGAACATTGCTGGGCTTGGAGGCACAAGGACTTATCTTCCTGAGTTTAGAATTGGGCTCAGGAACTGTGTCATCCTGGGCAAGTCACTTAACCTTGTTTGCCTCAGTTTCCTCATCTGTAAAATGAGCTTGAGAAGGTAATGGCAAACCACTTCACAATTTTTGCCAAGAAAACTTCAAAAGAAGTCAAGAAGAGTAGAAAGTGATTGAAGATAATTTCATAAAAACAGCATAGTATTTTTTTCTTTTGTAAATTATTTTATTTATACTTCCCTGGTTGTTATCAACTCTTGATTATTTAAATTAATGGAAAGATGGGAAAAATGGAAAGAAACAGTCCATTAAAATAAGGTATATTATATTGTGGAGCATGGCCAACTAAGAAAGGAAATAGAGCTCACTTTTGAGTGAGAAACCTTTGTGTTGTGCCTCTCTTTGGCTGAACATTGTTACATGTAATGTGAGCTATGAATTCCTGATTTTTAAATTTTATTATTGTTTTTTTATATTTGCAATAGCATACTTGATCCTTTTCTTTTTTTTTGTACTTGAGTACTTGGAATCAATATTACTGTTTTTGATTTTGAAGGATTTATTTATGATATCTATTAGCCCTAATAACCAATGTATGCCCAAAAGCTATAGACTATGGAAATCTGCCACTGATTGTTAAGTATTATGGGACATTAACCATTAATTGTGTCTGCTTTCAGAAAAAGGGATCACAAAAGAGCACAGTACAAAGAAGTACAAGGTCAAGGAGACCAACAATCCCTGAGGGATTGATGAGGATCTATACCAAGACAGATTGTTTGAGATTCAAGGAAGCAGCTGTTTAACAAATTCAGGTGTTGAACTTCCCCATACCAGGTTCCTACAAGTACCTTAGTTTGGCTTTCATTTTGACTCCCCTGTCCCTGAGAATGAAGGAAAATCAGACCAGGGAATCACATTTCTCTTTTACCTCAAAATATATTCCCTTCTCTTCATAGTATGACAATTTTCTATAGTCCTGGCTACTAATGGATAAGTGCAATATTGTTGCAATTGTCCTGCAGGCTTGTAGGATGTAAATCATTTTAATTGGGCATAGCTGATGATTCAAAGACCTGTTATGATTTTTTTACTCATAATTTTATACACACAAGATTTCGATATATATTTTTATCTAGAATTTAATTTTTCCTATTCTATTTTCTTGATGGTAGGGGGGTTGGTTTTCTTTTGAGAATTGATTCATATACCTCATAACTCATCCATGTACCTTGGGGTGATTCTAGTGTTGGTCAACACCCTCCTAAGGGGGAATCATATAATTATCCTAAAATCTAAAGTTTAAAATCTTTTAAAGAAATTTTAGGAAAAGAAAATCATCAATACTTGGAATCAAGAGGGTGCCTACAGAAACCACAAACTACACCAAAATATCCATAATGAGCTTTGGGATATAATGAATTGAACTGAAGAGGATTGGACATATCATTTATTCTGAATGTAAACTCTTATGCCAAAGAGGAGTGCCCCCTAATTGGTGTTTTCTCAATATGTCTATCAATCATTTTTGTTTTCTTACATACCTGGCCTATCAGAACAAACCCTCATTACTTTTAGTAATGCATTTCTAGCCTGACATAGATATAGGTAATCTTCCTTTGAATATGAGTCCCATTTAGGGTTTACAATCAGCCAATGAATCAGCCCTCTCCCCGAGCCTGATTCACAAGAGAAAGGAAATTGTTTCTTTCTCTTTCAGTTAGAGGAGTGTGCAACAAGTCTTTATGTCTGTCCAGATTGGATTATAACCTGTAAATTCTTTCAAATTTATTTATGACTAAAATGGGTTCATCTTCAAAGGAAGGGATTTTTTTCTTTGAATCTTTCAGTGTCTTGTGGAAAAAAAGATATATGATATTTAATATTTAAGAAGTTTCCTTGTTTATTATAAGTGGGAACATCCTTTAGAGGGAACAAGCCTGTATTTGAGTTGTCTGTGATTACTACTGCCTGGCTAGTTGCTCTGGTTGGGGCTGAGTGTGTGGGGGAAGGGAGAAGCGAGAAAGGGTCTGGGGGAGGAGGAAGGGACTAGAGTAGCGGAGGAAGAGGCTGGGCAAAGGGAAATTGAGCAGAGGCAGAGGCAGTGAGGAGGTAATCAGGGAGAGTAAGGGTGGGAAGAAGGGGCAGGGCCTGGGTCAGTACAGGAAGGGGAGGAGAGGCATGGGGAGAAGCTGAGAAAGGGGGGAGGAAAGGGTGGGTTTGGGCAGTAAGCAGGGAAAAGCTGGGCAAGACAAAAGAGAAGGTGGGCAGGGCAAGAGAACAGGTGGGCAAGTGAGGCAGAGACTAGGTAGGCTTAGACATTAAGTGGGGTTAGAGAGATGATACCAAAGGTGGGCTGGGAGGCGAGAGTGCATGGATGGGGGAAGGATGGAAGGAGTCAAATCCTGGCCTAGATCTAGAGAAGGAGCCTTCTTGTGGGTAGTCTGGGAAGAAGGCAGGGTATTTTTCTTGTTAGATTTAATCAAGGGTTTCGGAAGAGGAACAGAAGGAATCAAGCCAGAATGGTCTGGATCTAGAGAATAAAGAGCCTCAGGGCTGGGGGACAGAGAAGGCAGTGTATCTGGGTTTTCAAAGTCAACCAAGCTATTTTGGGGGTTATTGGGTTTGGTTGACTTGCCAAGGTGGTATGCCCATAAAAGCCAATAAGCATAGTCCCTTGACTCCTTGTTATTGTTGGCCGGTTTTACTTCTTTTAAAAATTTAAAATCAAAAGAACCATATCCTACAGTTAAAGGATTTTAATGCCTAGGCTTTGCAAAATTTCTTCATCTCCTTTTTTGACATCCAACCTTCCTTAGGAAACCCTTGTTCATCCCAACTACATAGTATCTTATGTAATGGAGAACCCTTGGGTACTTTATTGGTTTTACTCTTTTTATTTCCCATAATGTCTGGTCTTTCGATTCTGAATTTTGAAGAAAAATTTCTAGCCTTTCTGTCTTAATCTGTTTAGGAAAATTTCTGGACCTTTTTGTCCTATCTGAATGAGGCTTTTTGTCTAGCTGCTACTGTTGAGTTGAATAGTTGTGATACAAGTCTATTACTGTAAGAGCTCAGTAATGAACTGTTCTGACTATTGCTGGATGGGCAATTCAGACAATGAAAGGATACCAAAACATTTTTTAAAAATTTGAGACTCAACTTCTTTTAATTTTATTGTAGAAAGCTACTAAACTAGAGTAGGGTTAAATAAGAAACTAATGCAAGGCGCAAGTAATTGTTGTAAGGCAATAGCACCAATAATAAATGTATATTTATAATAATAATAAAAAATATTATTTTTAAAGTTATTTTTATCATGATGTTTGAAATAAAAGCACTGAATTAGCATATTTAATTAATATTGCATTGAATTAGTTTGACTTAATTTAGTTTTGCTCAATTTTATTAATTTGGTTTTATTTATTTTAATTCAATATGATTAATTTTTAATTATTAGTATTTATTTTATTCAAATTTCATTTAACTAGATTCAATTCAGTTTGATGTATTTAATTATATTTAATTTTATTATTAATTTTTTGAAATTAAATTGCCTACATTTTCACTTTCTTGCTTTCAGGTGGCACTACACCTGTGTGTACTGGCCACTGTGTGCCTTTAGTCACAGCTGGGAGCACAGAGCCTCAACTCCCTGCTGGGAAGTCACGGTCCAGTGGGTGGCAGGGAGATCCCCCATCTGGGCTGAGCTTCAGTCCCCACTCTCACAGCCAGGAGTGTGGAAGCCCCCCTTGGGCTAGGGCCATTGCAGGCCTTGGAAGCCAGGTGGGGGTAGACAGTGTGGGTGGGGGCTAGGAGCCTCTGCTCTGGGAGTGGTCACCACAGAAGCCTGGCCTTGGGTCAGGGCTGAAGTGTGGGCTGTGCAGGGAACCTGCCACCACTATGGGCCCAGTAGTGGGGAATCAGAGTAACCATGACTTGGAAGCACTCAGTGGGGAGCCAGGGGTTAGAAAAAAGGCTTGGGTGCTGGTGGAGGCTGGCCAGGGTAAGGGAAGGCATGCAGCTCACAGCCACAAGGCAATGAGTGGCTATCACCACTCAGTCCAGAGCTGGATTGTGAGCAGGTAAGTCTGGAAAAAGGAAGATCTAGTCCACCCCTCTCTCCAATACCCCACTCTCACCTAAGCTAAGTCTGGAACCACATGAGAGTAATCTTACCAAAAAATGGCAGAGAGGTGGCAGGGATGAGTGAGGCTTTGCAGTATCAGAACAATAGTGGTGGCCATCAGGCTAATCTGCCCTTTTGTCTATTTAAAGCTTCTCTACAAACTTAGAAGTGAGAGTCCTGATCCAGATTTCTAGTGGTTGCCAACTGTTAAAATTAAATAAAAACTCCTAGTTCTTAGTTTCCATAGAGTTTATTAATATTACTTGAATAAAGAAGGCAGATAGAGATTAAAGCTTATTTCCAATCTAACAATGTGTTTCTCCACATGGCTATCTCTCTCAGGCATGATCCTCCACTGCTAAAGTCCAAGGGAACAGAGAAAGAGCTCTTCCTGGAACCCTCTCTTTTAGTTCTTCTCCTTTACCAAGTATCCTTTTTTTTTCTTTTTAAACCCTTATCTTTTGTCTTGGAGTCAATGCTGTGGATTGGTTCCAAGGCAGAAGAGAGGTAAGGGCTAGGCAATGGGGGTTAAGTGACTTCTCCAGGGTCATACAACTAGGAAGTGTTTGAGGCCAGATTTTAACCTAGGACCTCCTCTAGGCCTCACTCTCAATCCACTGAGCTACTGTGGTAGAGGCTGGAGAAAGAGAGAATTTATAAACCAAGATGCAAGAAACTGGAGACCTATCTGTCAATCTAGGAGTTTCCAAAATGGAATGTTCCCAGGAGTTGGCAGTTGAAGGACTTGACTTGGAGTTACTCTCTCTGGAGGTTAAAACCTGGCTGAAAGACTCTGACTTGGTTTTAGGGTTTCTCTGGCTTTGGACAGTTGAAGTTGACAAGAAGGAGAAACTTGGCTTTTGAGTTGGTGGTCTATTTGAGAGTTAAGCTGGCTAGGAGAAACTGAGAGACTTTGAACTTTGTTTTCTCTCTTAGAGAGTTGTCTCAGACTGAAGGACACTTGGGATGGCTTCAGAAATTAAGCTGAGAGACCTTGCTGATTTTGTGAAGAAGAAAGAAGATTTTGAACAGCTGTTGTCCTCTATCTCCCTAAATGTCTTAGAGTCACAGTTTGTGACTGGACTACTTTCTCAAACCCTCAGTTTGATTAGGGACATCCTCATCCCTCTTACCTCAGTTTCCCATCTTGTTATCCCAATAAACCCCCTGACTTGAAAAGGAAAAGAAAAGAAAATCTTTATAATTCACTCAGGGGGTGTGATTTTTAAATTTCCCCCATCTTGCTTTATCTAGCACCCAAGAATGTGCACACCCACACTACATGGGCATGTGCTAGTTAATGCCAAATCAGAAAGAACTAACTGCCCCTTTGGGCTGTCCTAAGCCAAGCTTGAGCCACCATTGACACGTGTGAGGCACAGGAAGTGTGGTAGAGAACAGCCTCTGGAGTTCCCTCACTTCCTGTGGACAGGGGCTAGAGGCAGTTTGTTCTTGGAGCTCTAGCTGGGAGGAGGCCTGCAGGCAACTTTCCTTCAGATCAGTCACATGAGTGAAAGGACTGATTCTCTTCCCTGCCTTGGCCCTCCAAGGCCTAAACTCCCTCTGGCTCTGCCAGAAGGTTGAGTTAACCTCTTTCCTTCTCTCCTTCTTTCCTTCTCTCCCTCTCCTTCTTTCTTACTCCCATTACAATTAAATTACCATAAAACTCCATTCTGATTTGAGTGTTTCATTTAGGATTTTCATAAGTAAAATACTTGGTGACCTTAATTTAATATATATCAGTCTTTAAAAGTGATTTCCATATTACTGGGGGAGGGAAGAAGCCAAAGGCTTCAAGAAGACCTGGGAGGAGAGGATTGGAAAAGGGAGGGAGTGAAGGGGGGAGGAAGTTAGAAAGATATACTGCTCCATCAGCCATCAGTAGGGATTAGTAGGCAAACCCCAGAGGAGTTCTCTTGAGTAGCAGTTCCTCTGGGTGGAAGCATCCCTGTGTACCAATTACCCTGTGTGGCAGCATCCCTCAGCATTCCTCATTCCTACCTCCATTACAAATAAGCAGCCTCAGGTTCCCTTAACAGCTCTCTCTCTAGTCATAAGCCAGAGAACAGTAGTCATTGCAGAAGAAATAGTTTCCCTCAGTTTACCTTCTCTATTTCAATAAGAAATAGTTTTCCTCAGTTTATCTCTCCATTTCAATAAAAAATAGTTTCCCTTCAGTTTACTTATTCTATTACAAGTGACACCCTTAGACTGACTGTACCATACAATCCCACAGGCAGGAAAGAAAAGATAGACAAAAAATGTTTAAACAAGTGGTTTTTGGTGGGTGGTTTTGGCAGTCATCTCTTGATTTTGGGTTTATCATATTCTATACAGCAAATTAACTCAAATGGTAGTGGAAAATGTGGATTATGTAGGGAACTTGACAATGACTGTGTTACAATTACCATTTCAACATGAATTAGTTCTCTGGCAAGTCCTGGCACAATTATATGTACTCTTCATGGCTGTGTTGCAGACTCTAACCAAATTGAAGAAAATTTTCATATTCATGGTTCCCCTGAAAGCTGAGAAGATCATGGCCATTGACAACAACTTAGACAAGATGATTAAAGCAGTATTTGAATAACTCATTAAGGAAAAAGGACTATGTAGCATTCCAAGAATATTCACATCTAAGAAATATAAATGATATATGGATATTGTGTCTTCAGACACAAGATTAAAACTCTGATATTTGTGGGCCGACTCTTGACCTCGCCATGCTGCCTTTGTTCAAGGCAAATTCATTAACATTTTGTGCGGAGTCAAATTCCTTTGTAAAAGCCTGGGTTGAAGTCAACAGCCCAAAAGGTGTCATCATTTCCATCCCATCCAATTTGAATTATCTATGCTTTGTTATGTATTCATTGAGCACCTCCCAAGCCACACTGAAATGAATTTGGGAGGCGGTCCAGTGATTCTCTCTCTTGGACTTTGCATTCTCACACTTGATACTTTCATCCTACTTTCTATCTAGGAACTCTTGTTCCTGCAACCTTGAAGTTCTCACTACTGTCTTTCTCTTTACTCTTGGCCACGTGCTTTCTATCTCTGAATCCTTACTTCCATTTGTCTGCATTACTTCTCACATTTTCCTTTAATTATCTTTCCAAGGAAAATGTCCTCAGGGATTCACGCCTTCCCTTCCAAATAATATTGACTTGTCTGTGTCCCTTATTCTTCACCCATTTTCTCCAACTCCTTGCTCCTTCTCAAGCCCCTACCCACAAAGGAAAATTCTTTTTATAACAGCAGCTGGCCGGCCTGTTATAGACTAGATCTAGTTTTGGGCAAAGACAATGGGCATTAGAGAATGCACCTCAGGAAACTGAAGATAGCAACGAAAATGAAATCAGGCTGCTAGTGACCCTGAGAAAATCTGTCCATTGAAGGAAGTCACCAAGCTAACAACTGGTATTATTCACTCAATGGCCCATAGAAAATTCACTCCTCAGGAACCTGAGTCCATTAAATGCTGTTTTCCAAAATTTGTGGAAAATTCTTTTAAATCCCATAAGGAGCTTAAATGGACATTTCAAATCTTTGATCCAGACTTTGAGGATGTCGAATTTTCGCTATCAGAACTTTTCAGCTCCCATGAAAAAAGACAATTTTTGGAAAGAACTAGGTCTGAGGACAATTTGACCAACTGGCCTACTGTAGAACAAAGAATGGATATGGACTTCGCCAATCCAACTAGCATGTCTTACCTTAGATGATGCAGGGAGGACCTACTATAAGCCATTAAACAATGCTGTTCTAATTCAAGTGCATGGTCCAGGTTTGATAAAGTCAGGCAGGATAAAGGGAAACATCCTGCCACATAATAGACCATCTGTCAGAGATGGCAGAAGCAATCTTAGGTTTAGGAGATACTGAAGAGACAGCTGGCCATGTACTTAGATAATTTCTGAGGGGATGCACACCCAATTTGAGGACATTTTCCAAGAACAATTTCCCTAAGTTTGATTCAGTTTCCCAAATTGAATTGAGAGAGGCTGCATGTTACCTATTTGAAAACAATTCAGATCAGAGTAAGGAAGTTCAAGATCTTAAGGAAAGTTAGAGAGGACTGAAAAGGATTTGAAACAGAAGGAAATTGAAGAAATTAAAAATCTGAACACAGTCAGAACATACACAAAACCTGTTTCTCAGAAACCTAGTTACCAGAGGAGATCAGTGCAAAAAAAGAGACTAGAAAGTGTTTCTTTTGTCACCATAAAGGGCACTTGATTAGAAACTGCTTTTTGAAGAAGAAACATGAGAATAATAACATAGATAAACAGAATGCAGAAACTAGGTACAAGAAATCCACTTGCTGTTCACACTGCAAGTTGAAGTCCTCAAAGCAAGCTCCTGATTTGAGTGAAATGCAAAAGGCAATAGAAACTGGAGCTAAGCCAAAGTATTCATATATAGTTAGAAGGGAATTATGATGCCAGGACCGTAGTGTGACACTTGGAGGTAGATGGAATTGTATGAAAAAGGCTGCAGACAAAGACAAAAATAGTAGAAAAAACTTGGGAAATAGTGTAAAATTGGTGCAAGAAAGTGACTCTGTGAATGATAGCCATTGCAATAATGCAAGAGAAAGGCAGAGACAGATTAAAGAGTCAGAAACAGAAATTAAGGAACTGACATCTCAGATAGTAAATGAGATGAAAGACTTTGAGATGAGTTGTATAGTATCCACACAGGAAAAGTCTGTAAAGGAAATCAAATCATTCCTAGAAAACTTTTTCCAGTGTAGAGTAGATAATGAGATTGAATTATGCAAAAGAAAAAGAAAGAAAGAGTCACAAGAACTCAGGAAAAAGTTAGTGACTAATGCAGAGACCCATAATTTCACTTCCCTAAAGGTTACTGTTGACAAAGATGACAAGGCTCTAAAAACATTCACAGAAGACCCACCAAACTTAATTAATTCTCCCCATAGCTTTATGGCAGAAGTACCCTTTGTAAATATATCTAGTTTGAATCCAGAAGCTAGTACTTTCCATCCAGCAGTGAGTGATGTAGATAAGGAAATATTTACTGAAAATGGAACTGACATGACTTTTGAACAAAATAATTATTATATTCAAAGTAGTAGAAGTGACATATCAGTTAAATTTGAATCTGGGGATGGAATGGCAGGCTTAGTAACAACCAGAGATTCAGTTAGTGCCAACGTTCTATGGGGCACAGGGGTATCTAGCCAGAGAAATTGCAATGGTTTAGTTCCATGTTCCATTGTAGACTTCATTGGGAATGAATTAAATCAAGAAGAATTAACTGGGTTACATATGCACCTCTGCCACACTACCCAGCTGCCCCCTACCCAGTATCTTAACCTGATCTTGAAGCAGGACACTTCACAAATGAGTTCAAACACCTAGAATATTGAGTATTGGAACCATAATTTATTAATAAAAGAGAGAAATAAAGAAACTACCAGCTGGGACAGAATTCCCTAATGGAATACTGCACAGGTTTGGCATTAGGGAACAGGTTATATAGGTTTCCCAGATACAAGTTACACATACAGGTTCTTATCTGACAATAAACAGACCTTAATGCAGGAATTTTAGGTAGGAGACAAGGAGTCCATCCTGGGGTTGTGATCTAAGGAATGCTTATCTGTACTAAGTCAAATATCAGTTCCCTGACCCTTTGATGTTACTGAAATTCCTCTTTTGTCTCTTGCCACTCAAACTAAGCAGAAAGCATTTTGTTATCTGCCTTCTGGAGGGAAGGAAAAGCCAGGTCTGTCCCCTAAAAATGGGGACGGGTAATTTTTCCATCTTTGGTCTTTCTGGGGCTACTTCAATCTTTTCCAGGTCTATGTGGTTACCTCACTGTCTTGTGACTCACACTAGAGCATTCTCACATGATATAGCACACACAGTGCAGGGTGGACCCCAGTATATGATTTCTGAAGGAGGGGGTTCCCTTCACACATTGGTGAATAGATAATAGCTGGGAAAAAATTAAGCTGTGTTGAAAGTGTTGGAAAAATATCGAGTTTTCCTATTTTCCTCATCTTCCTATATCTTTCTTGGTATGAATTCTATGTGGGAAAATGGCAGCAGTACACTTCTGCAACTTAATGTCTGAAGCAATTTGGGTACAAATTGCAAATTAGTATGGTGGTGACAATACATTTGTACTATAAGGAATAATGAACTGATGAATTTCTATAAGAGCTGGAAAGACCTACATGAACTGATGCTCAGTGAAATAAGGAGAACCAGGACAACTTTATATACAGAAACTGTAACATTGTGTAATGATCAAAGGTAACTGACTTTGCTAATAATAGCAATGCAATGATCCAGCACAATTCTGTGGGACTTATGAGAAAGAATACTATCCACATTTAGAGAAAGAACTGTGGAAGTAGAAATTCAGAAGAAAATATGTGATTTATCACTTGTTTATATGGGTATATGATTTGGGGTTTCAGTTTTAAAGGATTACTCTTTTAAAAAAATAAATAATATGGAAATGAGTGCTAGTGATTATATATCTATGTTTATATCTGTATATACACACATATGTATAACCTAGTGGAATTGCTTGTCAGCTCTGGGGGGGGGGGAGGGAGGAGAGATGAGAGAAGGGAAAAAACCTGCATCATGTAACCATGGAAAAAAATTTAAAATAATAAAAAAATAAGCAAAAAAACCCCTGAACAAAACAAAAAAGAAAAAGAAAAACAAATTGTAGATTAGCAGACACTCTACAAATCAACTGTGGTCCACCATTCAAGTTTCTGAGCCAGTCTCAGAAAAATAGGGACATATATAATTTAAAAAGAAAAATGGAAACATAACTCCAAAGCATCAATTCACCTTGAAGTCAGATCATAGGGGATCATAGAGAATAAGACTGAGATGGGAAACATCTAGAAGATAATAGTAAAAAACAATTTTGTAATATAAATTAAAATGCTCTTTGGATGGTAAACAAAAGTTATTTAACCTAAAACATAGAAAACATATTTTTTGAGTTCCTTCTTAGGCTCCTCTAGCTCCTTTATTATTTAAACTATGTTATTTTTTTAAATCAGTAAAAATCTGCCTTTTCATCTTTGTGTATCAATTCTATCTCCCTTGAGAATAAAAAGAAAAAAACTATTATAATCATGTATAATCAATCAAAAGAAACATCTACATTGACCATGTTGAAAAAGAGTTGTTTATCTCATTCGGTATTTTGAATTCTTTGCCTTTTTATCAGGAGATGGGTAATGTATTAATCATTAGTCCTCTAGAATCATGGTTTTTCAATACCAAACTTGTAGATGAGTGAACAGAAAAAAAGTAAAAAGACAAAGCTCAGCTCAGAAGAATGGTCATTGTTGTACCTGCCTAGTTATATTCTTGACCTTTCATATGTAGATATAGGCATTAAACCTGGAAAAAAGCTTTGGAGATTACTCTTACTTAAATATTTTATATTTGTAGAATAGGAAACAGAGAAACTAAAGATCCTTTACAAACTTAATGATCTAACATGTAATAAATAATAATTTTCTGAGCAGGCAGATAATTGTAATTATAGGATTTGTTTTAGAGTAAATGTCCGTATTGGTGGACAGAATGAATGTTTTGACAAGAAAACAGCACTGTACTATTCCTAGCTCAATCTTCTCTGTCAGTCTTTCAAAGGGTACTTTTAAAGACTATTTTCTTGAATGTTTTACTTTGTCTTTTGAGGTAGTGTTAGATAAAACTAAGTATGTGTCTAGGATCTTTCATGACCTTGCAATACTTAGGTTTATGTGTGTCTGTCTGCCAATACAAACACTTTCTCTAAAAACTCACATAAATTGTTAAGAGTGCTGGTTGCAGATTCTCCATAAGCTAAACCAAGTATATGTCTGCCACCTCATGGACACTATGTGGAACTTGGAACTTTTTTTTTACAATATTTGAATTAATTAATTTAGTCAATTTAGAACATTATTCCTTGGTTACAAGAATCCCATCATTTCCCATCCTCTCCTTCTCCCACCCTTCTGGCATCCAACACCCAATTTCATTGATTATTACTTGTGTCCTTGATCAGAACCTATTTCTATGTTGGTGTTTGCATTAGGATGTTCATTTAGAGTCTACCTCTCCAGCCATTTCCCCTCGACTCATGTACTCAAGCAGTTGTTTTTCTTCTGTGTTTCTACTCCCACAGTATTTCTTCTGAATGTGAATAGTGTTCTTTCTGGTAGATTTCTCCAAGTTGTTCAGGATCACTGCACTGCCACTAATGGAGAAGTCCATTACATTCAATTGTATCACAGTGTATCAGTCTCTGTGTACAATGTTCTCTTGGCTCTGCTCCTTTCACTCTGCATCAATTTCTGGAGGTTGTTCCACTTTTTATGGAATTCCTCCACTTTATTATTCCTTTGAGCATTCCATCACCAACAGATACCACAATTTGTTCAGCCATTCCGCAACTGAAGGCATCCCCTCACTTTCCAATTTTTTTGCCACCACAAAGAGCACAGTTATGAATGTTTTTGTACATGTCTTTTTCCTTATTATCTCTTTGGGGTACAAAACCAGCAGTGCTATGGCTGGATCAAAAGGCAGACAGTCTTTTATCTCCCTTTGGGCATAGTTCCAAATTGCCCTCCAGAATGGTTGGATCAATTCACAACTCCACCAGCAATGCATTAATGTCCTGACTTTGCCACATCCCCTCCAGCATTCATTGTTTTCCTTTGCTGTCATGCTAGCCAATCTGCTAGGTATGAGGTGATACCTCAGTGTTGTTTTGATTTGCATTTCTCTGATTATAAGAAATTTAGAACACTTTTTCATGTACTTATTAATAGTTGTGATTTCTTTAAGTGAAAATTGCCTATTCATGTCCCTTGCCCATTTTTTATTGGAGAATGGCTTGATTTTTTGTACAACTGGTTTAGCTCTTCATAAATTTGAGTAATTAGACCTTTGTCAGAGGTTTTTGTAATGAAGATTGTTTCCCAATTGGTTGTTTCCCTTCTAATTTTGGATGCATTAGTTTTATTTGTGCAAAACCTTTTTAATTTGATATAATCAAAATTATTGATTTTACATTTTGTGATTTTTTTCTAGCTCTTGCTTGGTTTTAAAGTCTTTCCTTTCCCAAAGATCTGACATGTATACTATTCTGTGTTCACCTAATTTGCTTATAGTTTCCTTCTTTTTATTCAGGTCATTTACCCATTCTGAGTTTATCTTGGTGTAGGGTGTGAGATGTTGATACAAACCTAATCTCTCCCACACTGTCTTCCAATTTTCCCAGCAGTTTCTATTAAAAAGTGGGATTTGGTCCCAAAAGCTGGGATCTTTGGGCTTGTCATAGACTGTCTTGCTGAGGTCACTTACCCCAAGTCTGTTCCACTGATACTCCTTTCTGTCTCTTAGCCAGTACCAAAGTGTTTTGATGACCACTGCTTTATAGTATAGTTTATGATCTGGTACTGCAAGAGCTCCTTCCTTTGCATTTTTTTTTTCATGATTTCCCTGGATATCTTTGATCTTTTGTTCTTCCAAATGAACTTTGTTATGTTTTTTTCTAATTCAGTAAAAAAAGTTTTTTGGTAGTTCATTGGGTATGGCACTAAATAAATAAATTATTTTGGGTATGATGGTCATTTTTATTATGTTAGCTCATCCTACCCATGAGCAGTCAATGTTTTTCCGATTGTTTAGATCTAGTTTTAATTGTGTGGAGAATGTTTTGTCGTTGTGTTCATATAGTTCCTGTGTTTGTGTTGGCAGATAGATTCCCAAGTATTTTATATTGTCTAGGGTGATTTTAAATGGAATTTCTCTTTCTAATTGCTGTTGAGATGTGTTGGAGATATATAGAAATGCTGATGACTTATGTGGGTTTATTTTGTATTCTGCAACTTTGGAATAGCTGTTGATTATTTCGACTAGCTTTTTAGTTGATTCTTTGGGGTACTTTAAATAGACCATCTTCAAAGAGGGATAGCTTGGTCTCCCATTGCCTATTTTAATAACTTCAATATCTTTTTCTTCTCTAATTGCTACTACTTGAAATAGAAGTGTAAATCTGTGTTACTCTATTACTTCTTGAAATAGAAATGGCGAATCTGTGTGTCACTTTTACTTGTTGCAATGACTGAATGCACTGGCTTGAGACTAGAGAGCAGCTGCTACAGGGGAATCTGATGCTGCCACACAAGGGAACTGCTACACAGGGGAACTGCTATGGGGAATGCTCTGGTGTTTGCCTACTGATCCCTACTGATGGCTGATGGATCAGTATATCTTTCTAACCTCCTCCTCCCTTTCACTCCATCCCTTCTCCAACCCTCTGCTCCCTGCCCCCCTTCACCTCTCAATTCTTCTTGAAGCTTTTGGCTTCTTCCCTTCCCCTAAGTGAACTATAAAGATCTTTTCTTTTCTTTTTCAAGTAGGGGTTTATTGGGATAACAGGATGGGAAGCTGAGGAAAATGGAATGAGGATTTCCCTAATCTATAAGGGGAATTTGAAAGTGTTATGGTATATATCTATGTTGTTGGTTGTCTCTCCAACCAAGGATGACGATTGTCTTTGTGCATTTTTGTGCCCAAAGACACCTGTGCATGAAGATTTAAGTGGAAAAGTCGATGCACAGAGACAGTCCCACTCTCTCGGCGTTGGAAGCCTGGGTCCATTGGCACGAAAAGTCGTTACACCTGGAGACTTCCTCAGCTGCATTGGATGGCCATGTTGTCTTTTGTGCTCCATCATGCCCTAAGCACTCCACAGTGCCTTGCTGCATCACCATCTCAGCCGTTGAACCTTCTTGTTGGTTTCTCTGGTATGGAGGGCTTGTTGTGCCCTTCTAGGGCAGCTCTCCAGCCTCTGACCCCCACTTGACACCCAGCTCTCACTTGTGGCTCCTAGTAGCTGCTAGCATGTGGCAGCAGCCACACTCCGGGCAAAGGCTTCGACAGGCCGGCTAAACCTTGTGAGGGTAGCCATCGGGTAGTAGACCCCTGGTGAACCAGGGCCTTGCTCACCCAGCATGTGAAGGATGCTTCAGCTGAACAGATGGAAGAAACCAATAAGAAGGTTCAACGGCTCAGTTGGCTATACAGCAAAGCACTGTGGAGTGCTTAGGGCATGTTGGAGCACAAAAGACAACACGGCCATCCAATGCAACTGAGGAAGTCTCCAGGTGTAACTACTTTTCGTGCCAATGGACCCAGGCTTCCAACGCCGAGAGAGTGGGACTGTCTCTGTGCATCGACTTTTACACTTAATTCTCCTTCACACACAAGTGTCTTTGTGCACACTCATCTATCATAGATGAAAATGTACAAAGACAATCGTCATCATTGGTTACCGAGAGACTACTACTACTACTACTATATATATAGTCCAGTAACAAAAGTGAGAAGAGGAACAGTTAGAGAAATGGAGGACAATAGCTAAGATCTTTTTTCTTTTACAACATCATCAAGGTCTCTCAGTTTCTCCTGGCCAGCTTAAACTCTCAGAAAGAGACAACCAAACCAAAAGCCAAGTTTCTCCTTCTCCTTTCTCTGTGGCCAGAAAAACCCCAACTCTTTGTCAGTCAAAATCTCAGAGAGCTCAGGGGTCCCCCTTTGATCATAAAGCCCTCCAAAATAAGCCAGCACAATCAGGGTCTTCAGCCAGCCTCAACTGCCAGCCTCAACTGTCAGAGAGAGAGTGACACTCCCCATACCCTCCCCCTTCATCAGCTAAACTGCCACTATTCCCGGGAACATTCCATTTTCAAATCTACATCTTGATTGACAAGACAGGTCCTCAGCTTAGTCTCTTGTATCTTGGTTTGTCCTTCAAAACCTTTCTCTCTTCATGCCTCATACACATACTAGAGTTTCTAGTACAATGTTAAATAATAGAGGTGATAATGGGCATCCTTGTTTCACTCCTGATTTTATTGGGAAGGCTTCTAGTTTGTCCCCATTGCAGATGATGTTTGCTAATGGTTTTAGATAGATATTGTTTATTATTTTTAGGGAAGGTCCTTCTATTCCTATGCTTTCTGGTGTTTTCAATAGGAATAAGGTTCGTATTTTGTCAAAGGCTTTTTCTGCATCTATTAAGATAATCATGTGATTTTTGTCAGTTTGCTTGTTAATATGGTCAATTATGTGAATGGTTTTTCTAATATTGAACCATTCTTGCATTCCTGGTATGAACTCTACCTGTTCATAGTGAATAACCCTTGTGATCACTTGCTGATGTCTTTTTGCTAGTATCCTATTTAAGGTTTTTGCATATATAGTTATTAAGGAGATTTGTCTATAGTTTTCTTTCTCTGTTTTTGACCTGCCTGGCTTTGGAATCAGTACCATATTTGTGTTGTAAAAGGAATTTGTTAGAACTCTTTCTTTGCTTATTCTGTCAAATAGTTTGTATAATATTAGGATTAGTTGTTGTTTGAAGGTTTGATAGAATTCAATTGTAAATCCATTTGGACCTGGGGATTTTTTCTTAGGGAGTTCTTTGTTGGCTTGTTCAATTTCTTTTTATGATATGGGGTTGTTTAGGTAGTTTCCTCTGTTAGTTAGCCAATTTATATTTTTTAAAATATTCGTCTATATCACCTCAATTGCAATAAAATTGGGCATAATAATTTTTAATGATTGCCTTAATTTCCTCTTCATTAGAGGTGAGTTCTCCTTTTTCATCTTGGATACTAACAATTTGGTTTTCTTCTTTCATTTTTTAAAAATTAGATTGACTAGTACTTTGTCTATTTTATTTGCTTTTTCAAAGTACCAGATTCTAGTCTGATTTCTTAAATAAATAGTTCTCTGACTTTCAATTTTATTAATTTCTCCTTTGGTTTTTTAGGATTTCTAATTTATTCTTCATCTGAGGATATTTAATTTGTTCACTTTCTAGTTTTTTAATTTGCATGCCCAATTCATTGACCTCTGCCCTCTCTAATTTGTTAATATATGAACACAGGGATATGAATTTCCCCCTGAGTACTGCTTTGGCTGCATCCCCTAGATGTTGAAAGGCTATCTCATCATTGTCATTTTATTCAATGAAGTTATTAATTGTTTCTATGATTTGTTCTTTAACTAACTGATTTTGGAGAATCATATTGTTTAATTCCCAATTAATTTTTGATTTGCCTCTCCATGTACCATTCCTAATTATTATTTTCATTGCATTGTGATCTGAGAAGGCTGCATTTATTATTTCTGCTCTTTTGCACTTGTTCAGAATGTTTTTATGCCCTAATACATGGTCAATCTTTGTGAATGTACCATATGCTGCTGAAAAGAAGGTGTATTTCTTTTTATTCCTATTTATTTTTCTTCACATATATACTAACTCTAATTTTTCCAAGATTTCATTCACTTCTCTTACCTCTTTCTTATTTGTTTATTTGTTTGTTTGTTTTGATTTGATTTATCTAGTTTGGATAGAGGGAGGTTCAGGTCTCCCACGAGTATAGTTTTTCTATCTATTTCATCCTTGAGTTCCACTAGTTTCTCCTTTAGAAATTTGGGTGCTATGCCATTTGGTGCATACATGTTGAGTATTTATATTTCCTCATTGTCTATATTACCTTTTATCAGGATGTAATTACCTACCCTATCTCTTTTAACTAGATCAATTTTTACTTTGGCTTTGTCAGATATCATGATTGAGACGATAGCCTTCTTTTTATCAGTTGATGCTCAATAGATTTGGATCCATACCCTATGTGTATCTACCTTCCTCATTTTGGATTCTAATCTACTCTGCCTTTCGCTTGCATTTTATGGGTGAGTTCATTCCATTCACATTCAGACTTATGATTACCAACTGTGTATTTCCCAGAATTTTGATTTCAACTCCTAGTCCTGCCTTTTCTTCTTTCACTATGTCTTTCTAAACCAATGTTTTGTTTTTAATCAGTCCCCCTAATTCCCACCCTTATTTTACTTCCCTTTCTACCCTCCCTCCCTTCTTATTCCCCCCTTATTTTCTTTACAGTCTTTTAAAATTATCCCCCCAACCTCTCCCTCCCTTGTACTGCTTTCCTCCCTACCAGTCCATTTGTTACCCTTCTACTTCCCTATAGGGTGCAAATCAATTCTCTGCCCCAATGGATTAGATTGTTCTTCCTCTTTGAGCCAATTTCAATGCACGTAAGAGTTGAGTATTTCCTATCTCCAACCTCTTTACCCTTCCAGTGTATTTATGTTCTCCCCCCTCCTGCCATGAGCTTCTTTGTGACATATAAATTTACCCCTTTTTGTTTCTTTCCCCATTTCTTTTAATATTAACCTATTTTTTAGCTCAAGTTAAATATATATGTATTTATGCATATCTATATCTATATAAATATTTATGTCTTGTCCTTTCATCCTATACAGTTTGTCACTGTTCCCTCTAAGTGTAATTATTCTAGCTGCCCAGGTAATAATAATATTTTTTAAGAGTTACCAATGACCTCTTTTCTTATAGGGATACATATCATTTTAACTTATTGAGTTTCTTAAAAAAAGATTTTGTTTCTTTTTCTTTTTTTTGGTTTTGTTTTGTTTTTCTTTCTTCCTTCTTTTTTAATTACCTTTTGATGATTCTCTTGAGTTCTGTGCTTGGACATCAAATTTTCTGTTCAGGTCTGGTCTTTTCTTTACAAATGCTTGGAATTGTTCTATTTTGGTAAATGACCATACTTTTCCCTGTAAGAATATTGTCAGTTTTGCTGGGTAGTTGATTCTTGGTTGTAGACCTAGTTCCCTTGCTTTCCAGAATATCATATCCCATGCCTTTCTATCCTTCAGTGTAGATGCAGCCAGATCCTGCATTATCCTCACTGTGGTTCCATGGTATCTGAATGACTTCTTAGCAGTTTTAAATATTTTTTCCTTGGTCTGATAGTTCTTGAATTTGGCTATTACAATCCTGGGTGTTGTCAGTTGGAGATTAAGTACAGGAGGGGATCTGTGGATTCTATCAATCTCCACTCCCCCCCCCCCCCCAACCCCTGGTTCAAGAATATCAGGGCAGTTTTCTTGGATAATTTCCTGGAGTGTGATGTCCAGGATTTTTCTTTTTGCATGGTCTCCCAGTAGACCAATGACTCTTACGTTGTCTCTCCTGGAACAATTTTCTAAATCTTCTGTTTGGTGAATGATGTGCTTCATGTTTTCATCAATTTTTTCATTCTTTTGATTTCGTTTTATGGTGTCCTGCTGGCTTGTGAAATCACTTGATTCTAGTTGTTGTATTCTGGTTCTTAAAGACTGGATTTCATCTCTGGCTTTTTGGTTATCCTTCTCCTGATTTGATTTTCTTTGGAGGTCATCTTTCATCCTCTTTGCCTTATTTTTCATCTCCTTTTCCAGATGACTTATCTTAGTTTTTAAGTTCTTTTCCCAGTTGTCTTCAGAATCTCTTAATTGTGTTGTGAATTGTATTTTGAGTTCTTCCAGAGCCTGTATCCAATTTGCTGGGTTTTCTGTTTTTTTTTTTTTTTTGGCTTGGTGTTCCCTCATCCTTCTCTTTTCTGTTTGCTCTTTGTTCATTGCCTTTATAGAAGCTGTTGATTATAATTTCTTTTTTCTTTTTAGGTTGTTTTTATCATATTTACCCCTTCTTTACTCCCTGTGGTTGCCTGAGCTCTAGCTCCTCTAATTTTTTTGTGGTTTTGGGCTTTTCTTTCTGCCTTCACCCTTGGAATTTTGACAACAAATCTCTTCATGCAGTTTTTGGGGGAGGGGTGTTAGAGCCTGAGCCTTTCTGACATCTGGAATCTTTGATGGGATTAAGTCTGGCAGGGTTGCTGGATGTGCCCTGGGGCCAAAACCTTGGCAAGGGGGTCAATATGGAGTATCTCTGCTGCTTCAACTATGCCTCCCTCTCTGCACTCTGTGTTTCTCCTCTATCTGGTTCACCACTGCCTATGTTGGATGCTCTGAGCCTGGCACAGCTTTGTCGGCAAGGTACTCCCTCCAGACCAGGGCCTTTGCCTGCCCAGGGGTTCCAGCTGCTCCTTGAGGCTTAGTGTTCTAGGTGGGGGAGGGGTCCCAGGACCTTCCTCCTTCCTTCCCCTTAAACTGGAGTATTCTTGATTTCCAGCTTTTGGGGGAGTACATTTTAAGTTGATTCCAGCAGGAGGGTTCCTTGGCTCTGTCTTGTTGTTAGCTTTGATTTTCAGTCCCCTGGGATAATTTAGTTTGTAATTGGTAAGGAAGGGTTTCCAGAGGTTTGAAGGTTTGCTGCCTCTACACAGCCATCTTTACTCTGCCTCCTCAGCCGAGTTTTTCCTTGAAGTGGACCTTCTTCTTGAAGCCGACTTCCTTCTTGGAGTTGAATTCCTTTTTAGCCCTAGAAATTCAGGGTCTTTTATAGTGTCCTCTTGTCTCTTCTTTTTTTCACTGGGGCTAATCACAGCTTCCAAATTGTCTAGCACTGCCTAGAGAGCAGTGTTTGTAGGAATTAGTTCTCACCTTCTGGAGGGGTGAATTCTCATCAAAAGGTTTCCAGATTCCTGACTGATTGAATTTCTGAGAGTGTGAATTCTCTAAATGGTTTTTGAGCTCCTCCACATAGTTCAAGCTTTTGTTGATTCAATCAAAAGATAGACAAAGAAGAATTAATCCTATCTTCATAATCTAATGAAGCACTAAGTAAGTACTTAAGTTATTGTTAACCAAAGTGTTAGCTCCAACAAGGCAAAGGGAATAAAGGATTGCCTTTCACAAGTGTAAATTGAAAGAGAACAAAGAATTCCCTTTTACAACCTATTTGGTATTGCCTTGGCAAAGATACTGAAGTGGTTTGACATTTCCTTCTCTAGTTCATTTTATATATGTGGAAAGTGGGACAGGTAGTATTAAGTTACATGCCCAGGGTCACATTGTTAGTGTCTGAGGTCAGATTTGAACTCAGGAAGGTGAGTCTCTTACTATAGGCTTAGCTCTCTCTCTCTCTCCCTCCCTCCAATTAGTACTTCTGGTTTGAGGACTTACTAAACCCTTTTCAGGTCTACCATCCTCCTTTCATGTCTACCTGTCACCTAGCTCTCCCTTTGGCTCCAGTGAGCTGTAGCATGCACAATGGCTACACCCTAGTAAACCATCTTGGCAAATAGACTAAACCTATTTGAGGTAATTGGCAGGTTTCAAACCCAGTGGTTAGTTAGGGTGGTGTATGAAATATGAAGGGCAACAACCAACCAATGTCAATATTATATAAAATAGATTATTTTATGTCCTAGGATTTAAACCAGCATTATAGAGATATGTTTAGATATATGGGCAGGGGTGCAGTAGTGGGGAGACAAGATGGCAGAATGAGAGGAGTTAGACTGTAGTTAGCTCTCTCTCTCTCTCTCTTTTCAGTCCAGGTTGTCTTAAGAAAACATAAAAAGAGATTTGTCATGATCATGTGGCTACTCCAACCTCTTTTTTTAATTCTGTGTGCTTGTGTCTTTTGGTTTTAAGTATAATTCTTGTAAACACGATGTTGTTGGATCCTGGTTTCTAGTCCATTGTGCTATCCTATCTTGTTTTATCTTTTTTGTTCATAGTTCTGATTTGCTAATTGTTTATTTTCCTCCAGATCTTTTCTCTTGTACTTTTTCCTTCTTGTACTTCGTCTTTCTCCTTCTTCCTCTTTGAGTTTATTTTGCTTCTAACTACTGTTCCCTTTAATCTACCTCTTTATATCTGTGCGTATATATTATATTATTAGATAGATAGGTAGACAGACACACAGAGAGATGTGGAATGGTATTCTCAGGACTTCTTAGAAACTTGGAGATGCAGTAAAACTGGACTGGAAAACAATTCACTTTTGTCTTTCTTATAAAGGATGTATTTGCTAAACAAATTAAATTTTATCAATGAAATATTATTTAATATGAACTGTAAAGCAAATTATTCTACTCCTCCCTAATCAATTCATTATTATATTTTCCACAGTAGCTGTTCCAAATCTTTTTATTTTTTTGAAACTTCTCATAGCATTCCCCTTTTCATCCTCTTGGTTTAGAACCTTACCTTATATTTCATTTTAAAAAAGAGTCTATTCATAAGAGCTTCCACTTTTCCCTTTCTCCTCATCTCACATCAATGTGATCAACAGGATGGAAAGCTAGACATTATATTTAATTCTCATGACCTCTAAAAATTCTCCAAAAGAAGAATTATGTGCATGGAGTAAGGTAATTGCAGCTGTTTCCTGAACAAAGTCACCCAGAACTCTAAAGAGGCAACAACTTGATAAACTAAGAGCAGAGAAAGTTAATCTTTAATCTTAGGGCAGGGCATCTTTGTGTGTGGAATGACTCTACTGCGCCTGATAAAAAGAGGACCAGCAGTTAGCTGGGGGGCAGTTCTGTGTCCCCAGAAGTCCTTAGGAGCAGGGTCTGAGGCTGGGAAAAGATGCATTCCCAATAATGGCATGAGGTTGAGTCAACTTTGAGGTTGAGCCCTTGGGGGATTCATAATAAAAGAAAAAGGAGCTAGAAAGTGAATAGTAGATGCATATATGGCTAAAAGCATAAAATAATCTCAGAAGGAAGAATATTTAGTTTAAAAACTTGTGCAGCAAGAGATAAACCAGTAGGAAAGAGTATTAACAGAAATGAAGATGGCGTTAAGGAACATAAATTAATCCAAACATGTCTGTAGGGATACTGTAAGACAAAGGGAAATAAATCAATATCTGAATGGAAAGGTAGAGGACACTGTGGATTTCTAAAAAGTGCATGGAAAAAGCAGGACATTTCAAAATAATTTGATAGAAGTAAAAATCATGAAAATAGAATTTCTGACCTGCACAGCAGAAACATATTGGCAAATTAGAAAAACTTGAAACCACAATGTGAGATCAACTGATTGGGAATAAAGTATCCACAAGTGAATAATAATCATCAACAAGAAAAATAAAAAGTGACATTAAAAGAAAACATTTTCTATAAAAGCAAAAGATACTGATTTCTGAATATGTAGAAATAGTTAAAAATCATAGTCCTTGAAAGAACACGATGTGTCACAAAACCAGATCACCCCAATTCAAGAAATAATAGAAGAAAACTTTTTGTAGCTTTCTAACATAGAAAGCAAAATTCCAAAGTAAAGAATTCAGAGATTGCTCCCAGAAATAAAACAAAATGAAACAAAAGAAAAAATATGCTGCAAGCTCTGACATAGTGGTTAAACTTCATAGTTCCATTGACAAACAAAAAAATCTTCAAACGACCAGGAGAAAGACCTGATATATAAAGGAAAGGAAATTTTTAAAAATACATGTATATTCTTTACCTACCAGAAATTATAGAAAGGAATAGAACAATGTGGTGTTGTTTTTGTTTTTAACCCTTACCTTCCATCTTGGAATCAACTGTGTATTTGTTCTAAGGCAGAAGAGTGGTAAGGGCTAGGCAATAGGGGTAAAATGACTTGCCCAGGGTTACAAAGCTAACAATGTGTTTTTAAAAGGAGTTAAAAATGTAACCTGAGGTGACATATGTAAGTTTCTTCAACAATGAAAAAAGATGAATGTTGAATAAAAGAATTTAAAGTATTCTTGTGTATGTGTTTGTGTATGTGTATGTGTGTGTGTGAGAGAGATTGAGAGATTAATCAGATGAGCATATTATTTACTTTATCACAGAAAATAGAAACATAAGAAAGGTTAAAAATGTGGTAGCCAAGAAATGCAAATTACATGAAGAAAAAAATTAAAAATAAATCTAGAAAGAGATACACATCTATGAGATTAAAACCACCAAACAACAAGAACAAAATAACAATAGTGGGGCTACTAAGAGATTTCTTTTTTAAAGTATGCAAGGGGATAAGAGAAAAAGTGAAACTTAAATAAAAGTTATAGTGTAGGAATAAGCCTGAAACACAACAGATTAAACCTCACAAAGCCTTACCTATAGGTGAATCAACAATTATTGTGGTTTTAAAATGAAGAACAGGGAGGAACATAAAAGGAAAGAAGGGAGGCAGAAGATAGAGAAGGGTGTATGATAAAAGCTAATTTATTCAATGAAAGACAAGGGAAAATACATTCTCTGAGAAAATTGTAACAACAGGGTTAGCATCCTGCCTTAAGAGAAATGGAATTAGGCCTCCTTGGGGCATCTGACATCTAGAAGAATGGTAGGGCATGAACTCAGAGAGATGTCATAGCAAATGGGGGGAAATGAACATAGGAAAGATAAAGTAGAAATGGCCTGCACAATCAAAAATCAAGAAAAATTTCTACCACTGGTCAAAAATTCTAACCTCTTTGACTCCTTTTGGAATTGATATTTCTAAGAGTAAGACACAACAGTAAAAAGAGGGGAGAGGACAAGATCTATAAGGCTATAACTGTTTAGAATAGGGAATTCAAAATAGATATTTTAGAAACATTAATTCTATAAGAAACATATAGCCTAGAGAAGGAATAAATAAGCAAAAGGACTGTGAATCAAAGAATAAAATTTTAGAATAGAAAAAAATGGAAGAAAATTATTGAAGAGAATGAGGGGAAAATACTTTTTAGAAAAAGGTACAGAAATAAGAGCTATTTAAGAAGCAAAAGAAGTAGAATAGCAAAGGAAGAAAAAGGATTTTTATTTAACTATGTAGTAGAGAGGAGGAAAAAGAGGGGAAGAATGAGATAACTAGATTGTTAGAGCCTAAAGGGTGGAGAAGAACCCCAAAAGCTCAGGACAGGGGTCGAGGGTCTCTTAGGTATGAGCGAGAAATAAAAGACCAGACAGATTAGAATCTTTTGGGGTCAAAAGGATTGCAGAGCTGATAGCTACTGCCAGTCAAGTTTATTGAATAGGGGAAGGGTGTATAAAGGAAAAAAAAAACCACAGGAATGAAGGAGCAGGGGGAGCTTGAATACATGTGGGGTTCAGCAAGTTCATGGTTAAATGAGTACAAAAACATTCTTTCTCAATATTGTTTTTCCTGCCATCTGTGCCACTTCCTAAGATATTTAGTCTACTGGGATAGGGCAGATAGTTACGTTCCAATCTTTGTCCTTAGACCTAGAATATTATTTCCAAAATAGAACCTTTGCCTAATTTCTTAGGCACCAAACTTGGTTAGTCTCTGTCACTAGATACAAGGAAGAAGGAAAAACAATAAACAGAATTCCTAAAATAGGGAAAGAGATGACAAATGGTCAGGAGAAGACATTGAAGGGGAGAGAAGATCCTTGGACATGGAATTGCTTTAAAGTGGATTAAACAAATTACTAGAGAGAAAGTGTCTTCACAGATAAAGAGAAAAAATCCTAATTATGAAAAAATCAATATTTTAGCCAAAAGGAGAAAATGTAAGTATACTTATCTTTAAAGGCAAACCCTATAGTTCTTGATCCAATCTGCTCCCAACTTCTCTGATGAATTGCCCCTACTATCCTCCTCTCTTTTATCTTCAATTTCATCTACTAGCTTCTTTGCTTGTCAGACATGCCTATATCTACTATTTCCTTAAATATTCCTGCTAGCTGTCATCTTATATTTCTGAGGTAGGAACAATAAACTAACTCTCCTTAGACCCTCCCCCTCCCCATGCTATTTACTTTAGTTTTTTTTTTCTTAAAAAGATATGACACTGTCCTTGATATTTGAATGACCCAGGGTAATGAAAGACTATAGAGAAAATTTCCAGGTCACTAGAATACAAAATAACAATGAGGAGAGATAGGCCTACTGGGGACCTTTTACTTATCAGTATCTTCTCTTGAGGTATAAGCCAAGTAATGGAGTCCTTAGGTCAAATAATATGAATATTTTAGTCACTTTATTTGCATAATTCCAAATTGCTTTCCAAAATAGTTGAGCCATTTTATAGTCTCACTATTAGTGTATCAATGTGCCTATGTTTCTAAGATCCCTTCAACATTGATTGTTGATATTTTTGTCATTTTTGCCAATTTTCAGGGTGAGAAAATCTCAATATTATTTTGGTTTATATTTTTCTTATTATTAGTGATTTGAACTATCCTTTTATGTGCTCTCACTAGTTCTCTCTCTGGAGGTGAATAGCATTTTTTCATTATGAGACTTGAAAATGTCTTGGATTATTGTAGTGATCAGAGTAGCCAAGTATTTTATAATTAATCATCATTACAACACTGAAAGCAATAGCAAAAGTAGAAGTACTGTGCTCAATAATCTCTCAGCTCATCTCACTTCACTGTGCAACAGTTCATATTGGTCTTACCATGTTTTCTGAACCCATGACTCTTTTCATTTCCCATAGCACAATAGAACTCCATCACAATCACATCTGGCCATTTCTCAACTGATAAGCATCCACTTAATTTCCAATTCTTTGCCTCTATAATGGGAACTTCTATAAATATTTTTGTGCTTATAGGTCCTTTCCCTTTTTATTTGATATCTGGGATGTGGACTTAATCATGGTATTGCTATGTCAAAGAATTTGCACAATTTTATAGTCCTTTGGATCCAATTCCAAATTGTTCTCTAAAATAGTTGGACCAGTTCACAATTTTACTAACAATTCATTAGTGTACTTTTTTTTCTCATTCCCTCTAGCATTTGTTATTTCTGAAAGGTGTGATATGCTATTTTAGAGTTGTTTCAATTTATATTTCTCTAATCAATAGTAATTTAGAGCATTTTATATGATAAGAGATAACTTTGATTTCTTTTTCTTAAAACTGCTTATTCATATCCTTTGACTCTTTATCAACTGGGGAATGTTCTTATTTTTATAAATTTGACTTAATTATATTTTTTAGAAATGAGGTCTTTTTCAGAGAAAATTATTGTGAATGTTTTGATATTACTTCATTGTCTGTGTTACCATTTGGCAAAATATATTTCTCCTGATTATCTCTTTCAGTTAGGTTCATTTTTGCTTTTGCTATGTCTGATATGATTGTTATCCCTGCCTTTTGTACTTCAGATGAAGCATATTAGATTCTGTCCTAACCCTTTATTTTTAACTCTGTATATGTCTTATACTTGAAACTAGTATATCTCTGGTACTCAATATACTGGATTCTGGTTTCTAATCTACTACCAATTTCTGTTTCATGGGTGAGTTCATATTATTCACATTCACAGTTATTAGCTATGCATTTTCATCCGTTTAATTTTCTTCTGTATATTCTTTTTTCTCATTATCCTGCACATCCTCAAAAGTGTATTTTGCTTTTAAACCCCTACCTCCTTTTTTATCCTTTTGATCACTTCTCCCTTTCCTTTATCTCCTTTACCTCTTATTTCTCTATTGGGTAAGATAGATTTCTATGCTGAAATGAGTGCATTTGTTCCCTCTTGAATCAATTACAACGAGGGTGAGGTTCAAGCATTGTCATTGTTCCCCCACCCCTTCTCTCCCTCCATTGTAAAAGCTTTTATGTGAGGAAAATTTTCCCATTCTATATCTCCCTTTCTCCTTCTAACAGGTCATCTCTTTTATTTATTTGGTGCTCATTCTAACCTGATCAACTCACATCCATGCCCTCTGTCTATATATATGCTTTTACATCACCTAATAATGACAAAGTACTTAGGAGTTACATGAATCATCTTTCCACATAGGAATATTAACAGATTAAACTTTTTTGAGACACTTATGCTTTCTCTTTCATGTTTACCATTTTATGCTTCTCTCAAGTCTTCTCTGTCACAATAGTAGATTTTTATAGTCAAGATCTTTTTTTGTTGTTATTGTTTGCTCTTTTTTCCAGTCTGTTTTCCTTGTTTGGAACTTAATATTTTAAAAATTATTTATTTATTACCAATTACTTGCTATAACAAATTTCCACACAAGTTTTCCCAATTTATTTGATCAGATTTATCTCTTTCCTTCCCTTCCCTTCCTCTTCCCAGTGCTGGCAGGAAATTCAAATTGGGTTATACAAATATTATCATGTAAAACATATAAAACCAGAACCTAAAAACATAAACCCAAATAAACAAGTAAAAAATCATACGCTTTCATCTGCTTTTGCACAGCAATAGTTTCTTTCTCTGTAGGTGGATAGCATTCTTTTTCATAAATCCCTCAGAATTGTTTTGGATCATTGTATCTAATTGAGAGAGATTTAGAACATTTTTTGTATGATTATTGTTAGCTTTGATATCTTCACCTGAAAACTGCCTATTTATGTCCTTTGACCATTTGTCAATTGGAGAATGACTTTTATTTTTACAAATTTGATTTAATCTTTATACATTTGAGAAATAAGATCTTTGTCAGAGAAATTTGTTATAAAATTTTCCCCCCAGTTTGTTTGTTTCCCTTCTAATCTTGGTTACATTGGTTTGTACAAATCCTTTTAAATTTACTGTAGTCAAAATTATTCATTTTATATTTTGTAATAGCCTCCATCTCATGTTTGATCATAAACCCTTCCCTTTTTCATAGATCTGACAAACAAATGATTCTGTGTTCTCCTAATTTACTTAGAGTAATTTACTTATAGTAATTTACTTATAGTATTACCCTTTATGTCTAAATCATATATTTATTTTGATCTTATCTTGGAATAGGGTGTGAGATATTGGTCTATACCTAGCTTCTGCCATACTGTTTTCCAATTTTTCTAGCAGTTCTTGTCAAATAGTGCTCTTTGGGTTTATCAAACACTAGACTGCTAAAGTAATTTACCCCTACCCTATTCCATTTATCCACCCTTATATTTCTTAGCTAGTATCAGATTTTTCCATGATTACTGCTTTATAGTAGTTTAATATCTGATACTGCTAGGCCACCATCCTTCATTTTTTTTCATTAACCCTTGATCTTCTTGATCTTTTGTTCTTCTAGATGAATTTTGTTATTTTTTCTAGTTCTATAAAATAGGTTTTTTTTGGTACTTTGATTGGTATGGCACTGAAAAAGTAAACTAATTTAGGTAGGACTATAATTTTTATTATATTAGCTCATGCTAATGTGAATCTTAAAACTACTCAGACTCTACTTCAGAAGATTTGATTAAGTTATTCCCCATTTTTAACAATGGAGGTACTTGATCAGGAATGTATTGAGAACTTTTAAAATTATTCCACCCTACTCAGACAGTGCCTTAGGGGAAGATAAAGCTGTAAACTCCTGATTGAACAATGAAAAGTCCCTAACTCATACTTATAGTAAAGCTAGAACCTTAAGCTAGGTCTATTTTTAGATTTAATACAAAAGGGTGCTAAATACCTATAAAGGTTAAATTAATCACCAAAAGGTCAAGCAACTTACAAAAGGCAAGCTTAACAAAAGAGGTGTGAAGTTTTAGTCTAACCAGAGAAGGTGAGAACCAAAGAAGATGAGAACTAAGAAGGGGCAGTCCTGAGAAAAAGCATCTACTATGATTGGTAGATGTGAAAATTTAGGGGAGGTGACATAAGTGAAAATTTCTTTAAAAGGAGAATTCAGTTCAGTTTGGAGTTAGTTCAGTTTGGAAGTTGAATGGGAGTTCAGGAGTTCAGTGGAAGATTGGAGCTTGCTTAAAACAATCTTGTGGTGAGTGATAAAGACTGCTCTCCCTTAGGCTCAGGCCTAAGCCAAATGGCCTCTTTCTTTCTCTCTCTCTCTCCTTCCCTTAATTCTTTCATTTGTATTAATTAAAATCTCCATAAAACCCAGCTGACTTGGGTATTTTCATATTTGGGAATTTTCCCATGGCGACCACTTAATTTTAGATTTTAAATCAAGACACTAAAAATTATCTTTACAGTTTGGCCAAAACCTTTACAGTTTTGGCAAGTCACAGTCTTGGCAAACCACATTTTCATGGTTACACTAACCATGAGCAATAAATGTTTTTCCAATTGTTTAGATCTAACTTTATTAGTGTGAAAAGTGTTTTGCAATTCTGTTCATATAATTCCTATATTTGATTTGGCAAATAGATTCCCAAGTATTTTATATTGTCTAGAATGAATTTAAATGGAGTTTCTCTTTCTTGCTGCTGGGCTTTGTTGGAAATATATAGAAATGCTGATGATTCATGTGGATTTATTTTGTATCGTGCAACTTTTCTAAAGTTATTAATTATTTCAACTAGTTTTTAGTTGATTTTCTAAGTACAGCATTACATCTACAATGATTGTTTAGTTTCCTCTTTGTTTCCTTTAACTCCTTCAATTTCTTTTTTCTTCTCTTATTGCTAAAACTAAAATTTCTACAATAATATTGATGATAATGGGCATTGGGAAGACTTCTAACTTATTCCTGTTGCAGATAATAGTTACTGATGGTTTAGAAAGATAATATTTATTATTTTATGGAAAGGTACTTTTATTCACATGCTTTCTATTGTTTTTTATAAGAATCGGTGCTGTGTTCTGTCAAAGGCTTTTTCTGCATCTATTGAGATAATTATGTAATTTATGTTAGTTTGGTTATTATACTGATAGTTTCCTCAATATTAAACCAGTCTTGCATTCCTGGGATAAATCCCATTTGGTCATAGTGAATAATCCCTTTTTAATATATTGTAATATTCTCTTTGGTATTATTTCATTTAAGATTTTTGCATGAATATTCAGTGAGGAAATTGGTCTGTAATTTTCTTTCTCTATTTTTGGTCTTTCTGGCTTAGAGCATCATATTTGAGTCATAAAAGAATTTGATATTTTGTCAAATATTTATATGGTATTGGGATTAATTGTTCTTTAAATGTTTGATAGAATTCAGTTGTAAATCCATTTGACCCTGGAGGTTTTTTCCTTAGGGAGTTCATTTATGCATTGTTCAATTTCTACTGAGGTGGGATTATTTAAGTATTCTATTTCCTTTTTTGTTAATTTCAAAAATTTATATTTTTGTAAATACGTATCCATTTCAACTAGATTGTCAAATCTGTTGTATAATTGGGCAAAATAGTTCCTAATCACTGCTTTAATTTCCACTTTATTGATGGTGAATTCACCCTTTTCACTTTCCATGTTGGTAATTTGATTTTCTTCTTGTTTATTTTTTGGTTATATTTATCTATTTCTGATGGGGGAAAGTTGAAATATTCCATTAGTATAGTTTTAATGGTCTAATTCCTCTTTAAGCTCCTTTAATTTCTCCTTTAAAATTTGAAGGCCAAGCAAATTCGGTGTATATATGTTAAGTATTGATATTATTTTTTTGTCTATACTATAAAAATCAAGATGTAATTACATACTTTTAATCAGATCTATTTTTTGCTTTAGCTTTGTCTGAGATCATGATCGCTAATCCTGCTTTTTTAAAAAAAAATCTCAATTGAAGCTTAATAGATTCTGCTCCATTCCCCTACTTTTGCTCTATGTGTATCTACCTGCCTCATATATGTATCTTGTAAACACCATATGGTATGATTCTGATTTTTAATCCACTCTACTATCTGCTTCCATTTTATGGTGAGTCCAACCCATTTATATTGACAGTTATGATTATACACATGTTTTGCTTTTAATCACTCTTCCCATCCCCCTGCCCTTATATTACTTCCCTCCCCACCACTCCCATTCTTATTCCCCTTCTACTTCTCTATAGGTTAAAGATTCTATACCCCAAAGATCTAGCTGTTATCCTATCTCTGAGCCAATTCTAATGAGAGTAAAATTTAAGTATTACTGTCACCACCCTCATCTTCCCCTCCATTGTAAGAGTGTTTTTTCTGTGCCTTATTATGTGATATAATTTACCCCATTTTACTTTTTGCTTTTCATTTATCTCAGTGCAATTCTTTTTTTTTTCACCCTATGGGTTTTTTTTTAATATCATCCTTACTTACTACCATACCTTGTGTTTACATATACTTATTCTAACTACTATGATACTGATAAAAATGTTGAGAGTTATGAATATTATCTTTCTATGAAGGAATATAAACAATTTGACCTTATTTAGATCCTTAAATTTTTTCTCTTTCTTTTTTTCTTTTTATGCTTTTCTTGAATTTTGTATCTGGATATTTATGTCTGGACTTTTTTTCAGAAATGCTTGGAAATCTTTATTTTATTAAGTGACCATATTTCCCCTATAATAATATAGTCAGTTTTGATGGGTCAGTGATTGTTTGTTTAAACCCAGTTCCCTTGCCTTCCAGGATATCATATTCCAAGTCTTCTGATTCCTCAATGAAGAAGCTGCTAGATCTTGTGTAAGTCTCTTATTTGAATTGTTTCTTTCTGGCTGCTTGCAGTATTTTCTCTTTGCTCTCAAAGCTCTTGAACTTAGCTCTAACATTCCTTGAAGTTTGTCATTTGGGGTGATATGTGGATTATTGCAGGAGGTGATATGTGGATTCTTTCAAGTTCTATTTTACTCTCTTATTCAAGAACATCAGGGCAGTTTTCTTTGATAATTTCTTGTAATATGATGTCTAGGATTTTTGACTTTCAGGTAGTCCAATCTTTCTTAGGTTGTCTCTCTTAAATCTATTTTCAAGGTCAGTTTTTTTTTCAATGAGATATTTCATCTTTTCTTCCATTTTTTTGTTCTTTTGTTTTATTGTTTTTTGATTTCTCATGAAATCATTAGCTTCTAATTGCCCAATTCCAATTTTTAAAATCTAATTTTTTCCCCCACGATCTTTTGATCCTCCCTTTTTGGGTATTTGATCCAATCTACTTTTCTTGGAACTCTTTTTCTCACTGGATTCTTTTACTTCATTTTTCAGCAGGTCATTTCTGTTATTTTAAGAAATTCTTTTTTTATTGGATTTTTTAGCCTTTTCCCTTTGACCAATTTTACTTTTCAAGCTGTTATTTTATTTTTGCATTATTTTCATATCTTTTTCCATTTTTTCTTCCACCCTCTTATTAGCTATTTGAATTCCTATTTGAGCTCTTCAGTGCTTGAGACCAATTCCCATTTTTCTTTGAAGTTTTGCATGTGGTTGCTTTGCTTTCCCTGTTGCCTACTGAATCAGTGCCTTGCTCCTCTTTGTTTCCATAAAATTTTTCTATGGTTAAGTGTTTCTTTTGCTGTTTGCTCATTTTCCTAGTCCTTTTTTACTTGTGGAAAGGGAGCTCTGAAAACTGCTGATTCTGTCTCCTCTCCTGATGGCTTTTAGGATAGCCTTGTGACCTATTTTGCCCTAGGGTTAGGGGCTTCATTGCAGGCTTAAAAGGGCCGAGTACTATGGACTTTGGGAACTCCCTGTGGACTAGTGCTAGGGCTTGGGATTCAAAGGGATAGGTGATGAGTGGTCTGCTGTTGATTTAGGCAGGGTCCTGGGACACCAAAATTGGCCTATGCCCAGGTTTGGAACATGGAAAAATAGATCAGGGAGTGGGGTTCAACTGTAATTGCTCTGTGTGCAGTTTTATTTCTGGATTCCTCTTATGCCATTCACTTCATCTTTTTTGTTGGATCTCTAAAGTAAATCTTTTTGAGACTCTTTTTTTTCTCCTTTAAAAATTTGTTTATTTATATTTTATTTAGAATTTTTTCCATGATTAAATTATTCATATTTTTCCCTCTTCTCCTCCTTCTCCCCTCCCAGAGTCAACGAGTAATTCTCCTGGGTTTTACATGTATCACTGTTCAAAAGCAATTTCCATATTATTATTTGCAATAGAGTGATCAATTAAAGTCAACATCCCCAGTCATATACCAATCAAACCACGTGATCAATCATATGTTTTTATTTTGCTTCTCTACTCCAACAATTCTTTATATGGATGTGGATAGCATTCTTTCTCATAAGTCCCTCAGGTCTTGGATCATTGCAGTTCTGCTAGTAGAGAACTCTATTACATTCGATTGTGCCACAATATATTAGTTTCTGTGTACAATGTTCTGGATCTGTTCCTTTTGCTGTGCATCAATTCCTGGGGGGTATTTCCAGTACACATGGAATCCCTCCAGTTCATTATTCCTTTCAGCAGAATAGTATTCCATCACCATCAGATACCACAATTTGTCCAGCCATTCCCCAATTGATGGACACTCCCTCATTTTCCAGTTTTTGTCATTACAAAGAGCACAGTGAGACATATTTTTGTGCATGTATTTTTCCTTATTATCTCTTTGGGGTACAAACCCTGCAGTGGTATGGCTGGATCAAAGGACAGGCATTCTTTTAAATTCCTTTGAGCATCATTCCAAATTGCCTTCCACAATGCTTAGATCAATTCATCACTCCACCAATAATGCATTACTGTCCCAGTTTTGCCACATCCCCTCCAACATGTATTACTTTCCTTTGCTGTCATATTGACCAATCTGCTAGGTATGAGGTAGTACCTCAGAGTTGTTTTGATTTGCATTTCTCTAATTATAAGAGATTTGGAACACTTTTTCATGTGCTTAATGATAGTTTTGATTTTGTTATTTATTGCCAATTTATATCCCTTGCCCATTTATCAATTGGGGAATGGCTTGATTTTTTTGTACAATTGATTTGGCTTCTTATAAATTTGAGAAATTAGACCTTTGTTAGAGATTTTTGTTATAATAATTTCCCCCAATTATTTGTTTCCCTTATAATTTTGGTAGCATTGTTTTTGTTTGTACAAAATGTTTTTAATTTAATGCAATTAAAATTATTTATTTTACATTTTGTAATATTCTCTATCTCTTGCTTGGTCTTAGATTCTTTCCTTTCCAATAGATCTGACAAGTATACTATTCTAAATTCACCTAATTTGTTTATAATTTCTTTCATTATATTTAATTCATTTACTTATTCTGAATTTATACTGGTAAAGGGTGTGAGATGTCTAAATCCAATCACTCCTATACTGTTTTCCAATTTTTCAAGCAGTTTTGGTCAAATAGTGGATTCTTGTCCCAAAAGCTTGGATCTTTGAGTTATTGTACACTATCTTGCCAAGGTCATTTACCTCAAATCCATTCCACTGATCCTCCCTTCTGTTTCTTAGCTAATACCATATTGTTTGATGACCACTGCTTTATAGTACAGTTTAAGATCTGTTACTGCTAGTTCCCCTTCCTTCACAATTTTTCATTAGTTCCCTTTATATTTTTGATTTTTTGTTCTTTGAAATGAACTTACAATTTTTTTTCTAATTCAATAAAATATTTTCTTGGCATTGTTATAGATATGGCACTGAATAAGTAAACTAATTGGCGTAGGATTGTCATTTTTATTACATTAGCTTGTCCTACCCATGAGCAATTAATGTTTTTCCAATTATTTAGATCCAGTTTTAAGTGTGTGAAAAGTGTTTTGCAGTTGTGTTTATGTAATTCCCATATTTATCTTGTCAAAGGGATTCCTATATATTTTATATTGCCTAGTTGATTTTAAATGGAATTTCTCTTTCTAACTCTTGCTGCTGAGATGTGTTGGAGATATATAGAAATGCTGATGATTTATGTGGGTTTATTTTGTATCCTGCAACTTTGCTAAAGTTGTTGATTATTTCCACTAACTTTTTAGTTGATTTTTAAATAGACCATCATATTATCTGCAAAGAGTGATAGCTTGGTCTCCTTATTGCCTACCTTCAATTTCCTTTTCTTCTTTAAATGCTACTGCTAGTGTTTCTAGTACAATGTTAAATACTGGAGGTGATAATGAGGATCCTTGCTTCACTCCTGATCTTATTGGGAATGCCTCTAATTTATCCCCATTGCAGATGATGCTTGATGATGGTTTTAATATATATTGTTTATTATTTTTAGGAAAGGTCCACCATCCCTCTATTTTCTAGTGTTTTCAATGGGAATGAGTATTGTATTTTATCAAAGGCTTTTTCTGCATCTATTGAAATAATCATGTGATTTCTGTTGGTTTGGTTGTTGATATGATGAATTATATGGATGGTTTTCCTAATATTGAACCATCCTTGTATTCCTGGTATAAATTCCACCTGATCATAGTGAATAATCCTCATGATAACTTACTGGAATCTTTTTGCTAGTATTCTATTTAAAAGTTAAAAAAAATTTGCATCTGTGTTCATTAAAGATATTGGTCTGTAGTGTTTTCTTTTTCTTCTGTTTTTGGTCTACCTGACTTTGGAATCAATACCATATTTGTGTCATAAAAGGAATTTGGTGAAACATCTTCTTTGCTTATTTCATCAAATAGTTTGTATAATATTGGGGTTAGTTGTTCTTTAAATGTTTGATAGTATTCACTTGTGAATCCATCTGTCCCTGGAGATTTTTTCTTAGGGAGTTCCTTTTTGGCTTGTTCAATTTCTTTTTCTGAGATGGGGTTGTTTCAGTATTCTATTTCTTCTTTTCTTAATATAGGCAATTTATATTTTTGTAAATATTCACCCATTTCACAAAGATTGTCACATTTATTGCCATACAATTGGGCAAGTAGTTCTTAATAATTACCTTGATTTCCTCTTCATTAGAGGTGAAGTCAATTCATCTTTGATACTGTTAATTTGATTTTCTTCTTTCTTTTTTTAAAATTGATGAACCAGTATTTTATATGTTTAATTTTCTTTCGAAGTACCAGCTCCTAGTTGTAATTATTAGTTCATTAGTTCTTTTATTTTCAATTTCATTAATGTCTTCTTTGATTTTTATGATTTCCAATTTAGTTTTTATCTGGGGATTTTTGATTTGTTCTCTTTCTAGGTTTTTTTAAGTTGCATTACCAATTCATTGACCTCTTCCCACTATGTTTTGTTTATATATCCATTCAGGGATATAAATTTTCCCCTGAGTACTGCTTTGATTGCATCCCATATATTTTGATATGTTGTTTCCTCATTATCATTCTCTTTAATGAAATAAATAATTATTTCTTTGATTTGTTCTTTGACCCACCACTTTTGAAGAATTATATTATTTAATTTAGAATTAATTTTAAATCTTCCTTTCCATAAGCCCTTGTTGATTATGATTTTTATTGCATTATGGTCTGAAAAATTGCATTTATCATTTCTGCTTTCCTACATTTGTTTGCAATGTGTTTATGCCCTAGTACATGATCAGTCTTTGTATATGTGCCATGTGCTATTGAAAAGAAGGTATATTCCTTTTTATCTCTACTTATTTTTCTCCAGATATGTATTAGCTCTAATTTTTCTAACATTTCATTCACTTCTCTCACTTCTTTCTTATTTATTTTATGGTTCAATTTATCTAGTTCTAATAGAGGAAGGTTGAGGTTCCCCACTAGTATGGTTTTACTATTTATTTCCTCCTTAAATTCCTTTAGTTTGTCCTTTAGAAATCTGAATGATGTGCATATATGGTGCATATATTTGGTGCATATATGTTGAGTACTGATATTTCTTCATTATTTATACTGCCTTTCATCAAGATATCTATTTTTTCTTTAGCTTTGTCTGAGATATAATGGCTACTCTTGCCTTCTTTGTTTCAGTTGCAGCCCAGTAAATTCTACTCCACCCTATTACCTTTGTCTTGGGTATGTCTGCCTGATTTAATTGTGATTTTTGTAGACAAGATATGGTAAGATTCTGGCTTTTTAATCCAGTTTGCTATCAGCTTCCTTTTTATTGGTGAGCTCATCCCATTCACATTCATAATTATGATTACTATCTGTGTATTCCCCTCCATTTTTATTTCCTCCTTTGATTCTGCCTTTTCTTTTATCCCTCTTACCGTCCCCTCCAACTTCTCTTGGAAATGCTCCCTTCTCTCCTCTGGGACTATCATCCTCATTGTCACATTTGTATTATAGCAATAGGTGTCTGATGAGTTTCAAATCTCCCCCTATTGTAACCCACCCTGCAATTAGCTACTAAGTTATTTTCCTGAAGCCCATATCTAACCCAATCACCACCCTACTCTATAAACTCTGGTGGTCTCTTTTTGCCTCCAGGATCAAATACAAAATCCTCTCCTTGACATTTAAAACTCTTCATACCTAGCTCCATCCTACTTTTCCAGATTTTTTTATACTTCACTTTCTTCCACTTATTCATCAGTCCAATGACACTGACCTTCTTAATGTTCCAGTCAAGACACTCCATTTTCTGGCTCTGGGCATTTGCTTTGACTATACTGAGAAACTATACTGACTAAACTGAGTGCTTGGAATGTCTAAAATCTCTGCTTCTTGCCTTCCATTCAAGACCCAACTAATATCTTATCTTCTACAGGCAAAATTTTCCAATCCCTTTTAATTCTTTCACTTTCCTCTTGTTATTTTCTCTTTTCCTTTTGTCCACAAATTATTGCAATTCATAAGTTAGTTATTTTCTATTGTGGGTTTTTAAATTAATTAGTAATAAATAACTATCACATTTTAAAAGTTTTATTAATAATAACTAAAATAAAAAAAAGCTACCTGAACTCAGCCTGGTCACAGGTCAGAGAGAGAGAGAGAGAGAGAGAGAGACAGACTAGTTATAGTCACTTAAATACAATCAAGCAAAACGTGAAGATGCAGGAAAAAGGGAATTTTGGGAAATACTATTGACTTCTGGAGAGTGAAGTTCAAAGGTATAAAATCACCATTTATATATATCCCCCTGTGATCCTGATGGGAGACCAGTCTCCCCAAAAGAATCATGGAAACATAACTAACTTATGAATTGCAATAATTTGTGGACAAAAGGAAAAGAGAACAAAACCAATGATTACTAGGTTGACAAAAAGCCAATTTGGGGACAGTCCCCTTTGGCACAAGAGTGTACATTCAAAACAAATGCATTTCAACCCCCCATAGTTCAATTCACATCCCAAACTTCACTCTGGATCTTCTGATGCAGCATGTGGTCTCTGCAGTCATTTTCATGTCAATTTCTGGATTCTGGGAGGTAGGAAGTTTCTTATCCTAAAATTGCTCAAATTTAAATTAAAGTTCACAACAATAATTTGCCTCCCCTGAGGTGAATAATAACAAACACAGGGATCACTAAGGGATGCATGGCTGAGTTATCAGGTATATGAATTATTTTGCAAAAGAAAATAAAAAACATCAAAAAATCCAAATAAAAGAGAAAAATGACTTGTGGATAAAATACAAAATGTAAAAGTCTTATATGTAGAAAATCTAAGTTAAGGAAAAACAAATCTATGACAGGTCCTTGAATCAGGGCCCAATTAAAATGATTTAAGCAATTATGCATTTACTCAGTCAATAGCCAGTCCTACAGAAAGTTTGTCACACTATAATAGACAGAAAAGGGATTAGATTTATGGGAGCCAGGTAGGAATAAAGTCTGAGATAGTTGGTAGAATGTGGGACAAGGAAATCCTGCCTTTGACATATGTCAAAACAGCCACAACCTCAAACCCCAAACAAGTCCAAGTCCTCTTGTCTTGGCTCAAAATTTCATCAATCTCATTGGGATCTGGTTTCTTTGACCTTGTGCTCCATAGGCACTATGCAGGTGCTCTGTGCTTCTTTGGCACTGTACAATGGCTCTTTTGTATTCCCTTCTGGAATACGCAAAGTTCCATAAATTTTTATACAATCAGTGGTATCATTTTTATAGTCTAAAGCTTTTTGAGAATGCATTAAAATTAGAACAAATATATTTTAAACTTATATTATTGCAAAATCAAAAAAGTTAAAGAAAAATCTTCTCAATACTATTGACATGTGCACATTCAAAGAAATACCAAAGACCCCAAAATTCACAATAGCCCAGTTAATGATAATAGCAAACAAACGCACTATCACATTTCATATGAGTTTCTGTGTGACACTTTTAAAAACCTATGAACTGATGGATATTTGTCACAATTTTTACAGATGTAATAAATCTTTCAACCTTGGCAAATATATTTTTTAACAAAGTAAAACTTATTTGGGTCTAGAACATCACCAAGACATCTAGATTGTTCTGGTAGAAGTAAATTAAACTGAAGATTTAAATTATTATGCATACATATAAGCTCTGTTTGACTTTTTGTTTTATATAAACATTTTACCTTTAATACAATATTCTTTATAATATATCTATATATATGATATAAATATTAAAAAAATCATCAATTCAGAAACCACTAGTTATCCAAATTTATTTCTTGAAGACCCCTTAGAATTGTCACTTAAATTCTTAGCTCATTAAATTCTCCAAATGTTGCATACAATTTAAGGAGTTTTATTGAAGTCCATCCATCATCATCTATGTGACAATTAACCAAGGCAAAAAGGTAATATGTGATCTTTGATGGAAAAGGGTTTTTGGGCAAGATGTTCATGGGCTTATAAAATGATGTTTTGTTCTCCAGCAAAGGTAAAGGTACAAATTAAAGATCAATATAGGCAAAACACAGTAGCTTAAAATGATTCAGTATTACAGAAGGATATTGATTAGATTAATACAGATAAACTTAAAAAAATTAAAATCAGTAATCAGTAAATACAATAATATAAGGAAAAGACAAGGTATAGGCAGTCAGTGCAGCCAAAATCCTTTTCATCAATCCAATAGAATTGTCCTATATTATAGGAGGAGAATAAACTCAAAATAGTTAGCAATAAACTTCCAGATCTCACTTTGTGTCCTTGATCAGAACCCATTTCCATGTTGTTGGTATTTGCACTATGATGTTCATTTAGAATCTACATCCCCAATCATATCCCCTCCAACCCTGTAGTCAACCAGTTGCTTTTCTTTGGTGTTTTTACTCTCATAGGTTTTCCTCTGCATGTGTATAGTATTTTTTCTCATAGATCACTCCAGTTTGTTCAAGGACATTGCATTGCCAGTAATGGAGAAGTCCATTACATTCAATACACCACAGTGTATCAGTCTCTGTGTACAATATTCTCTTGGCTCTGCTCCTTTAGCTCTGCATCACTTCCTGGAGATTGTTCCAGTTCCTTTGGAATTCCTTCACTTTATTATTCCTTTTAGCACAATAGTATTCCATCACCAACATATATCACAATTTGTTCAGCCATTCCCAATTGAAGGGCATCCCCTCATTTTCCAATTTTTGCCACCACAAAGAGTGCAGCTATGAATATTTTTGTACAAGGCTTTTCCCTTATTATCTCTTTGGGGTACAAGCCCAGCAGTGCTATGGCTGGGTGAAAGGTAGACAGTCTTTTAGTGCCCTTTGGGTATAGTTCCAAATTGCCCTCCAGGATGGTTGGATCAAGTCACAACTCCACCAGCAATGAATTAATATCCCGACTTTTCCACATCTCCTTCAGCATTCATTACTTTCGATAGCTGTCATGTTAGTCAATCTGCTAGGTATGAGGTGATACCTCAGAGTTATTTTGATTTGCATCTCTCTGATTATAAGAGATTTAGAACACTTTTTCATGTGTTTATTAATAGTTTTGTTTTCTTTGACTGAGAATTGCCTATTCATGTCCCTTGCCCATTTCTCAATTGGGGATTGGCTTGATTTTTTGTACAATTGATTTAAATCTTTGTAAATTTGAGTAATTAGACCTTTGTCAGAGGTTTTTGTGATGATGATTGTTTCCCAATTTGTTACTTCCCTTCTCATTTTGGTTACATTGGTTTTGTTTGTACAAAACCTTTTTAATTTGAAGTAGTCAAAATTTTTTATTTTACATTTTGTGACTCTTTCTAAGTCATGCTTGGTTTTAAAATCTTTCCCTTCCCAAAGATCTGACATATATACTATTCTATATTCACATAATTTACTTATTGGTTCCTTCCTTATGTTCAAGTCATTCACCCATTCTGAGTTTATATTGGTGTAGGGTGTGAGGTGTTGATCCAAACCTAATCTCTTCCACACTGTCTTCCATTTTTTCGAGCCGTTTTTATCAAATAGTGGATTTTTGTCCCCAAAGCTGGGATTTTTGGGTTTGTCATAGACTGTCTTGCTGAGGTCACTTACTTCAAGTCTATTGCACTGATTCTCCTTTCTGTCTCTTAGCCAGTACCACATTTTTTGATGACCATTGCTTTATAATATAGTTTCAGGTCTGGTACTACAAGGCCCCCATCATTTGTGTTTTTTTTTTTGTATTTTGTATTTTGTATTTGTATTTTTATGAAATTTGTTATGGTTTTTTCTAATTTAGCAAAAAAAGTTTTTTGGAAGTTCAAAGGGTATGGCACTAAATAGATAGGTAAGTTTGGGCAGGATCGTCATTTTTATTATGTTAGCTCGTCCTACCCATGAGCAGTTAATGTTTTTCCAATTGCTCAGATCTAGTTTTAGTTGTGTGGAAAGTGTTTTGTCATTGTGTTTATATAGTTCCTGTGTTTGTCTCAGCAGATAGATTCCTAAGTATTTTATATTGTCTAAGGTGATTTTGAATGGCATTTCTTTAATTCCTGCTTTTGTGATGTGTTGGAGATAAATAGAAATGCTGATGACTTATGTGCGTTTATTTTGTATCCTGCAACTTTGCTAAAGTTGTTGATTATTTCCACTAGCTTTTTAGTTGATTCTCTAGAATTCTTTAAATAGACCATCATATCATCTGCAAAGAGTGATAGCTTGGTCTCCTCGTTGCCTATTTTAATACTTTAAATTTCTTTTCCTTCTCTAATCACTACAGCTTGTGTTTCTAGTACAATGGTAAATAATAGAGATGATAATGGGCATCCTTGTTTCACTTCTGATTTTACTGGGAAGGCTTCTGGTTTATTCCAGTTGCAGATGATGTTTGTTGATGGTTTTAGATATATACTGTTTATTATTTTTAGGCGAGACCCTTCTATTCCTATACTTTCTAGTGTTTTCAATAGGAATGAGTGTTGTATTTTGTCAAAGGCTTTTTCTGCATCTATTGAAATAATCATGTGATTTTTGTTTTTTTCGCTTGTTTATATGGTTGATTATGTAGATAGTTTTCCTGATATTGAAGCGTCCTTGCATTCATGTTATAAATCCCACCTGATCATAGTGAATGACACTCCTGATCATTGCTGATGTCTTCTTGCTATTTAAGATTTTTGCATCTATCTTCATTAAGGAGATTGGTCTGTAGTTTTATTTCTGTTTTTGACCTGCCTGACTTTGGAATCAGTACCATATTTGTGTCATAAAAGGAATTTGGTAGAACTCCCTTTTTGCTTATTATGTCAAATAGTTTGTATAATATTGGGATTAGCTGTTCTTTGAATGTTTGATGGAATTCAATTATGAATCCATCTGGACCTGGGGATTTTTTCTTAGGGAGTTCTTTGATGTCCTGTTCAATTTATTTTTTCTGAAATGGGATTATTTAAGAATTCCATTTCTTCTTCTGTTAATCTAGGCAATTTATATTTTTGAAAATGTTCATCCATATCACCTAGATTGGCATATTTATTGCCATATAATTGGGCAAAGAAGTTTTTAATGATTGCCTTAAGTTCTTCTTCATTGGAGGTGAGTTCTCCCTTTCCATCCATGATACTATTAATTTGGTTTTCTTCTTTCCTCTTTTTTATTAGATTGACCAGTACTTTGTCTATTTTGTTTGTTTTTTCAAAACATCAGCTTCTAGTCTTATTTATTAGTTCAATCATTTTATCATTTTTGATTTTATTAATTTCTCCCTTAATTTTTAGGATCTCTAATTTGGTTTTCTTCTGTGGGTTTTTAATTTGTTCACTTTCAAGTTTTTTGATTTGCATGTCCAATTCATTGACCTCTGCCCTCCCTAATTTGTTAATATATGAACTCAAGGATATAAATTTCCCCCTGAGTACTGTTTTGTCTGCATCCCATAGAGTGAAATATGATATTCCGGAAAGCAAGGGAACTAGGTCTACAACCAAGAATCAACTACCCAGCAAAACTGACTATATTCTTACAGGGGAAAGTATGGTCATTCAACAAAATAGAAGAATTCCAAGAATTCGTAAAGATAAAACCAGACCTGAACAGAAAATTTGATGTCCAAGCAAGAGAATCATCAAAAGGTAATTTAAAAAAAAAGAGGGGAAAAAAGAAAAACAAAAAAAAAATTTTTAAGAGACTCAATAAGTTAAAATGATATTAAGAAAAGAGGTCATTGGTAACTCTTAAAAACTGTTGTTATTACCTGGGCAGCCAAAGGAAGTATACTTAGAGGGAACAGCAACAAACTGTATAGGATAAAAGGACAAGACATAAATAGGTATATAGATATATGCATGCAAAAAATACATATGCATAAGTATGCATATATATGTATAACTAGAGCTTAAAATAGGTTAATATTAAAAGAAATGGGAAAAGAAACAAATGAGGGTAAATTTATACGTCATAAAGAAGCTCATGGTGGGAGGGGGGAGAACATCAATACACTGGAAGGGTAAAGAGGTCAGAGACAGGAAATACTCAACTTTTACGTGATTTGAAAGTGACTCAAAGTGGGAAAAACAATCCAATCCATGGGGGCAGAGAATAGATTTGCACCCTATAGGGGAGTAGAAGGGTAACAAATGGTCTGGTGGGGAGGGAAACAGTACAAGAGAGGGAGGGAGTGGGGGGATTAATTTTAGAAAGACTATAAGGAAAATAAGGGGGGGGGGATAAATAGGGAAGGGGGTAGAAAGGGAAGTAAAATAAGAGTGGGAATAAGGAGGTCTGTTCAAAAGCAAACATTGGTGTAGAAGGAAATAGGGAAAGAAGAAAAGGCAGGAAAAGGAGCAGAAATTAAAATGCTGGGAAACACACAGCTAGTAATCAAAACTCTGAATGTGAATGGGATGAATTCACCCATAAAACACAAGTGAATAACAGAGTGGATTAGAGTCCAAAACCCTACCATATACTGTCTACAAGAAACACATATGAGAAAGGTAGACACACATAGGGTGAAAGTAAGAGGGTGGAGCCAAATGGGCATCAACTGACAAAAAGAAGGCAGGAGTCGCAATCATGATATCCGACAAAGCCAAAGTAAAAATAAATCTAGTTAAAAGAGATAGGGAAGGTAACTACATCCTGATAAAAGGCAGTATAGACAATGAGGAAATATCAGTACTCAATATATATGCACCAAATGGCAGAGCATCCAAATTTTTAAAGGAGAAACTAGAGGAGCTCAAGGATGAAATAGATAGAAAAACTATACTAGTGGGAGATCTGAACCTTCCTCTATCCGAATTAGATAAATTAAACCAAAAAATGAATAAGAAAGAGGTAAGAGAAGTGAATGAAATCTTAGAAAAATTAGAGTTAGTAGTCATGTGAAGAAAAATAAATAGGGACAAAAAGGAATATACCTTCTTTTCTGCAGCACATGGTACATTCACAAAAATTGACCATGTATTAGGGCATAAAAACATTGCAAACAAGTGCAAAAGAGCAGAAATAATGAATGCAACTTTCTCAGATCACAATGCAATGAAAATAATAATTAGTAAGGGAACATGGAGAGGTAAATCAAAAATTAATTGGAAATTAAACAATATGATTCTCCAAAACCAGTTAAAGAACAAATCATAGAAACAATTAATAACTTCATTGAAGAAAATGACAATGGTGAGACATCCTTTCAAAACATATGGGATGCAGCCAAAGCAGTACTCAGGGGGAAATTTATATCCTTGAGTTCATATATAAACAAATTAAGAAGGGCAGAGGTCAATGAATTGGGCATGCAAATTAAAAAACTAGAAAGCGAACAAATTAAAAACCCTCAGATGAAGACTAAATTAGAGATCCTAAAACTCAAAGGAGAAATTAATAAAATCGACAATCAAAGAACTATTGATTTAATAAATAAGACTAGAAGCTGGTACTTTGAAAAAACAAATAAAATAGACAAAGTACTAGTCAGTCTAATTAAAAAAAGGAAAGAAATAAACCAAATTGAAAGTATCCAAGATGAAAAAGGAGACCTCACCTCTAATGAAGAGGAAATTAAGGCAATCATTAAAAACTACTATGCCCAATTATATGGCAACAAATATGGCAATCTAGGTGATATGGATGAATACTTACAAAAATATAAATTGCCTAGACTAAAAGCGGAAGAAATACATTACCTTAACAACCCCTTTTCAGAAAAAGAAATTGAACAAGCCATCAAAGAACTCCCTAAGAAAAAACCCCCAGGTCCAGATGGATTCACAAATGAATTCTGTCAAACATTCAAAGAACAACTAATCCCAATATTAAACAAACTATTTGACAGAATTGGCCAAGAAGGAGTTCTAACAAATTCATTCTACGACACAAACATGGTACTGATCCCAAAGCCAGGCCGGTCAAAAACAGAGAAAGAAAACTATAGACCAATCTCTCTAATGAATATAGACGCAAAAATCTTAAATAGGATACTATCAAAAAGACTCCAGCAAGTCATCACAAGGGTCATCCACTATGACCAGGCAGGATTCATACCAGGAATGCAAGGATGGTTCAATATTAGGAAAACTATCCACATAATTGACCACATCAACAAGCAAATCAACAAGAACCACATGATTATCTCAATAGATGCAGAAAAAGCCTTTGAAAAAATACAACACCCATTCCTATTGAAAACACTAGAAAGTATAGGAATAGAAGGGCCTTTCCTAAAAATAATAAACAGTATATATCTAAAACCATCAGCAAACATCATCTGCAATGGGGATAAACTAGAAGCCTTTCCAATAAGATCAGGAGTAAAACAAGGATGCCCATTATCACCTCTATTATTTAACACTGTACTAGAAACAATAGCAGTAACAATTAGAGAAGAAAAAGAAATTGAAGGTAATAAAATTGGCAATGAGGAGACCAAGCTATCACTCTTTGCAGATGATATGATGGTTTACTTAAGGAATCCTAGAGAATCAACGAAAAAGTTACTCGAAATAATCAATGACTTTAGCAAAGTTACAGGATACAAAATAAACCCGCATAAGTCATCAGCATTTCTATATATTTCCAACACATCTCAGCAGCAAGAAATATAGAGAGAATTCCATTTAAAATCACCCTAGAGAATGGAGTCATGACCTGATCATGAGATGGCGTCTTAGAGAAAGCTAAAGTTCAGATCTCTGGAACACCCTTCCCGACCGATCTCAAACTATAAGCTCCTAAGGCACCGAAATTCAAAACGATCAACAGAATAGACCCTGGGAATCCTCCTCCTGGACCTGGACCTGGATCAAAAGGTACGGCCCCCCTCAAAAGCCAGAACCCGAGATCACTCGGACCTAAGGGGTAGGAGCGCAGAGTCCAAGGCTCCGGGACGCCATGGCCCCACCCTGCTCAGAGAGCTCAGAGAGCAGGGTCCTCTGAAACAACAGCAACCCTCAGGGCCTTCTATCCGAGTCCCAGTGAAAGTCACTGCCCTCAGAGTTCTGGGAAGCCACAGCCCATACACCGGCAGAGAGCAGGGTCATCTGAAACAACAGCAACCCTCAGGGCCAAAAAAAGAGCCTCACGACCAGCTATTCTGAAGGCAACTTCCGGAAAGCAACCCGACTCCTGCAGGGAAGCAGATAGAGCCAGGGGAGAGTGTGGCCCCCTGGTCCGACCCTTCCATTCCAGTTCCAGTGAAAGTCATTGCCCATACTCAATTTAACCCAGGGAAAGCTCATAGAACCGACAATCTGCCCAGGACTAAAGCCTCTGAACACCAGACAGAGATAAGAAAAGCTAATCCTCCCCATTCAGAGATGGCAAACACCACAGAAGCACAGAAGCCCCAAACTCGCAAGAAAAATAAGAAGAAAGGGGCGACTTTGTACACCTTCTATGAAACCAAAATACAAAATACAGAGGAGATAGAAGATGATATACAAGAAAATGCTCCAAAACTTTCCAAAGGAAATGGAAACTCTCCACAAACCCATGAAGAATTTGAATCAGAAATGACCAAAAAGATGGAAGCCTTCTGGGAGGAAAAGTGGGAAATAATGCAAAAGAAATTCACGCATCTACAAAACCGGTGTGACCAAACTGAAAAGGAAAACCAGGCTTTAAAGGCCAGAATCAGGCAGCTGGAAGACAACGATCATGTAAAAGAGCAAGAATTAATAAAGCAAAGCCAAAATACTACGAAATTAGAAGAGAACATAAAATATCTCACCGACAAGGTGACAGATCTGGAAAATAGAGGGAGAAGAGATAATTTAAGAATAATTGGACTTCCAGAAAAGCCAGAAATAAACACCAAACTCGACATTGTGATACAAGATATAATCAAAGAAAATTGCCCAGAGATTCTAGAACAAGGGGGCAATACAGCCACTGACAGAGCTCACAGAACACCTTCTACACTAAACCCCCAAAAGACAACTCCCAGGAATGTAATTGCCAAATTTGAAAGCTCTCAAACAAAAGAAAAAATCCTACAGGAAGCCAGAAAAAGTCAATTTAAATATAAAGGAATGCCAATCAGGGTCACACAAGACCTTGCAAGTTCTACTCTGAATGATCGTAAGGCATGGAACATGATCTTCAGAAAGGCAAGAGAGCTGGGTCTTCAACCAAGAATCAGCTACCCAGCAAAACTGACTATATACTTCCAAGGGAAAGTATGGGCATTCAACAAAATAGAAGGTTTCCAACTTTTTGCAAAGAAAAGACCAGAGCTCTGTGGAAAGTTTGATACCGAAAAACAAAGAGCAAGGAATACCTGAAAAGGTAAATATTAAGGAAAGGGGAAAAATGTTATCTTCTTCTTTTACTCAAACTCTCTTCTATAAGGACAACATTTATATCAATCTATGTATACTAACATGTGGGGAAAATGTAATGTATAAATAGGGGGTAAAGAAAGACCAAATAGAATAATCTTTCTCACACAAAGATTCACATGGGAAGGGCAGGGGAAGAAAACTCCTATATGAAGGAGAAGAAGAGAGGGGTTTTTTACTTAAACCTCAATCTCAGGGAAATCAACTCTGAGAGGGAAAAACATCCAGATCCATTGGGATCTTGAATTCTATCTTACCCAACAAGGGTAGGGAGAAGTGAAATCCAAGGGGATTAGGGGGAGAGGGAAAATAAAAAGGGAGGGAAAGAGAGGGGGGCGGGGGAGGGAACAAAAAGTGAGGGACTAAAAAGGGAAACATCAAGGGAGGGGACAAGGGGGACTGATTCAAAATAAATCACTGGACTAAAAGGTAGAGCCAATGAAGAAAAGGTTAGAATTAGGGAAGGATATCAAAATGCCAGGGAGTCCACAAATGACAATCGTAACTTTGAACGTGAATGGGATGAACTCACCCATAAAACGTAGATGAATAGCAGAATGGATTAGAATCCAAAACCCTACCATATGTTGTCTTCAAGAAACACACATGAGGCGGGTTGACACCCACAAGGTCAGAATTAAAGGATGGAGTAAGACCTTCTGGGCCTCAACTGACAGAAAGAAGGCAGGAGTGGTAATCATGATATCTGATAAAGCCAAAGCAAAAATAGACCTGATCAAAAGGGATAGGGAAGGTAATTATATTTTGTTAAAAGGGACTTTAGACAATGAGGAAATATCATTAATCAACATGTATGCACCAAATAATATAGCACCGAAATTTCTAATGGAGAAACTAGGAGAATTGAAGGAAGAAATAGACAGTAAAACCATATTAGTGGGAGACTTAAACCAACCATTATCAAATTTAGATAAATCAAATCAAAAAATAAATAAGAAAGAGGTAAAAGAAGTGAATGAAATGTTAGAAAAATTAGAATTAATAGACATATGGAGAAAAATAAATAGGGATAAAAAGGAATACACCTTCTTCTCAGCACCACATGGCACATTCACAAAAATTGACCATACATTAGGTCACAGAAACATAGCATACAAATGCAGAAAAGCAGGAATAATGAATGCAGCCTTCTCAGATCACAAGGCAATAAAAATAATGATTAGTAATGGTACATGGAAAACCAAATCTAAAACCAATTGGAAATTAAACAATATGATACTCCAAAACCGTTTAGTTAAAGAAGACATCATAGAAATAATTAATAATTACATCGAGGAAAATGACAATGGCGAAACATCCTTCCAAACCTTTTGGGATGCAGCCAAAGAGGTAATTGGAGGTAAATTCATATCCCTGAATGCTTATATTAACAACTAGGGAGAGCAGAGATCAATCAATTGGAAATGCAAATGAAAAAACTCGAAAGCAATCAAATTAAACCCCCCCAGCAGAAAACCAAACTAGAAATCCTAAAAATTAAGGGAGAAATTAATAAATTCGAAAGTGATAGAACTATTGATTTAATATATAAGACAAAAAGACAAAAATAAATAAGACAAAAAAAGACAAAAAACAAAAAGGTACTTTGAAAAAACAAACAAAATAGACAAAGCACTGGTCAATCTAATTAAAAAAAGGAAGGAAGAAAAGCAAATTAACAGCATTAAAGATGAAAAGGGGGACAACACCTCTGATGAAGAGGAAATTAAGGCAATCATTAGAAATTACTTTGCCAAATTATATGGCAATAAATACACCAATTTAGGAGATATGAATGAATATATACAAAAATACAAACTGCCTAGACTAACAGAAGAGGAAATAGAATTCTTAAATAATCCCATATCAGAAATTGAAATCCAACAAGCCATCAAAGAACTTCCTAAGAAAAAATCCCCAGGGCCTGATGGATTCACCAGTGAATTCTATCAAACATTCAGAGAACAGTTAATCCCAATACTATACAAACTATTTGACATAATAAGCAAAGAGGGAGTTCTACCAAACTCCTTTTACGACACAAATATGGTACTGATTCCAAAACCAGGCAGGTCAAAAACAGAGAAAGAAAACTATAGACCAATCTCCCTAATGAATATAGATGCAAAAATCTTAAATAGGATACTAGCAAAAAGACTCCAGCAAGTGATCAGAAGGATCATTCACCATGATCAAGTAGGATTTATACCAGGGATGCAGGGCTGGTTCAACATTAGGAAAACCATCCACATAATTGACCACATCAACAAGCAAACCAGCAAGAACCACATGATTATCTCAATAGACGCAGAAAAAGCATTTGATAAAATACAACACCCATTCCTATTAAAAACACTAGAAAGCATAGGAATAGAAGGGTCATTCCTAAAAATAATAAACAGTATACATCTAAAACCATCAGCTAATATCATCTGCAATGGGGATAATCTAGATGCATTCCCAATAAGATCAAGAGTGAAACAAGGATGCCCATTATCACCCCTACTATTTGACATTGTACTAGAAACACTAGCAGTAGCAATTAGAGAAGAAAAAGAAATTGAAGGCATCAAAATAGGCAAGGAGGAGACCAAGTTATCACTCTTTGCAGATGACATTATGGTCTACTTAAAGAATTCTAGAGATTCAACCAAAAAGCTAATAGAAATAATCAACAACTTTAGCAAAGTTGCAGGATACAAAATAAACCCACATAAATCATCAGCTTTTCTATATATCTCCAACACAGCTCAGCAGCAAGAACTAGAAAGAGAAATCCCATTCAAAATCACATTAGACAAAATAAAATACCTAGGAATCTACCTCCCGAGACAAACACAGGAACTATATGAACACAACTACAAAACCCTCCCCACAAAACTAAAACTAGACTTGAGCAATTGGAAAAACATTAACTGCTCATGGATAGGACGAGCCAATATAGTAAAAATGACCATCCTACCCAAACTTATTTATCTATTTAGTGCCATACCCATTGAACTTCCAAATATGTTTTTTACTGATTTAGAAAAAACCATAACAAAGTTCATTTGGAAGAACAAAAGATAAAGGATATGCAGGGAAATAACGAAAAAAACCACATATGATTGGGGCCTTGCAGTCCCTGACATTAAACTATATTACAAAGCTGCAGTCATCAAAACAATCTGGTACTTGCTAAGAAACAGAAAGGAAGATCAGTGGAATAGACTGGGGGAAAGAGACCTCTGCAAGACAGTATACGATAAACCCAAAGATCCCAGCTTTTGGGACAAAAATACACTATCCAATAAAAACTGCTGGGAAAATTGGAAGACAGTGTGGGAGACACTAGGAATAGATCAACACCTGACACCTTACACCAAGATAAATTCAAAATGGGTGAGTGACTTAAACATAAAGAAGGAAACCATAAGTAAATTGGGTAAACACAGAATACTATATATATGTCAGACCTTTGGGAGGGGAAAGGCTTTAAAACCAAGCAAGACATAGAAAGAATCACAAAATGTAAAATAAATAATTTTGACTACATCAAACTAAAAAGCTTTTGTACAAACAAAATCAATGTAACTAAAATCAGAAGGGAAACAACAAATTGGGAAAAAATCTTCATAGAAACCTCAGACAAAGGTTTAATTACTCATATTTATAAACAGCTAAATCAATTGTACAAAAAATCAAGCCATTCTCCAATTGATAAATGGGCAAGGGACATGAACAGGTAGTTCTCAGCCAAAGAAATCAAAACTATTAACAAGCACATGAAGAAGTGTTCTAAATCTCTTATAATCAGAGAGATGCAAATCAAAACAACTCTGAGGTATCACCTCACACCTAGCAGATTGGCTAACATAACAGCAAAGGAAAGTAATGAATGTTGGAGGGGTTGTGGCAAAGTAGGGACATTCATTCATTGCTGGTGGAGCTGTGAACTGATCCAACCATTCTGGAGGGCAATTTGGAACTATGCCCAAAGGGCGACAAAAGAATATCTACCCTTTGATCCAGCCATAGCACTGCTGGGTCTGTACCCCAAAGAGATAATGGACAAAAAGACTTGTACAAAAATATTCATAGCTGCGCTCTTTGTGGTGGCCAAAAACTGGAAAACGAGGGGATGCCCATCAATTGGGGAATGGCTGAGCAAATTGTGGTATATGTTGGTGATGGAATACTATTGTGCTTAAAGGAATAATAAAGTGGAGAAGTTCCATGGAGACTGGAACAACCTCCAGGAAGTGATGCAGAGCGAGAGGAGCAGAACCAGGAGAACATTGTACACAGAGACTAATACACTGTGGTATAATCGAACGTAATGGACTTCTCCATTAATGGCGGTGTAATGTCCCTGAACAATTTGCAGGGATCTAGGAGAAAAAAACACTATTCATAAGCAAAGGATAAACTATGGGAGTGGAAACACGGAGGAAAAGCAACTGCCTGAATACAGCGGTTGAGGGGACATGACAGAGGAGAGACTCTAAATGAACACTCTAATGCAAATATTATCAACATGGCAATGGGTTCAAATCAAGAAAACATGTAATGCTCAGTGGATTTGCACGTCGGCTATGGGGGGTTGGGGGATAGGGGGGAGGAAAAGAAAATGATCTATGTCTTTAATGAATAATGCTTGGAAATGATCAAATAAAATATAATTAAAAAAAAATAAAATCACCCTAGACAATATAAAATACTTAGGAATCTATCTGCCGAAACAAACACAGGAATTATAGGAACACAACTATAAAACACTTTCCACACAGCTAAAACTAGATCTAAACAATTGGAAAAACATTGATTGCTTATGGGTAGGACGAGCTAACATAATAAAAATGACAATCCTACCCAAATTAATTTACTTATTTAGTGCCATACCCATTGAACTATCAAAAAACTTCTTTACTGAATTAGAAAAATACATAACAAAGTTCATTTGGAAGAACAAAAGATCAAGGATATCCAGGGAAATCATGAAAAAAAAATGCAAAGGAAGGAGGACTTGCAGTCCCAGATCTCAAACTATACTATAAAGCTGTAGTTATCAAAACAATTTGGTACTGGCTAAGAGACAGAAAGGAGGATCAGTGGAATAGACTTGGCGTAAATGATCTCAGCAAGACAGTTTATGACAAACCCAAAGATCCCAGCTTTTGGGACAAAAATCCATTATTTGATAAAAACTGCTGGAAAAATTGGAAGACAGTGTGGGAGAGACTAGGTTTGGATCAACACCTCACACCCTACACCATGATAAATTCAGAATGGGTGAATGACTTGAACATAAAGAAGGAAACTATAAATAAATTAGGTGAACACAGAATAGTATACCTGTTAGACCTTTGGGAAGGGAAAGGTTTTAAAACCAAGCAAGACTTAGAAAGAGTCACAAAATGTAAAATAAATAATTTTGACTGCATCAAATAAAAAAGTTTTTTACAAACAAAACCAATGTAACTAAAATCAGAAGGGTAGCAACAAATTGGGAAACAATCTTCATAGAAACCTCTGACAAAGGTTTAATTACTCATATTTATAAAGAGCTAAATCAATTGTACAAAAAACCAAGCCATTCTCCAATTGATAAATGGGCAAGGGACATGAACAGGTAGTTCTCAGCCAAAGAAATCAAAACTATTAATAAGCACATGAAGAAGTGTTCTAAATCTCTTATAATCAGAGAGATGCAAATCAAAATAACTCTGAGGTATCACTTCACATCTAGCAGATTGGCTAACATAACAGCAAAGGAAAGTAATGAATGCTGGAGGGGATGTGGCAAAGTAGGGACACTAATTCATTGCTGGTGGAGTTGTGAATTAATCCAACCATTCTGGAGGGCAATTTGGAACTATGCCCAAAGGGCAATAAAAGACTGTCTGCCCTTTGATCTAGCCATAGCACTACTGGGCTTGTACCCTAAAGAGATAATAAGGAAAAAGACTAGTACAAGAATATTCATAGCTGCACTCTTTGTGGTGGCCAAAAATTGGAAAACGAGGGGATGCCCTTCATTTGGAGAATGGCTGAACAAATTGTGGTATATGTTGGTGATGGAATACTATTGTGCTAAAAGGAATAATAAAGTGGAGGAATTCCATGGAGACTGGAACAACCTCCAGGAAGTGATGCAGAGCAAAAGGAGCAGAACTAGGAAAACATTGTACACAGAGACTGATACATTGTGGTAGAATCGAAGGTAATGGACTTCTCCATTAGTCTAAATGCAATGTCCCTGAACAATCTGCAGGGATCTAAAAAACACTATCCACAAGTACAGGATAAACTGTGGGAGTAAAAACACCGATGAAAAGCAACTGTTTGACTACACGGGTGAAGGGGATATGACTGAGGAGAGACTCTAAATGAACACTCTAATGCAAATACCAACAACATGGAAATGGGTTTGAATGAAGAACACATGGGAACCCCAGTGGAATTGCGTGTTGGCTGTGGGAAAGGTGGAGGGAGGTGGGGAGGGAAGAAACGAAAATGATCATTGTTTCCAATGAATAATGTTTGGAAATGACCAAATAAATATTAAAAAAAATATATATAAAAAATATGTTTATTACCAAGGTTGAAAGATTACTACATTTGTAAAAATTGTGAATATTATCCATCAATTCATAGATTTAAAAAAATGACATACAGCAACTTATGTGAAATATGATAGTGTGTTTGTTTGCTATTGTAGTTAATTGGGTTATTGAGAATTTTGGGGATATTGATACCACATATTTGTACTACTGTTCAATTCATTTGCCTTCTACTCACAGTGGAGCATGGCTAAGTATGAAGAGGAAATGGATCTCATTTTTGGTGAGAAAGCTTTGCATTTTATATTTTCTTAGCTGACACAGAGTGTCAATGATTATAAGCTATTTTTTTGAAAATTTTAAAGACTTTTATTATATTTTTCTTGCATATGCAATATACTATTTCATTAAAATTTTTTTCTCTCCTTTTTTATATTTGAAGCACATGTCACTAGCATTAAGATTTTCTTTAACCTTTTGATTTTCAGTACTACAAGTTTAAGATACATTTGCTAATGCATGCCTCAAAAAGCTTGAGACTATAAAAGTGATGCCACTAATTATTTAAAAAATTATGGGACTTTGCTTAATGATTTTGTCTGATTCCAGGACAAGATATACAGAACAGAGCCATAGCACAGAGCCAAAGAAAAGCCAATTCAGGATGGATTGATGCACTTCTAGGCCAATACAAAGGTTTTGAACCCAGTGTGAGACTTGGGCTTGCAACACTTGACTTATGTTAAGATGTAGTCTTTCCTTGTGTCCACACTCACTCTGAAGATACTCACAGATGAGTATCCCCAAAACCTTGGCTCCTATAATCTGGTCCATTTTCTGCCTTTCATAGTGTGGTAACTTTCTGTAGTCCTGGCTACTGACTGGGTAAATGCATCATTGCTTCGATCATTTTGATTGGGCCCTGATTCAAGGACCTGTTATAGATTTATTTTTCTTTTCACTTGGAATTTTTACACATAAGAGTTTGCTGGTCTATATTTTCATCCAGTATTTTCATTTTTTATTTCGATTTTTCTGATATCTTTTTAATATCTCTTGCCAATTGATTCATATACCTCATACCTCAGCCATGCATCCCTCAGTGATCCTGTTTTTTTAATCACCCTCTTAATGGGGGTAAGGTAAAAAAAAATATCATTATTTAAATTGCATAGTTTAAATTCCTTTTTGAGAAGAATTTTAGGTAAATAAAGATGCCACCTCTCTGAATCCAAAACTGAACTGTTGGAGAAGCCACCATGAAGAAGCCTCCAGACCACAAGCTGCACAAAAATGAACTTTGGGTGTAGTTGATTGAACATTTATTTGTATGTATACTTTCATGCCAAAGGGGATTGCCCCCTAACTGGCTTTCTGTCAATGCGTCGAGCAATTATTGGTTTTGTTTTTTTTTCTCTTATCCTCAAATTATTGTATTTTTTAAATTGATTATGTTTTTATGATCCTTTGGGGAAGGTCTTCTTCCCAGAGGATCAAACAGGGGGAATGTAAAATTGAGATTTGAACTCTGGACTCAATTCCCCAGGAGTCCTTGCTAGCTCCCAGAATGCTTTGGAATCTCACTAAATTCTCAGGTGGGCCGAGATCGAGGAGGGATTTAACCTGATTGCAAAGGCTTTTGTCTCTCTTTTGGACTTTCGTTTTGTAGCAGACACGGCTCTTCCATGATGTGAGATTATCTTGTCTAGGACTCTCTGGCCTAGGCACGTGTTTCTTATCCTGTATTTTCTTTAATCCTTAATCTTTAATAAACCTCATAAAAATATAACACTCCTTACAGAGAGAAACTAATTTCTACCTGCCTCAGTCTCCCCTTAATTTTAATCTTTACATATCCCCTCCATTCTTGTAGTCAAGCAGTTGCCTTTCCTCGTGTTTTTACTCCCAGTGTGTCCTCTGCTTAAGGATAGTGTGTTTTCTCCTAGATCCTTGCAGATTGTTCAGGGACATTGCATTGCCATTAATGGAGAAGTCCATTACGTTCAATTGTAGCACAGTGTATCAGTCTCTGTGTACAATGTTTTCCTGGTTCTGCTCCTTTCGTTCTGCATCACTTCCTGGAGGTTTTTCCAGTCTCCATGGAATTCCTCCAATATATTATATTATATAATAATTAGGAATACCTAATTACTAGGTTTTTGTGTAAGCAGGGGAGAGATAGAAAAAGGGAAGAAAACACTGCTCACCGATTTGATTCCAGTGTCTCAATAGTTCATGGTTTGAAAGTCTTTGAAGAAATTAAGTTTATTGAGAGTGCAGACTCCTCTGGCCAGAAAAGGCATTGAAATACATCTGAGAGTGTCAAGCCAGGCACAGAGCATAGAAGTAAAGCAACAGAGAAGCATTGGGAGGGAACTGAGGAGGGTAGTAACACCAAAACACCGAAACACCAGCAATTCCAGGCTTCCTGGGGAAGACAGACAATTTTCCTGGGGCTAAACCTACTGAACACCAGACAGATAACAGAAGAGCCAGCCCCCCTCACTCGGATAGAGAAGGCAAAGAGCACAGAAGCAAAAAAGACTCAAAACAACAAGGAAAACAAGAAGGGGGCAACTTTGGACACATTTTATGGAGCAAAAATACAAAATACAGAGGAGATAGAAGAGGAAACACAAGCAAATGTGCCAAAACCTTCCAAAGAAAATGGAAACTCTCCACAAACTTTTGAAGAATTTGAATCGAAAATGATCAAAAAAATGGAAGCCTTCAGGCAGGAAAAGTGGGAATTAATGCAAAAGAATTTCACGCAACTACAAAACCGGTTTGACCAAACTGAAAAGGAAAAACAGGCTTTAAAGGTCAGAATTAGGCAACTGGAAGACAACGAGCATGTAAAAGAGCAAGAATCAATAAAGCAAATCCAAAAGATCAAGAAATTAGAAGAGAACATAAAATATCTCACTGACAAGGTGACAGACTTGGAAAATAGAGGAAGAAGAGATAATTTAAGAATAATTGGACTACCAGAAAATCCAGAAAAAAACAGCAAACTCGACATCGTAAAACAAGATATAATCAAAGAAAATTGCCCAGAGATTCTAGAACAAGGGGGCAATACAGCCACTGAAAGAGCTCACAGAACACCCTCTACACTAAATCCCCAAACGACAACTCCCAGGAATGTAATTGCCAAATTCCAAAGCTTTCAAGAAAAAGAAAAAATCCTACAAGAAGCCAGAAAAAGACAATTTCGATATAAAGGAATGCCAATCAGGGTCACACAAGACCATGCAAGTTTTACCCTGAATAATCATAAGACATGGAACATGATTTTCAGAAAGGCAAGAGAGCTGGGTCTTCAACCAAGAATCAAATACTCAGCAAAACTGACTATATACTTCCAAGGGAAAATATGGGCATTCAACAAAATAGAAGGTTTCCAACTTTTTGCAAAGAAAAGACCAGAGCTCTGTGGAAAGTTCGATATCGAAAAACAAAAAGCATGGAATACCTGAAAAAGTAAATATGATGGATAGGGAAAAGGAGAAAATTGTTATCTTTTCATTTATTCAAACCCTCTTCTATAAGGACTACATTTATATCAATCTATATATATTAATATATGGAAAATGTAATGTGTAAATAGGGGGAAAAGAAAAATCAAATAGAATAATCTTTCTCACACAAAGATTCACATGGGAAGGGGAGGGGAAGATAACTCCTATAAGAAGGAGAGGAAGAGAGTTTTAACTTAAACCTTACTGTCAGGGAAATAAACTCTGAGAGGGAAAAACATCCAGATCCATTGGGATCTTGAATTCTATCTTACCCAACAAGGGTAGGGAGAAGGAAAAACCAAGGGAGGAGGGGGAGAGGGAAAACAAAAGTGGAGGGAAGGAGAAGGGGGAGGGGGAGGGAATAAAAAGGGAGGGACTAGAAAGGGAAACATATCAAGGGACGGGACAAGGGGGACTGATTTAAAGTAAATCACTGGATTAAAAGGTTAGAGCTAAAGAAGAAAGGTTAGAATTAGGGAAGGATATCAAAATGCCAGAGAGTTCACAAGTCACAATCATAACTTTGAATGTGAATGGGATGAACTCACCCATACAACGTAGACGAATAGCAGAATGGATTAGAATCCAAAACCCTACCATATGTTGTCTTCAAGAAACACACATGTGGCAGGTAGACACCCACAAGGACAGAATTAAAGGATGGAGTAAGACCTTCTGGGCCTCAACTGATAGAAAGAAGGCAGGAGTTGTAATCATGATATCTGATAAAGCCAAAGCAAAAATAAACCTGATTAAAAGGGATAGGGAAGGTAATTATATTTTGTTAAAAGGGACTTTAGACAATGAGGAAATATCATTAATCAACATGTATGCACCAAATAATATAGCACCAAAATTTCTAATGGAGAAACTAGGAGAATTGAAGGAAGAAATAGACAGTAAAACCATATTAGTGGGAGACTTAAACCAACCATTATCAAATTTAGATAAATCAAATCAAAAAATAAATAAGAAAGAGGTAAAAGAAGTGAATGAAATGTTAGAAAAATTAGAATTAATAGACATATGGAGAAAAATAAATAGGGACAAAAAGGAATACACCTTTTTCTCAGCACCACATGCACTTTCACAAAGACTGACCATACACTAGGTCACAGAAACATAGCATACAAATGCAGAAAAGCAGGAATAATAAATGCAGCCTTTTCAGATCACAGGGCAATAAAAATAATGATCAGTAATGGTATGTGGAAAACCAAATCAAAAATTAGTTGGAAATTAAACAATATGATACTCCAAAATCTTTTAGTTAGAGAAGAAATCACAGAAACAATTAATAATTTCATCAAGGAAAATGACAATGGCAAGACATCCTTTCAAACCTTTTGGGATGCAGCCAAAGCAGTAATCAGAGGTAAATTCATATCCCTGAGTGCATATATTAACAATCTAGGGAGAGCAGAAATCAATCAATTGGAAATGCAAATAAAAAATTCTAAAACAATCAAATTAAAAAACCCAGCAGAAAACCAAACTAGAAATCCTAAAAATTAAGGGAGAAACTAATAAAATCGAAAGTGATAGAACTATTGATTTAATAACTATAACTAGAAGCTGGCACTTTGAAAAAACAGACAAAATAGACAAAGTACCGGTCAATCTAATTTAAAAAAGGAAAGAAGAAAAGGAAATTAACAGCATCAAAGATGAAAAGGGGGGCATCACCTCCAATGAAGAGGAAATCAAGGCAATCATTAAAAATTATTTTGCCCAATTATATGGCAATAAATACAGCAATCTAGGCAATATGGATGAATATATACAAAAATACAAACTGCCTAGACTAACAGAAGAAGAAATAGAATTCTTAAATAATCCCATATGAGAAAATGAAATCCAACAACCCGTCAAAGAACTCCCTAAGAAAAAATCCCCAGGGCTCGACAGATTCACAAGTGAATTCTATCAAACATTCAGAGAACAGTTAATCCCAATACTATACAAACTATTTGACATAATAAGCAAAGAGGGAATTCTACCAAACTCCTTTTATGACACAAACATGGTACTGATTCTAAAACCAGGCAGGTTAAAAACAAAGAAATAAAAATTATAGACCAATCTCCTTAATGAATATAGATGCAAAAATATTAAGTAGGATACTAGCAAAAAGACTCCAGCAAGTGATCAGAAGGGTCATCCACCATGACCAAGTAGGATTTATACCAGGGATGCAGGGCTAGTTCAATATTAGGAAAACCATCCACATAATCGACCATATCAACAAGCAAACCAACAAAAATCACATGATTATTTCAATAGAGGCAGAAAAAGCCTTTGAAAAAATACAACACCCATTCCTATTGAAAACACTAGAAAGCATAGAAATATGATGGTCATTCCTAAAAATAATAAACAGTATATATCTAAAACCATCAGCTAATATCATCTGCAATGGGGATAAACTAAATGCATTCCCAATAAGATCAGGAGTGAAACAAGGATGCCCATTATCACCTCTACTATTTGACATTGTACTAGAAACACTAGCAGTAGCAATTAGAGAAAAAGAAATTGAAGGCATCAAAATAGGCAAGGAGGAGACTAAGCTATCGCTCTTTGCAGTTGACATGATGGTCTACTTAAAGAATCCTAGAGATTCAACCAAAAAGCTAATTGAAATAATCAACAACTTTAGCAAAGTTGCAGGATACAAAATAAACCTGCATAAGTCATCAGCATTTCTATACATCTCCAACATAGTTCAGCAGCAAAAACTAGAAAGAGAAATCCCATTCAAAATCACCTTAGACAAAATAAAATACCTAGGAATCTATCTCCTGAGACAAACACAGGAACTATATGAACACAACTACAAAACACTCTCTACACAACTAAAACCAGACTTGAGCAATTGGAAAAACATTAACTGCTCATGGGTAGGATGAGCCAATATAGTAAAAATGACCATCCTACCCAAACTTATCTATCTGTTTAGTGCCATACCCATGGAACTTCCAAAAATGTTTTTTACTGATTTAGAAAAAAAACATAACAAAGTTCATTTGGAAGAACAAAGGATCAAGGATATCCAGGGAAATCATGAAAAAAAAAAAACAAAGGAAGGGGGCCTTGCAGTCCCAGATCTCAAACTATATTACAAAGCAGTAGTCATCAAAACAATTTGGTACTGGCTATCAGACAGAAAGGAGGATTATTGGAATAGGCCTTGGGAGAGTGACCTCAGCAAGACAATATATGATAAACCCAAAGATCCCAGCTTTTGGGTCAAAAATCCACTATTCGATAAAAACTGCTGGGAAAACTGGAAGAAGTGTGGGAGAGATTAGTATTAGATCTACATCTCACACCCTACACCAAGATAAATTCAAAATGGGTGACTGACATGAACATAAAGAAGGAAACTAGAAGTAAATTAGGTAAACACAGAATAGTATACATGTCAGACCTTTGGGAAGGGAAAGTCTTTAAAACCAAGCAAGACATAGAAAGAGTCACAAATGTAATATAAATTATTTCGACTATATCAAATTAAAAAGCTTCTGTACAAACAAAACCAATATAACTAAAATCAGAAGGGTAGCAACAAATTGGGAAGCAATCTTCATAAAAACCTCTGACAAAGGTTTAATTACTCAAATTTACAAAGAGCTAAATCAATTGTACAAAAAATCAAGCCATTCTCCAATTGACAAATGGACAAGGGACATGAACAGGCAGTTCTCAGCCAAAGAAATCAAAAGTATTAATAAGCACATGAAAAAGTGTTCTAAATCTCTTATAATCAGAGAGATGCAAATCAAAACAACTCTGAGGTATCACCTCACACCTAGCAGGTTGGCTAACATGACAGCTATGGAAAGTAATGAATGCTGGAGGGGATGTGGCAAAGTAGGGACATTAATTCATTGCTGGTGGAGTTGTGAATTGATCCAACCATTCTGGAGGGCAATTTGGAACTATGCCCAAAGGGCGATAAAAGACTGTTTGCCCTTTGATCCAACCATAGCACTGCTGGGTTTGTACTCCAAAGTGATAATAAGGAAAAAGATTTGTACAAGAATATTCATAGCTGCGCTCTTTGTGGTGGCCAAAAATTGGAAAATGATGGGATGCCCTTCAATTGGAGAATGGCTGAACAAATTGTGGTATATGTTGGTGATGGAATACTATTGTGCTAAAAGGAATAATAAAGTGGAGGAATTCCATGGAGACTGGAACAACCTCCAGGAAGTGATGCAGAACGAAAGGAGCAGAACCAGGAAAACATCGTACACAGAGACTGATACACTGTGGTACAATTGAAGGTAATGGACTCCCCCCCTAGGGACAATGTAATGTCTCTGAACAATCTGCAGGGATCTAAAAAACACTATCCACAAGCAGAGGATAAACTGTGGGAGTAAAAACACAGATGAAAAGTAACTGCATGACTACAGGGGCTGAGAGGAAATGACGGAGGAGAGACTCTAAATGAACACTCTAGTGCAAATACCAACAACATGGAAATGGGTTCGAACCAAGAGCACATGTGAAACCCAGTGGAATTGTGAGCTGGCTATGGGAGAAGTGGTGGGAGGGGTACAGGGGGAGGAAAAGTTAATGATCATTGTTTCCAATGAATAATGTTTGTAAATAACCAAATAAAATAATGTTTAATAAATTAAAAAAAAAGAAATTAAATTTCTTGACAGAAACCAGCAATGTTTTAAACAGAAACTTTTGATGTTAAGATTTCTGTCAGTGTCAGAAATCTCCAAATGTATCTCAAAATGGCCCTGAGAAATAACTTGTCCTTCCACTCCTTTCTGTGTCTCCACACTCAAGCCCTCTCTCTCCTTAGGAGAATTTCCCAGAAGTCCTTGTTCAGTTTCCAACTGCTGTTCTTGCCTCATGCAACTGTTGAGCTCTCAACATTCAATTTCAACCCAATGGCTCTTTTTCCTACTCCCCATCATTTTCAAAAGTCAACACTACTACATCCAAAACTTCCAAGAAAAAAATGTGATTTGGACTCAAGCCCAAAAAGAATTAATGGGAGAGAGTTTTTTTAAAGAATTTTATTTTATTTTTTTAATTTTTAAATTGTATTTATTCAGATGATTTCAAATAATTTTCCATGGTTACAAGACTCATGTTCCTTCCCTCCTCTCCCCCTACCCCTCTTTGATATATGATACACAATTATGTTTGGTTTAACATATGCCATCAATCAAGACCCATTTCCTTATTATTAGTATTTGCACTAGGGTGATCTTTTAGAGACCACTTTCCCTGTCATAGCACCACCAATCCATGTGATCAAGTGGTTGTTTTAAAAAGAATTTTAAAATCAAATAAGAAAAGTAGAATAAAAATTGGGAAAAGAAATGAAAGGAAAATCATGAAAAAAACAGTCAACAACTTGGTAAAGGAGGCACCAAAGAAATTAATACATTAAAAACAGAATAGGCCAGTGGGTAAAAGAGGCACAAAAAATCTACTGAAGAAAAGAACTTTCTAAAAAGGAAAATTGGCTAAATGGAAAAAGATACACAAAAATGTACTGAGATGAAGAACTATTTAAAAGACAGAATTGTCTATATAGAAAAAGAGATACACAAATTCACTGAGGAAAAGAACTCTTTACAAAGCAGAACTGGACAAATGGGAAAGGAGGCTCAAAAGTTCACTCAAAAAAATCAAATCTTATAATTGGGATACTAATGTATTGTTGATGGAGTTGTGAACTGATCTAACCATTCTGAAGAGCAAATTGGAACTATGCCCAAAAGGATATAAAACTGCATATCTTTGATCCTGTAACACAACCATTGGGTCCTGTATTCCAAAGAGACAATAAAAAAGGTGAAAGGATCTGCTTGTATAAAGATATTTATAGCAGTGGTTTTTGTGGAGGCAAAGAATTAGAAATTGAGGGGATCATCAACTGGGGAGTGACTGAACAAACTGTGGTATATATTGTTGATGGAATACTGTTGTGATATAAGAATAATAAGCAAGGTGATTTTAGAAAAAGCTGGAAAGATCTGAATGAATTGATGCAAAGTGATGTAAGCAGAACCAGGAGACCATTGTCTCCTGTAACAGTAACAGCGATATTATATAATGATCAACTGTGAAAACTTGATTACTCTCAGCAATGCAAGGATCTAGGAAAATTTTGAAAGACTTATGACAGGGAGTGTTATCTACCTTCAGAGAAAGAACCTTTGGAGTTGGATGGATGTGGGTCATAGCATACTGTCTTTCACATCAGTGTATTGAAGGTTTTATTTTGGGGTCTTGGTTTTATATGCATGTGCTCTTACAACAATGACCAATATAGAAGTGTTTTTTGTATGATAAGATCTGTATGGCCCACATCAAATTGCTTACCATCTCTGAGTAGGGGGAGGGAACGGGGGGAAGGAGATGGTCTGGATCCTATAAGTTTGAAAAACCAATGTTGGAAATTATTATTACATGTAATTGGGGAAATAAAATATCTTTGAATTTAAAAAATAAAAAATTAAAGAAAACCATGACTTAAAAATTAGAATTGGGCAAGAGAATGCTAATGACTCCATAAGACATCAAGAAACAATCAAAGTCAAAAGAATGAAAAAATAGAAGAAAATATGAAATATATCATTGGAAAAACAATTGACTTAGGAAATAAACCCAGGAGAGGTTATTTAAGAATTACAGGAGTATCTGAAAGCCATGATAAAAAAGAGCTTAGACATTACCAGGGAAAACTGCCTAGATATTCTAGAACCAGAGGGTAAAATAGAAATGGAAAGAGTCTATCATCTCCTGAAAGAGATTCCAAAAGGATAACTCCCAAAAGAAATACAGAAGAAAAATAACTGCTTGATCACATTGGTTGATGGGGCTATGACTGGGAAAGTAGACTCTAAATGATCACCCTAGTGCAAATATTAATAATATGGAAAGGGGTCTTGATAAATGACACATGTTAAACCCAGTGGAATTGTGCGTCAGATACAGGAAGGGGGTGGGGGGAGGGGAGGGAAAGAACTTGAGTCTTGTAACCATGGAAAAATATTTTTATTAATCATCTAATTAATTTTTAAAAAAAGGATAATTCCCAGTATTATTAAAGTCAAATTCTAAAACTCCCAGGTCAAGAAGAAAATATTGAAAACAGCCCAAAAGAAACAATTTAGATATTGTATAATCACAGTCAGATTAACACAAAACCTAGCAACTTCTACATTAAGGGATCTATAGACTTTATTTTTTTGTTTGTTTGTTTGTTTGTACATAAACATTTATAGCTGCTGTTTTTTTTAATTAAATTTTTTTCTCTTTAAATTTTTATTTGATCATTTCCAAACATTATTCATTGGAAACAAAGATCATTTTCTTTTCTTCCCTACCCCCCCTCCCACCACCTCTCTCATAGCCCACGTGCAATTCCACTGGGTATCACATGTGTTCTTGATTCAAACCCATTTCCATGTTGTTGGTATTTGTATTAGAGTGTTCATTTAGAGTCTCTCCTCAGTCATATCGCCTCCACCCCAGTAGTCAAGCAGTTGCTTTTCATCGGTGTTTTTACTCCCACAGTTTATCTTCTGTTTGTGGATAATGTTTTTTAGATCCCTGCAGATTGTTCAGAGACATTGCATTGTCCCTAGTGGAGGAGTACATTACCTTCGATTGTACCACAGTGTATTGGTCTCTGTGTACAATGTTTTCCTGGTTCTGCTCCTTTCACTCTGCATCACTTCCTGGAGGTTGATCCAGTCTCCATGGAATTCCTCCACTTTATTATTCCATTTAGCACAACAGTATTCCATCACCAACATATATCACAATTTGTTCAGCCATTCCCCAATTGAAGGGCATCCCATCATTTTCCATTTTTTGGCCACCACAAAGAGTGCAGCTATGAATATTCTTGTACAAGTCTTTTTCCTTGTTATCTCTTTGGGGTACAAGCCCAGAAGTGCTATGGCTGGATCAAAGGGCAGACAGTCTTTTATTGCCCTTTGGGCATAGTTCCAAATTGCCCTCCAGAATGGTTGGATCAATTCACAACTCCACCAGCAATGAATTAGTGTCCCTACTTTGCCACATCCCCTCCAGCATTCATTACTTTCCATAGCTGTCATGTTAGCCAACCTGCTAGGTGTGAGGTGATACCTCAGAGTTGTTTTGATTTGCTTCTCTCTGATTATAAGAGATGTAGAACACTTTTTTCATGTGCTTATTAATAGTTTTGATTTCTTTGGCTGAGAACTGCCTGTTCATGTCCCTTGCCCATTTATCAATTGGAGAATGGCTTGATTTTTTGTACAACTGGTTTAGCTCTTTATAAATTTGAGTAATTAGACCTTTGTCAGAGGTTTTTATAATAAAGATTGTTTCCCATTTTGTTGCTACCCTTCTGATTTTAGTTACATTGGTTTTGTTTGTACAAAACCTTTTTAATTTGATGTAGTCAAAATTATTTATTTTACATTTTGTGACTCTTTCTATGTCTTGCTTCGTTTTAAAATCTTTCCCTTCCCAATGGTCTGACATGTATACTATTCTGTGTTTGCCTAATTTACTTATAGTTTCCTTCTTTATGTTCAAGTCATTCACCCATTCTGAATTTATCTTGGTGTAGGGTGTGACGTGTTGATCCAAACCTAATCTCTCCCACACTGTCTTCCAATTTTCCCAGCAGTTTTAATCAAATAATGGATTTTTGTCCCAAAAGCTGGGGTCTTTGGGTTTGTCATAAACTGTCTTGCTGAGATCATTTACGCCAAGTCTATTCCACTGATCCTTCTTTCTGTCTCTTAGCCAGTACCAACCTATAGTATAGTTTGAGATCTGGAACTGCAAGTCCTCCTTCCTTTGCATTTTTTTTCATGATTTCCCTGGATATCCTTGATCTTTTGTTCTTCCAAATGAACTTAGTTATGTTTTTTTTTCTAATTCAGTAAAGAAGTTTTTTGGTAGTTCAATGGGTATGGCACTAAATAAGTAAATTAATTTGGGTAGGATTATCATTTTTATTATGTTAGCTCGACCCACCCATGAGCAATCAATGTTTTTCCAATTGTTTAGATATAGTTTTAGCTGTGTAGAAAGTGTTTTGTAGTTATGTTCATATAGTTTCTGTGTTTATTTTGGCAGATAGATTCCTAAGTATTTTATATTGTCTAGGGTGATTTTGAATGGTATTTTGCTTTCTAATTCTTGCTGCTGAAATGGGTGAGAGATATATAGAAATGCTGATGACTTATGCGGGTTTATTTTGTATCCTGTAACTTTGCTAAAGTTGTTGATTATTTTGAGTAACTTTTTGGTTGATTCTCTAGGATTCCTTAAGTAAACCATCATATCATCTGCAAAGAGTGATAGCTTGGTCTCCTCATTGCCAATTTTATTACCTTCAATTTCTTTTTCTTCTCTAATTGCTACTGCTAGTGTTTCTAGTACAGTGTTAAATGATAGAGGTGACAATGGGCATCCTTGTTTTACTCCTGATCTATTGGAGAAGGCTTCTAGTTTATCCCCATTGCAGATGATGATTGCTGATGGTTTTTGATATATACTGTTTATTATTTTTAGGAAAGGCCCTTCTATTCCTATACTTTCTGGTGTTTTCAATAGGAATGGGTGTTGTATTTTATCAAAGGCTTTTTCTGCATCTATTGAGATAATCATGTGATTTTTGTCAGTTTGCTTGTTAATATGGTCAATTATGTGGATGATTTTCTTAATATTGAACCATCCTTGCATTCCTGGTATGAATCCAGCCTTGTCATAGTGGATGACCCTTGTGATGACTTGCTGGAGTCTTTTTGCTAGTATTCTATTTAACATTTTTGCGTCTATATTCATTAGGAGAACGGTCTATAGTTTTCTTTCTCTGTTTTTGACCTGCCTGGCTTTGGGATCAGTACCATGTTTGTGTCGTAGAATGAATTTGTTAGAACTCCTTCTTGGCCAATTCTGTCAAATAGTTTGTTTAATATTGGGATTAGTTGTTCTTTGAATGTTTGACAGAATTCATTTGTGAATCCATCTGGACCTGGGGATTTTTTCTTAGGGAGTTCTTTGATGGCTTATTCAATTTCTTTTTCTGAAAAGGGGTTGTTAAGGTAATGTATTTCTTCCGCTTTTAGTCTAGGCAATTTATATTTTTGTAAGTATTCATCCATATCACCTAGATTGCCATATTTGTTGCCATATAATTGGGCATAGTAGTTTTTAATGATTGCCTTAATTTCCTCTTCATTAGAGGTGAGGTCTCCTTTTTCATCTTGGATACTGTCAATTTGGTTTATTTCTTTCCTTTTTTTTAATTAGACTGACTAGTACTTTGTCTATTTTATTTGTTTTTTCAAAGTACCAGCTTCTAGTCTTATTTATTAAATCAATAGTTCTTTGACTTTCGATTTTATTAATTTCTCCTTTGAGTTTTAGGATCTCTAATTTAGTCTTCATCTGAGGATTTTTAATTTGTTCACTTTCTAATTTTTTAATTTGCATGCCCAATTCATTGACTTCTGTCCTTCTTAATTTGTTAATATATGAACTCAAGGATATAAATTTCCCCCTGAGTACTGTTTTGGCTGCATCCCATAGGTTTTAAAAAGGATGTCTCATCATTGTCATTTTCTTCAATGAAATTATTGTTTCTATGATTTGTTCTTTAACTAACTGGTTTTGGAGAATCATATTGTTTAATTTCCAATTAATTTTTGATTTATCTCTCCATGTTCCCTTACTAATTATTATTTTCATTGAATTGTGATCTGAGAAAGTTGCATTTATTATTTCTGGTCTTTTGAACTTGTTTGCAATGTTTTTATGCCCTAATACATGGTCAATTTTTGTGAATGTACCATGTGCTGCAGAAAAGAAGGTATATTCCTTTTTGTCCCTATTTATTTTTCTCCACATGTCTACTAATTCTAAGTTTTCTAAGATTTCATTCAATTCTCTTACCTCTTTCTTATTTATTTTTTGGTTTGATTTATCTAGTTTAGATAGAGGAAGGTTCGGGTCTCCCACTAGTATAGTTTTTCTATCTATTTTGTCCTTGAGTTCCTCTAGTTTCTCCTTTAGAAATTTGGATGCTATGCCATTTGGTGCATACATGTTAAGTACAGATATTTCCTCACTGTCTATACTCCCTTTTATCAGGATGTAATTACCTTCCCTATGTGTTTTAACTAGATTTATTTTTACTTTGGCTTTGCTGGATATCATGATTGCAACTCCTGCCTTTTTTTTTTTTTGTCAGTTGATGCCCAATAGATTTGGCTCCACCCTCTTACTTTCACCCTATATGTATGTATCTACCTTTCTCATATGTGTTTCTTGTAGACAGCATATGATAGGGTTTTGGATTCTAATCCACTCTGCTATTCGCTTGTGTTTTATGGGTGAATTCGTCCCATTCACATTCAGAGTTTTGATTACTAGCTGTGTGTTTTCCAGCATTTTAATTTCTGCTCCTTTACCTTCCTTTTCTTCTTTCACCATTTCCTTCTACACCAATGTTTGCTTTTGAACAGTCCCCTTGTTCCCACCCTTATTTTTCTTCCCTTTCTACCCCCTTCACTATTTATCCCCCCCCCCTTATTTTCACTGTAGTCTTTCTAAAATTAGCCCCCTGCTCCCTACCTCTCTTGTACTGCTTCCCTCCCCACCAGACCGTTTATTACCCTTCTACTCCCCTATAGGGTGCAAATCTATTCTCTGCGCCCAATGGATTGATTTGTTTTTCCCTCTTTGAGTCACTTTCAAAGCACATAAAAGTTGAGTATTTCCTGTCTCTGACCTCTTTACCCTTCCAGTGTATTAATGTTCTCCCCCCTCCCACCATGAGCTTCTTTATGACATATAAATTTACCCCCATTTGTTTCTTTTCCCATTTCTTTTAATATTAACCTATTTTAAGCTCTAGTTATATATATATATATGTGCATACTCATGCATATGTATTTTTGCATGCATATATCTATATACTTATTTATGTCTTGTCCTTTCATCCTATACAGTTTGTTGCTGTTCCCTCTAAGTATACTTCTTTTTGCTGCCCAGGTAATAACAACAGTTTTTAAGAGTTACCAATGACCTCTTTTCTTAAAGCGATACATATCATTTTAACTTATTGAGTCGCTTAAAATTTTTTTTGTTTTTCTTTTTTCCCCTCTTTTTAAATTACCTCTTGATGATTCTTCTGAGTTATGTGCTTGGACATCACATTTTCTGTTCAGGTTGGTCTTTTCTTTAAGAATTCTTGAAATTCTTCTATTTTGTTGAATGACCATACTTTCCCCTGTAAGAATATAGTCAGTTTTGCTGGGTAGTTGATTCTTGGTTGTAGATCTAGTTCCCTTGCTTTCCAGAATATTGTATTCCACGCCTTTCTTTTTTTCAGTGTGGATGCAGCCAGATCCTGCATTATCCTCACTGTGGTTTCTTGTATCTGAATGACTTCTTCTTGGCAGCTTATAGTATCTTTTCTTTGGTCTGATAGTTCTTGAATTTGGCTATAACATTCCTGGGTGTTGTCAGTTGGGGATTAAATACAGGAGGTGATCTGTGGATTCTATCAGTCTCCACTTTTCCCTCTGGTTCAAGGATTTTGGGGCAGTTTTCTTTAACAATTTCCTGTAATATAATGTCCAGGCTTTTTCTTTTGTCATGGTCTTCTGGTAGGCCAATAATTCTTAAATTGTCTCTCCTTGAATGATTTTCTAAATCCTCTGTTTTGTGAATGAGATGCTTCATATTTTCCTCAAATTTTTCATTCTTTTTGTTTTGTTTTATAGTGTCCTGCTGCCTTGTGAGGTCACTTGATTCTAATTGTTGTATTCTGGTTCTTAAAGACTGGATTTCACCCCTGGATTTTTGGTCGTCCTTTTGTTTTTGGTCTGATTTTCTTTGGAGGTCATCTTTCATCTTCTTCACCTCATCTTTCATCTGCTTTGCCTCATCTTTCATCTCCTTTGCCTCATTTTCCAGCTGGTTGATTTTGGCTTTCAAGACACTATTTTCTTTTTCCAGATGACTTATCTTAGTTTTTAAGTTCTTTTCCCAATTGTCTTCAGCCTCTCTTAATTGTGTTTTGAATTGCATTTTGAGTTCTCCCAAAGCCTGTATCCAATTCTCTGGGATTTATGATTTTTCCTTTGCTGGGTCCTTCCCCTCTGTTTCATTCGCTCTTTGCTCATTACCTGTGCCGAAGCTGTCTATTGTAATTTCTTTCTTCTTTTTCTGTTGTTTGCTTGAGTTTACCCCTTCTTTGCTCCCTGTATTTGGCTGTGCTCTTGATCCTCTCATTTTGTTTTGGTTTTGGGGCTGTCAGTCTCCCCTCTTGGAGCTTTGTCAGATCTCTTGGTACAGTCTCTAGGGGAGGAATGTTAGCTTCCCTGTCCTCTGAAGGCTTTTGATTGGATTGAAGTCAATTGGGTTGGGCTGTATGTGGTATGATGCTCTGAGGTTCTGAAGACTCCTGGAAGGCTGGGCCGCCCAGGCTCTCTCCAGTTCTCTCCAGCTGCTTCTCTGCTGTCCGCAAGTGCCTTTGCCTGCCTCCCTAAACTCTGAGGAGTTCTGATGAGATTTGTTTAACTGGATTTGTCTGGATGTGCCCCGAGTAACGGTGAGCCTGGAGCCTGATGGAGGGACCCAGCCATGGCCAGTTTCTCCCTGGCTTCCTCCCCACTGTCCAAGCTGGATACCCCGAGCCCAGCACCCCGCTGCTCGCAAGGTAGACCCTCCAAACCAGCACCTTTGCCCACTCAGAGCTTCCCGCTGCTGCTGGGGGCTCAGCCCTCTGGGTTGTGGGGGAGGGGTCCTGGGACCTACCCTCTGCCTTCCCTTTAGCCCTGAGTATTCTTGGATTCCAGCTTTTGGGGGGGGCATACCTTTTGATTTGAGTCCAGAAGGAGGGATCCCTGCTTTTGTCCTATTGTTCAGATTGAATTTCGGTGCCCTAGGAGCATTCAGTCTGTATTGGTTAAGGAAGGGTCTTCCACGAGGTCTGAACTTTTGCTGCTTGCTAAGATGCCATCTTGACTTCGCCTCCGATCTCTAGACTTTAAATATGATATTCCCAAGGGCCAAGGAGGTAGGATTTCAGCCAAAAGTAACTTATCCAGTGAAACTGACCATTATACTTAAGGGGGGAAATGGGTATTCATTGAGATAGAAGACTTCCAAACATTCTTGGTGAAAAGACCAGAGCTGAAAGGAAAATTTGACTCTCAGATACAATACACAAGAGAAGCATAACAAGGTAAACAGTAAAGAGAAATCAAAAGGAGTTCATTAAGGTTAAACTATGTATACATCTATATGGGAATGATTCTTGTAACTCCAAAGAAATTTATCATTATTAGGGCTGTTAGAAGTATACTTAGGCAGAAAGCAAGGGTGTGAGTTGAATATGATGGGTTGATTTAAAAAAATAAAATTAAGGGGAAAGGGAGAAGGGGAAATTAAAATGGTATAAATTATCTCACATAAATATGAAAGAGGTTTTACAGTAGAGGGGAACATGGAGGAGGTAGGGAAGGGAACATGTGAACCTTACTCTCATTAGAATTGGCTCAATGGGGGAAAAACATATATAATCAATAGAATATAGAATAGAAAAATAGAAAAGACAGGGAGGAGATAAAAAAGAGGGATGGGCTTATAGAAAAGAAAGCCAATTGGAGGAGGTGGTGGTCAGAAACAAAATGGGAAAGTAGGATAGAGAGTAATGCATAGTAATCATAATGGTACAAAATTTTTTTACAAGTCTCTCTAATAAAGGTCTCATTTCTTAAATAGAAAAACAAATTGAATATATAAGAATGTAATTCATTCTTCAATTGATAAATGATGAAAAGATATGAATAGGCAGTTCTCAAAGTAAAGTTCTGTTCAGTCATTCAAAAAATGCTCTAAATTATTCATTAGAGAAATGCAAATGAGCCTATAAGACTGGTTATTATAACAGAAAAGGGAAATGACAAAACTTGATGATGTGGGAAAATTAAGACTCTCTTGGGAGAGTTGTGACATGATTCAATCATTCTAGAATGCAATTTGAACCTGTGCTTGAAGAGCTATAAAATAGTACATATCCTTTGACTCTAAAATAATAAAAATAAAAAGAGGAAGGGTCTATATGTAACATTTAAAGCAGCTCTTTTTATGGGGGCGCAGAATTGGAAAGAGAGAGGATGATCATCAATTTGGGAATGGCTGGGTAAGTTATAGTGTATGATTGTAATTCAATACTCTTGTGCTCTAATGAAGTGGTACACTTCATGAAGCGAGTCCAGTTCAATTAATGGAGGCAATATTCATTTATTAATTTATTTATTAATAATGCGTACCTAACTGACTAGGGCAACCTTCCTAGTGAAAGTTGCACCAGACTGAAATTAAAATGCAGTTTTTGTAGGGTGCAATATACAAAGCAAACAATGTTCATTATGAAACATAACCTTGATGGAGCAAGCAAACCTTATCATCTAGAAGCTATATCAGTCAGTGGCATTGGGTACAGGGCATTCCTTATATATCTTATCCTAGCTGCCAGCACTAAGGGAGTTATTTTCTCATGGATTCTAACTATTCTGAGCTGATTGACCTTCACAGGAAAGCCCAATTCTACTTTCCCAGGAAAAAAACAGATTTTTCTGGTCAAAGAAAATTTCCTCACTTCACAAAGATATGACAAGCAGGAGAACCTTAGAAAAATTTGAAGACTTATATGAAGTGGAGTACAATAAGCAAACCAGAAGAACATTTTACGTAACGACAGGAATGCTGTACAATGCATAACTGTGAATAACTTAGTGATTCTCAGCAATACAATGATCCAAAACTATCCCAAAGGATTAATGATTAAAAAAAATGCCACCTGCTTCCAGAGAAAAGGAAGTGATAGTCTGAATTGAGAACAAAGCATTTTTAAATTTTCTTCCTCAATTTTTTAATTTGAGGTTTCTTCCATAAAAGTATTACTATGGAAAACATGTTTCATATGATTGCACATATAAAAGCTATATGAAATCCATCTAAAGAGGAGCAAAGTTGAGGGGGTAGAGAGGAAGCGATGGAGAGAATCAAGATTCAATATTCTTTGAAATATTTTGCAAACTGTTTTTACATGTAATTAGGAAAAATAAAATTATAAAATTATATTTTTAAAAATTAAAAGAACTTTTCAAAGGTATTAGTAGGGGATGCATTCTTTTTTTACCTTCCATCTTAGAATTGATATTAAATATTGGTTCCAAAGCAGCAGAGTGGTAAGGGTTAGGTACCTGGGGCTAAGCAACTTGCCCAGTGTCACACAGATAGGAATTGTCTAAGGCCAGGACCTCTCAGTTCTAGGCCTGATTCTCTATTCACTGAGTCACCTATCTGCCTCAAGATGCATTTAAAAAAAGATATTTTATTTTTCCAATTAAAATTTCCTGAAATGATAAGATTCAAATTGTTTCCCCTCTTCCTCCCTCCTAGAGATAGTGAGCAATTTGATCTGAGTTATATAAGTACTATCAGCAAAACACATTTCCATACTGGTCATTGTTGTAAGAGAAGCCTCATATAAAACCAAAATCCCAAAATAAAAAACACAAAAAAACTGAAGTGAAAAAATAATACACTTTCATCTGCATTTCAACTCTGACAATTCTTTCTCTAGAGGTGGATAGCATTTTTTTTTGTCAGAAATCTTTCAGAATTATCTTAGATTATTGTATTATGGAGAGTAGCTTAGCCTTTCATTGTTGATCATTGTACAAAGTTGCTATTGCTGTGTACAATAGTCTCCTGGTTCTACTTATTTCACTTTGCATCAGTTCATGTAGTCTTTCTAGCCTTTTCTGAAATCATGGTGTTCCTTATTTCACAATAGTGATCTGTTACCATCATATAATACAATTTGTTCAGCTATTCTCCAATTGATGGACTTCCTCTCAATTTCCAGTATGGAAATGTATCTTAAGCAGGGGCAAGCAATTTAAAAATCCAAAATTATCAGTAACTTTTATTATGTTGCCTCTAAACAAACATAATGTATATAAAGTAGTTTAATGAAGAAAAAACTTTGCATCAAATTTCTCAGATAATTGTATTAATTTTCTCAGATTATTTCTTTCTAAGATTTATAGACAACTTATTATACATATTTTCCAGAAAATTCTTACTTTCTCCAAATGTCAGTATTTTTTTCAAAAAAATTAAATCATTGAGAAGGCAAGAAATACAAAACCTGCTATATAATAAAAAGTCAAATAAAGGATATTGCCACATTAGCCATGTTCTAAAAGAGAAAGAAAAAATATGCTGGTCTACCCTTTGAGTCTATCAGTTATCTGGAGTTGGAAGAACATTTTTTTTGCATGGTCCTTTGGAGTTGTGGTGGATCTTTGTAATCATCAGTTACTAAGTCTTTCATAATTGATTATCTTTACAATATTCCTGTTATTGGGTAGATTGTTTCCTTGTTCTACTCATTATCAATTATCAATTAAAATGTCTTCCTATGTTATTCTGAAGCCATCTCCTTCATTTCTTATAGCACTTATAGTATTTCTTATAGTATTCCATCATATTCATTTACCATGACTTGCTTAGCCATTCCCCAACTGATGGACATTCCTTCAATCTCTTTTTTTGTGTCATAGCAAAAAAAAGTTGCTATAAACATTTTATGTACATATATGTCCTTTTCCTTTAAAAAAAATCTCTTTGAGGTTCAGATATAGCAGTGGTATTATTAGGTCAGAGGATATGTGAAATTTTATGACTTTTGGGGTTTTTGTTGTTTTGGCTTTTTTTTTTTCCAAATTGCTTTCCAGAATGGTTAGACACAGTACATTTATATGCCTATTTCCCCCCCATATCTCATCCATCATCTATTTCCCACTCATGCAAGCCCATCTGATGGTTATGAGGTGATACCTTAGAATTGTTTTAATTTCAATTTTTCTAATTATTAGTGAATATAGAGTACTTTTTTTTTTCATTTGACTATAAATAGTTTTGACTTATTCCTCTGAAAACTGCCCGGTCATATCACTTGACCATTTGCAATTGGAGAATGGGTCTTATTCTTATGAGTTTGGCTAAATTCCATATATATGAGAAATGAGACCTTTGTGTGTGTGTTTTTTGTTTCAAATATGCTTCTTGTAAACAATGTACTATTGAATTCTAATCAAATGGAGTATTACTGCTTATAATAATTATTGTCATACTCTAATAATTTTTGCACAGTTTGATTGGTATGTCATTGATAACCAGGTTAATTTAGATAGAATTTTCATTTTTATTATATTTGCTTGGCCTCTCATAGAACAATTAATTTTTTTCTATTTGTTTAGATCTGACTTTATTTATGTAAAAATGGTTCTGTCATGAATTCATACCATTCCTGGGTTTGCCTTGGCATGTAGACTTCTAAGTTTATACTATCTTCCACTAATTTAAATGGAATTTTTTTTCTATGTCTTGCTACTGGAATTTGTTAGTAATATATAGAAAGGCTGATGATTTATGTTTATATTCTGCAATATTGCTAAAGTTGTTTTAATTTTAGTTGATTTTCTAGCAGTCTCTAAATATACATCATATCATTTGCAAAGAGTGATAGTTTTGTTTCTTCATTGCCTGTTCTAATTTCTTCAATTTTTTTTCACTTATTGCTATAGACGATGTTTCTAGTGCAATATTGAACCCTTGTGTTGATTTTTTCATCTCTTGATCTTACTGGGAAGGATTCTAGTTTGTCCTTGTTACAGATCATGCTTGCTGGTGGTTTTAGATAAACATTATTTATCATTTTATCAAACCCTCATTTATTCCTATGCCCTCTAGTGTTTTTTTTTTAAACCCTTACTTTCCATCTTGGAATCAAGACTGTGTATGGGTTCCAAGGCAAAAGAATGGTAAAGCCTTGGCAATGGGGGTTTAAGTGATTTGCCCAGGAGCAAATAGCTAGGAAGTTTCTGAATCTAGATTTGAACCCAGGATCTGGGCCTGACTCTCAACCCACTGATCCACATAGGTTCCCCCTCTCTAGTGTTTTTAATATAAATGGGTGCTGTATTTTGTCAAAAGCTATAAAATCTACTTCTAAACTTATTTGGACTTTCTTTTTTGTAGGGAGAGATCATGGGTCTGTAAAGGAAATCTATATCAGTAATTTTATCCGTATAAGGAGATTTTTTTCTGGAAACTCCTTCCAGTAATGCACAGTAGCATCTTTCTGAAACTTAAAAGTTTTAGTTGTCTGAGGCATAAAGAAGGTAAGTGATCACTTGCAGGTGACCTCTCTGTAAATATTTTAGAGACAGGACATCAATTCAGGTCTTTCTTATTGAAGTATTGACCACCCTAATCATTAATATTCTTTCCCCATAATATTTGACTGGATTGTTGTCATCTGAGATGGTTTTCTCTAACATTGTATTTTTATCTAAAGAATCAAATGTTCCAAAAAATAAATCATGAAGAGATGTGGTAGGAACAATATCTACTAGTATCCCTACCATATTGTCTGAACTGGTTTTTCCTTAAGAGGCAGCAGTCATCTTTCACATTTGACTGGCCGAGGTCAGCAGGATGCAAGAACTGATGTGATATCCTATAAAAATTTGAGGCCATGAAGAGTTGGTACTCCTTAGTCCTTATACTCAAATTGCCATTTGAGTAAACACATGCTTCTGACCAGATATATTTCCTATTGGAGATGGACAATGTGAGGAAGCTGGATATATTTCAGTCAGTGCCATGTCCTTGCTGGCTTTCCTTTTTATATAATTGTTGAGTAAACTTCCTTTTGGTGTTATATTAGGTAGTCTTCACATATCTGGGTCAGACTTGTTGTTTTATTTTTTTTATTATTTTAATTCATTGGTGCCTCATAGAAACAAATATAATTCACAGTAATAAAAAAGGTTATTAAAATATCACATAATCATAGAAGTTAATCATCATGAACTTTGCATGTCTTTCTCAAATATTTTTGTCTTTTCCTTTAATGAATAAATCAAGGCCAATTTTAGTCAGTTATCTCCCCTTCTACAAACTTTAAAAATCTTTCTAATTCTTCATTTATTTTCTTCTTTTACTTCTGTATGTGAGAAAGAAGTGGTCCTTATTTCCAAGGCAAACATCACTACTGTTTTCTTCAACCCAGGGAGCTTGATTTCTTGATTAACATACCTAACAAAATCTCCTAATTTTTGCTCAAAAACTTCCAGTGAAGCAACACTACTTTTCAAAGTAGCTCATTGCATTTCATATTACCTTGAATTTTTAGGAATATAACCTTAATTCTATCTATTGCTCCTACTGTTGTCATATGGGGTTAAGCAAAAATCTAATCTCACTTCTTCATAACAACTTTGAGTACTTGAAGATAGCTATTATATTTCTTATAGTTTTTTTCCTCTCCATTCTAAATAGCATAGTACAGGGGAAATAGCATTGACTCTAGTCAAAGGATCTGGGTTCAAATTCTGTCTTTACTACATATATATGTGACCTTAGATAAATTATTTAACTTTTAGCAGCTCTAGTTTCTTTAGCTATGAAGTGGAGTTGGACTAGTTGACTATTGAGGTAATTTCCAATGCTAGATTCCTGGTTCTAAACCCTGTACTTTTTTCAACACATCCTCTATGACAACTCACAATCCTTTACTTGTCTGGCTACCCTTATGTGAATGGATTCTGAACAAACTTCAGATTATTAATGCCCTTTCTAAATTGTAGCACCCAGAAATGAATGTATTACACACACACACACACACACACACACACACACACAGAATCAGAGTAGTGAGATTTTTTTCCCCCTCCCTAGGCATAGAGATTTATTTTCTTAATTATTTATTTATTATCTTAATTAGTTTTATTATAGATTTATTATCTTAATTAGTTTTAAAGGCTAATGTATCAGGGGTAGCTGGGTAGCTCAGTGGATTAAAAGCCATGCCTAAAGATGGGAGGTCCTAGGTTAAAATCTGGCCTCAGATACTAACCAGCTATGTGACCCTGGGCAAGTCATTTAACCCCCATTGCCTAGCCCTTACCCCTCTCATTGCCTAGCCCTTACCCCTCTTCTGCCTTAGAACCAATAAACAGTATTGATTCCAAGATGGAAGGTAAGGGTTTTAAAAAAAAGAAAATAAAGGCTAATGTATCTTCTTGATTAATGTCAAGTTTGTGGCTCACCAGAATCTCTGTATCTTCGTAAGAATTGATATATATTCAAACATTTCTGATCTTGAACATGTGGAGTCAATTTTTTAAAAAGAAAAATGTATAACATTTATCCATATTCAATCTCATTTTAGTAGATTGATATCACATTCCAGTTTGTCCAGGTCTTCTTAGATCCTAATCTTGTGTTATAAAACCTAGATTTTTTTTTTAGTTAGACAAATAGGCTATCATACTTGTAAATAAGTTACACAAAACATCTATGCCTTTAAAAATAAGCACAGATCCCTGAGACACTTCTAAAGAGACCATATTCCAAGTTAACATTATCACTAATGACTATTCTCCTTTCACCTGCCCCCATATACCTACTTTCTTACCTTTAAACTTTCCTTATTGACTCATTCCCCAAAATAACATGACCAACTAAACTACTGCATAGCATAAATAAAATACTTCTAATAAATAAATGAAACATACTTAAATATTAAATACTATGTTATTTGTTGAACCACAAACCTCCAGTAATGGTCTTCTTTCATAGTGCTTAAAATGGAAAGTAAGTTCTAATACAACTGCTAGTAAATAAACCTACAAATGGAAATAATTCAATTTTGTCTCAGTAACAACTCTAGCTGAAAAAGAGTTGGAAAATATTGACTCTTCAGAGTGTGTGGAATGGAAATTTCCCCCAGATTCCATTTTTGCTGTTAGAAACAAGTGTTTGATTTGACTAGTAGGTATTTCTAATTGTGTTATTCTGAAGAATATACCAGAAGACGATATCAGAAGTTACAATATTCTCATTACAGTTACAAAATAAATACTTATCCTAACTTCTGGTATAATTCAGTTCATTTACTTTATTTTTCTACCAGCCACAGATGTTCTTCTGTAAACCTCAAAATTCCTTAGACTTATAAATGTTGGAAATTTCACCATTGGGATATTTCATACTTGGAAAATTTCTTACTGATAGTCTATTGGAATGGGAACCCCATTGGCATGGGAGGTTCCTTCTCTTCCCTTCTTAAGATTACTTTAGGACAGAAACCTTTTGCTGAACAATGGAAAGGACTTTGACCTATGCTTAAGCATAGAACAGGAATTTCTTTGAATCATGATTGATTTTAGAATTGATACAATGGAGATACTTGGAATAAATCTCCACCCTATTCAGTCCTAACAGGATTGAGTAAGGGCTGCAGCCTAGATCAAAGATTTAATCATTTGAAAATATGACCTTCAACAGACATGTGCAAAAGCCAGAAACCTCTGGGCGGTCCTGGGTTAAGCTAGAGTCTCCATTGGCACAGGGAAATTGATGAACAGTGATTGGTAGATGGGAGAACTGAGAGGAGGAACTTGGATGGTTTCCTTAAAGATAGGAGGGTCTGGAGACTTGGAGGGGGGTTGAGGAGTTTGTGGAAGTAGTGGCGGTGGACTCGGAGAAGCTTGCGCTGAAGGAAGCTGAAGGTGGGGGCCTCTGAGACTGTTTCTCCATTTTGGTCACGTGAGTGATAGGGACTGATCTCTTTTCTTTGCCCCAGCTATCTAAGGGCTTGGGCCTTTTGGCCCAGCCTAAACAGAAGGGGTATTTAAGCCCTATTCCCTTCTCTCCCTTTTTCTCTCTCTCTATCTCTAATTCCTTTCTTGCTCCTATTGTAATTAAACTCCAAAAAAGGCTGACGGCTGACTTGAGTTTTTCATTTAGGAATTACATAGCTGAATTCCTTGGCGACCTTAAATTAATATATATCAGTCTTTTAAAGTGATTCCCTGATCACATTGTGGCTGACCACATGGGAGTCTAAAGAATCCTCTCAAATAACTTTTGAAATTCCTTGCCTTTTTTACTATACCGTCTCACCACTTAGTCCCTCTTTTTTTTTTTAACAAAAAACTTGGATAAAGACACAGCTGCTAGAACACGTGAGTATAAAAAAACTTTTTCTCTTTTCTCCTTTAGTTAAATTGGAATCAGCAGTTTTTTCTTTTTCTTCCCTTTAATCTTAAGGGACAGCTGGGTAGCTCAGTGGATTGAGAGCCAGCCCTAGAGGCAGAAGGTCCTGGGTTCAAATCGGACCTCAGATACTTCCCAGCTGTGTGACTCTGATAGACAGAAAACAGCTGTTTTAAATCTCAGCAACAGGACTCTAAACTCCTGGCTGGAAGAGCTGTTTCTAAATATCCTTTCCCTTAAGGAACAACTTCCTGGATTAAAAAAAAAAAACCTGTGGAAAGTTTGTTGCTTTGCCCTGCTCCCCACGTGTTTTGTGAAATTACAAAATATACATATAAAAATGAGTACTACATTCTTTGACAATTATATGGCCACTGAAGAAGTAGGGGCATTGAGGAATGAAGGATACCTCCAAATTTTTATATTAATAGGTACTGTCATTTTTGTAATCCTCAATACTATATTTAGAGATGATAAAATAAGAAAAATTGAGGATAAAATGCAAGCCCAATTAGAAGATCTAAAAAGTTTCTTACAGGATCAATTGACAAACAACCACTCTACCAGAAACAGACCTGTTTCTGAACCTTTGAATGAGGAAATTTCCTTCCCTGAAATAGAGATGGAAAACACCTTCCCTATAGCCCAGTTAACAGACTGCTTCTCTCGTGTAGTGCAAATCTTGTCTGAATTTAGTCCCCAAAACCCTTCCCCTGCAATCCCAGCTTCTCATGTTCCTTCTCCTACAGAAACCCAAATTCCAATGCAAGGGAGATCTTGTCCTCCTAGAGAAACCTGTCCTTGTCAAACTGACCCACAGGTACAAAATTCAATTAGAGGCCTGTTTCCTCTAAGAGAAGTACCTGAAATAGGACGGAATGTGGATGTGGTGACTTTAAGACATAGGATACCATTTACTCCCCAAGAAATAAATGAATTTACACGAAATATCCCCACATATGAACAAGATCCTTTTCTAGTAACAAAAAAGATGGGAGACATATTTTTTCAGTATAATCCGTCTTACAAGGACGTTGAGAGCTTACTCCAGGCTTTTTTAAGTGAACGTGAAAAAAATAAAATAATTGCTCATGTCAACAAAACCCGGGGGCGTAATGGAGCACATTGGCCATCTCAGGATCCCGAATGGGACTATAACAATCCTGAGGATTATCTACAACTATACCGTTGTAGAGAGGCCATCCTCATGGCCATGAAGGAATGTGCAGACAGTACAGATAAGTGGATGGAACTGGAAAAAATTAAGCAAAAGGACAAAGAAACACCCTCCAGATTTATGGACAGAATTATCGAGTTTGGGGACAGATACTTAGATTGGGATTTAACTAAAGAGAGTAGTTTAAGACAAGTTAGAAGAATCTTTGTAAACAATTCTTGCAAAGCAATTAAAAATTATTTTAAAACACAATGCCCAAGATGGTCAGATATGGACCTTGAAGAATTGTGAAAAACAGCTATATATGTTTTAAAGGGAAACGAAGAAAAGGAGAAATAATGATGACATGGAGGAAATGAAGAAAAAAATGAGATGTGTAATAGATAGGATAACTAAATTAGAAAGTGGGCATGATAATGAACCAACGACAATTGCCCCTCTCCAGAAATCCAATTATCAATCCATTACTTGCCACTTCTGTGGGAAGAAGGGCCACAATATGATGGATTGTAGAACCTTTCTTAAGATGTTTGGAAGGAATACACAGTTTAATAATAGTTTTAGAAATAATAACTATAGAAATGATGATAATGGTTATAGAAACCAGAATTATAGAAATAGGAATTGGGAAATTAATGACAATGTTCCAATTAAAGAAAATTATAATGATAATGAATAACAACAATATATGAGAAATGGAGCTCGTCCAAAAAATGCTCGAGGTGCTAATGAACCTCAGAGAGGTGCCCTTCAGGAGGGTGCCCAGGGAACTTCCCAGTATAATAAAGATGATTCTTCTTAGATTGTATTGATTTTGTTGATATTAATTAACCTTTTTCAGTTTTTTTTCTCCTCTCCAAATAGTAGGAAAGATGAATAAAGAACTTAAGACTATGATTGGCAAATTATGCACTGAGACCCATTTAAAATGGCCTGAAATTCTCCCTCTGGCCCTATTTTATCTTAGAAGCAGGCCTAGAGGAGACTTACATATTTCACCATTTGAGATGCTTTTTGGACATCCGCCTATACAGGCTAAGCCTTTCTCCCTGGCTTATACATCGCTATTAGGGGGAGATATTACTATTGCTTCCTATATACAGGAGTTACAGCACCAACTACGTGAACTTCATGAATCCGGAGCTGCAGTACAAGCCGGACCATTAGACTTTTCTCTGCATGACCTGAACCCAGGAGATAAAGTTTATATCAAGAATTTCAAGCGAACTGGAGCAACTCAACCTTCATGGGAAGGATCATTCCAAATATTATTAACTACTCCAACATCTATAAAGATTGGAGAAAGAGACTCTTGGATTCACTGCTCACATGTGAAGAAAGCATCTTCTGCTGAGACTGATTGACTCTATCCTATCATATGAATTGTGACTCTATCTTATCATATGAACTGGAGATAATAATCCATAGACAAATGGATATTTTTTTTCCAAGAATATATTGAATTACTGATTTTTTTTCTTATTTTTTCTTATTTCTTTTCTTTTATTTTTTTATCAGAATATTTGATTTTTTTCTCATTTTTTTGTACTGAAGGTACACATAATTAATATTAATATTTTTTCCCTGCAGTAATACAAGTTAATATATATACTCTTGCTATAATATCAATATATGCCTAAAAGCTTTAAACTATGGGAACCTGCCATTTATTGATAAAATATTATAGGACTGTGATTAATGTTTGTCTGATTCCAGGAAAAGGGATAAAAACAAGGAGCACAGACTAAACCTGAATAGTGCCAATAGAGCACACAAGAAATATTAAGTGAGACTCAAGGTTGCGAAGCTTAACTTATGTTTAAGTCGTAGGACTTCCTTGTATCTACACTCTTTTCGAAGTACTCAAACAAGTACAAAGCTTGACTATCATGCTGGCTCCCTATATCCCTGAGGAAAAAATCAGACAAGGGAATGACATTTCCCCATCAAAATAGAATTCTAATTCTTTCCTTCTTATATTATGGCAACTTCCTGTAGTCTTGGCTACAAAGGGCTAAGTGAAATATTACTGCATTCTGTCCTACATAGTTGTGGGATAGAAATTACTTTAAATTGGACCTATACAAGGTCTATTTTGAATTTTTCTTATGTTTTTGATTATTTTTCTATTCTTTTGATAATTGACACATACACCCCCATAACTGAACATTGCATTCTGAGCTAAACTTGATATTTTTTTTTAAATACTTACTTCAGGGGGGGATCGTATTTTAATTTAAAATCTAAGAATTTTTGAATTTTTTTTGTTTGAGATTGTATTTTATAAAAATCCAAGACTTTTGTTTAAGATTTTACTGTTTTAAAAAGAAATTCAAAGATTTTGATTTTGTTCGAGAAAAGATCTTCAAGAAAGAAGCTTGAAACTTTTATATCCAGAGAATGAACTGTTGCAGAAAGATGCCGAAAAACCTACACTTCATCAAGAAGATCAAGAATGAACTTTGGATGTGATTGATTGGACTGAACTTTTGATTGAACATTTATTGTAACTGTACACATTTATGCCAAACGGGACTGCCCCTAATTTGGCTTTCTGTCAATGCGCCTAGCAAACATTGGTTTTGCTTTCTTTTCTTTTCTATTTCCTCTCTCACTATTCTAATTTCCCTTAGAAAATTGAATATTGTGTATATCTTTACTTAGAAGTGAATTTAGAACTACAAAATGATTATGTTAAATGATCAATGGGGAGACTAGTCTCCCAATGATCATCAGGGGGGATTGTAAACCTCAAAATTCCTTAGACTTATAAATGTTGGAAATTTCACCATTGGGATATTTCATACTTGGAAAATTTCTTACTGATAGTCTATTGGAATGGGAACCCCATTGGCATGGGAGGTTCCTTCTCTTCCCTTCTTAAGATTACTTTAGGACAGAAACCTTTTGCTGAACAATGGAAAGGACTTTGACCTATGCTTAAGCATAGAACAGGAATTTCTTTGAATCATGATTGATTTTAGAATTGATACAATGGAGATACTTGGAATAAATCTCCACCCTATTCAGTCCTAACAGGATTGAGTAAGGGCTGCAGCCTAGATCAAAGATTTAATCATTTGAAAATATGACCTTCAACAGACATGTGCAAAAGCCAGAAACCTCTGGGCGGTCCTGGGTTAAGCTAGAGCCTCCATTGGCACAGGGAAATTGATGAACAGTGATTGGTAGATGGGAGAACTGAGAGGAGGAACTTGGATGGTTTCCTTAAAGATAGGAGGGTCTGGAGACTTGGAGGGGGGTTGAGGAGTTTGTGGAAGTAGTGGCGGTGGACTCGGAGAAGCTTGCGCTGAAGGAAGCTGAAGGTGGGGGCCTCTGAGACTGTTTCTCCATTTTGGTCACGTGAGTGATAGGGACTGATCTCTTTTCTTTGCCCCAGCTATCTAAGGGCTTGGGCCTTTTGGCCCAGCCTAAACAGAAGGGGTATTTAAGCCCTATTCCCTTCTCTCCCTTTTTCTCTCTCTCTATCTCTAATTCCTTTCTTGCTCCTATTGTAATTAAACTCCAAAAAAGGCTGACGGCTGACTTGAGTTTTTCATTTAGGAATTACATAGCTGAATTCCTTGGCGACCTTAAATTAATATATATCAGTCTTTTAAAGTGATTCCCTTGTCACACTTCTATCTGACAAGTTGAATTACTTTATAATTTAGGAAGAAAAATAACACTTTATATTATTCTAGGGACTTAGAACATAGCAATATTCACTGCTTAGTCTGTTTATTTACATTTCATAAGGAAATTATGTGACTATTTATCATTTTATCACTCTTGTAAGGGCTCATGGTAAAGTGTAACATTATAAAAAGATCAGAATTATTTATTTGAATAGAGAGGGACTCATCAAGTTCAGAATTTGATACCTTATTACCTAATTGTGTCTCTGTGTAGGCAAGGCCCAAAAGACTTGTGTTTAAGTTGACTTTTTGCTTTCTAATGGGGGCATGAAGTGATATTAGGGATATTCTTTATTTATGGAGAAGATAATTACAGATTGCCTGGGGAAATAATTGTGCAAAAGGTATTCTTGAGAGAAGATCTGAGACATATGAGCACTTGAGATTTGGCACATCCCAAAATTATTCTTCCAAAAATTTGGGGGTTTAGTTAAGCTGTAAATTCATTTTATTCTGAGTACAATTTTCCTTATTAAAAAAAAACACAACTATGTATATCTTCAGGGAAATTTACTGTGTGCTTTTAATTAATTTAACCCTCATTAATCAGAATGTTTCATAGTAAGTAGAAGACTAGTATGAAAGAATTTTCATGAGATCCTTTGATAAGCATTTTTTGTTGGCCTAAATGAAGCTTGAATCCAGAGCAGTCCAAAATTTACTCCTCAAACTTTCCTTCTAAGAAATATAGGACATTTTGTATGGGATTAGAATGATCTTCTATTATAGACAAATGGAATTTGTAGCCTTTGTTGACAACAAATCTTTAATTGGAGCTCTGTTCATTCAAATTTACCATTTGGAGATCTCTGTAGTCCTCATTTTTAATCTGCCCAAGTTGATCTGCCCAGGTTGCTGTAGGTATTTATAGTAACACAATGACTATAGCTTAGAGTCTATTTTTGACTCTTAGTCTACTTCATGGTTTTAGATTCAACTGGCTGTGTAGATATCCTTAGGGTCTTGGGAGTGTTACTGAGTTGCTACATTTTTCTTTGGTGGATGATTTGAGATAAGGTCTCCTATTTAGAAACTCAGAACATAATAAATATTATAATATAAAACTTTAAAAAAGTATTTTGACTATTATTTAATTTTGTTTCATCAAAGTGATAACTTTATTTTAAGATTTTACATTGATAACAAGCTTTGTAATATTTTACATTAATTTTCTTAGCAATCTTAGTAATTTTTACTAATATTCTAATATATAGACAAAATATGTAATTACACAAAAGATTAAAAAACTTTTCAACATCACAGAGAATATTGACATTACTAAATCTAGAACTCGTATCTTTTGACTTTATAGTTAGTATCTTAATATTGTCATGGGAATAAGTATTCTCTCCTAGAAGAAAATAAGAACTACTTAATATATATACTATTTTATCACATACCAAGTCCAATAACACTAAAATAAGTATCATGGCATGGGAAAAACTGGCAAAAAGATTATAAATGCAGCATCAAGGTATTAGTTAATATAATTTCATAGAATTAATTCATATAATTTTGGTGGAAAATATTTGAAAATTGGATTAAAACAGAATCAAGTTTTTCCATTTAACACAAATCTTTCCTTCAAACAGGAATTCATTAATGCATAAGCTTTCTGAGTTAGGTAAAGTCCTTGGCTGAATCAGACCTTAAATAAGAATGCCATTAGACAAGTCACTTAACCTTTGATAGCTTCTGTTTCCTCATTTATAAAATGAAGATAATGCAATAATTGTTCCAAAAGACTATTCTGTAAAAAAAAACACTTTCCCAAGCTTCAATGTTCCATATAAATATGAATTATTGATTTTTATCCATATCCTGCAATATCTTTTTTATGTAGATATGTAAATGGAAAACCCAGGAAAAAATCACATTTAGCTAAAATGGAGAATATTAGATTTCAAAGATCTTGAAATCCCTGATTCTGGACCAATAGTACTTCTTCTAGTTCCAGAAATGTTATGAGTCTTAAAAATTTTCATCATATGTGTTCCAGTAAATTTCTTCCAGCAAAGACTTCTTTATAGTGCATTCTGAGGAGCTAATTCCAATAGCCAACTCATTGACTTACTGGCTTTTCTGACCTTAACTTCTCTAGCAAAGGGCTGAGGCAAAAGATTAAGAGCTATCCTTGGGGTCTGGAAAGCCTGAATATAAGTCCCACTTCTGACACCAGTCACATGGCCATGGGAAAGTCACTTAACCTCTGCGGAACCCCACAGAACTCTCTGGGAGTATAAATTGGAGAGAGCGTGAAGATCTGAATTGGTAGTGCATTCCCTCACTAGGCAATCCCTATATCAATGTTATCACAGAACCAATGAAAATAAACAAATTAGAATGTAAAAGAAGCTAACCATCACCTTTCTACAATAATCTTTGAGATGGATTAGTGCTCAGAAAAATTCACACTCATTTGGCAAACTGAAAATTGAATCACATCATATACATAGAACATTATACAACTGAAACTCTAGAATTTTATTTCTTCAGCCATGTCTCTAATTCCAAGAGTTAAAAAGAGATATTCAGAAATAGTGCCTTGGTTCATGAGGTCACATAACAGAATTTACAGTCAAGAAACCACAATTTGTAACCAGAGTGAGTTGTGGAAGTCTTTAGTTTACAATAGAATATAATTTTCTATCATTAAATAAAGCAAAAGGTCAAAACTCATTAATGCCACAGATCTGAAGCAATTTTCCTACTAAGAAATAAGAGATCCTTGCAAAACACTTGCAGAAATTGCAAGATTCAGGGAGGGAAAAGTATCTAGAGACCATTTGTTCACACACACACACATCTGAGGGACAACAACTTACTTTTATACTCTGCCTGTTTTACACTAATGCAATATTTACACAAGAAGGTAAAACATAGCAATAGTTATTAAATCCATAGGCTAAAGAAATTTTGAAATAGTTTTTCTTAACTTCTTGAACTTTTTACTTATTGTTGCCATTTATTATGTCCACATTCCCAAATAGTAGAATCTTAAAACTGAACTGTTGGGTTGAATATTTATTGTTCAAAGGAGATAGAATATTTTGTAAATTGCAGAATATTACAGTGTTTATAGCAGAAGCTTTTGTCATACTGAATCTTTTCCATATAATAAACAATAAGATTTAGCATATATTCTTCTTACATAGCAGGAAATTTGAGATAAATGCAATATAGGCTCAAACATATTACCAAATCCTTCCTATAAATGAAATAAAATCTGAATTCAAATAAAAATATTCCTTCTGTCAAACAGCAAGATATATTAATACTTTTCTTCTATGGTCATGCTAAAATGAAATCTTGGCTTTTAGAACACAGAATCAGGTTGAAGAAGAGCAACATTTAAAAAAAAAACCTTTTTTGGTCACAAATCACCAGGGGCATTCCATAGGTTTATTTTTTTTTTTAATTTTAATTTTTTAAAACCCTTACCTTCTGTCTTAGAATCAGTACTCTGTATTGGTTCTAAGGGAGAAGAGTGGTAAGGGCTAGGCAATGGGGGTCAAATGACTTGCCCAGGGTCACACAGCTGGGAAGTGTCTGAGGCCAGATTTGAATCCAGGACCTCCCATCTCTGGGCCTGGCTCTCAATCCACTGAGCGACCCAGCTTCCCCTATTCCATAGGTTTAAATATGAGTATGGGAGAAGACTTCCAGGGCAGAGACATGATAGCCGAGCAAAGCAGAGAAACTCAAGGTCATCTTGAGAACCCCCTCCAATTAATAAAGCCAAAAAACAAATATAGGAGTGAATGAACCAATAAGGAGACAGAGAGAAACAACTTTCTTTTTTTTCCTTTTATTTCTTTAAAATATTTTTCCATGCTTATATGATTCATATTCCCTCCCCCCCATCCCTCTCCTCCTGTTTCCTCCCACCTCCCAAATCCAATAAGCAGTTCCATTGGATTATACATGTATCATTGTTCAAAACCTATTTCCGTGTTATTCATATCTGCAGTAGACCAATCCTTTAACATCAAAACCCCAATTATATCCCTAACACATTATGTGACCAATCACATATTTTTCTAATGCATTTCCACTTCCATGGTTCTTTCTCTGGATGTGGACTGCATTCCTTCTTACAAGTTCATCTGAACTGACCTGGGTCTTAGCATTACTGCTAGTAGAAAAGTCCATTACATTCTATTGTGCTATAATCTATCAATCTCTATGTACAATGTTCTCCTGGTTCTGCTCCTTTTGCTCTGCATCAATTTCTGGAGGTCATTCCAGTTCACATGAAATTCCTCCATTTCTTTATTTCTTTTAATGCAATAATATTCCATCACCAACATATACCACAATGTATTCAGCCATTCCCCAATTGATGGACTCTCCCTCATTTTCCAATTTTTTTTGCCACCACAAAGAACAAGGCTATAAATATTTTTGTACAAGTTTTTTTCCTTATTACATCTTTGAGGGCGTACAAATACAGCAGTAGTATGACTGGTATGCCTTCTTTTCAGCAGCACATGGTACATATACAAAGACTGACCTTTGCAAACAAATGCAGAAAATTAGAAATAATAAATGCAACTTTTTCAGATCATAATGTGATAAAAATAATAATTAATAATGGTTCATGGAGAGGCAAATTTAAGATTAATTGGTAACTAAATAGTCTAATTCTTCTAAACTGGTGGGTCAAAAAACAAATCTTAGAAATAATTATTGATTTCATTGAAGAGAATGACAATGAGGAGAACACATATCAAAATCCATGGGATGCAATCAAAGCAGTCCTCAGGGGAAATTTTAACAAAAGAGAGAGGGAGGAGACCAATGAATTGGACTTGGAACTTACAAAATTAGAAAAGAACAAATTAAAAATCTCCAGATTAAAAACTAAATTGGAAATCCTAAAAATTAAAGGAGAAATTAATAAAATTGAAAGTAAAAGAATGAATTTGAACTAAAATTGAACTAATAAATGAGTCTAGGGACTAGTATAAAATAAAGTACTGGTAAATCTATTTAAAAAAGAAAAGAATCAAGTTAGCATCAAAAATGAAAAGCACAATCTCACCTCTAATGAAGAGGATATTAAGACAATTATTAAGAGCTACTTTGTCCAATTATGTAGCAATAAATATGATAATTTACATGAAAGGGAAAAATATTTACAAAAATATAAAATACCTAGATTAATAAAAAAGGAAACAGAATACTTAAGTAATCCCATCTCAGAAAAAGAAATTTTGTTTTTAAAAAAACCCCTTACTTTTCATCTTGGAGTCAATACTTTATATTGGTTCCAAGGCAGAAGAGTGATAAGGCCTAGGCAATGGGGGTTAAGTGACTTGCCCAGGGTCGCACAGCGTGGAAATGTCTGAGGACAGATTTGATCCTAGGACTTCCTGTCTCTAGGCCTGGTTCTTAATCCACTGAGCTACCCAGCCACCCCCTCAGAAAAATAAATTGAACAAGCCATCAAGGAACTCTCTAAGAAAAAATCCCCAGGGCCAGGTGGATTCAGAAGTGAATTCTATCAAACATTTAAAGAACAACTTATCCCAATACTACACAAACTATTTGACAAAAGAAACAAAGAGTCTTACCGCTGTGAAATTAGAATTTTTTACCCTAGGACTTCATTTCCCATAATTCCTCTTTCATCTCCAAGTTACATTCTTATGTTCTGTAGATAAAAGTGTCTATAACTCTGCCCCTTCTCTCTCTCTCTTCTCCCACTAGCTTGTTCTGGGAGAAAATCCTCTTTACTCATGGTTTTTACTTTCCTCAACTTCAAGTGATTATTAATAAATCTTATAAAATATAATTCTTGGAGTTAGTGGATATTAATTTTTAATCTTATATTTCTGGCAAGCCACAAAGAGATAGAATCCTTGAATTTTTTCTTTTAAGAAAGCTTTTGAAAAAAGAATAGGGAGTAGATAATTTTTGTAAAGCCACATTCCTGCTCCCACCACTGCTGCATGCTTTGCTGCTGCTGATTACTGCTGCCAAGTCAACCTGGATGGTCCCTGCCCAGCCTGCAGTCTCTGCTTGCTAACAACTAGATGCCTTGCTGTGACTGCTGCTCTTGCTCCTGCTCCTGCTCCTATTCCTGCTGCTGTGTCACGTGAACACACAAGCTGGGAGTCCTTAAGAGCTGCTTTCTGGGTGGCTGGTAAAGTATAAATCCCCCTAATCCCTTGCTTGCTGTGGCTTCCCACACCAAATTTTTTTTTCAAGAGCAGTTCCTTTCACACTGCCCAGCCACACGCCATCTAGCTTCCAAGCCAATTTTTAAGCTGACTGTGGACTGAGGTATCATGGGGTCACTTGTTTTAGCCCTGTGGTTCAGGCAAAGGGTCAGAACTCTTCTTCCAAACATTTATTGTGAGATTTTTACTCCTACTTAGTGCATACCAATTAGAGCCACCTGCAGATAGGAAGTAGAGATTGCCAGCATGGCCCAGTTTCCTGCATATCTCAAATAGCTACTGTTTCCAGAAAGCCTTACCAAGCAGTGCATTACAGCTTTAGGATGTCTTTTCTTACTACTGTTTAAGAAATTGAACAAGCCATCAGGGAACTGCCTAAGAAAAAATCCCCAGGTCCAGATGAATTTACAAGTGAATTCTATCAAACATTTAAAGAAAAAATAATCCCAATATTATACAAACTATTTGACAAAATAAGTCAAGAAAATTTACCAAATTCCTTTTAAGATACAAATATGGTCCTGATTCCAAAACCAGGCTGGCCAAAAACAGAGAAAGAAAACTACAGACCAATCTCCTTAATGAAAATGGATGGGAAAATCTTAAACAAAATACTAGCAAAAAGACTACAGCAGGTGATCACACGGATTATCCACTATGAGCAGGTGGGATTTATACCAGGAATGCAAGGATGGTCCAATATTAGGAAAACCATCCATATAACTGACAATATCAACAACCAAACTATAGAAATCACATAATTATCTCAATAGATGCAGAAAAAGCCTTTGACAAAAATACAAAACTCACTCCTATTGAAAACACTATAAAGTATAGGTATAAAAGGGCATTTCCTCAAAGTAGTAAGCAGTATTTATTTAAAACCATCAGCAAGTATCATCTGCAATAGGAAAAAGTTAGAAGCCTTCCCAATAAGATTAGAAGTAAGGATGCCTATAATCACCACTATTATTTAATCTTGTATTAGAAATGTTAGCAGTAAAAAGAAAAAGAAATTGAAGGGATTAAAGTAGGCAATGAAGAAACTAAACTATCATTCCTTGCAGATGATATGATAGTATACTTAGAGAATCTGAGAAAATCAATGAAAAAGCTAGTAGAAATAAAGAATAATTTTAGCAAAGTTGCAGGATAGAAAACTAATCCACATAATTCTATATATTTCTATTTCTATAAATTTCCATTTCTATACATTTCTATATATTTCCAACAAAAATCAGCAGCAACAGTTAGAAAGAGAAACTGCATTTAAAATCACTCTACATAATATAAAATATCTGGGAATCTATCTGCCGAGACAAACATAGGAATTATATGAACACAATTACAAAACACTTTTCACACAAATGAATTTAGATTTAAAAAATTGGATAAACATTACTTGATCATGAGCTAGTTGAGCTACAATAATAAAGATGACATTACTACCTAAACTACTTTACTTATTCAGTGCCATATCTATCAAATTACCCCCCAAAACAACTTTTTTAAAGAATAAGGAAAAATTATAACAAAGTTCTTGAAGAACAAAAGATCAAGAATATCAAGGAAAGTAATGAAAAAAATGTGAAGAATGGGGGCCTAGCAGTACTAGATCTTAAAACATATTACAAAGTAGTGATCATCAAAACAACATGGTACTGGATAAGAGATAAGAAGGGAGGATCAGTACAATAGACTAGGGGTAAATGGTCTCAGCAAACTAGTGTTTGATAAACCCAAAGATTCCAGTTTTGGGGGACAAGAACTCACTATTTGATAAAAACTGCTAGGAAAATTGGAAAATTATGGGAAAAATTAGGTTTAGATCAGCATCTCTCACCATATACTGTTAAGATTAAAATTAGTTTCTAGTAATAAAAGTATTATTTTTAGAGGTTTATTAGAGATTAAGAAAAAAAGAAAATACAAAATAAGAAAGCACATGCAACCTACATTTTGCCAGCTAGGTAGTGAGCCGCCTGTCCCTAGGAGCAGAAGCTGAGAGAGCCTGAAGTAGGCGGAGTCAGTTTAAATAATCATTTGTGATCTTGCACTCAGGGAGATTAGAATTCTGGGAGCTAGCAAGGACTTCTGGGGATTGAAGTCTGGGGTTCAAATCTCCATTTTTACATATAACTATTTGATCCCTGTTGGGAAAGATTTTCCCCAAAAGGATCATGAAAACATAATCAACTTAAAGATTATAATAATTTGAGGATAAGAGGGAAAAAAGAACAAAACCAATAATTGCTAGATACATTGACAAAAAACCAGTTAGGGGGCAGTCCCCTTTGGCATGAAAGTATACATACAAATAAATGTTCAAACAACCACACCCAAAGTTCATTCTTGATCTTTTAATGCAGTTTATGGTCTGGAGGCATCTTTATGGTGTCTTCTCCAAACACTTCAGTTTCTGGATTCGGAGAGGTAGCATGTTTCTTAACCTAAAATTCTGCTTAAAAGGAATTTAAACTTTGCAATTTAAAATAATATTTTTTACATTTTCCCGTGAAGAAGGTGATTGAAAAACACAGGATCAATTAGGGATGCATGGCTGAGTTATGAGGTATATGAACCAATTGGCAAGAGATATTAAAAAGACATCAGAAAAATCCAAATTAAAAAAGATGATTTCTGGATGAAAATATAGACTATCAAAGTCTTATGTGTAAAAATTCCAAGTAAAGGAAAAACAAATCTATAACAGGTCCTTGAATCAGGGCCCAATTAAAATGATCTAAGCAATGATGCATTTACCCTGTCAGTAGCCAGGACTACAGAAAGTTGCCACACTATGAAAGACAGAAAAGGGACTAGATTATAGGAGCTAGGTATGTAAAAATGGAGATTTGAATCCCAGACTCCAATCCCCAGAATTCTTTGCTAGTTCCCAGAATTCTTTCTAATCTCCCTGAGTGCGAGATCACAAATTATTATTTAAACTGACTCCGCCTACTTCAGGCTCTCTCAGCTTCATTCATTGGTGGTCAGTGAGAGGAGCACTGTATGTGGCACCTCTGCAAAGTGCAGCTTCGCTCACATACAGTACTACTTCCGGAGACATAATCCTTTGTGTGGCACCTTGTTCTGAGAGTAACTGAACAAGAAGAGGTGTCATGCAAAGGATTATGTGGCTGCACAATGGAAGACGTCAGCATGGTGAGCAGCAATCTGGGGGATCCACACTGTGTATCCACACTGTGTATACTGCTGCCCAGTATAGTGGTGGCGGTAATGAGCCTGTGCAAGGTGTGACAGGCCCATCACAGCCAGTGCTGCAACCTCCTCTATCCAAGCAGGGATATACAGATTTATTCATAGTTTTTTTTTAAATAGTCTGGTGCTCCAATGGCCTGAAGGACAGTGAACTGGCCCCCTGGGCAAAAAGTTTGGGGACCCCTGCTCTAGGGAGCTAGGAGTGGGCAAAGCCAGAACAATGTGGATAGCATTAGAAAGAATGCTATCCACATCAAGAGTAAGAACTGTTGGGATAGATGTGCAAAAGGAAAACATTTAATTTATCTCTTGTTTATATGGGTACAGGATGTGGGGTTTTGGCTTTTAAAAGATTAAAATGAATGATATGGATTTGGTATTTAGTTATAATACCTGTAAATGCAGTAGAATTGCTTATAGGCTCTGGCTCAGGAGAGAGAAAAAGTGAGGGATAGAAAATGAATCATTTAACCATGGAAAAATATTTAAATTAAAAATTAAATTAAATTAAATTAAAATAAATATGAGTATGAGTAATTTGCCTAATATTTAATCTTCAGATGAATAGTATTAATAATTTATAAGAATGGATTGAACTTGGATATTTCTGGTTTTGTTTTTATTAGAACTTGTATTTCTAACCAGAGAATGCTTTTCTTTTTTTCAAAAAGGAAACAGATGATAACTAGGTGGCTCAGTGGATTGAGGGCCAGGCCCAGAAATGAGAGGTCATGGATTCAAATCTGATGTCATATCCTTTCTAGCTGTGTGATCATGGGCAAATTGCTTAAACTCTAATGCTAAAAAGCCTAATGCTGCCTTAGAATCAATACACAATATTAATTCTAAAAACGAAAGTAAGTTTTTTTCATACATTATTTTATTTGGGCATTTTCAAACATTAATCATTAGAAACAAAGATCATTTTCTTTTTCTTCCCCCCCACCCCACCCCAATGATGATGCTTGATTCCTCTGTATATCACATGTGTCCTCAGTCTGAATTCTTTTCCATGTTGTTGGTATTTTCATTAAGGTGTTTATTTAGAGTCTCTCCTCAATCATATCCTCTCCACCCCTGGAGTCAAGCTGTTGCCTTTCCTCAGTGTTTTTACTCCCCCCATTTGTCCCCTGCTTGAGGGTACTGTTTTTTTTTAATCTCCTTGATCCCTGCGGATTGTTCAGGGGCATTGCATTGCCACTAATGGAGAAGTCCATTACGTTAGATTGTACCACAGTGTCTCAGTCTCTGTGTACAATGTTCTCCTGGCTCTTCTTTCACTCTGCATCACTTCCTGGAGGTTGTTCCAGTCTCCATGGAATTCCTCCACTTTATTATTCCTTTGAGCATAATAGTATTCCATCACCAATATATACCACAATTTGTTCAGCCATTCCCCAATTGAAGAGCATCCCCTCATTTTCCAATTTTTGTCCACCACAAAGAGTGCAGCTATAAATATTCTTGTACAAGTCTTTTTCCTTATTATCTCTTTGGGGTACAAACGCAGCAGTGCTATGGCTGGGTCAAAGATTAGATAGTCTTTTATCACCCTTTGGGCATAGTTCCAAATTTCCCTCCAGAATGGTTGGACCACTTCACAACTCCACCAGCAATGCATTAATGTCCCGACTTTGCCACATCCCCTTCAGCATTCATTACTTTCCATAGCTGTCATGTTAGCCAATCTGCTAGGTGTGAGGTGATAACTCAGAGTTATTTTGATTTGCGTCTCTCTGATTATCATAGATTTAGAACACCTTTTCATGTGCTTATTAATAGTTTTGATTTCTTTGGCTGAGAACTGCCTGTTCATTTCCCTTGCCCATTTATCAATTGGAGAATGGCTTGATTTTTTGTACAACTGGTTTGGCTCTTTATAAATTTGAGTAATTAGACCTTTGTCAGAGGTTTTTATAATAAAGATTGTTTCCAATTTGTTGCTACCCTTCTGATTTTAGTTACAATGGTTTTGTTTGTACAAAAACTTTTTAATTTGATGTAATCAAAATTATTTATTTTACATTTTGTGACTCTTTCTATGTCTTGCTTGGTTTTAAAATCTCTATGACAGGTATACTATTCTGTGTTCACCTAATTTACTTATAGTTTCCTTCTTTATGTTCAAGTCATTCACCAATTCTGAATTTATCTTGTTGTAGGGTGTCAGGTGTTGATCCAAACCTAATCTCTCCCACACTGTCTTCCAATTTTCCCAGCAGTTTTTATCAAATAATGGATTTTTGTCCCCAAAACTGGGGTCTTTGGGTTTGTCATAGACTGTCTTGCTGAGGTCACTTACCCCAAGTCTATTTCACTGATCCTCCTTTCTGTCTCTTAACCAGAACAAATTGTTTTGATGACCACTGCTTTATAGTATAGTTTGAAATCTGGGACTGCAAGACCACCTCCCTTTGTATTTTTTTTCATGATTTCCCTGGATATCCTTGATCCTTTGTTCTTCCAAATGAACTTTGTTATGGTTTTTTCAAATCAATGAAAAAAATTTTTTGGAAGTTCAATGGGTATGGCACTAAATAGATAAGTTTGGCTAGGATGATAATTTTTATTATATTGGCTCGTCCTACCCATGAGCAGTTAATATTTTTCCAATTCCTCAAGTCTAGTTTTAGTTGTGTGGAGAGTGTTTTGTAGTTGTGTTTATATAGTTCCTGTGTTTGTCTCAGGAGATAGATTCCTAAGCATTTTATTTTGTCTAAGGTGATTTTGAATGGGATTTCTCTTTCTAATTCTTGCTGCTGAGCTGTGTTGGAAATATATGGAAATGCTGATTACTTATGTGGGTTTATTTGTATTCTGCAACTTTGCTAAAGTTGTTGATTATTTCAATTAGCTTTTTGGTTGATTCTCTAGGATTCTTTAAGTAGACCATCATGTCATCCGCAAAGAGTGATAACTTGGTTTCCTCATTGCCTATTTTAATGCCTTCAATTTCTTTTTCTTCTCTAATTGCTACTGCTAGTGTTTCTAGTACAGTGTTAAATAATAGAGGTGATAATGGGCATCCTTGTTTTACTCCTGATCTAATTGGGAAGGCTTCTAGTTTATCCCCATTGCAGATGATATTAGCTGATGGTTTTAGATATATACTGTTTATTGTTTTTAGGAAAGGCCCTTCTATTCCTATGCTTTCTAGTCTTTTTAATAGGAGTGGATGTTATATTTTATCAAAGGCTTTTTCTGCATCTATTGAGATAATCATGTGATTTTTGTTGGTTTGCTTGTTGATATGGTCAATTATGTGTATGGTTTTCCTAATATTGAACTAGCCTTGCATTCCTGGTATGAATCCTACTTGATCATAGTGAATGATCCTTCTGATCACTTGCTGAAGTCTTTTTGCTAGTATCCTATTTAAGATTTTTGCATCTATTTTCATTAGGGAGATTGGTCTATAGTTTTCTTTCTCTGTTTTTGACCTGCCTGGCTTTGGAGTCAGTACCATGTTTGTGTCATAAAAGGAATTTGATAGAACTCCCTCTTTGCTTATTATGTCAAATAGTTTGTATAGTATTGGAGTTAGCTGTTCTTTGAATATTTGATAGAATTCACTGGTGAATCCATCAGGCCCTGGGGATTTTTTCTTAGGGAGTTCTTTGATGGCCTGTTGGATTTCTTTTTCTGATATGGGATTATATAAGAATTCCATTTCTTCTTCTGTTAGTCTAGGCAATTTGCATTTTTGTAAGTATTCATCCATATCACCTAGATTGACATTTATTGCCATATAATTGGGCAAAGAAGTTTTTAATGATTGCCTTAATTTCCTCTTCATTGGAGGTAAGATCCCCTTTTCATCTACGATAGTGTTAATTTGATTTTCTTCTCTCCTTTTTTAAATTAGATTGACCAGTACTTTGTCTATTTTGTTTGTTTTTTTCAAAGTACCAGCTTCTAGTCTTGTTTATTAGTTTAATAGTTCTATCACTTTCAATTTTATTAATTTCTCCTTTGATTTTTAGGATTTCTAATTTGGTTTTCTTCTGGGGATTTTTAATTTGTTCACTTTCCAGTTTTTTTATTTGCATGTCCAATTTATTGATCCCTGCCCTCCTAACCTAATTGGTTAATACATGCTCTCAAAGATATGAATTTTCCTCTGAGTACTGCTTTGGCTGCATCCCATAAGGTTTGAAAGGATGTCTCACCATTTTCATTTTCTTCAATGAAATTATTAATTGTTTCTATGATTTGTTCTCTAACTAATGGATTTTGGAGCATCACATTATTTAATTTCCAATTGATTTTTGATTTTGCTCTCCATGAACCCTTACTGATCATTATTTTTATTGCCTTATTATCTGAAAAGTTTGCATTAATTATTTCTGCTTTTATGCATTTATATGCCATGTTTTTATGACCTAGTGTACAGTCAATCTTTGTGAATGTGCCATGTGCTGCTGAAAAGGTGTATTCATTTTTGTCCTTATTTATTTTTCTCCATATATCTATTAACTCTAATTTTTCTAGTATTTCATTCACCTCTTTTACCTCTTTTTTATTTATTTTTTTAATTTGATTTGTCTAAATTTGATAGTGGTTGGTTCAGATCTCCCACTAGTATAGTTTTATTATCTATTTCTTCCATCAATTCTCCTAGTTTCTCCATTAGAAATTTGGGTGCTATAACATTTGGTGCATACATGTTTATTAGTGGTATTTCCTCGCTGTCTATCCTTCCTTTTATCAGGATGTATTTACCTTCCCTATCCTTTTTAATCAGGTCTATTTTACTTTAGCTTTGTCAGATATCATGATTGCGACTCCTGCCTTTTTTTCTGTCAGTAGAGGCCCAATAGGTCTTACTTCAACCTTTGATTCTGACCTTGTGAGTATCTACCTGCCTCATGTGTGTGTGTTTTTTAAACCTTACCTTCTGTCTTGGAGCCAATACTGTGTATTGGCTCCAAGGCAGAAGAGTGGTAAGGGCTAGGCAATGGGGGTCAAGTGACTTGCCCAGGGTCACACAGCTGGGAAGTGTCTGAGGCCAGATTTGAACCCAGGACCTCCCATCTCTAGGCCTGACTCTCAATCCACTGAGCCACTCAGCTGGCCCCAATGAGTGTTTCTGAAGACAACATATGGTAGGGTTTTGGATTCTAATCCACTTTGCTATTAATCTACATTTTATGGGTGAGTTCATCCCATTCATGTTCAATGTTATGATTGTCATTTGTGAATTCCCCAGCATTTTGATATCTCCCCTAATTCTGACCTTTCTTCTTTTGCTATATTGTTTTAAACCAGTGGATTACTTTAAATCAGTCCCCCTAGTTCCCTCCCTTGTTATGCTTCCCTTTCTGGCCCCTCCCTTTTTGTCCCCTTCCCCTTGCCCCTCTCCTTCCTTCCCTTTTTATACTCCCTCCCCCACAGCCCCCCTTAGTTTTCCTTTATCCCTTACCCTGTTGGATAAGATAGAATTCACAATCCCAATGGATCTAGATGTTCTTCCCTCTCAGAGTTGATTTCACTGAGAGCAAGGTTTAAGTAATAACAATTAGCATTCTTTTCCTCTCCTTCTTATAAGAGAATTCTTCCCCTCCACTTCCTGTGTTTACCTTTGTGTGACAAAGATTATTTTATTTAATTTATTTCTCTGGCAGTCCTCATTAGATCCCAAGGACCCTGGTGTTCCTTACCCCCCAGACAGAGATGTTCTTCACTTGCTTGCTGTCTCTGGTGAGTGTGCTGAGCCCCTACTCTGGTTGTGTGAGGGAGTTGGGGAAGGGCAACTCAGTTCACATTTTTGTGCACACCTTTTCTCCTTCTTATAGTGTGGAAATGTTCAAACCCCACTTATCTTCATTGCTGTGGCCTTCTGGAGAGTCCCTCCATTCTTCCAAGGATGATTTTTATACTCTTTTGAGGTAGTCTATTTCATTCGGTGATGGGGAAGAGGAAGCAATTCACGTCTAGATTGCAGCCATGTTTACCCGGAAAAAAAGTAAGTTGTTTTTTTTTTTTAAGGTAAAAGACAAACATCAAAATCTATAATTTCAAAACAATCAATGAATAAATATTTGCAAAAAAATTTTCCCCTTGGAAGTAGAGTGAAAGGAGAGTACCTAGATTAGATAGACTGTTTTGTGAAGTGACAGGTGCCTTAAACCTAACACTTGGAGCCATCATTTTTATAAATTTTTAAAAATTGAAATCAGCATCTTAAAATAATGAATTTCCTTTTGGGACTCTGGAGTACTAGTATAACCTGACGAAAACTGATGTGAAAGTTGACTCTTCTTAGATAATTAACAAAACATTTCTGAAAGCTTAATAATTTGTCCATTACATACATTTTGAAAAAAATTGAAAACATAAAATATTTGAATGCTACATTTCAAACATTTGATACAATTCTCCCTACAAATGAAAAGTTATGATCTTAAATCACACCTGACTATATTGTATAACAGTCACATTATTTGCCCCTCACAGCTAAATTAATTATTTATTATATTTATTTATTAATATATAAATATATAATTATTTATTATATATAAAATAATATAAATTATTAATGCAAGACTTATAGTTGTTAAATTTTTGTTTTGATTTTCTCAATTTGTCTAGCAGGAAAGTTAGATTAATTCCAGTCACATGTGACTAACTAGTAGATGTCACTAGGAGTGAAAACCAGTTGACCAAAGAGTAAGAAATCAGAAGAAATGGAAAAATTAGTCAAAGAGTGAGAAAACAGTTAAATAAAAATACTGAAGTGGTGCATTTCATAAAGCGAGTCGGATACCCAGAAGTTCAATTAATAGAACCAATATTCATCTATTAATTTATTGATTAATAATGCATACCTAACTGGCCAGGGCAACCTTCCTAGTGAAAGTTGTACCAGACTAAAGTTACAATGCAGTTTTTATAGGGTGCAAGATACAAAACAAACAATATTCATTTTGAGACATAACCTTGATGGAGCAAGCAAACCTTATTATCTAGAAGATATATTGGTCAGTGAGGTGGGGTTCAGGGCATACCTTATATATCTTATCCTAGCTGCTGGGAATTATTTTCTCATGGATTCTAACTATTCTAAGCTGACTGACCTCCACAGGAAAGCTCAGTTCTTATTTCTACTTTCCCAGGGAAAAACAGATTTTTCTGATCAATGACTTAGTTACCACATTTCAATATTTCATATTTAAAATAGAATTCCTTCCACTTTTCTCCCCCTCATAAAGGTGCAAGGCACTGCTGACTAATCTTTGAATTCTCAGAGGCACAGAAATGTACAGGTTACCTGAGGATAGAAGGCCACTGGTGGAATAGCTACAGAAGCTGCCTTATATTGGTCTAAGTATGTAAATAATATTTAATTGAGCTAAACAAAAGTTTGAAATTAATCTTTTTTTCCTTTAAGAAAGATAATGTTGAAAGGAAATTTTGCTAGTTTTGCCAGTTTAAAGGAAAATTCTTTGTTTCAGCTTTTGCCCTGAAGGAGCAAAGGAGACAAAACTCAGGACAAAGAAAATTAAGAGAGTTTGTTAAGGTACCTCAAGGTAGCAACTGCTAGATAGGCTGATCCCTGGGGCTCAGCAAGGGCTTCAAGATGGAGCCAGTCTTTATTGATAATTTTCATAATGAAATAAATACAATTTGAATAAGTCCAGACCAGCAAAAGATGGCCCACTGAATCTCAGCTCCTCTTCAAGGTTCAGAAGTACATGATCATTTCCAGGTACAAACAAATAGGGAGATGATAAAGCTGAAGATCAAGTGAAGCCTCTCCCAGGGCAGATGGTCAAATAGTTCTGGGAACAATAGGTCACTGAGTGAGACTAACTTTCAATAATATAACAGGAGTTAATTTATTTGCTTATGAAAACTGGTAAATTATATGTTATAATTCACACCAGTGTGGAGAGAAAAGATTTAATTTGTTATTCTCAGGATGGACTTCCATTATAGAACCCACTAGAGAAGGAAAACCTGCTGAGAGTTTAAAAATAACACCTTTAGGACATTCTTTTATTGCCACAGGCCCAGTGAGTTGAGAGGCTGCTGAGAGGCTCCTTATCTCAAAAAAGAAAACCATTATGCAATCCTACCTCCTTATCTCCTCTGACCTTTAGAAGTCAGAAGAGTCCCTCCTGAGAATGTAGCTACCTCTTCATAACCTCCCTCCCTCACCTGTTGGAACTTGCGATGTGACTCATGCTGTGTAACTCATTGGTTTCTAATTGGGTAGACATTTTGAGCCTAGTGTTTAAGTCTTGCCTCCAGACTACAAGGTCTTCGATGGCAAAGTGGGGTGGAGCATGCATTAGGGCATGCTCCCTTACTCGTGAGTGAAGAATAGACTCTATCTTCTACTATTCACCCTATGATTCCAGTTTTATAATTTTAATTTGAGTGGATGGTCTTCTATTTCCTCCCACATAACAGGGATATGGATTATTCAGCAAGTTTTCAACTTGAATCATTGCTCTAGTATCAAGCTAAGGGAAGCAAATAACATTTTCCTCAGGATTTTAACTTTTAACCTTTGTAGTTAGTTGAATATAATTGAATAAGAAGCATATTTTTTACTATGGAAAAATGATCAATTTACTCTCAATTGGACTTATTATTTCAAAGAAACCAACCTATTGTCATAATGTATCTTCCTAATATATAAAATGGAAAGATTTAAATTATTACAAACTTCCTATATAATCTTAATTTTAAGAACAATTGCATCTGAGAATTTCATGTTGCACAGAGTGAGAAATTAGTGTGTTATTCTTGAATATATTAGCAATATTAATATCTTCCAAATGTATATGCCTAAGACCCCAGAAAAAGTTAGTAAAGCTTGTCCCTCAAGACAGCATCCCTTGCAGGACAAGATTGCCCCACCCCATTCGGATTATGATGGCCTTTTAATTACCTTTGTCCTCAGTGAGACAGAAGCAAATGTCTTTACTATCAGAAGCAACCAGTATCTTTACTAAACAATGTATTTTTGGTACTTTGGGATGTTTCTTTTGAGTTTTTATTTTAAAAATGTTTAAAACTATAGTCTAGTGATTTAGTAATAAGTTTTATGAAACAGAGGCTAAACATATATATATATATATATATATATATATATATATATATATATATATATATATATATATATATATATATATATATATAAACAGAGCCTCTTCCCTATTCTATAATCCCCTCCCCCAGTTCCTTTCACAAGCAACCCCTGGCTGCTTCACCTCTTACTAACCTGGTCTGTGCAATTAGCATTCAAAAGGGTGCCTGACTGAGAGAACAGGTGGACTAGAAACTCTGGAAAACAAAATAGTGGCTTGTCAGAAGGAGCAATCTTCCAATCAGCCCTGCACCCAAAACGTATTATAAACAGTTCTGGGTTTGTATGTTGATTAGAACCTGACTATTTGCTAAAAAGGTTAATTTGGAGGTTTCCTCCTTCAGGAAGGCTGGAATGTTACTAGGGTGAATGTACAAGGATAATGTCATTTAACCTGAAGGTTGTATTTTCTTTTAAATAAGGGGTTTTTCTGTAAACTAGAGCTTTTTTACATTTTTGGTTACCTTTTTTCTATCTCTCTTTATGAAACATTATATTTGTAATGACTTCCTGGTTCCTTGAATAGTGTAGCTAAAGAGGATAAACCTTGATATTTCAAGGTCCCCTTTAACTTTCACTTCACACTGCAGAGAGTGATAGCTGGAATAACATAAATAGCAGATTGTAAATTGATTTTTTTTAGCTAGATAAGTGTAAATGATGACTTATAAAATTATTTTTCCAAATTAAATTTAATATATGTACAAAATTGTGAAGTTACAATAAAAAAAACAAAGAAAAACATGAGAAAGTTATGAAGGTAAATAAGAACAAATTGCTCTTAATAAATTTCCATCCATACAAAGGGAAAGAAAGTTCAGTCAATTAATTACAACAGAAACTGACAGCTAAGATTAGATATAAGTTGGAAATAAGCAAGAATAATGCCTTCGGGGGGCAGCTGGATAGCTCAGTGGATTGAGAGCCAGGCCTAGAGAAGGGAGGTCCTAGGTTCAAATCTGGCCTCAGACACTTCCCAGCTGTGTGACCCTGGGCAAGTCACTTGACCCCCATTGCCTAGCCCTTACCACTGTTCTGCCTTGGAGCCAATACATAGTATTGGCTCCAAGACAGAAGGTAAGGGTTTAAAAAAAAAAAGAATAATGCCTTCATGTAATAGATATTACCCTGAAATGAAATGAATGGCATTTTTCTAAGAGCACTAGATAAAATATTAAGAACAATAAATTAATGCATGTGTGAAGTAAGAGATTAGTGTGTTATTCTCAAATATAGTAATACTATTAATATCTCCAAAATGAATATGCCGAGATGCGGGAAGTCATCAAATACCCACTGGCTGGCAAAGTCACAGTTTGGGAGATTTGCAGCCCCCTGAAAATGAGGCCCCCACTGATCCCCCTCTGTGACTTCTCTCTCTTTCCAACTTCTCTTACTAATGGATTTGTTATGATTATTGTTATCTCCCCAATACAAGAGAAATAATACGAGAGCAAATACTTAAAGGGTTAACACATATATATCCCATTTTAAACCCCCTAGATTATTACCCTAAAAAGATTGCATTCACAGAATTAAAGCCTAAAGATCATTACCCTAACCCCTCCTTTCTCTCTCAAGCAGAGATATGCTTTAAGGTCCCACACCCAACACTGGCCAAATGCTTGAGCACTATAATAAATATTTCCTTACAGTTAACACACTCTGGTAAATTTGTTGGTGGACAGAAACCAGGCAACATTGCCAGGTGCTTTAAAGTAACACAAGAAAAACAGAACTTATAAATCAATGAAAAGCTAAAATCTGGTCTGCTTTAAGTCACCTTTTAACCCTGTACTTAGATATTAAATGTTTTGTTATTTATCTCCTAAGTAATTATAATTGATTGTGAAAGCTGATCAAAAGCACAAGGATCCTCCCAGAAGGTCAGGGGGTAGTAACCTCCAAACTACCCTATCCATGTCATTCATCTCCATCACAAAGTTTCTATTATAGTAACATCTAGTAACACAGAATCCTTTGTTGTAGTAACAGCACAAGATTGTTGATTAAGTGATTTGTTAATGTGTGACATATCCAATTAAATGTAGAAGATCATGTATATAGAAAATTGATTTGTGTGCCAAAGATGTACTCACTAACCTATGTAATAAATGAACCTCCATGCCATGGGTCTCCAACTATGTGATGCCTATCCATATGGGACTGAACATATAGTGCTTCTCACTCCATTATTCTACTGAAATCATCACACCTGGACAGAGTAAGTCCGGACCCTCAGAGAGACTTCTTAATGGATCTCAAAACCTAGGACCCCAGTAAGTGTTAGTAAAGCTGGTCTCACCAAGGCAGTATCACTTTCAGGATGTTTGCCCCATCCCATTCAGAATACAAAGGCCTCTTAATCTCCTTTGGCCTTAGTGAAATAGAAATAATTTGTCTTTACTATCAGAAACAACCTATAGGAAGTGTTTTAGGATATACCTTTTGAGTTTGTACTTTAAAAATGTTCAAAACTATAGTCTAGTGATTTAGGAATAAGTTTTATCAACTAGAGGCTAGGCTAATAGTCTATTCCCTGTTCTACAGCTCTCTTCCCTAGTTTCTTTCATAAGCAACCTTTGACTGCTTTAATTTTCATTCCTTGTCCCTACACCTCTTACTAGCCCAGCCTGTTCAATTTGCATTCAAAGGAGGTGTCTGTCTGAGGGATGAGGTGCTCTAGAAACTCTGGGAAAAGCATAATAGTGACTTGTCAGATATAGCAATCTTTCAATCAACCCTGCACTCAAAATGTATCATAAACTGCTCTGGGTTTGTATGCAGCTTAAAACCTGACTCCGACTCTTGACCATTTGCTAAAAAGGTTAATTTGGAGGCTATTCTGTTCAGGAAGGTTGAAACATGACAGGTGAATGTGCCAGGATGATGCCATTTAACCTGAGGGTTGTTTTTTCCTATAAATAAGGGGTTTTTCTGTAAGCTGGAGCTTTTGGGAGTGCTGAAGTGAGATAAACTAAATCATTGACCAAAAAACCTATTTTTCCCTGGGGAAAGTAGAAATCAGAACTGAGCTTTCTTGGGAAGGTCAGTCAGCTCAGAACACAAACGACCTACCGTCAGGATCCATGAGAAAGTAATTCCCTAGTTACTAACAAGCAGCCAGCCTAGGATAAGATATACAATGGAATATCCTGTACCCCATGCTACTAACAAATATAGCTTCTAGACGATAAGGTTTGCTTGCTCCATCAAGGCTAGGTCTCATTAATGAACATTGTTTGCTTTGTATCTTGCAGCCTATAAAAACTGCAGAGTAACTTCAGTACAGTACAAGGAAGGTTTGCCCTGGCCAGTAATGAATACTGGTTCCATTAACTTGAACTCTTGGGTGTTCAGACTCACTTTATGAAGTGCTCTACTTCACTGCCTTCTCTCTCTCTCTCTTTCAATAAAACATTCAATAAAACATTGTATTTGAATTGATGACTTCCCAGTTCCTTAAATAGTGACTAAAAAGGGGATATCTTGTTATTACAAGATCCCTTTAAATTTCTACTTCACATAGTGTTGCTATCTTCTTAAGGGTTGTTAACTTGGAAATAACACAGAACTATTAAATAGTCAGAAAAAACCAAGTCTTTAATCATGATAGGGATAAGTCCAATTTGGCCCTTTATTCAGAGTTTGGCGCCACAACTTTTTCAGGGTGCAAACCTTGGACTCTGGGGATGTTATCCCTAGGGAGTGCCACAATGCTTGATGATGACTCTGAGGAACAAAAGAATTTGGGGATTCTATATACCATTTGGGAAATCCAGGGGCAGAGAAAGATGATTGACATTGCCATAGCTACAAAGAAAATGGGAGTGTTCAAACCACACTGACAGGATACAATCAAGCTTAGGAAAGGAATCATAGCTAGAGGCTAGGGTGTAAGAGAAGGGGCTACTTACAATGGATACTAAAGGATCCTTAGCATATGCTTAGTCCCATTCAACTAGGATTGTCATTCCCCAGAAGGTCTCCCACTCAGTCTGAAACTGCCAGCTTGGGATTTCCTTCAGGGTAGATTCCCATGGGTGATATTGAAATCACTTAAAAAGACTGATATATATATATATATATATTTTTTTTTAAGGTCACCAAGGAATTCAGATATGTAATTCCTAAATGAAACAGGTCAGCTGCCAACTTTTTTTATGGTGTTTTAATTACAAACAGGAGGAAGAAAGTATTAGAGGGAGAGAGAGGAAGAGAGAGAATGGGGAGAGAAGGAAAGAGAGCTTAAATACCCACTCTGCTCAGGCTGAGCCAAAGTGGGCCCAAGGCCCTGGGTAGCCAAGGCAAGGAAAGAGATCAGTCCCTATTACTCATATGACCAAAATGGAGAAAACAGTCCGTGGGCTCCTCCAACTCCAATCACCAGCCTCCAACTGACTCTCTCCCTCCTCACAGGAAGTCCCGGGAACTCCAGAGGCTGTTCCCTACCTTACTTCCTGTATCTCACATGTGCCAATGGTGGCTCTAGCTTGACCTAGGACCGTCCAGAGGTCTGTCCTTTTTTGCACATATCTGTTGAAGGCCATATTCTCAAATAATTAAATCTTGAGTTTTGCTGCAGCCCTTCCTAATCTTGTTACAGTGAGTAGGGTGGAGATTGTAGTTTCCAAGACCTGATTCTGTTATTCCAAGTATATCTATTGTTAGTGATCAGGAAATAGCTAAATCCAATCTTTTAAGGAATGGTCTGAGTAGGGTTGAGTAGTTTTGAAATTTACACATGGGAACAGGGAACAAGTACAAACTTTGGGGTCTCCAACCTATAAACTATTACTGAAACTTGGGGTTCATCAGATCCCACTAGACCACAAGTTTAGGATTCCTAGATTCCAAGTTGACAGGGTGTTAGTATTAAAATTATTTGGAGGTTGTATCTTAATTTATAATTATTTATTAAATAACAAAAGTGGGCCAGAAAATGAGAGAGTACCTGCCACATGTGGCCAGCTGTTCAGCTAGCAAGTGGGCCTATGCGCACCTTCTTGCTCTGGATTCCCAGCCCCAAATTCCCCACTTTCTCCTATTTCTCCAATTATGCTCCTAAGTGACATTCCTTTCCAAAGCACACCCAATTAGAGGATTCCAAACTTACTGCTGGCAAGAAGTGGGTGGATGCCAGGAGTCAGAATGTTTAGAATGTTTAGAATGACTGCAGAATGAGCATGTCCATCACTATATTTCCTCTATCATAAAAGGCTTGTTTACAACAGGCTTTGTCTACATTATTATTCAACCAGAGAGTGGGGTAAAAAGCAGAGTTGTTAACTCCCATCTTAATATGAAACCTTAAAAAACCCAAATGTTGTTTTGGGATGCCAACGAAAGGGTTACAGGCTAGTATTAAATTTTCATAAGGCTGTCAATTGTATTTTTGAAACTCACAAGTTTGCCCCTGCTTTTTAGGAACATGCCTTGGAGGAAGTCCCAGACTGACTTTATCTACAAACTGAGGGACATATTTTAAAGTACTTAATGATTCCTGTTTAGATAAGATGAGTATGCAATCAGGTCTGAGGAATTTCTCCCATTGTAATCAAAGACCCCTTCCTGGTACTCCAGCCCCTGGCTGGAAACATCTTTTTGTATCCAGTGTAAAGCATCAGTCCCTTCCTATTATTCAAGCCCTGAACCCCTCATTTTTTTTGCTAATTAAAACTAATCAATCTTACTTCCCTTTATTTGTTCCCCCCAAAAGTATATAAGACACCCCTGCCAAGTTCTATCACCCTTTGGAGAATCATCTTTGGTGGTGGATTCTCCCAGAGACACTGTTCCCAGAGTCCCAGAGCTTTGGCTCTGTGTGGTGGCCAAGCATTAATATTTGGTATTTCTGATCATTTTACTGGTTCTTTGTTTTTTCCCAAGGTAACACAACCTAATATTTATTTGTTGACCTTGACCCATAATTTCATAAATGCAGATGAATTGTCTTTAATTGGATCTTGGAACTTAGGGTTTTTAAAAAAAATCTCAGTTTTTTTGAACTCATAAATTTCTGATTTTTCTTGATTTTTAATTTCCTTATCTCCAAGATGAGATTTTGCGTAATATTATCTGTAAGTCCCAATGGTAACCTTCCAGGGTAGTTAGCTCCAAAACAGTGACCAACCCCAATCTCAAGTAAAATTGTAGTTCCCATCTCTTAAAATGGTCATTTGAGTCCCCCAAAATGTACTTACTTTTCATGAGAAGCCAAAGGATGTGATAAAGTCAGAGCAAAGGCATTTAATGAAATAAAATACAAAGAAAAACAGAACAAATCAGAAACATTTCCTCCATAAATCTGGGGCATACTCTATAACAAATACACAGCACATCAATAGGAAAAGTGGACCCAAGAGATCCACTTAGCCAGGGCAAACATGGAAAGACACAAATGTATGGAAGAAATGTGGTTATAGCTAACATGGGGAAGAGCAACCCTGGATTCTCATGATTAAAGTAACTGATATCTTCCAGTAATGCTATTGCTCTGCTTTAGCCAGACCTGCTTTTTATTGGGCTCATAATTTCTCCCTGATTATGCTCACAGGATGTTGCTTTAAAGCTTTCAACTTTTGACTTATCAGATGTTTCAATTCTTTTTTAGCTTGTGAGCTTTGTCAACTGGAAAAAACACAAAACTAGTCAAAATCACTCTTTAATCAAGGGGGAAAGGGGTTCAGTGCTACTAGGTTGCAACAACAGAGCTTCTCCCCAAGACTGCACAGAGTCTGGATGCCTTGGTAACTGACCCCTGGGAGTGCCACCGACTCAGGATGGACTCTGAGGAACAAAGAATTTGAGGAACCTATATAACATTTAGGGAGTCCTGGGACAAGGAAAGATGATTGACATCACTGTAGCTACAAGGAAAATGGGAATGTTCAAACTACACTGACAGTATACAATCAAGCTTGGGAAAGGAATCATAGCTAGAGGCTAGGTTGTAAGAGAAGAGGCTGCTTACAATGGATACTAAAGCATAGTTCCTGCCCTGGTGTGGATCTTCTTGGGAAAGGTTCTAAGGAAAGACTACCTAAAACAAAGAGGATTCTTAGCATATGCTTATCTCACCCAAACAGGATTGTCATTTCCCTGAGGGTCTCCCACTCTGTCTGAAACTGCTAGCTTGGGATTCCCTTCAGGGTAGATTCCCATGGGAAGAGGGAACAAGGACAAACTTTAGGGTCTCCAGCCTATAAGCTAGTCCTGAAACTTGGGGTTCATCAGATCCCATTAGGTAATAAGTTTTGGGATTCCTAGATTCCATGTTGACACATGCAAATAAAACTGGTAAATTAAAATGGTTGAATATTAAAAACTTTTTGAAATATGCAGATTATTATGCAGAACAGAGTCCTATATGATTTTTACCTGTGGGTAATACCTTGAGGAGGAGAAGGGAGACTAAGGAAATGGGTGAATAATAAAGACTCGCAGACCATGAGTTAAAACACCTGGGGACAAGCAAGCTCCGTAATTACCTCTCTAGAAAGAGAAAGCAAGTGGAGAAATTATGAGTATGAAGACCAAGAGAACCTGCAGGGAGCTGAGAGCTCTGGGACATCCCCCATAGACCACACGGCCAAGAGATTAATGGGAGATGTGTGGGGCAGCTGCACTGTGTCAGTCAGTAGGACATGAGGAACATAATAAAATTAAGATTGTAAGAGGCAAGAGGGAGAGCAAACTCTGTGAGCATAGGAGGTGTAAGAGAAGAGAAGGGAAGAGGAGGCTTGCACATGTTCCCCAGCCTTTATTGGGGACCTCAGGAATGTCAAGTGGGAAGAGATTAATGAATACGTGACATGATATAGGTTTTCACACTGGTAGCATTGACAATGATGGAATCAAAGAGGAGGAGATTAATCCAACCTCACTTTGCTAATGAATGTAGTCCAAGCCAGGACTCTGGCTGTTAACACCCAGCTCAGGAATTTGCTAGTCCTTTGGACTATCCCTTTCCATACCATGTGTCTGGTAAATGAATTTACAGGGTACAATATCAATACATCAATCATACTTCCCAGATGCTAACATGCCTGGTATGCTACATATTCCCCTTTTTGTTTAAAAATTAAAACAAGAGTGAATAATGTTAAACAAAAATGGTAGGGAGTGTAGCAATATTAACAAATCAAAATGAATTCCAAATCAAATAGAAAAAATTTAAATGTAAAGATTATGTAGGATTAATAAGAGTAAAAATTATCTTAATTTAGTAATAATCCTGTAGAAATGAGAAGAATGATCTTCATATCAACTTAGCAAAATCAAAGGCAAAAAGTTCATCAAAGACCAAAAAAGATAAAAAATAACAATAAAGTGGTCTTCACTCTTTTAGTGATCCTGAATAAATGTGATATCAGTCCCATAGTCCATCAGACAGGTGCATTAATATATCTTTTTACCAATATACAGCCAAGACTATAAGAAGTTGTCAGACCTTTACAGTCAAAGAAAAGGACTATATCTCGAGATGAGAGGGAATTCTTTTCTTTCCCTTGTCCTGATTATGCATAGTCTTAGGGATATATAAGTCAAGATGCTTGCCACATAGATACATAGTTGGAACTTTGGTACCAGGCCGACCAGTGAATGAGGGTGTCAAAACACTGCGTCCTTTTACCTCCAACCTTGGCAACCAATATATATCCATCTCCTATGGAATATACATCTGTCTGTGGCTTAGGATGTCTGTCTAAGTGTAAGGTATCCATTGCCATCCCTTCTTATGCAATCAGTCACAATAACTCATAATAATCCTAGGAAGGTTAACAAATGCTGTCACATTCCTATAGTCTCAAGCTTTTGGGTATGTACAAAAATAAAAGTTCGAATTCATAGTTCAGGATCAGAGCATTAATAGTACTTGCAATGTACTTCTAGTCCTTAAAAGAAGATATTTGGGAAAAATAATCTGAAAAAATAATCAGGGAAAATGAAAATAAAATTAATACAAAATTGTAAACTCATGACTCACATTTCATGTGGCATAGTTGTAGCTGAGCCAATGTGTAATGTCAAAATTTACATTAAAAAATGATTTATATTTCCCTAATCTATGTTGACCAAGATTCACATTGTAAGTGTACAAAACTTTTCATCATGAAAAGCTTTACAAAACACACAATTAGTGCGAATTTTAACAAATACAAATATTCCCATAAACATTACATTCTGATACAAGAATGATGAGAATGAAGTGACATTGCAACTTCTGGCTGCATATTTCTTATATAAGCCTTATTTAAACCTCTACTTCTGTATAAATAAACCAATCAATATAATAACCAAGAATATGACATTGCCAATGTTTGAAAAATTCACTCTATCAAACCAATTTTGGGGTTAATAGAAGCCTAAGTTTCTTTTCATGTAGAAGCAATTTCTACAGCTTCTTGCTCATATAGAATTTGATGTAACTTATTAATACCTTGTTGTAAATGTATAATATCCAATGTGCTTTTTCTACAAGCTTATTAGTGCCAATTTTTCCCAGCCTTTAAATATATACTCCAAATGGGAATCTCAGTGTATATTTTGCCTCTGTCCCATGTAGATGTGAAATAGCCTATTCCACAGAAGATTGTCAACAACTGTGCATCCATAGCAGTTGTCCAACCTATAGCACTCACTTTACCACTGAGGCAATACTTCCCACATGCCAGAACGTCTTCCAATATGAGAAAGGGAAGCTGATAGACCCCAAATCCAGGGGCCTGCCTAACCTCTGGGGCCAGTGGGAGAGAGCATGAAAGAGTTCCCACAAAGATATCACCCAAAAAGATGGGGGTTTCAGGAGTAATGATCGAAAATGGTTTGTGAACAAAATGGACAGTTGGAGTAGATGCCCATGTCTGTAAGATTAACATGTAACCACACCAATGGTGGTTGGCACATAATAGCTATATAGATATTGTCATAAATAGAATCTATGCATAGATGTAGATGACTGTTTTCAAAGTCTATTCTACTTGACATCTTGTTCTTTCTAGGAGTTTGACCAGGACAATCTGTCCATGATAAGTCCCTGTTCAGTGTCTCTTCCTGCTTTAAATACAATATTTTGTTGTCAGGGTTACTAGGTCTATGTTGTGGATAAAAAATTCTATCTCCTTCTCCTAAGAGAGACATACCAATGCCTATACAATTGTTATCAGCATTTCTTAAAATACAAGTTTGAAATTTTACAATGTATAGAACATAAATTCCTTTTGACAGCATATAGCATAGACGTACAAAATGAAGGAAATACAGTAGTGTTCAAATAATTGTAGCTAGTCCCTTCTGATCCCATGGTAAAGTCTTTGGAGTATGGGATCAATCTGGTATCATTAACATACACGAGTGGGGGTTAGTCCATGCAAGTTAACATTCTTGATATTGGTTTAGGTATAATAGACCAATAGATGTTAGCAAGACAAGTGTCCATCAGGGTAAATAATAGTGAACATAATTAAGAGAAGTGTAATGTCAGTCTTTGGTGTGTGTGTAGTCACCAGTGATGGTTTTGTCCAGTGTGTCTGGAGTGTGGCTGGTGTGCAGTTAACTGATGTCATCAGTGCTGTTCGTCTACTTCTCTTCCTGGTCTTGTGTCACATGGCATGGTATACTTTGTGGGTGACCAGATGTTTTCACTATCTGTAGAAATACAAGCAAACCCTCGACCCAATGCTATCATCCTGTTGGGTCCCCTTAATCTTAATCTCCTGGTAATATCCAACCCAATCCAGGGATATCATACAGTGTAATCTTTATTATTACATTCAAAATGTTATTGCATAGGATTAGCCTATATCCCTTCTAGGATGTAGAAGAGATTGATGGTTAAGAGTGACATTTGAAGACTCGAGGGGGGGGGTTGAGAAGTTGGTCGGTGTGGTTGGTGTGTGCTCTGAGAAGCTTGCTCTGAAGGAAGCTGAAAGTGGGGGCCTCTGAGACTGTTTCTCCATTTTGGTCACGTGAGTAATAGGGACTGATCTCTTTTCTTTGCCCCAGCTATCTAAGGGCTTGGGCCTTTTGGCCCAGCCTAAACAGAAGGGGTATTTAAGCCCTATTCCCTTCTCTCCCTTTTTCTCTCTATCTCTATTTCATTTCTTCCTCCTATTGTAATTAAACTCCATAAAAGATTGACTTCTGATTTAAGTTTTCATTTAGGAATTACATAGCTTAATTCCTTGACGACCTTAAATTAATATATATCAGTCTTTTTGGCGACCTTAAATTAATATATATCGGTCTTTTAAAGTGATTCCCTTGTAACACATTACATCCTTTTTTTCTTTTAAAAGCTTAAATGCCATTTCAAGCAAAATTGACTTTTAAATAAGTCTGATTCTAGTAAAGACATAATGTTGTTTGCAAATATAAAATGAACCATTTAAGACAATTATCATACATATATTTTAGAAAAGATAAACAATTCCTGCTGCAATTGAACAGTATCCAATGTACTGTTATAACATTCCCAATTGAACAATTTGTTATTTGATCAAATTTGGGTAACATGGAACAATTCCAATAAAATAATTGCAAGTTACAAATTGTGCAAATACTATTTGAAATTTTCAGGTACATGATAAACCTTGATTTTACAACAAATACCCATATACTTTTAGAATAGAATATCTGTAAGCAAATTAATGATATTCTTCTGTAGGCAAACTGCCTCTCAGTAAAAGTACATTTGTGTGGATAGTGCAATAGACCTGTCCCTAAGGCAGTGGTTTTGCCTTGCTAGTTCATCTGCTGTTTTTCTGGTGTCTGGCCTCTGTGCCGTGCTGTGGTTGGTGCTAGACAGACATCTGCATTCTCCTCTCTGACTTTCTTTATGCTGGATGCCTTTGAGAAAATAGAAATAAAATCTCGACCCCCAAATGAAAGACTTATTGGGTCTTATTTAGTTAGAAAGTGACTGAAAATATATCCTTCTTGTTTTTGAATTTGGGCTTTTAAATTTCTGTGAACCCTTACTCCAATTGCTTGTATTCAAGAATTTTCTGGAATACCAGTCTTATGAGATAAGTTCCATGATTTATCCAAGTTAGCCCATCTATTGCTGGTAGAAGCACTGTTATTCCAAAACTGTTTTGGAATGGTCAAATATGCAAGATTATTTAAAAGATGTGCAATAATTCTGTTTACTATTTCATTTTGGGTTTAATCTCATATATCAGGAGAGTAATTATCTCCAATCACATATTAGTTTTCAATTTTTACAACAAGAGCATATTGTAATGCATCCCTTAGCCCACATTGTGCAGTTCTTAAAATTCTGCAGTTACCTCTTTGAAATGAATGATATTATATATTCCACAAAATTTTGCACTTCCAAGTAATTTCACTTGTTTGCATAGAATATTGAGGTACAATAGATTTGGCACTCTGATATAGTAGTGAGTGCTAATGATCTAACTGTAGTCAACTCTGCTTTCTGCAAAAAACTATACTGTGCCTGCACCAATATTATATGACTCTCTGATATAGAGCTTCTGCTTTTTCCTGATTTGATGCAGTGAAAGTATTCACAGCATTATCAACAAGGTGCAAAGATGTTATTATTTTAAGCTATCACATCTAAATTCATAACTGGTAAGATTCTGGTATTAGGAATGGAATTCTCAATTTTACCTACAAACTTTGCAAAATTCAATTGCCAAAATAGATATTGTACAAGTAACATTTGAACTTGTATTCTTGTCATCAGTTTTAGACTAACATCAGTATCAAGACCAATACTTGTAATTTGATTAAGTACTGCCAATTCTAAACCACTAATAAATCACTCTCCTGGCTAACAAATTAATTAATAAAATTAATAAATAAGTACTGGTTAAAAATTTGAATCCATCCAACATTGTTTCCACTCTGATGTCATGGAACAATGAGAGTGTGTCTCATCTTTAGAATTGATGCTACATCATTTTGAGAATGAATAATTGTAAATAATTTGCTTTTTGCATAAAGTTGCATTAATGTGCCTCATATAAAGTTTCTGAACCTCATTCAGGGTTTTTAAACAATGTCTAATAATTTCTATCCTTGGTGACATTATGTCCTGTTAAAAAACAATTTTCCCTTCATATTTAAAATTTGGATATATTTTAAATTTCTCTGAAGCATATACCAATTTATGCTTGTCATCTGAACAATTGTACTTAGTATTAACTTTCTTGTTGACTAATTCCAGTACTTGTGGTAAAAACTTTTAACCTAAGGTGCAGGTGTGTTGCCATCTATGTGGCAGGATTAATTTATCAATCTGCTGGAATAATTTTCCTTTTAAGATCTAAATAGGTTTAGAAGCAAGTCACAAGGCTGGAACAGTCCATGTAGCGTCACATCTAATTAAAAGCCTTAAAAAATTCTTTTTGCACCATGGTACTTAACCGACAGTTATACTAGAATTTGGATTAAAATTCATTACAGACAAAATATCTCTTGTCCCAAGATATTATGGTATATGGAAAAAATATCAGAAAAAAATTTTAACTTTCCCTATAAAGAAATATAATCAGATATTTCTTTGTAATTTTGCCATATCCAATATAAATTAGAATGATTTAATTTTAAATTTGACTTCACAGTAACTTCATCTTTTAGCAAAGATCTGTTTTTTTAAAAAAAATTCAGGTATATACTTTTGCTTTTAAACAATGGCCTGACTGGATTCTTTGGGTGTTTTAAAGTCTCCCATATCTCCTTTTTGATATGGGGGTCAAGTAACTTGTCCAGGGTCACATAGCTGGGAAGTGTCTGAGGCAGATTTGAACCCAGGACCTCCCATCTCTGGGCCTTGCTCTCAATCCACTGAGCTACCCAGCTGCCCCCCTTTTGATATGCTAAAATTGTGCTGAGCTTTGTTGATCCGAGGAAAAAAGCCTGGTGCTCTGGCTGTCCCCTTGAGAGCAAAATGTCTCTGTTTTAACTAGCCTTCTCTTCGGTGTCTTGAATTTTAAAGTAACTCAGGATTATTTCATTGATGTACAAATTTTGCTTAGGCCTGTGGTCTCAGTAGACATGGTGTGACCCAAGCTGTTCTTTGGGACATTCTTTGAAAAATTTAAGAGACCATCTCAGCTTTAAATTGGCCTGATCCTTTAAAGTGTCTTGCTTTGCTTGAGGCAAAGCAAACATGTGTTCTCCTTTTTAAATTGAACTGCCCTTAGATTCTTTAGGACTAACTTTCTTTATGTCTTTGGATGTTCTTACAGCCCTTTTGTGAGGAATTGTCTCCTCAAAGAACTCTTTAACCTTAAGCAGCTAGCCCAATGTGGTTAAAGGTTTGTTCTGTGTATAACAATTGCCTATTAAGACTTCAAAATTAACCTGTGCCAGTTAATTCCTGATAGGGAATGGGCACATGAATTTCCTTATGATTTTTAGCTTGTTCCTTGCATAACTTTTGAAATAAGCAGTTTTTAAGTTAAGAAGTCTTCCACCATAAGCTTAGATTCAATTGATATCAATGATCTGGCCTTAGAGATTGCTGGCTTACCTACTCCAGCAGTCCTTAGTGAAAGGAGCTTCATTATCATACTGAATTACCATGCTTTAAATCTCTCTAGGAGTCAGGAATTAGGCTGTACTAACTTTACTTCTGCACTTTCAGAATGATCTCTAATTTCTGTTGGAGAAACAGTTTTACCTGCTTTCTTCTACAAATTTAAAATGATTGTAATACTGCATTAAGTTCTCGTGGAGGCAGTTTGAAATTGAGGAGTGGGAGGGGTGGAAAGGGGGTAAAGATAGACTGTCTGTCCGCTCCTGCAGTAGCTGACAGTGGGGGATTAGGGCATGAATAGATAGTCAGATAAAGCCAAAAAGTTGAAAGAAGAATCCAATTAAGTACATTGTTAGTAGCATTAGTGAAAGGTAGGGGTAGAAACTGAGAAATAAGTCAACTCTCCACATTTAGTGCAGTATTCTGACTAGATTCCATGTGCTCCCAATTGCTGGTAATTATCATTTTTTTTTGATAGCTTGCATTTTCAATGCCATCATTTAGAAACTACTCCTTCTTTTAAAGGCAGGACATCCACAAGATAACTTTAAGTAATGCCTGGAGCTAAACTCCTGAGATCTTGAGATCTAGTTTTAAAGATCTCACCCTATGAAAAAACAGGTTTTAGGTAAATCAGGATAAGATTTTAAGATAGTTTTAAGTCCTGGCTTCTGAACTAAGACTCCAACAACTGAATATAACAGGTATGAGAAGATAGAGTTTGACCCATTTTCCTGAATGGAAAAGCTTACCTCACTGGCCAAGTGCAGGACCTGCTCTTCTGTCTCCAATTTTGAGCCCCAACACTTTCTCCTCAGGTGATTTGGATCATGTGGGTGCCAGATATAGAGATCCGGCCTGCTACCCCACGTTAGGCACCATATATAGTGACCCTCCAAAGAGTCCTATATGATTTTTACCTGTGGGTAATACCTTGAGGAGGAGAAGGGAGACTAAGGAAATGGGTGAATAATAAAGACTCGCAGACCATGAGTTAAAACACCTGGGGACAAGCAAGCTCCGTAATTACCTCTCTAGAAAGAGAAAGCAAGTGGAGAAATTATGAGTATGAAGACCAAGAGAACCTGCAGGGAGCTGAGAGCTCTGGGACATCCCCCATGGGCCACACGGCCAAGAGATTAATGGGAGATGTGCGGGGCAGCTGCGCTGCGCTGCATCAGTCAGTTACGAGGAACATAATAGGCCACAGCAAGATTAAGATTGTAAGAGGCAAGAGGGAGAGCAAACCCTGTAAGAATAAGAGGTGGAAGAGAAGAGAAGAGAAGAGAAGAGAAGAGAAGAGAAGAGAAGAGAAGAGAAGAGAAGAGAAGAGAAGAGAAGAGAAGAGAAGAGAAGAGAAGAGAAGAGAAGAGAAGAGGAGGCTCACACATGTTCCCCACCCTTTATTGGGGACCTCAGGAATGTCAAGTGGGAGGAGATTAATGAATACGTGACATGATATAGGTTTTCACATTGGTAGCATTGACAATGATGGAATCAATGAGGAGGAGATTAATCCTACTCGCACTTTGCAAATGAATGTAGTCCGAGTAAGGGCATGGCTGTCAATGCCCAGCTCAGGAATTTGCTAGTCCTTTGGACTATCCCTTTCCATACCATGTGTCTGGTAAATGAATTTACAGGGTACAATATCAATACATCAATCATACTTCCCAGATGCTAGCATGCCTGGTATGCTATATAAGTAATTCAGTTTTAGAAAAAATATAACAAAGTATGAATAAACTGTGAAAAGGGAAGAAAAAGAACATATGGTTTTACACATGGATTCTAGCAAACATTCAAGGAATATTTAATCCTAATATTATATAAGCTATTTACAAAAATGGAAAAGAAAGGATCCATCAAACTTTCTTGACACAAATATGGCCTTGCTATACACAAGGGAAAGAGAAAAAATATAGAAACGTACAGGGAGTCATTAGCAGAGTCTGCAACAACCTATTAAAGATATATAAGACGACTAGATTTTACTTATGCCTGGAAGATAGGGTTCATTCGATATAAAGAAAACTATAAGTATAATATACAATTCCAAATTTAGAACAAAATCACAACTTTTTTTATGAAGAAAAAACTTCTGATGAAATACAGCACCACTTTTTGTCAATAATGCTAAAATAAGTAAGGATTTTGTTACTATAATCATATAACATAATAATATCCATAACTAAGAATGAACATTATATCTAATGGGAAAATACTAGAGGCTTTTCCCAATAAGGCCAGGGGTAAAGCAAGGATGTTCCTTATCATTATTAGGCAGTACTAATAATGCTAACTATAAAAAGAAAACAAGAAAAAAGAATTGAGAAAATAAGCATTAGCAAAAGAAAATTGTAACTACTTGGTTTTTGTGAATTATGTGCTCTTTATGGAGAACTCAAAAATTTTACTAAAATTTATGAAAACAATGAACTTTAGTAGGATAGCATACTATAAATAAATGCACATACATTATTAGCTGTTTTTGCTACCAAAAATGTAGCAAAATGGGATAAAAAGAGATTCAAAATTACTACAGAATGTATCAAGTCTCTGAAAATGCATCTATTAAAACACACAGGAAATATATGAATAGAACTTTGAAAAGTTTTATAGTTCTATTCCATAATTCCACAATTGTGGAAATAGTTAATTTCTCATGGTTAGGCCATACTAAAATCATATAAATGACAATGCTATGTAAGTTAATTTATTTACTGAGTACCATATCAGTCAAATTGCCAAAGAAGAGCCAGAAATAATAACAAAATTTACTTATAGAAATAAAATTTTTAAAATGGAGTGGGATAAGTTGCCCAGTGGATTGAGAGCCAAATCTAGAACTGGAAGGTTCTGGGTTAAAATATTGCCTCAGATACTTCTTAGCTGTGTGATCCTTGGTAACCCCATTGCCTTACCCTTACTGCCTTGGAACTAAACACAGTATTGGTTCTAAGATGGAAGGTAAGAATGTAAAAAAAAAATGGAATGAAGTAGTTCAAGATTGCAAATTACATAACATAGCAGTAATCACCAAAAACTATTTGATACTCAATAAGAAACTAACAATATTATCTGTGGAACAAGTTTTGCATACAAGATACAGAAGAAAATGAAAATGGTTTGTGATAAATTCCAATGCCTTCATCTTTTTGGGAAAGGATAGAAACTTGGGAAAACTGGGAAGCAATCTGGTATAAATTAGGTTTATGCCACAATAAAATTCAAAATGATAAGTTATTTGGGTCTAAAAGGTGATATAAATAATTTAGAGGAACAGAGAAAGATACATATTTTATACCTCTTGAAAGGCTAAGAATTTCCCAAAGAATAGAGATAATCATAGAAGATTAAACAGACAATCCTTACTTATACAAAACTGAGAATCTACTAAACAAATGAAAACAATGCAGATAAAATTAGAAGAGAAAAAGTTAAAGCAGAAAAAATAATATTTGTGGCAATTTCTCTGATATAGATTGGATAGTGAAGGAACTGATTCAGATGCTTATATTTATAATAAAGGTGATTACAGACTACAAATAGCCAAAATTAAAAAAAAATGCTCCAAATACCTAGTCATAAAAGAAATGAAAATTAAAACCACTTGAAGGTTCTAATCTTAAACCCATTAGATTATCAAAAATGTCAAAAAAGGAAATTAACAATTTGTTAATTTGTTAATTGTTGCTAGAGCTATAAATCTTGAAAGCAATTTGGAAATATCCTTTTAAAAATCCCTCAATTTGATTCAATGGGTCATTTACCATGATTAGATTTGTACTTGAAAGATAAATGACCCATATGAGCAAAATAATTTATGACATTTTGTATCAAAGAATTAGAAAATATTAAGGTATCCATACAAAAGTCAGCAGTGGTTCAAGTGGTTAGAAGCATTGGGCCTGTAGTCAGGAAGACCTAAGTTTACATCCAGCTTCAGACACTTCCTAGCTGTATGATTCTGGGCATATCATTTAACGACTGATTGCTTGACAAAAGGATCCACTGGAGAAGGAAATGGTAAACCACTCCAGTATCCTTGCCAAGAAAACTCTATGGATACCCATGGTTCATGGGGTCACAAAAAGTTGGACATGACTGAATGACTGAACAACAATAGGAATGGTGAATGACCACCTACTCAAAAGAATCTTTAAGTTGGAGCCAGTGTGTCAAATGCCTTGCTGGGTACTCATGATTCAGTGTTACAAGTGTTACAGCCAACCAGCAAGTACAAAGTATGGGATCAGGCAGCTGTCTTTTGTCCTAGACCCTGATGCAAAGATGGTTTCTCCTTTCATTCACCATGGGTTGGGCTGGTTACTTGAGTTATAATCTTATCTCAAAAGCTAGATAATCAGAATGCACAATTTACAAAACCAGTTATCCTAATTATTCAAATGGAGTTTAATCAAAATAAGGATTGTTTTAGTCCTATCTATCTGAAATGGGGCTTAGTTTGGGAACATGAAACTTAACTTGCTTTGATAGAAAGGCTCCCTGAGTCCATTTTAGTGATTCATTGAGAGAAGTCCACATAATTCTGAATTTCAACTCTTAAAATCCCTCTTTTTCTATTTACCAGTTGGGCTGTTCTCATTCCATTTATTATTGATTTCTTCTGCTTCTGCTTCTAGATTAAAGTAGTCTTCTTTTGGATTTGGGGTCTCCACTTTCCTCACAATCATAATTTTTTCCTTTTCCTCATTTAACTGTTTTGTGACCACCACCAACATTCCTGGGGTCCAGGATCAAGGAATTCTTCATGTACTCTTTCTGACTTGGGATTCCTCTAGAGACTTGGGGTAACCAGGGGACCCCATACTCTGATTCCATCTCCCCACTCTCCATGTTCTAAGGAAAATATAGACAATGGTTTAACTTCTATTTAAGGGGGCATAGAGCTGTCTATTAGGGATGGAGAGAGTGGCTGTGGGCACAGGGGCCATTAGGGAAATGCTTAGGTCCTTGAAGCAGCCAGAGAACCTAAGGACTTGCCTTGATGACTGCTTCTCCTAATTGACAGGTGGAGTGCAGGTGGGATGGTTCAGTCCCTGAGGTAGCAGATCTTGTTCTTACAATAGGAACAGAGGCAAAATACTGAAGTAATAAGTATGAACAGAAGAAATTAGTATAATAGCAACTGATAACAATGATTAAACATCAGGTTTCTTTGCATTTGAGCAACTTGTCCCCAGTGCCAACAAACCACATCTCAGAAAATCATCTTCTCATACCAAGGAGAGTTCTCAGTAAATTTGCTTCCTTTGTTTCAAGTTGCTTGTAGAGATCCTTGAGATTTCCTACTAAAATCTTTTGTAAAACAGATCTGAATATAGCTTAGTACAGCTTTTATGAACACATAAATAATGACATACTTGCAGATACATTTCTCTACCCCAGGTTCTGTAAAAAAACACAGAAAATTCTGGGCCATAATTTTGAGCCTAAGATCTAAACTTCAATTGTGGTAAATTAAATCTGGAGGTTTCATGGATTTTTACAGTTACTTCTACAGACCCTTGATAGCAGATACAAATAGATCTTTGATTAACAAAAACCCAGATACTTAAAGTATGTTAGAGAGCATTTGATAAATTCTAATCTTCAACTACCAATTCATTTGGTCATTTGGGATATGGAATGTTCACACCTTCATATTACACATATTACGATTTGCATTGTGCTCTTATCTTCCATTGGGCACTTGCTCTGACTATAGAAATTTGTCATAACAGGAAAAAGCAGGGAACAGATTAAACAGAGTGATTTAACTCTGACTTCAGGTAAGAATCAGTCAGACCTATCAATGGCAACTAGACTCAGGAATATTCAGAATCAAGTGGGCCTATTAAGTTAGAAAGATTCCAACCCAGCTTGGGCTGAGATTGTCCTTCCAACCTTTTTTAAGGACCTGCACATTCCTCTGAGAGCCTTGTGGCTTTTCAAGATGATACCTGATTCAAAACTCAAAATAATATCAGTTGAGATCCCTAGAGCTTTTATCACAAATGGCAAATCTCACCAATAATAGCTTAGAGATGAAAAGTTTACATTCTCAGTAATCCAATTTTATTCTCTTGGAATTCCATAACCCAATCAAGACTTTTTTTTTTTGGGGGGGGGGGAGCAAGTCTAGTGATTTTGCTAAGGAGAACAAAAAGTTAACTAAAGGAAAATTGGCAAGTTTTTTTTTCCTTTAGTTTTTCTATACAGTGACTATTATATCACTATCACAGATGTATCTGTCTGTGAGCTCTCAAGGGTCTTGGACTTGCCCTACCTTGACTGTTATGACTTAAGCTCCAATTATAAAATAGATAGGAGTTTCCTTTATTTTACAGAAATTGAGCCAGAAAGGGTTAATAATTCTGTGGGTTAATAATTCTGGGGGCAATTTATCTTACACTACATCAAACCTTTCTAGAATTAATGGTGGCTTCATCTACCTTTTTGTCAAACTGGGAGATAAAGAGAATACTCATAGTTGTTTAAAATATTAGTAATATCTTAAATTTATTAGCATCACAACATTCACACATTTACTTTAATTACTACTCAATAATCCAAAATAATCCAGATTTTAAAAGTTTTAAACACAATATTTTAGCACATTGGTTTGTCTGATTCATGGATATTAATTTAGTCTGTAGTACAAATTGGTGAATTGAGATTACTTATAATTAAACAAAATCCATGTTACATGCAGTTTGCATTAATTGCACATTTACTTTCAAAAAATAAAATCATTTTTATCTTAAAAATAGAGCATTTGACTATATTCTATATATAGCATTTAATAGCATTCCAAACTATAGATAGATGTTCCATCTCAAATGTACAGATATGGAACTTTTTCTTCCTATTGTTAGTATTGTAACTTGTGAGCACTTTTTCTAGATTACAAAAAATCTTGGTGCTTAGCCACCTCTTTCTTCCATAAAGATGGTACTAAATTTCTGTTAGTATAAGTTATTGAATTAGTGCATTTAATTAAGCAGTCAGTAATTTGAGTTTGTCTCATCTGTTTACTGGCCTATTATCTGTATAATAACTAAAATTAAGAATGTTAATTTGATTTAATTTTTACAGCTGTTTGTTGACCTCAAAACAAACTTTACCCTCTCTGGGCTGATAGCAGAGCTTGCTTGGTATGGTTCTAATGACATTTCTGACAAGCCGGCTAGCTCCCCATTTTCAACATTAAGAAAGACAGCAGTCAATTTTCAATTTTAATTTACTAGAATGAAAACTATTCATGATATGTTTAAAAGTTCAAACCATTTAACCATTTATTCACTTTAAATCTCAATGATAAAGCATGCTTCCTGCTACTAGATAAGAGACTTATTTGCATAGGTGGTACAGAATAACAATGAAACTATAAGAAGTTTTCAGAAGTTTTCTTGTTTTAACTATAGGTATTGTTTTAAAAAATTCTCTCAAATCACTCATATTGTTATGTTCAAATCTAGGACTAGATCTACATTGGGATATTTTTGATCTGCAGGTATCATTCCTGGTCCAGGCCTTTCCTATACTTCTATCGTGGTCCTTCAAATTTGTTGCCTCTCCTTTCTGAAAGTGGGAATAGTTGGACATCCCTAGTTAGTTGTTCTGCTTCCCTTCAAAGAAATCTATGTCTTGGTTGTGCAGTCGAGGCAAAGTCTATTTCCTCAACTGTCTCTTCTCCTAAGTCCACCTAAGTTGAGGAGAAATGTAGGATGGGGGCAAAAGTCCAAGATCTCTCTTTGAACCCTCTTCCTTCTTTTCGACACCTTCATCTCTAAGAGGAAATAGACCAGAGTCAGGTAACCACAACCTGGCTGTGTTCACCTTCTTCTGAGTTCTAAGGGCTATTGTCAATAATGTAATAAATTTAGAAGTTGATATGCCCAATCTTCAGAAGATCTGAATTTTGGCCAGAAGGCTAAGTCCTCCTTCTTACTTTCAGGGGCACTCAGGCCCATACTAATATTTAATCACTTTCTTTTTTACTCTTTCCCTTGTCATTGCAGTAACTCAACTGGTTCCCTAAAGGGCTATCTTTGGGAATCTCTGGGAGAAAATTCTTTCCTTTTCCTGATTCTCAGGATTCACTTTTTCCCACTGTACCAGACTCTAACTGGAAACTTACAGGTAAGTACAGACTCAAACCATTTCTTACCAACTGGGTCTATAGGTTTTAAATATTTGACCCCAGGTTTATAGAATAGCCTTTTCTTTCCAAGTGTGCTTTTTCCTTCCCTAAGAATTTGTAATGCCACTGCCAAGGATCCCTGGACCCCAACAGCCAATCAACTGATTCAGTGGGACATCCTGCCAGTGGGTATTGGAACCCAGAGGGTCCTGAAGGCCCCTCATATCCTGGGCAAGAGTACCCAGTTGAAAAGAACAGTCACCTATTCAAAAGAATCTTTAACTTGGTATCAGTGTGTCAAAAGCCTTGCTGGGTACTCAGGATTACAAGTGTTTTAAGCCAGCAAGCAAATGTGAAACATAGGAGCAGACGGTCTTCTTCTATCCTAGACCCCCAAAATAAAGATAGTCTTTCCCCTCGTTTACCATTGACTGGTTACTTAACAATTGCAATATTAATCAGAATGCATAATTTATAAAACCAATCATCCTAATAATTCAATCAGAACTTAACCAATCAAAATAAGAACTGTTTCAATTCTATTTATGTGAAATGGGGCTTAGGTTGGGAACAGGAAACTTAATGGAAAGGATTCCTGACTCCATCTTAGTGATTCACTGAGAGGAGATCACTATCTGTCTGAACTTCATTTCTCACAAACAAGTTTTGGCATCTGAAAGTAATAGAATATTATTATACTGAAAGAAATGATGGAAGGGATGAATTTAAAGAAACAGAAACATATAAATTGGTATAGGGAGAAATTAATAGAACCAAGGGAATGATTTATGTAGTGACATTGTTAAGGAAATGCCTTCAAAAGTCATAGGAATTATGCTCTATGAAATCATTGAGCATAATTCTAGAGGATGGATGATGAAGCATGGTAATGAAGGTTGTGTTTGGTTGAAGGATTTGTGCTTTGGACAAGCTCCATAGCCATCTATGATTATGGTAACCTGGAAGGACTCCAAGATTGCTCTGGGGCTTAGTTCTGCTTTGGGGCTCTCTCTTTCAACATAAGGTCCCTGGTTTTTCCTTATTTTAGGTTCTGCCTAGGATTTTTCTACTCTGTTTGCTGAGTTCCTGGCTACCCCTGTATGCCGGTCTCCTATGACAGTCTTTTGAGATATGAAGCAGAGATATACCTGCTTTTTGCTTAGGGCCTTTCTTCCTCTTTGGGCTTGAGGGGGCAGTCTTAGATAGTCCTTTGAGGGCATTTTTCAATTTCTGAGTTTTTTCTTTTCTTTTTTAATTTAATCACTTTAGAACATTATTCCTTGGTTACAAAAATCATATTCTTTCCCTCACTACCCCACCCCTTCACTTAGCTGATGAGCAATTCCACTGGGTTTTATATGTGTCCTCCATCAGAACCTATTTCCATGTTGTTGATGTTTGCACTAGGTCAATCATTTAGAGTCTACATCCTCAATCATATCTCCCTTGAACCATGTAATCAAGCAGTTGTTTTTTTTTTTCTGTGTTTCTACTCCCAGTTTTTCCTCTGAATGTGGATAGTGTTCTTTCTTGTAAATCCCACAGAGTTTTTCAGGATCACTGCATTACGGCTAATGGAGAAGTCCATCACATTCAATTGTATCACAGTGTATCAGTCTCTGTGTACAATCTTCTTCTGGTTCTGCTCCTCTCACTCTGAATCAATTCCTGGAGGACATTCCAGTTCCCATGGAATTCTTCCAGTTTATTATTCCATCAGCAGCATACACCACTATTTGTTCAGTCATTCCCCAATTGGAGGGCATCCCCTCATTTTTCAATTTTTTGCCATTACAAAGAGCAAAGCTATGAATATTCTTGTATAAGTCTTTTTCCTTATTATCTCTTTGGGGTATAAACCCAGCAGTACTACGGCTGGATCACAGGGCAGGCAGTCTTTTATCGCCCTTTGGGCATAGTTCCAAATTGCCCTCTGGAATGGTTGGATCAACTCCACCAGCAGTGCATTAATGTCCCAACTTTGTCACATCCCCTCCAGAATTCATTACTTTCCTTTGCTGTCATGTTTGCCAATCTGTTAGGTGTGAGATGATACCTGAGAGTTGTTTTGATTTGCATCTCTCTGATTATAAGAGATTTAGAACACTTTTTCATGTGCTTATTAATAGTTTTGATTTCTTTATCTGAAAATTGCCTATTCATGCCCCTTGCCCATTTATCAATTGGATAATGGCTTGATTTTTTGCACAATTGATCTAGCTCTTCATAAATTTGAGTAAATAGACCTTTGTCAGAGGCTTTTGTTATGAAGATTGTTTCCCAATTTGTTGTTTCCCTTCCAATTTTGGTTGCATTGGTTTTGTTTGTACAAAACCTTTTAAATTTAATGTAATCAAAATTATTTATTTTACATTTTGTGACTTTTTATAAGTCTTGCTTGGTTTTGTGAATTTTGGATTACTCAACCCTACTTAGTCTAACAAAAACAGGAATGTCTACACCCATACTTAAGGATTAAGTATTTAGGAGGATGGTCTATGATAGACAAGTGCTAGCAAATGACAAATCAGAAACATTTGATATACCCCTGGGCTGTCCTAAGTCAAACTTAAGCTACCATTGGTACATGTGAGATGCAGGAAACTGATGTAAAAACTATCTATATATTTCACATCACTTCCTCTCTCAGGCCTCTTTAGCAGTGGAAAGGTGGCTGGTGGAGCATGCTGAGTGATTCGGCTTCATGGGTGGCAGCTGTTATTGTCCAGGTTTAGCAGTGAATTTTCCTTGGTGTCATACTGGAGGAAGCTGAGCAACCTAGTTAAGGTGAGGCATCTTTACTGAGCCCTCTTGGAGTTCAGCTGATTCTTTCTCCTTTACCTTCCAAACACTATCCTCTTAGAAAGCCACTAATCTTCTTCAGAGATCTTGCAGTGGAGGACTTTGAATTCCCCCGGCACAGGCCAGGCAGGAGAAATTCTACACCTTTCCCTCTTCCTTCTCCTTAATTCCTTCCCTCTATATTAATTAAACCATCATAAATTTAAAAACTGTCTTGGGTATTTTATTTGGGATATTCCCTGGTGGCCAAAATTAATTTAGATTAGGTCATAACCCTAAAATTATCCTTACAGTCTTAAAATCTTTCCTTTCCAAAAGATCTGACCTGGGTACTATTCTGTATTCACCTAATTCACTTATAGTTTCCTTCTTTTTAATCAGGTCATTCACCCATTATGAGTGTATCTTGCTGCAGGGTGAGATGTTGATCCAACATCCAGCTAAAAAGGGAGTACCTATTAAGGCTAGGCTGCCTGTTATTAATGCAGATGATATAATAGGTAAAATGTAAAGTAGTCCACCTATTTTTTGAATATCTTGTTCATCTTTTAAACTATGAATAATGGAACCTGAACATAGGAATAGTATAGCTTTGAAGGATGTGTGTATGCAGATGTGTAGGAAAGCTAGATGAGGTTGGTTTAGGCCTACAGTAACTATTATTAAACCTAATTGGCTGGAAGTTGAGAATGTTATGATTTTTTTATTGTCATTTTGTGTAATTACACAGATTGCTGTAAATAGTGTTGTTATTGCTCCCAAACATAGGATAAGTTAGAATTATTTGGTTATTTTCTATTATTGGGTGAAAACGGATTAATAGGAAAATACCTGCTACTACTATAGTACTTGAGTGAAGTAGGGCTGATACAGGAGCTGGGCCTTCTATTGCTGAAGGAAGTCATGGATGAAAACCAAATTGGGCTGATTTTCCAGTTGTAGCGATAATAAGGCCTAGTAATGCAATGGAATCTATGCTAGTGGAAAAAATGTTTTGTCGTTCTCAGGAGTTACTATTTAACATGAGTCATGTTATTGTAAGTATAAAGCCAATATCTCCAATGCGATTATAGATGATGGCTTGTAGGGCTGCGGTGTTAGCATCTGTGGGTCCATATCATCATCCAATTAGTAGAAAAGATATGATTCCAACTCCTTCTCATCCAATAAACAGTTGGAATAAATTATTGGTGGATACTAGAATAATATTGTTAAGAGGAAAGTTGATAAGTATTTGAAGAATTTATGGATGAATAAATCAGAGTGTATATATCATAAGGAGAATTCAAAATTGATCAAGTTACAAATAGGGCAATTGGGATAAAGATAATTGAGAAGAAATCTAATTTAAAGCTTATTGAGATGTTAAAGGTACTAATTGAGAATTAATGTCAATTTGTAATAATGGATTCTTGCCCATAGTATATAAAGCTAGATATAGGTAGCAGGCTTGTAATAAAAGCTATTATAATTATATTTTTATAATAAGTTGGAAAGTAAGTTGTTTTGTGAGGTAGAAGCATATTATACAGTAAGGGTGAAATCAATATAATAATTGATAATAAAATTATTGGGTTTAAAGTATAATCAATTACTTTTATTTGGAGTTGCACCAAAGTTTTTGGTTCCTAAGACCAATGGATAGCTCTTATCCTTTAAAAGTAAGAAAGCTATACTGTTAAATATAGAATACAAGAATTAGCAGTTCTTGAATCTTTCTCAGCATATAAGAAGGTTTGAACTTCTATATTTAGATTCACAATCTAATGTTTTTGTTAAACTATATTTGCAAAATGTAATGCCTAGAATATATTTTGGATTTAATGAAATAAGTAGTAGTCGTAAGATATGAAGAATTATTAATATGTGTTCACATGTTATTGTTGGGTGTATAGGAGTTAAGTGGTGTGTAAGTTTTCCTTGTGAGATAATTAATATATATAGGGCATACAAGGCTGTAATAACTATATTTAGTCCTAATAATAAAATAGATCAATTTGATCATGAGAATGATGATATAATAACTATAAGTTCTCCTAGAAGATTAATTGATGGTGGTAAGACTAGATTGGCTAGGCTAGCTAATAATCATCATGTACCTATAAGTGGTAAAACTATTTGTAATCCTCGTGCGAGAATTATTGTGTGACTGTGAATTTGTTCATAGTTAGTATTAGCTAAGCAGAACAGTATTGAAGATGTTAGACCGTGGGCAATTATTAATACAGTAGCGCCTATAAAACTAAGTGTTGATTAGATTAATGCTGCAACTATAACTAATCCTATATGGCTTACTGATGAATATGCAATTAATGATTTTAGGTCTGTCTGGCGGAGGCAAATTGAACTTGTTATAATTATTCCTCACAAAGATAAGATAATAAATGGGTAAGATAAGTGGATAGTAATTGGTTCAATAAATGTTGTAATTCATATAATACCATAACCTCCTAATTTTAGTAGAATTGCTGCCAGAACTATTGATCCTGCAATAGGGGCTTCTACATGTGCTTTAGGAAGTCATAGGTGTAGTCCATATAGTGGTATTTTAACTATGAAAGCAATTATGCATGCATATCATATTAATGTATTGGAAGTTGAATATTCTAGTGGGTCAATTAAAATTGAATTTGTTAATATGTGTATTGATCCTAGGTTATTACTTAAATTTAATAAGGCTACTAAAAGTGGAAGTGATCCTGCTAATGTATAAAATAAAAAGTAAAGTCCTGCGTTCAGTCGTTCATTTTGATTACCTCATCAAGTAATAATAATTAGGGTTGGAATTAGAGTTGTTTCAAATAGAATATAAAATATAATTAGTTCTGATGAGGTGAAAGCTATAATTAATGATAGTTGGAGAATAATCAGTATAGTAATATATAATTTTTTTCATAATAATGATTCTTTATTTAAATGATTTTGGCTTGCTATAATTATTAGAGGAAGTAATCAGCAGGATAGGATTAGTAGAGGGCCTGATAGAGTGTCTATAGAAAATGAATTATTAAAATTATAGCCTATATCCATATTATGATATAATATTGATAGGCTAGTAATGTCAATAATTAGGCTATATGAAGTTGTATTGATTCATAACCAAGATTTTTTTGAGAATCAGGTTAGTGGAATTAATATTATAGTTGATAGTAAAATTTTTAGCATTGTAGGAGGTTGAGATTTTGGACATAGTCATTACCATAAGTATATGAGATGGTTACTAGTCAGGCTAAACCAATCCCTGCTTCACAAACAGAAAATACTAGTAGAAGTAATGGTATTATTGAGGTAGAGAATATGTGGTAATGGAAAATTAATAAGACTATAAGGATTTTGTTTGTCTCTCCCATATTGTCTTCCAATTTTCCCAGCAGTTTTTAACAAATACTAGATTTTTGTTCCTAAAGCTGGAATCTTTGGGTTTATCATAGACTGTCTTGCTGAGGTCACTTACCACAAGTCTATTTCACTGATCCTCCTTTCTGTCTCTCAGCCAGTACCATATTGTTTTGATGATAATTGCTTTATAGTATAGTTTGAGATCTGAGACTGCAAGGCCACCTTCCTTTGCATTTTTTTTTCATTATTTTCCTGGATATCCTTGATCTTTTGTTCTGCCAAATGAACTTTGTTAGTTTTTTTTTCCAATTCACTAAAAAAGTTTTTTGGTAGTTCTATGGGTAAGGAACTAAATAAGTAAATAAGTTTGTGTAGGATGGTCATTTTTATTATTTTAGTTCATACTACCCATGACCAGCTAATGTTTTTCCAATTGTTTAGATCTAGTTTTAATTGTGTGGAGAGTGATTTGGAGTTATGTTCATATAGTTCCTGTATTTGTCTTGGCAGATGGATTCCCAAGTATTTTATAGGCTCTAGGGTGATTTTTAAATGGAATTTCTCTTTCTAATTGTTGCTGTTGAGATGTGTTGGAGATATATAGAAATGTTGATGACATATGTGGATTTATTTTGTATCCTGAAACTTTGCTAAAGTTGTTGATTATTTCCACTAGCTGTTTAGTTGATTCTCTAGGATTCTTTAAGTAGACCATCATATCATCTGCAAAGAGTGATAGCTTGGTCTCCTCATTGCCTATTTTAATACCTTCAATTTCCTTTTCTTCTCTAATTGCTACTGCTAGTGTTTCTAGTACAATGTTAAATAATAGAGGTGATAATGGGCATCCTTGTTTCACTCCTGATCTTACTGGGAATGCATCTAGTTCATCCCCATTGCAGACAAAGTTTGCTGATGGTTTTAGATATATAGTGTTTATTATTTTTAGGAAAGGCCCTTCTATTCCTATACTTTCTAGTGTTTTCAATAGGAATGCATGTTGTATTTTGTCAAAGGCTTTTTCTGCATCTATTGAGATAATCATGTGATTTTTGTAAGTTTGCTTGTTAATATGATCAATTATGTGGATGGTTTTTGTAATATTGAACCATCTTTGCATTCCTGGTATGAACTCTACCTGGTCATAGTGAATAACCCTTGTAAGCACTTGCTGATGTCTTTTTGCTAGTATCCTATTTAAGATTTTTGCATCTATATTCATTAAGGAGATTTGTCTATAGTTTTTTTTCTCTGTTTTTGACCTGCCTGGCTTTGGAATCAGTAACATATTTATATCATAAAAGGAATTTCGTAGAACTCCTTCTTTGCTTATTCTGCCAAATAGTTTGTAGAATATTTTGATTAGTTGTTCTTTGAATATTTGATAGAATTCACTTTTGAATCCATGAGACCCTGGGGATTTATTCTTAGGGAGTTCTTTGATGGCTCATTCAATTTCTTTTTCGTATATGGGGTTATTTAAGAATTCCATTTCTTCTCTTGATCTAGGCAATTTATATTTTTGTAAATATTCATTCATATTACCTAGATTGCCATATTTGTTGCCATATGATTGGGCAAAATAGTTTTTAATGATTGTTTTAATTTCCTGTTCATTAGAGGTGAGGTCTCCTTTTTCATCTATGATACTGTTAATTTATTTTTTTCTTTCCTTTTATTTTATTAGATTGATCAGAACTTTGTCTATTTTGTTTGTTTCTTTTTCAAAATACTAGCTTCTAGTCTTATTTATTAATTCAATAGTTCTTTAATTTTCAATTTTATTAACTTCTCCCTTCATTTTTAGGATCTCTAATTTAGTTTTCTTCTGGGGGTTTTTAATTTGTTCGCTTTCAAGTTTTTTGATTTGCACGTCCAATTCATTGACCTCTGTCCTCCCTAATTTGTTAATATATGAACTCAAGGATATAAATTTCCCCCTGAGTACTGCTTTGGCTGCATCCCATAGATTTTGAAAGGATGTCTCATCACTGTCATTTTCTTCAATGAAATTATTAATTGTTTCTATGATTTGTTCTTTAACTGATTTTGTAGAATCATATTATTTAATTTCCAATTGATTTTTGAATTGACTCTCCATGTACTCTTACTGATGATTATTTTTATTGCATTATGATCTGAGAAGGTTGCATTTATTATTTCTGCTTTTCTGCATTTGTTTGCCATGTTTTTATACCCTGCTACATGGTCAATCTTTGTGAATCTACCATGTGCTGCTGAAAAGAAGGTGTATTCCTTTTTGTCCCTATTTATTTTTCTCCATATAGATATGAACTCTAAGATTTCTAAGATTTCATTCTCATCTCTTATCTGTTTCTTATTTATTTTTTATTTGATTTATCTAGCTTTGATAGTGGTAAGTTCAGTTCTCCCACTCATATAGTTTTACTATATATTTCCTCCTTCAACTCCACTAGTTTCTCCTTTAGAAATTTGGATGCCATATCATTTGGTGTATACATGTTGATTAGTGATATTTCTTCATTGTCTATACTCCCTTTTATCAGGATGTATTTACCTTCCCTATTCCTTTTAGTAAGGTCTATTTTTACTTTGGCTTTGTCATATATCATTATTGCAACACCTGCCTTCTTTCTCTCAGTTGAGGCCCAATAGATTTTGTTCCAACCTTTAATTCTAATGTTGTGAGTGTCTATCTGCCTGATATGTGTTTCTTTTCTTTTCTTTTTAAACCCTTACCTTCTATTTTGGAATGAATACTGTGTATTGGTTCCAAGGCAGAAGAGTGGTAAGGTCTAGGCAATTGGGGTTAAGTGACTTGCCCAGAGTCATACAACTGGGAAGTGTCTGGGGCCAGATTTGAACCTAGGACCTCCTGTCTCTAGGCCTGGCTCTCAATCCACTGAGCTACCCAGTTGCCTCCATGTTTTTTTCTTGTAGACATCATATGGTAGGATTTTGTTTTCTAATCCTCTCTGGTATTTGCTTTGGTTTTATGGGTGAGTTCATTCCATTCAAGGTCAAAATTATGATTGCCACTTATGTATTTCCCAGCATTCTGATTTCTTGTCTTAGTTTTGTCCTTTCTTCTTTTGCCATATCCTTTTAAACTAGTGGTTTGCTTTTAATCAATTCCCCTAATCCCCTCCCTTATTATGCTTCCCTTTCTGCCCCCTCTCTTTTTGTTCCCTTCTTTTTTTTAGGGTCTGTTAAGTTCCCTCCCCCCCTCTTCCCCTCCCATTTTTTACTCTCCACCCCCTACCTCCCTTAGTTTTCCCTTCTCACTTTCCCTATAGGGTAAGATAGAATTCTATGTCCCAATGGATCTAGATGCTCTTCCCTCTCAGAATTGATTTCACTCAGAGTAAGGTTTAAATATCTATTATCATTCTGTTCCTCTCCTTCTTATAAAAGTATTCTTCCTCTCCCCTTCCCATGTGCCTGTTTGTGTGATATAGATTATCCTATTTATCTTATTTCTTCAAGTTTCTCTTGGTGCCATCTTCAATTCCCACTTACCTTTTTCTTTTTTTTGTATATCATCTTATGGCACTTATTATCAGAATCTCTTCCTGAGAATGATTCTTCTAATTACTATAATAGTGAATATAATTTTTAAGAGTTACAAATAACATTTTCCTACATATTAATATAAACAATTTGATCTTATTGAAGCCCTTAAAGGAGAAAATTTGAATAAAAAACATTTTTCCCCTTTCCCCTCTTTTCCTTATTTACCATTTCATGTTTCTCTTGATTTTTGTGTTTGGATATCAAACTTTCAACGTAGTTCTGGTCTATTCTTTACAAACACTTGGAAATCTTCTATTTTGTTGAATGCCCATACTTTCCCCTGGAAGTATATAGTCAATTTTGATGGGTAGGTGATTCTTGGTTGAAGACCCAATTCTCTTGTCTTTCTGATTATCATATTCTGAACCTTGCGGTCCATTATGTTCGATTATACCACAGTGTGTTTGTCTCTGTGTACAATGTTCTCCTAGTTCTGCTCCTCTCGCTCTGCATCACTTCCTGGAGGTCGTTCCAGTCTCCATGGAATTCCTCCACTTTATTATTCCTTTTAGCACAATAATATTCCATCACCAACATATACCACAATTTGCTCAGCCATTCCCCAATTGATGGGCATCCCCTCGTTTTCCAATTTTTGGCCACCACAAAGAGCGCAGCTATGAATATTTTTGTACAAGTCTTTTTGTCCATTATCTCTTTGGGGTACAGACCCAGTAGTGCTATGGCTGGATCAAAGGGTAGACATTCTTTTATCGCCCTTTGTGCATAGTTCCAAATTGCCCTCCAGAATGGTTGGATCAGTTCACAACTCCACCAGCAATGAATTAATGTCTCTACTTTGCCACATCCCCTCCAGCATTCACTGCTTTCCTCTGCTGTCATGTTAGCCAATCTGCTATGTGTGAGGTGATACCTCAGAGTTGTTTTGATTTGCATCTCTCTGATTATAAGAGATTTAGAACACTTCTTCATGTGCTTATTAATAGTTTTGATTTCTTTATCTAAAACTGCCTATCCATGTCCCTTGCCCATTTATCAATTAGGGAATGGCTTGATTTTTTGTACAATTGATTTAGCTCTTTATAAATTTGAGTAATTAAACCTTTGTCAGAGGTTTTTATGAAGATTTCCCCCCAATTTGTTGTTTTCCTTCTGATTTGAGTTACATTGGTTTTGTTTGTGCAAAAGCTTTTTAATTTGATGTAGTCGAAATTATTTATTTTACATTTTGTGATTCTTTCTATGTCTTGCTTGGTTTTAAAGCCTTTCCCCTCCCAAAGGTCTGACATGTATACTATTCTGTGTTTACCCAATTTACTTATGGTTTCCTTCTTTATGTTTAAGTCTTTCACCCATTTTGAATTTATCTTGGTGTAGGATGTGAGGTGTTGATGAATTCATAATCTCTCCCACACTGTCTTCCAATTTTCCCAGCAGTTTTTATCGAATAGTGGATTTTTGTCCCAAAACCTGGGATCTTTGGGTTTATCGTATACTGTCTTGCTGAGGTCGCTTGCCCCCAGTCTATGCCACTGATCCTCCTTTCTGTCTCTTAGCCAGTACCAAATTGTTTTGATGACTGCTGCTTTGTAATATAGTTTGAGGTCTGGGACTGCAAGGACCCCCTCATTTGTGTTTTTTTTTCATTATTTCCCTGGATATCCTTGATCTTTGGTTATTCCAAATGAACTTTGTTATGGTTTTTTTCTAAATCAGTAAAGAAATTTTTTGGGAGTTCCATGTGTATGGCACTAAATAGATAAATAAGTTTGGGTAGGATGGTCATTTTTAGACAACATATGGTAGGGTTTTGGATTCTAATCCATTCTTCTATTCGTCTGCGTTTTATGGGTGAGTTCATCCCATTCACGTTCAACATTATGACTGTCACTTGTGGACTCCCTGGCATTTTGATATCCTTCCCTAATTCTAACCTTTCTCCTTCAACTCTACTTTTAGTCCAGTGATTTACTTTAAATCAGTCCCCCTTGTATTTCCCTTTCAACCCCCTCCCTTCTTATTCCCTCCCTTATTGTCCTCTGTAGTCTTTTTAAAATTTCCTCCCCACCCTCTCCCTCCCTTGTACTGCTTCCCTCCCCACCAGTCTGTTTTTTACCCTTCTACTCCCTTATAGGGCGCAAATCTATTCTCTGCCCCAATGGATTGGATTGTTCTTTCCTCTTTGGGTCAGTTTCAAAGTATGTAAGAGTTGAGTATTTCCTATCTCCAACCTCTTTACCCTTCCAGTGTATCGATGTTCTCCCCCCTCCCGCCATGAGCTTCTTTGTAACATATAAATTTACCCCCATTTGTTTCTTTTCCCATTTCTTTTAGTCATAACCTCTTTTCTTTTTTAGCTTTAGTCATGTATATATATACATACACATGTATGTATTTATGCATGCATATATCTATATACCTATTTATGTCTTGTCCTTTCATCCTATACAGTTTGTCACGGTTCCCTCTGAGTGTAGTTCTTCTAGTTGCTTAGGTGATAGCAACAGTTTTTAAGAGTTGCCAAAGACCTCTTTTCTTATAGGGATACATATCATTTTAACTTATTGAGTCTCTTAAAAAAACTTTTTGTTGTTGTTGTTTTTTCTCCCTCTTTTTTAATTACCTTTTGATGATTCTCTTGAGTTCTGTGGTTGGACGTCAAATTTTCTGTTCAGGTCTGGTCTTTTATTTATGAATGCTTGGAACTCTTCTGTTGTGTTAAATGACCATACCCTGTAAGAATATAGTCAGTTTTGATGGGTATTTTATTTATGGCTGTAGGCCTAGTTCCGTTGCTTTCCGGAATATCGTATTCCATGCCTTTCAGTCTTTCAGTGTGGATGCAGACAGATCCTGTGTTATCCTCACCGTGTTTCCATGGTATCTGAATGGCTTCTTCTTGGCAGCTTGTAATACCTGTTCTTTCATCTGATTGTTTTTGAATTTGGCTATAACATTTCTTGGTGTTGTCTGTTGGGGATTAAATACAGGGGGTGATCTGTGGATTCTTTAAATCTCTACTTTCCCCTCTTGTTCTAGGATCTTGGGACAGTTTTCCTGGATAATTTCCTCTAGTATTATGTCCAGGCTTTTTCTTTTGTCGTGGTCTTCTGGTAGTCCAATTATTCTTAAATTGTCTCTTCTTGAATGATTTTCTAAATCGTCTGTTTTGTGAATGAGATGCTTCACATTTTCCTCAATTTTTTCATTCTTTTTGTTTTGTTTAATAGTGTCCTGCTGCCTTGTGAGGTCATTTGATTCTAGTTGTTTTACTCTGGTTCTTAAAGATTGGATTTCATCTCTGGCTTTTTGGTCTCTTTTTCCTTCTGGTCTGATTTTCTTTGAAGATCGTCTTTTATCCTCTTTATCTCGTCTTTCATCTTCTTTGCCTCATCTTTCATCTCCTTTGCCTCATTTTCCAGCTGGATGATTTTGGCTTTCAGGACACTATTTTCTTGTTTTAGTTCAAGTGCCTCTGTTTCCAGATGACTTATCTTAATTTTTAAGTTCTTTTCCCAATTGTCTTCAGCCTCTCTTAGTTGTGTTTTGAGTTCTTCCACAGCCTGTATCCAATTCGCTGGGGATTTCTGGTTTATTGTTTGATGATCTCTCCCCCTCTGTTCAATTTGGTGAGTAGTAGCTGTCTATTGTAGTTTCTTTCTTCTGTTTCTGTTGTTTGTTCAAATTCACCCCTTCTTTCCTCCCCGTTTTTCTCTGTGCTCTTGTTCCTCTCATTTTTTTGTTTTTGGGGACTTCTATCAGTCTCCCCTCTTGGAGCTTTAACAGAAGATCTCTTGGTGTAATCTCTGGGGGAGGGTTGTTGGGGGTTTGAGCTTTCCTGTCCTCTGGAGGCTTTTGATTGGCTTAAAGTCCAGCAGTCAATGAGGATGGATGTGGAGCCTGGACTTCCCTGTGTTCTGGAAACTTTTGATGGGATTCAGTTCAGCTTAGTTGGGCTGGGTTTACTCTGAGTTTTAAACTTCCTAGAAGGCTGGAGCAAGTATGAAGGATCTCCAAAGCTCTGGCCAGGCTGCCAGGTCTATGCTCCTTCTAGGCTGCCATCTTGACTTTGCCTCTAGGTTTCTGTTTTTTCAGAAGACCCTGTTCTCTAAGGGGGGAGGGGTCATGGCTTGCCTGGGCTCTGAGGGCTCCTGATGGGATTAGGTTCAGGTAGTATGGGCCGAATGATCCCTGAGCAAAAAAAAAAGGAAGAAAAAAAAAGCAGCAACTTCCTCTTCCACAGTCTGTGTTGAATGCCTGGAAAATGGCCCGGGTTACTTTCAAGGTAAGCTCTTCAGAGCAACACCTTTGCCAGCCCTGAGTTTTCTGTCCTTTCAGTAGCTCTGAGGGCTCCTGATGGGATTGGGTTCAGCTGGTGCCCTAAAGCTGGGACCTCCCTTGAGACTCAGATGGAAGGACCCATGTCTCTACTTTGCCACATCCCCTCCAGCATTCATTACTTTCCATAGCTGTTATGTTAGCCAATCTGTTAGGTGTGAGGTGATACCTCACAGTTGTTTTCATTTGCATCTCTCTGATTATAAGAGATGTAGAGCACTTTTTCATGTGCTTATTAATAGTTTTGATTTCTTTGGCTGAGAATTGCCTGCTTATGTCCCTTGCCCATTTATCAATTGGAGAATGGCTTGATTTTTTGTACAATTGATTTAGTTCTTTGTATATTTGAGTAATTAAACCTTTGTCAGAGGTTTTTATGAAGATTGTTTCCCAATTTGTTGCTTCCCTTCTGATTTTAGTTACATTGGTTTTGTTTGTACAAAAACTTTTTAATTTGATGTATTCCAGATTATTTTTTTTTGCATTTTGTAACTCTTTCTAAGTCTTGCTTGGTTTTGAAGTCTTTCCCTTCCAAAAGGTCCGACATGTGTACTATTCTGTTTTCGCCTAATTTTGTTATAGTTTCCTTCTGTATGTTCAAGTCATTCACCCATTTTGTATTTATCTTGGTGTAGGGTGTGAGGTGTTGATCTAAACCTAATCTTTCCCACACTGTCCTCCAATTTTCCCAGCAGTTTATGAAATAGTGGATTTTTGTCCCAAAAGCTGGGATCTTTGGGTTTGTCATATACTTTCTTGCTGAGGTCACTTATCCTGAGTATATTCCACTAATCCTCCTTTCTGTCTCTTAGCCAGTACCAGACTGTTTTGGTGACCGCTGGTTTATAATATAGTCTGAGATCTGGGACTGCAAGGCCCCCTTCCTTTGTATTTTTTTTTTTCATTATTTCCCTGAATATCCTTGATCTTTTGTTCTTCCAAATGAACTTTATTATGGTTTTTTCTAAATCAGTAAAAAATGTTTTTGGAAGTTCCATGGGAATGGCGCTAAATAGATAGATGAGTTTGGGTAGGATGGTCATTTTTATTATATTGGCTCGTCCTACCCATGAGCAGTTAATGTTTTTCCAATTGTTCAAGTCTAGTTTTAGTTGTGTGGAGAGTGTTTGTAGTTGTGTTCATATAGTTCCTGTGTTTGTTTCGGGAGGTAGATTCCTAAGTATTTTATTTTATCTAAGGTAATTTTGAATGGGATTTTGCTTTCTAGTTGTTGCTGCTGAGCTGTGTTGGAATTATATAAAAATGCTGATGACTTATGTGGGTTTATTTTGTATCCTGCAACTTTGCTAAAGTTGTTGATTATTTCGATTAGTTTTTTGGTTGTATCTCTAAGATTCTTTAGGTAGACCATCATGTCATCTGCAAAGAGCGATAATTTGGTCTCCTCCTTGCCTAGTTTAATGCCTTCAATTTCTTTTTCTTCTCTAATTGCTACTGCTAGTGTTTCTAATACAATGTCAAATAATAAAGGCGATAATGGGCATCCTTGTTTCACTCCTGATCTTAATGGGAATAGATTTAGTTCATCCCCATTGCAGATGATAGATATATACTGTTTATTATTTTTAGGAACGGCCCTTCTATTCCTATGCTTTCTACTGTTTTTAATAGGAATGGGTGTTGTATTTATCAAAGGCTTCTTCTGCATCTATTGAAATAATCATATGATTTTTGTTGGTTTGCTTGTTGATGTGGTCAGTTATGTGGATGGTTTTCCTAATATTGAAGCAGCCCTGCATCCCTGGTATGAATCCTACTTGATCATGGTGAATGATTCTTCTGATCACTTGCTGGAGTCTTTACTGTGTATTTCTCCTTCAATTCTTCTAGTTTTTCCATTAGAAATTTGGGTGCTATACCATTTGTTGCATACATGTTGATTAGTGATATTTCCTCATTATTTATACTCTATTTTAACAGAATATATTTACCTTCCCTGTCCCTTTTGATCAGGTCTATTTTTGCTTTTGCTTTATCAGATATCATGATTGGAACTCCTGCCTCCTTTCTATCAGTTGAGGCCCAGAAGGTCTTACTCCAACCTTTAATTCTAACCTTGTGAGTATCGACCCACCTCATATGTATTTCTTGAAGACAACAGATGGTAGGGTTTTGGGTTCTAATCCAATCTGCTATGTCTACGTTTTATGGGTGAGTTCATCCCATTCATATTCCAAGTTATGATTGTCATTTGTGGATTTGCTGGCATTTTTATATCTTCCCCTAGTTCTGACCTTTCTTCTTTAGCTTTCTCCTTTTGAACCAGTGATTTACTTTGGGTCAGTCCCCCTAGTCCCCTCCCTTGATATGCTTCCCTTTCTAGCCCCTCCATTTTTATGCTCCCTTCCCCTCCCCCCTCTCCTTCCCTCCCTTTTTATACTCCCTAACCACTCCCTCTTCTTAATTTTCCTTTCTTTCTTGCCCTGCTGGATAAGATAGAATTCAGGATCCCACTGGATCTAGATATTCTTTCCTCTCAGATTTGATTTCACTGAGAGTAAGGTTTAAGTAATTCCACTTCACGCTCTCTTCCTCTCCTTCGCATATGAGTGTTCTTCCTGTCCCCTTCCCATGTGTATCTTTATATGGGAAAGATTATTCTATTAAGTCCCCCCCCCATATTTCTTGAAGTAAATCTTAGTATTATCAATGGTTCCCCCCTCCCTTTTCCTTTCTTTGTCCCCACTTTCACCAAATCTTCTTAATGCCCCAATCTTTCCTTATGCATGTTTTTTCTAACTACTCTTATGATGCATACAATTTTTGAGAGTTACACAAAACATTTTCCCCATGTATTAATATATATATATATATATATATATATATATAATTTGATGTAAATGTAGTCCTTATAGAAGAGAGTTTGACTTAAAGAAAAAGATAAGATTTATCTCCTTTTCCCATTCTTTCATATTTACCTTTTCATGTTTCTCTTGCTTTCTGTGCTTGGATATCAAATTTTCCACTATGTTCTCGTCTTTTCTTAGCAAATGCTTGGAAGTCTTCTATTTTGTTAAATGCCCATACTTTCCTCTGGAAGTATATAGTCAGTTTTGCTGGTAGTTGATTCTTGGTTGGAGACCCAGCTCTCTTGCTTTTCTAAATATCGTGTTCCATGCTTTGCAGTCTCTTAGTGTGTTAGCCGCTAAGTCATGTGTGATCCTTATGGGAGCCCCCCTATATCTGAAGCTCCTCTTCTTGGCTTCTTGTAGGATTTTTCTCCTTTTCTTGGAGTCTCTTGAATTTGGCAATTGCATTCCTAGGGGTTGTCTTTTGGGGATTTAGTATAAAGGGTGTTCTATGAACCCTTTCTATTTCTATTTTGCCCCCTTGCTCCAGAACGTGTGGGCAATTTTCTTCAATAATCTCCTGTAGAATAACATCAAGGTTATTGTTTATCTCTGGTTTTTCTGGGAGACTGATAATTCTGAGGATGTCTCTTCTTCCTCTGTTTTCCAAGTCTGTGACCTTTTCAGTGAGATATTTCATGTTTTCTTCTAATTCATTAATTGTTTGGCTTTGCTTTATTGATTTTTGATGTTTTATGATCTCATTTTCTTTGAGTTGCTTAATTCTGGTTATTAGGGACTGGTTTTGCTTTTCAGCTTTGTCTGCCCTTCTATTGGATGCTTCCCGCTCTTTCTCCAATTGTGCAGTCTTATCTATCAGACTGCTGATTTCTTTCTCCCATTTTTCTTTCCAGAAGGTTTCCATCTTTTGGGTAAGCTCCAGTTTGAGATCTTCCAGAGCTTGTTGATTGTTTCCTTTTTGGGAGGCATGTTCTGATTTTTTTTTGGATTTCATCCTAATTCTCTTCTTTTCCTTGGGTACTCCCACCATAAAAGTTTTCAATAGTCACCTTTTTCCCTTTCTTCCTGGAGGCTTGATTTTGGGTCATGTGAGCCATCCATTTGGTGGTTTTATTCCACTTTCTTTTTTGGTCTGGGGTCTGGGTGATGTGGGCGGTTTTTCTGTGAATTTAGGTTGCCTCAGACTAGTTCTTCCCAGCCTCCAAGGTTTCTTAGAGCTCTGGGCCCCTGATCATTTCCAAACTGCCCAGGTGTTCAGCTCAACCCAGATAATCAGCGCGTGGTCTGCCCCTGGTGTTTAGCTCCGCCCAGGTACTCAGTGCAACCACCCCGAGTACAGCTCCAAGGCCCCTGTGCTTAGCGCAGGATTCTCCCGTGAAACCGCCTTGAGATGTTTTTTCCTGGCATCCCCCCAGATCCCAAGGACCCTGGAGTTCCCCCCTGCCCCCAGACAGAGAAGTTCCCCACTCACTCCCTGTCCCAGTGAGTGCTCCGGTAGCTCACTCTGGTTTGGTGGAGGAGGTGTGTGTGTGTGTGGGGGGGGAAGGGCGGCTCAGTTCACATTTCTGTGCAAGCTTTTCCTCCTTATTATAGTGTGGAAATGTTCAAACCTCACGTACCTTTGCCTCTTTGGGGTACTGGGGAGTCCTTCTGTTCCTCCAAAGGTGATTTTTATGCTCCTTTGATCTAGTCTATTTCGTTCGATGCCAGGGAGAGGAAGCATGTGGCGTCTAGATTGCAGCCATGTTTACCCAGAATGACAGCTTGATTTCTAATAAAGTTTTGTTACATATAGACATGATATGAAGAAAGAGGTAAACAAGTAAATTATGTTAGGCTTAAAGACACTATAAATAATGAATAAATATCAACATCAATATCATGTTTATATACATACATCTCTATATATGCAGTATGTGTATGTGTGTGTACCTCATAACATGACATCTAAGTAATCAAAGGAAAATTTAATCCTTTAGATCAGAGAAATAGAGTAAAATTTGTAGCAGGGAAAATTAGTTTCTCTGCTAGAAGTGTTATATTTTTATGAGGTTTATTAAGATTGAGAATTGAAGAAAAGACAAAATAAGAAAGCACGTATCTAGGAGGGCCGAATGGCCCATTTACTTACACTACATCATGAGAGATGTGTCTGCCCAGAATCAGAAGTAGGAAGAAAGCTCCAGTAGGCTTTACAGCTGGTTTAAATAGAAATTTTGATCTCGCCCAGGTAGGAATCTCAGTGAGATTATAGGGCATCTCGGGAACTAGAGCAAGGACTTCTTGGGATTGAAGTCCAGGGTTCAAATCTCCATTTTCACATTTCTCCGTATGATCATCTGGAAAAAAGATTTTCCCCAAAGGATCATGAAAACATAATCAACTTAAAGATTACAATAATTTGAGGATAAAAAGAAAAAAGAACAAAACCAGTAATTGCTAGACACGTTGACAAAAAGCCAGTTAGGGGGCAGTCCCCATTGGCATGAAAGTATAGATACAAATAAATATTCAATCAACCACACCCAAACTTCAATTTTGATCTTCTTGTTCAGCTTGTGGTCTGGAGGCTTCCTCATGGTGTCTTCTCCTACAGTTCAGTTTCTGGATCATAGAGGTATCATCTTTCTTTACCTAAAATTCTCCTTAAAAGGAATTCAAATGTTGCAATTTAAAATAATAATATTTTTTACATTTCCCCATGAAGAGGGTGATTGAAAAACACAGGATCCCTTAGGGATGCATGGCTGAGTTATGAGGTATATGAATCAATTGGTAAGAGAAATTAAAAAGATTTTTAAAAATCCAAAATAAAAAATATTATTTCTGGATGAAATATAGACTATCAAAGTCTTATGTGTAAAAATTCTAAGTAAAGGAAAAAAAAATCTATAACAGGTCCTTGAATCAGGGCCCAATTAAAATGATATAAGCAATGAAGCATTTATCCAGTCAGTAGCCAGCACTACAGAAAGTTTGCCACACTATGAAAAGATAGAAAAGGGACTAGATTATAGGAGCCAAGTAGGAGCCAAGTTTGGGGATACTCGTCTGTATTTTCAGAGTGAGTGTGGACACAAGGAAGGCCTATGTCTTAACAAATGTTAAACATAGCAACCATGAGTCTTCACACTAGGTTCAAGTCCTTTGTATTGGCTTAGAAGTGCATCCATCAATCCTGGATTGGTTTATCTTTGGCCCTATGCAATGGCTCTTTTGTGTTTATCTTTTCCTGGAATCAGACAGAATTATTAAGTAAAGTCCCATAAATTTTTTTTAACAACTAGTGGCATCATTTTTATAGTCTCAAGCTTTTGGGGCATTCATTAGCAAATGTATCTTAAACTTATATTCCTGCAAAATCAAAAAAGTTAAAGGAAATCTTAATGCTGGTGACATGTGCTTCAAATATAAAAAGGAGAGAAAAAATAAAAAACTGAAATAGTATTTTGCACATGCAAGAAAAATACAATAAAAGAGTTTTAAAAATTCAAAAATATAGCTTATAATCATTGACACACTGTGTCAGCTAAGAAAATATAGAACACAAGGCTTTCTCACCAAAAATGTGATCCATTTTCTTTTCATATCTGTCCATGATCCACTGTGAATTTCACAAGGTAACAGTTTTTTTTAAAGAACAGTATTACAAATACGTAGATATCAGTATCCCCAAAATTCTCAATAGGCCAGTTAATTACAATAACAAAAAAACCACTATCATTTTTTTACATAAGTTGCTGTATGGCATTTTTAAAAGCCTATGAACTGATGGATATTTGTCACAATTATTACAAAAGTAGCAAATCTTTCAACCTTGGTAAACATATTTTTAAACAAAGTAAAACTTATTTTGGATTTAGAACATCATCAAGAAATCTAGAGATCATTCTGGTGGAAGTTAAGTAGTGAGCTGAAGACTTATAAATGAGGGGTGCTCCTTTTTGGAGGCTTCTAGGGGTACATGCCCTGGGATTAACTGCCCAACTTCCATTCACATTTTTATAATGTGGGAGTTGGGGTTTAAATTGTATTTCACTTTAGCTACTAGAATGGGCCTTAAACCTCGTGTTAAGGCAGGAAAAAATGACCAGAGGTTGTTAAGAAAAATTCTAAATGTCATGTCTAAAAAACCCTTAAAATAAATTGAAATATTTAGCTCATTACCTTTTCCAAAGGTTGTTATAGCAATTTTTCTGATGGATTCCATCTATCCTCTATGTGACAATTTACAAAGTCAAAAATAAATAGGAAAGCTGTTTTTATATGGGCATATTCAATAGTGTTTGTTCTGTATGGTTATAGGGGAAAAGCAACAGAATTTAACAGTAGTTAAAACTCAGTACATTAAAATGATTCAGTGTAACAGAATAATATTGAATGCATTAATATATGAACTTAAACCCAACAAAATTAAATCTTAAACAAAATAATCAGCAAAATGCAATAGAATACAGTGATTTTAAAAAATAAAACACAGAGTCTGAAATGCCTTAAAAATATAACCCAGTTCCTTGGTTTTGTTTTTATCCATTTAGATGCCTATTGTCAGAAGGCAGATTGGTAATGGTTAGGCAATGGGGGTTAAGGGTCCCGTCCAGGGCCACACAGCCAGGAAGTATCTGAGGCCAGATTGCAACTAAGGACCTCCCATCTCTAGGCCCGGCTCTCAATCCACTGAGCCACCCAGCTGCCTCCCCAAATTTGGCTAAAGAGTTGTAGGGAGCTGAATTTTTCCCCTGGATCACATGTGAGGTAAATGAAAGAATCAATATAGTCAAAAGATATCCTTTTAAAGTAGCCATGCTTTAAGTTCCTGTTTGGAAAAGTCTCTTCCTTCTTTCCCTTTCTTTCTCTCTTCCTGTGATCCCCTGCCCCTAGCCATGTGAAGGCTAATCATAGCCTAAGGGAAAATTACCCTCTTTTTTTACCAGCTGGTTTTTGATCCCGAAGAAATTGGGTCTGCCACCATCAGCTTGGGTTATGAGCCTGCTAGAGGTGTGGGAATCAGCTGGCCAGGTGAGCGAGAGAAAGACCAGGAGCAGGAGCCCCCGGAGTCTGGGTCCCAGAAACAGGCAGGCAGTGGCCGGGAGGGTGGGGAGGCAATAGCCAGGAGCCGGAGGAGCAGGAGAGATTTGAATCAAATAGGTCCAGATTACAGGCAACAGTAGCCGGCAGCAGGAATGAGCTGAGCCAAGCCGAGTTGGGCTGGCGGGAAGGCCGGAGCTGATCAAGATGGTTTTCTAAAAAAGCATCTTGGAGAAATGTGGCTTAAAAAAACAAAACAAAACAAAACAAAACAAAACAAAACAAAACAAAACAAAACAAAACAAAAAACTAGGCACTAGCTATTAAAGACTGAACTAAAGATCAGAAGATTGAGGGTATTTTGTTTTCCGGAAGTGGTTAGCCAAACTGTAGCAGGGAAAATTAGTTTCTCTGCTAAAAGTATCATATTTTTATGAGGTTTATTAAGATTAAGAATTAAAGAAAATCCAAAATAAGAAAGCACATGTCTAGGAGGGCCGAATGGCCCATTCACTTACACTACATCATGAGAGACCCGTCTGCTCAGAAGTGGAAGTAGGAAGAAGGCCCCAGGAGGCTTTACAGCCAGTTTAAATAGAAATTTTGATCTCGTCCAGGTAGATCTCAGTGAGATTAGAGGGCATCTCGGGAACTAGAGCAAGGACTTCTGGGACTTCTGCGAAGTCCGGGGTTCAAATCTCCATTTTTACAAACTCTAGTAGTGAAGCACCTTAATGTTCTCCTTTAGATCATGACAAATCTAATGAAATGGTAGATAAGAAGCTAAAGAACTGAATATTCTTTTATTAAAATTAGAGATGACAGATCATTGGTGATTAATAGATGAGAATAAAAAGGAATTTATATTTTCACTGAACATGAGACCTTTATAAATAGGTATGTATAAGGATCTCACCAAAATATACAAAAAAGCAAACATAGTAAACATCATTTTCTGATCAGAACACAATTAAGGTCCCTTAATGAATTAAAAAATAATTAAATACTAAATGACATAACTTTAAAGAATTGATGAGCCAAAGAACAAATTATAGAAAAAATTCTTAAATTTTCTTAAAATAACTTAATTCACCTAAAAGAGTTCTGAGAGGAAAATGTATATCTCTAAATACTTTCATCAGAAAAATAGGTAAAGAACAAATCAAAGAATTAGGCATATAAATTTTAAAAAATCAAAAGCAAAAAATTTAAAATCTTCAACTAAGAAAGAAAATAGAAATTTTGTAATTGAATTGGTAAATAAAACTGAGGGCTGATTTTTCAAACCAAACATAATAAAATAGTTACATAGTTAGCTAATTTAAAAAGGGAAGAAAACCAAATTGTACTGAAAATAAAAGAGGAGAAATAACAATAAGAGAAATAAAAATATTATCAGAAGTAATTTGTCACAATTGATAACTTAGAGAAAATGGAAAATTACACACAAAAATGTAACCAACAAAACCAACAAAAGAAAAAAGGATAATATAACCCAATAATGGGAAAATAAATTGAATAATCATAAATGAACTTGTAAAGGAAAAAAAAGAAGAAACCTTCCTAGTCAGATGAATTTGCAAATGAATTATATAAAATATTCTATAAACTGTAAAAATAAGAAAAACAGTTATCCTTCTGTTCTCTTTCTATGATAAATATATGGTCTCATGCCTAAACTCAGGAGAGAAAAAGCAGAGAAAGAAAACCACAAACTAATCTCTAGACATGAATGCAAAAAGTTTAAATAAAATATTAGCAACTTGGCTATAATAATACTAGAAAGATTATACACTATAACCAGGATAGGTTTATACCAAATGTGAAGAATTACTTTAGCATAAATTGTTCAAAATAGAAAAATTATATTAATAATAAAATCATGGTTATATTAATAGACTTTGAACAGGCTTTTAATCTAATGGATTTTCACTGGAAAATTTCTATTTTCAACAGAAAACTCTGGATACCATAAAAATAAATGGACACTTCTCTACTATTTGTCTAAAATAAATATTATATGCAATGTAGATAAAGTTAAAGACTTTTTCAGTAATATCAGGATTAAAGCAAAGATGTCCATTTCCATCATAGTTCTAGAAATCCTGTCTGGCAATAAGCAAGAAACATAAATCAAGTGAATAAGTATATGCAAAGAAGAAACAAAATTATTGCTTTTTTGTTAATGATATAATTTACTTAGAAAATCCTAAAAATGTCAACCAAAAATTAGTTGAAACAATAATAAATTGAGCAAAATTTCAGGATGTTAAATAATTCCATTTGAATCATTAACATTCCTGGATGTTACTAACAAATTCCAGCAGGAAGAGTTAGAAAGAGAAATCATATGAAGAAAAATTACCAAAGCTGCACAATATTTGGGAATATATCAATAAAGATGCATTCAGGATCTATATTAATCCTCTGAGAAAATATTCTTTATTAATAAATAAATAAATGCAGACCTAAATAAATGGATAAAGGGCATCTAGGTAGCATAATGGATAGGATGCAGATCAGGAAGACTTATCTCAATTAAAATCTGGCCTCATATATTTACTATGTGACTTTGAGCCTTGACACTTAACATTGTATGTCCTAGTTTCCTCATCTGGTAAAGGATCTGGAGAAGGAAATGACAAGCTACTCCACTATCATTGCTAAGAAAATCTGAAATGGGGTCACAAAGAGTTTGACATGACTGAAAACCACTAAACAACAGAAAATAAGTGGCGAAATTGGAATTTATTATGGAGTGATAAAGTTACTATAATCAAAATTATACTACTACTGGATTCTACCAAACTATCAAATAATTACTTTATAGAATTATAGATAACAAAATTTATACAGAGGTACAAAGGTCAAGAATATCAAGGTAAACAATGATTCTTTAAATAATAGGAGGGAAGAACTCCTTCCCTTACCTCATTCCAATTAAATTACAAATGAGTAATCATAAAGATGATTTGATACTTGTTAATAAATAGGTCCAATAATGTAATAGATCAGGAATACAACACAGAAGAAAATACAGTAGTCTAGTCAAAGCTGTGACAAATCTACATTTGCTGAAGACCCGAATTATTGGGAGAAAACTACATGAATAAAAAAGAAAAAAAAACTCTTTGGAAAACTCAACAGTATGGGGAAAATTAGTTTTATACCAATATCTCATGCCATGTACCAAATACTACAAATAGATATACTTTCCTTCATATAACAGGTCACCCACTTCAGAGACAAATTGCAGAAGAATTATCTTTCATATTATTGATGGAGAAAAGTTCATGACTAATTAAGAGTATAACACAAGATAAAATAGACCATTTTGATTATACCTAATTTAGAAGTTTTCGCAAAAACAAATCTAATAAAAATAGAAGGAAAAAGTATAAAGAGACAATCTTTGCAATAAGCCTCTCTAACAAGGGTTTTATATCCAAAATACAAAACTGATTCAACTACAGATGACTAAGAGCCATTCCATAATAAATAAATGGTGAGGTCAAGAGTTTTAAAGGAAGAACTTTTGCTTGAAATCACTAATACATATGTATATAAAAATATAAAAAACAAAGCAACACAGTGGTATCACTTCATACCTATTAGACTAATAAAATGGGAAAATGATAACTATTGGGGAGACTGGAGAAAAATAGGCATTCCTGCAAATTGGTCTAGAAAGTCATTGGGAACTTCATTCCAAAATTTATTAAAATATACTTATCCTTTGATCCATCTATGTTTTGGACATTATTAGGACTATAAGTCAAAGAAAAAAGCAATAGAAAAGGATCTATATCTATATCTATATACTAAAATATTTGTAGGAGTTATTTCTACAGTAGCCAAAACTGGGAAAATAAGGAATATTTCATTGGAGAATAGCAAAGCAAATTATGGTTTATGAATGCATTGAAATATTATTGTGTCATAAAAACGATGAAATGGTCAGTTTCAGAGGAAATAGGAAAGAACGCTACAAACCAAAGGAGAGTGAAGTGAATACAACTGGGAGCACAATCTGCAATAATACTATAAAGAAAATGTTGAAAAAACTTGGAACTCTGATCAATGCATTTATAAACTATGACTCCAGAAAGCCTGTGGATGACATGAATCTCTCACCTCATGCCAGAGAGGCATGTTGGGAGAAATGCATTTTTGAGCATAATCATTGTGGGAGTTTGCTTTGCTGAACTTATTATGAGGGCTTTAATTTGTGTGTGTGTGTGTGTGTGTGTGTGTGTGTGTGTGTGTGTGTGCGCGCACAAGGCTGAGTGGGAGGGATAGAGGATAAATCCATGTAATATAAATAGCAAATTATTTTTAAAAAGTTAAAATTTCTATATGAAAGGAAAGGAAAAGAAGTTTGCATTTGAAAATGTAATATTAAGATTACAAAAAGTTTCCTTTTTTTTGTTTATCCACACAGTTTGGCACCTCTTTAAATGAGAAAGTTACTGTTGGATATGAATTTTTAAAAAATAAATTTAAAATTGGCTATGGCTAAATTTCAGGTCAATCCACATACAGTGAAAATAATTCAAAACACCATATATCTGTTACACAGAATCTTCAGCTGAGGTTAGGAGTGAGAGATGTTAGTGTTGAGAGAAGCCCATTTAATTCTAAAATCTTTTCTCCTGTGACCCCCCATTCCCCAATTTATTCTTTATATAGTTGGTTGTTTACATTGTTGTTTACATGTAGTCTCTCCACTTAGACTGAGCTCCTTGAGAATAGACTTTTTTTTTGTTTTTTTTTTTGTTTACCCTCCTCTGTATCCCTATTACTTAGCCCAGTAGCTGGTACACAGGACCACAGGGACTTGAAAGGAAGAAGCCATACCTTTGAAAGGTGTGGCTGCTAAGGGAGGTCCCAACTACAAGAAAGGAAGAACTAATTGTACAAGTATGGTCCCTAATTCCATAAGTGACTGAGAGTAGGCTTATTGACCTGAACCACCTACTGATTTGAAAGATTAACATAATTCTTCTGAGAAGGCTAATTTAACATTTTATGTCAATTCACTCCCTTATACAGCTACACTTGTTAGTAAAGAAGAAACATAGTGAAATAAACTAAATTCTGCATGGTATCTAAGTTTGGGTGGTAATCTTTATGGCTATATTTGGGTCTTGTCAAAGAATTAATAAGGATTAAATAGTCACTTAGACATGTATAACTGTGCTCAGTTAGTTAGGAAAAAAATAAGACCCAGAACCTACCTTTTAGTTTCTTGAAAAGAGTATTAGACATATGAAACGCTAGGAGATTTGATGTCCCCCTGAGAGGAAAGTTTGGATAAAATGTTGAAAGGAGATAAGGTGATAGTTTAAGATATTTAGATAGCCAATATCACAAAATCTCATAAACAATAAAGCATAATGATCTAAACATTTGAGAGACAGGATGCCCCCATCTTCATTTCTTGCTCTCTCTTACTACAACATAGAAATATCTATGCCAATTAACATTTATTAAGTGTTTATCATTTGCCAAGGCACCGTGTGATAAATTCTGGGAATATAAATACAAGCAAAAACAAAGATAACTTCTTTACTTAAGGATCTTCTATTCTAATGAGGATATACCATATAAAAGGAATTTGAAAAGACTGGGGGGTGAGTAAAGAAGGAATTTCTGTAGAACCTTGGTAGAAAAGCCCAGAACCAATTAGAAGAAAAGGAAACAGTTCTAGAGGGACAAGTCTACATGGGGTGAAGCACTTTCCAGGGTGCCAGGACATAGGGAAGTTGTGGAAGTCAGAAGTAGAGATTGGCTTCAAAATACTTTCTTATACCTTCTGCTATTTTTGCTCCCCACCAAGCCTCAATGCTAAAGTTGAAGTTTCTTTTTGAATGTTTTGAGGAACAGCAGGTGGGAAATGACATGACTATCTACTACATGGGAATACAATGGAATGATGGAGAAAACAACTTGACTAAAGCAAAGTCCACATTGCAGGAAATAGAATTGCATTGTTAGGGTGAATCCTGTAAAAAGGTATTCTTTTTTCCTTTTTTAATTTAACAGGGGAGCTGGAGATGTATAGGGATTAACCAGCTCACAGTGACAGGAAGTAGAAACAATAGAGACAGGAAGGAGAAAAGAGACAGGAATTGAGGTAAGAAAAGGTTATAAAAGGTGTCCATTGCTGAGAGTTAGGGCTGGCAGTTGCTGGGAAGTTGGTTGCTGGGAATGTGTTGGGTAGGTGGTTGGTGGAATATAAAAGGTGTGTCTGAGCTTACTGAGAGGACTTTTTGGCTTTAGGGGTTTTGGCTTTTGGTTTGGGCTGTTATTATTTTTTTTTTCTTTCTTGAACTGGCTGGTCTTCTATTATTTTTTTTTCTTTCTTGAACTGGCTGGTCTTCATTGACAGACCTAATTGGGGTTGGATTAAACACTGATTGAGTTGGCTTTGATTAGGCTGGATTGGGTTGTTACTTTTTGGGGTGGTTGTTATAAGTAGATATAGGCAGTTTTAAGAAGTAATTATAGGTAGTAGTAGTAGTAGTCTCTCGGTAACTGAGGATGAGGATTGTCTTTGTGTGCTTTTTTCATCTATGAGGTAGATGAGTGTGCACAAAAACACTTTTGCGTGAAGGAGATTTAAGTGGAAAAGCCAATGCACAGAAACAGTCCCACTCTCTTGGCGTTGGAAGCCTGGGTCCACTGGCACAAAAAATCATAACACCTGTAGACTTCCTCAGCTGCATTGGATGGCCGTGTTGTAATTATAGGTAGTTATAGGAGAACTAGCATAGATATTAAGACATTTTCTTCTCTACTTCTTTCCTATATTTTTCTTGTTTACTATATTCATTTTACTATATTCTTTTACTATCTCTATTTTAATTAAACTAAATTGTTAATTGTTAAAAGCTGCTAGAAGTTTTCTTTTCTATGGTTTAAAGAGATAATATTAATTTACAACTCTACTATATTCTTATTAAAACTTAAATTATTAAAAGCTGATCCTTATGATCCTAAAAGTCTAGTTTGAGAAATTTATTCTTCAAGAGAGTATAGGTATAAGAAAAAGATCTTTGAACTAGGACTTTGGTTACTTGATTTCTTATTTTGGCCCACGCTAATTAACTATGTTACCTTAGATAAAGCACCTGACTTTTTTGGATTTCAATTTGATCAACTTCAAAATGAGGGACTTATTTCCAAGTCCCCCTCTAACTCTAAAAACATTTAAATTCTAGAATGTAAGAATAGTATAAGTGAATGCACTCTGCTTTGAATTTACCTATGATGGTCCCCTACCTCTACACACAAAAATTATATTCAGTTGAAATTAGATTAAAATAAATAGTTAGCTTTGAAGAGAAAATTAGTGATAATGGGCAGCAAACTTTGAAATTGGGTAAAGTGTTAGAATGGTCTTTCTATAATTTTTAGTTACCAGGTTATGGATTGATAGTACGAATATAAAGCTTGTATATTTTTTTAATATTAGCTAAAGTGCTACCTGAGGCAGCTAGGTGGATCAGTGTCAGGAAGATCTGAGTTAAAATACTGCCTTAGTCATTTACTAGCTGTGTGACTCTGGGCAAGTCACTTAACCTCTGTTTGCCTTAATACACTGGAGAAGGAAATTGAAAACCACTTTAGTATTGAAGTGGTACACTTCACAAATGAGTTCAAACACCTAGAATTTCAATTATTGGAGCCGTAATTTATTAATAAAAGAGAGAAGTAAAGAATCTACCAGCTGCAGCAGAATTCCCTAATGGAAAACTGCACCGGTTTGACATTAAGGAACAGATTATATAGGGTTATGAGATACAAGTTATTACTCTTCACATACAGGTTCTTATCTGATAACAAACAGATTTTAACACAGCAATGTGGGGTCCAAGATGGGGGGACAATTCTTAGATTTATGAGGGGGCTGTTATCCAAGGAGTGTTTATCTTCACTTAGCCAAATGTTAGTTCGCAGACCCTGAAATTACTCTTTGTCTCCTGCCACCCAAGCTAAGCAGAAACCAGTTTGTTATCTGCATAAACAGCTTGATCTCTTGGAGGGAAGGGAAGTCAGATCTGTCCCCTAAAAATGCAGACAGGGGGTATCTTCTTTATCTCTTTTTAATTTTTCCATCTTTGGTCTTTTTGGGGCTACTTCAGTATTTTTACCAAGGAAACCCCATGGAGAGTAGTGATGGGATATGGTTGGACATGTTGGAACAACTCAACAATATTAACAACAAAGTACTAACTAGTTTTTATTCAATATACAAAAACAAGTATTTCAGAGCAGGTGATAAGAAACTCTTGACTCTTAATTGTTGAATTAAAGGGTTGGATTTGGTAGTATTCACAAAAATTAAATTATTACTTTCATTTACCCTATCCTAGAAAGCAAAAAAGAATTATTGAAACTAAAAAGGAGACATTTTCAAGTAGTGTTAAAGGTCACTGGGCAAAATAGTGAGTAGGTAAAGGTATCAAGCTTGCCACTTTAGCAATTAAAAAATGATCTACCATTACATTGCACTTCCTTATTTACTGTTGCTATGTCTTCTACATTTTGGATCTGAAAAAACTGGTTTTGCTTCTTTGGTTGTATATTGTTGAAATCTTATCATCTCTTAATGGCATATAAAATATTAGGAGTTGAGGAAATAAAATATTTTCTAATTTTGATAGCACTGCTTAGTGTAATGGTAAATAATAAAGGGTGGTCATTAAAATCACACAAAATCAGAGAAACAATTTTTTTAAACCTTTTAAAGGGGAGGAGACTGAAGAGGTAGTATATGTTGTAACCACGAAAATGTGGATTTCAAGACTGTGAATTCCCAAAACTGTAAAGATAATTTTTAGTGTCTTGATTTGAATCAAAAATAAGTGGTCACCATGGGAAAAATTTGCAAAATATGAAAATGCCCACGTCAGCTGGGTTTTATGGAGATTTTAATTAATACAAATGAAGGAATTAAGGGAAGGGAGAGAGAGAGAGAGAGAGAAAGAGAAAATAGTAGGAAGGGCCTAGGCCAAATGACCTAGGCCTGAGCCTTAAGAGAGACTAGTTAGGCTTTTATCACTCACCACAAGATCATCCTAAAGCAAAACTCCAGTCCTTCACTGAAATCCTCAACTGCTGAACTCAGTTCAGAGACCCAGCTCCTCCAAACTAACTCCAAACTCCAACTAAGTTCAGAGAACTCCTGACCTGCTTTTAAAGAGAATTTTCTCTTATGTAACCTCCCCTAAATTTTCACATCTACCAATCACAGTAGACGCTTTCCCCCAGGACTGTCCATTCTTAGTTCACATCTTCTTTTGTTATCACCTTCTCTGATTAGATTATATCTTCTGAGTATTTTACATCTCTTTGCTAAGCTTGCCCTTTGTAAGTTGCTTGACATTTTAGTGATTAATTTAACTTTTATAAGTACTTATCACCTTTTTGTATTAGATCTAAAATAGACCACCTAGTTTAGGGTTTTTGCTTCACTATAAGTATGAGTTGGGGACTTTTCATTGTTCAATCAGGAATTTTACAACTTTATCTTCCCCTAAGGCACTGAGTATGGTGGAGTAATTTTAAAGTTCTCAATACATTCCTGACTAAGTACCTCCATTGTAGAAAATGGGGAATATCTTAATCAAATCTTCTGAAGTAGAGTCTGAGCAGTTTTAAGATTCACAATGTACAAATTAGCCAGGTCATGACTCTTTCTGGCTCTCATTTCACTTTGTAAACAAACGTAGGTCTGAATTCAATCAAATGTTACTTGTTAAAGTAAACTAGCAAAAAGCTGGTGAAAATTAAAGTTGAACAGAGCATGTTTTTAATAATTTCATTCTCTATTCTGGTTTTCATATTTTTTGGTAAAAGTAAATCCATCCCACCATTTCATTACAAGGGATGTGCCCTTCCCTCCCTGCTCCTTTCATTAAAATTAAAGAAAGTTTTAATGGATGTTATACTACAAAGAAGAGAAAATCAGTTCCAAAAAGAAAAATGCCAGAATCATAGGCAACAAATAGCCTTAAGCTTCAGAACTCTGATTACCATCACCTTTTAGTATTAGGGATCATTAATGTAGGATTTTTTTAAAATGAGAGAAATGGATCCCTGTATGTTGCTTAGCTGTAAGTCTAAGTAATACCATGTGCTCTTGATAATGTCATCTGAAATAAACTAGGAAAAAATCTAGAGTTTTTTTGTTTAAACATTTTTTAAACATATCCCTGTTGTTTCCATTTACTAAAGTCTAGAGTGTCTGGAAAGGGTAAAAATAAATAAAAAGAGTCTCCGAATGGATATATTCAAAGAATCAGAGTTGAGAGAGATTCTAAGAGATCAATAAAATTGTGTGAAAAAGTGTTAAGTTTACTGAATACCAGGTGAAAGGATTTGGATATAAATTCCAGCTTACTACTTAGAAGCGCAATGAGGTTGTACAAGGTGACCTTGTGGGGATCATTTAATCTCCCTTATACCTCCATTTTCTCATCTATAAAACAAATGAGGTGAACTAGATGATATTAAGGTTTCTTTCATTTTCACTTCTTCGATCCGTTGTAATCTGTCAAATAAAACTACCATATCCCCATCCACCAACATAATGTTTTAAGGTCTCAGGCTGAAGGATTTGTTTTTTCCACCTACAATACAATACAACATAATAAAATGAAATAAACATTGGTCAAGTATCTGCTGTGAACTGGCCACCACACTAGTTGTTGAGAGTGACACAAAGTGTCATGAATCAAGTTGAGTAGATGGCAACTGCATTGGTAAAAGGTTGGTTAAAATTTGGGTTTTGTTGTTGCTAATGGAGTTTGGTTTCTTTTTGGATAGGCTTTGTTTTTATGTTTCAAAATTTGCAGATTATCTCTAATTTTGAAGTCTTGTTATTAAGTAAAATAACTAAATAAAACTAATCAGTGACCTTATCTGAAACTACATGCAAAATTCCATATCTATAGCACTCTCCATTTCTCTATTTTTTTAAACAAGTAGAAACCCATTTTTTCTGTCCCTCCTGTTTCTCCTCACCCCACTGAGGGAAAATAAAGGGGGAAAAATCATTATAACAAACATGCATAGTAAAGCAAAACAAATTCCCTCAATGGCTATAATTTTAAAAATATGAATGTCTCATTCTCCATCCTAAATCCATCACCCCTCTGTCATTGACAGCATGTTTCATCAGTTCTATAGAATCACAAATGATCATTTTAGTGAACACAACTTTTACAGTTTTCAAAGTTGTTTTTTTATAAAATTGTTATGGTATTAATTATTCCTACTCATTTTCATGTTTGTAAAAGTCTTAAGGTTTTTTCATTATGATATTTCTATAATATGAATTATTCTTCTGGGTATTTTACTTCATGTAAGTTATTAAATATATTTTTTTAAATTAAAAAAAAATAAACCTTTATCTTCTGTCTTGGAATCAATATTGTGTATTGGTTCCAAGGCAGAAGAGTGATAAGGGCTAGGCAATGGGGGTTAAGGGACTTGCCCAGGATCACCCAGCTGGGAAGGGTCTGTGGCCATATTTGAATCTAGGACCTCCTGTCTCTAGGTCTGGCTCTCAATCCACTTAGCTACCCAGCTGGTCCCTCATTCCATATTTTTTTTGAAATGTGTTTCCCTATTCAGTATTTCAGTCATTCTTGAAATGCTAATAATCCCCCCCTTTTCTTTTGCTACTACAAAAATACTACATATTTTGTATATAGCATATATGCAAATATATATGATCTTTTCCTTTTCCCATGAATTTATTCATATGCTTCTACTACCTACTAGCCATGTGACAGTCACTTAATCTCTCTGAGTCTTAGTTTTCCAAAATGAAAACTGTTTTTTTCAACTTTTTCACCAGGATGATGAAATTACTTTTTGAAGTATCTTTTTGTTCTATGTTTCTTTGATTATTAGTTCAATGGGTGTTACAGGAAAACAATTTAGTTTCTCATTATTTCTTCTCATTTTAGACAAGATGTAAACCCTTAAAGAACAAGTAGATGCTAATGTATCTAAATTGAAAAGGGAGTACAAGGGACAGGTTCTCTTCTCATTCCCACTTTTATTTTTCAAGCTAAGTAAAACATCATCTTCAAAATTTCCTGATGTCATCACTGAACAGCTTATTAGCCTTTAGCAGCAACATATATATCAAATACATCCTGTTCTCCTTTCACCCAAAGTGAAATATAATTACCTCCTCCACCCCACCCTGCTAAATTACCACTCTTTATCCAAAGACAGTCAGAATCAAAACAGCACTAGTTAAGATCCTTTGAGAATAGAGATTAGCTCATGGTTCTATCTGTTAGAACTAAACATTCCCTTTTCTTAAGAGATCTGATTTCACATTCCCTTGGGTGATCATTTGGTACTTTCATTGTCTTTTAACTAAACTTTTTCTCCTTTGCATTTTTTCCCAATGATTGACAAACTACTCAGTATATCACAATTTCTTGCCCACATTGTTTGAAAATGTACTTGGTGAACTGCACAATTTGGAATTTACTTAAATTACAAAAAATGTCCAACAACCTTTAACAGTTCTAGAAGTTCATGCCATAAGCCTACAATTTATTGAGTAGCATTAGAGACTCATTGCCTATGACACTTTTAATACTATTACATTGAAGTTTATATAAGAAATTCCAAGTTTAAAACTGGAATCTTAGCAATAACAGCTGGATCATTTATTTATGTGGACTGGAAAGAATGCCTTCTGTAATCATTGTATTTGGCTTTAGCATTTTACATTTATATTAAAAATAATTCAGATGGTTAGATCTAGTTGAACACTCTAATTTGTCCCTTATGTTAAGACTTCCGCCGTGAGGAATCTTTCCCTTTTTCTCTGTTTGTCTCTGTCTTTATCTCTGTTTCTGTTTCTGTCTCTCTCTCTCTGTTTCTCTGTCTCTCTCTCTCTCTGTCTCTCTGTCTCTGTCTGTCTCTGTCTCTGTCTCTCTCTCTTTCTCTCTCTCTTTCTCTCTCATCTTTGTCTCTTTCTCTGCTTTTAACCTCTCTTTTTCCAAACAAGTTCTTGAAATACTGTATTCTTGAAATACTGTAGCCCAATCCTCTGACAATCAGGTTAAGTTGTTAGTTCCTGGTCCTTTCCCCCAGGCACCTCACATTCTGCATTTTGTTTCTAGCATGAAAGACTTTGTTTTAAATCATAATAGCATCCAGGCTCTAATCACATTATAGCACACATGGAGAACTTGCAAAATGTCATGTGTTTTGGATTTGACATTCTGATTTATGGTTGTGCTCTCCAGTTACACAGCTGCAATCTAATTTTCCGTCAAAGATGTTTTTCATTTTTCTATTACTTTGTTGCACCCTGTCTTTATGTTAAGGAAAAATGAAAGCCACCAGGTGAGCTCCAAGAATGTATACCAGTATTTCAAAAAGCTGGTGATTTTTGACTAAAAGTATAATATATGCATTTTATTTCATGCTCTCACAAATTAAAAACCTTTATGGAAGTTGATTTGTAGCTTTTAGATCATCCTTTTCCATCTCTATCATATATCTATCTCCTAGGAGAAGGTACCATGAACTGAAAGTTTTTGAACATTCAGGTTAATTACAAATTACAAATCTCTCCTTATTTTGCTTATTTCAGAGAACCATAGAAGGGACCTTAGAGATCAAGTCTAGAATCACAGATTGTTAGAGAGAAAGGGACTTGATAGGTGTGGGAAGTCAAGTTGACAGGCATTTAGTATCTAATAGGTATCATGCACTGGGAATATGAAGTAAAAAAAAAAGTGTTCTTGATAGTAATGAGTTCACAGTATAATGGGAGAGAAGTCAGACACTTATAGGGGTGAAATGACTTTCCCAGATCAGACAGTTAAATAGTAACAGAGCTGGATCTAGATCTCTATGATTCTGAATAACCCAGTCCATATCTACTTTCCTTACATCATTTAACCACAAAGAGATGACCTTCATTGGCAAAGTACATAACAATAGAAATAGTATTCTAAATAAACATCACTCCAATATGCTAAGAACATTACATTAATTCTTTTCTTTGGAACTATAACCACTAACTTCTCATTTAATATAGTGAAAAAAAAAACTTTGCAAAATCAAATCTGGTTCATAAAATGGTCCCATAAAATGGTCCATGAATAGAAGCAAATTTCATGGTATGAAGTAAACAAGCCAGAACTATAGCTTTTTATCATATTTAACAACATAACATATTTAATCCATTTCTATTTTTAATAAAAGCAAACAAAGCCATACAGAGAAAAATATTAAAAACCATTCATTCAGGAATATGAATTATAAAAGATGTATGACCATTTAAGTAATTTTTTAAATATAATTCCAAATCGATTCACAGAATAGTAGGATGATTACACTGCTCCATTAATACTATACTGGAATGTCTCTCTTCCTATACCATATACAGATGAAATTTTAGAGATATTTTGGTTTGCAGATTTCTTTTTGCTAGGAATTTGAAATAATATTTCATATGGTTAATAGAATTTTTCCTCTGAGAATTCTTCTTAATTATTAAATTTATCAGTATCCTTTGACCACTTATGCCATGGGGAAATGGTTCTTAGTAATATATATTTAACAGATATGATAGAACATGATCTCCACCTTCAGGCAGTTTTAGGAGTCTGGGGTCTGACTAAACTGGTGGATCTCCTAGTGTCATCCTGATATTTGACTTTTGGCTAAAAAGTTAGTTTATTAATTCTGAACTATATGGCTACTTGGGGGATGTATTAGGACATTTATTTTTCATTGATGAATTTGCAATCAATTCTCATTAATCAACTCTATAGAGTTCCTGTTAAAATTTTTTCACTGAAATGTAAAACCTTTTTCCCCATTATTCATGACTCCTATTCGTCTATTAAAATAATAATAGCTAGTATTTACTTAATGCTTTAAAGTTGGCAAAGTACTTTACAGATAATATCTCATTTTACCCTTACAATTACACTGGGAGGTAGGTATGATTATTGTTCCATTTTACAAATAAATATACAGGCTAATATAGTTTAGCTTAGGGTAGCACAACTAACTAGTAAATGTCTGAGGCTCTAAAATCAAATCTTCCTGACCCTAGTTGTAGTACTTTATTTTGCCACATATCTATGTAATTTATTAACAAATGAGAGCAATAAGTGCATATGTTTGAATATATATATATACATATATATTAATGTCAATAATGAACAAATACATATTTATGTATTTAAAATACTTTGACCATGACCAATGTCAATATCATCACCAAAGTCACCTCAGACTCTCTAATATATCAAGTAGTTGCTTCCACTTGATTGAAAATAGTTGCGAATCATTTGAATCACTATAGATAAAAGCTGTCATATTCTCTGTAGGATTAGACATGTCTTCTTTCCAACAAATACATAAATCTTTCCCAAAATTGTTCATAAAATTCTTTGTTAAATTAACCCATAAAATAACTCTTAACATAGTTCCTAATAGAAAGTTTATCCTTACCTTATCTTTGTTTCATATATTTTTTTTAAGGATCACAGGTTTAACATACAACTGTAGGGAAAAATATACAAAAAACAAATTGTTAATAGATCATTATGGATCATATATAAACACACCTTTCTGGTTCCATAGAGAGAGGTAATTTCCTTTAACTGATTTGTTAACTGACTTTTCATAAAATTCCTAGGGATTCAATTTCCAATTAAATTAAATTCAATAAACATTTGTTAGGTGCCTGCTATGCATGAAGCTTAGTGCTGGAGACACAAAGGAGGCAAGAGAAAGTCCCTGCTCTCAAGGAACTTACAATCTTATGAGGGAAATGACATATAATCATACACACATAAACTTCCACATACACACATATATGAAGTAAGCTATAAACAGGATAAACAAGAAATAATTAAAAGAATGAAAGCACTGGAATTAGAGGGGATAGGGAAGGCTTTCTATAGAAGCTGGAGTTTTAGTTGGTATTTAAAGGAAGTCAAAGAAGTCAGTAGTAGGGGTAGAGAAGGTTGAGTATTTGAAGCATATGAGACAGCCAGTGAAAATACCTAGAGCTGAGATAGAGGTGTATTGGTTGTCAAATAGCCAAAAAGGCTAGTATCCTTGGATTAAAGAGTATATCTTGGGGAGTAAGGTATAAGAAGACATAGAAAGATAGGAGGGAGTTATGCATCACAGAAAAATAGAATCATTGAGGTCATAGGGAGATGTATTTCATATCAATATCTTTCTCAAGTGTCCCTCTAAATTGTCAAATGGAGACGGAGTCAAGATGGCAGCCTAGAAGCAGCAGAAATTCAGACCTCTGAATACTCTTCCTTACCAATCACAAACTGAATGCTCCTAGGGGACTGAAAATCAAACCTAACAACAAGACAGAGCCAAGGAACCCTCCTGGTGGACTCAATTCAAAATATATTCTTCCCAAAATCCGGAATCTAAGAACACTTGGGTTTAAGGGGAAGGCAGAAGGAAGGTCCTAGGACCCCTCCACCCTCACCTAGAGCACTAAGCCTCCATCAGCAGCGAAAACCTCTGGGTGGGCAAAGGCGCTGGTCTGGAGGGTGTACCATGTGGGTAGGGCTGTGCCTGGCTCAGAGCATCAAACACAGGTGGCGGGGAAGGGGCTGGAGGGGGAGCATAGAGCAGGCAGCCTGTTCAGAGCTGCAGAGACCTTCCAGCCTTCCAGGGGGTTTTGGCCTCAGAGCACACCCAGTCCAACCCAGCTGAACTTAATCCCATCAAAAGTCTTCAGAGGTCAGGGAAGCCCAAGCTCCAACACCCTTCCCCCACAGACTTTAATCCAATCAAAAGCCTCCAGAGGACAGGGAAGCTCAAACTCCAACACCCATCCCCCACAGACTGCATGGAAAGATCTCCTGACAAACCTCCAAGAGGGGGAGACTAACAGAAAGCCCCCAAACCAAAAAAATGAGAGGAACAAGAGCACAGACAAATATGGGGAGCAAAGAAGAGGTAAATATGAGCAAACAACAGAAAAAGAAGAAAGAAATTACAATCAACAGCTTCTGTACAGGCGACGATCTAAGAGCAAATGGAACAGAGGAGGAGGCAAGCAATAAAACAGAAATGCTAGCAAATTGGATACAGGCTTTGGAAGAACTCAAAATACAATTCAAAATGCAATTCAAAACACAATTAAGAGAGGCTGAAAACAATTGGGAAAAGAATTTAAAAACTAAGATAAGTCATCTGGAAACAGAAAATAGTGTCTTGAAAGCCAAAATCAACCAGCTTGAAAATGAGGCAAAGGAGGTGAAAGATGAGGCAAAGGAAATGAGAGATGAGGTAAAGAGAATGAAAGATTACCTCCAAAGAAAATCAGACCAGAAGGAGAAGGAGACGGATGAAACCCAGTCTTTAAGAACCAGAATACAACTAGAATTAAGTGACCTCACAAGGCAGCAGGACACTATAAAACAAAACCAAAAGAATGAAAAAATTGAGGAAAACATCAAGCACCTCATTCACAAAACAGAGGATTTAGAAAATTGTTCAAGGAGAGACATTTTAAGAATCATTGGTCTACCAGAAGATCATGACAAAAGAAAAAGCCTGCACATAATACTACAGGAAATTATTCAAGAAAACTGCCCCGATATTCTAGAACAAGAGGGAAAAGTGAAGATTGAAAGAATCCACAGATCACCTCTTGTACTTAATCCCCAACTGACAACAACCAGGAATGTTACAGCTAAATTGAAGAACTACCAGACCAAAGAAAATATATTACAAGCTGCCAAGAAGAAGTTATTCAGATACCATGGAACCACAGTGAGGATAATGCTGTGTCAATGTGGAAATCTAGAAATCCCCATCAGAAGTTGAGTGACTCATGGTCTCCAGAAGCCTTTCTGAGTATATCACACCCTCCTTTCGAGGATCAAACTTGGGACCATCAGCTTGCAAGACTGACACACTGCCTATAGTGCCAAAGAGTCACTAGACTGCTGATGGGGCTTATCTCCCACCTGAAGTGCATTGTCTATTGTCTGGTGAAGTGGGACCTTTCCACAGGGGCAAAACTTTCCTGTGACAAGGTCAAAACCTGAGGTTTCTACTTCGCTATTAAATAAACTGGGGACTTCTAGATTTCCCTGTTGACAGCAGGATCTGGCTGCATCCACACTGAAGGATCAAAAGGCATGTAATATGATATTCCAGAAAGCAAGGGAACCAGATCTACAACCAAGAATCAAATACCCAGCAAAACTGACTATATTCTTACAGGGGAAAGTATGGTCATTCAACAAAATAGAAGAATTCCAAGAATTTGTAAAGAAAAGCCCAGACCTGAACAGAAAATTTGATGCCCAAGTACATAACTCAAGAGAATCATCAAAAGGTAATTTAAAAAGAGGGAAAAAAGAAAAACTAAACTAAACAAAAAAAAACCTTTTTTTTAAAAGAGACTCAATAAATTAAAATGTTATGCATCCCTATAAGAAAAGAGGTCATTGGTAAGTCTTAAAAATTGTTATTATCACCTGGGAAACTAGAAGAATTACACTTAGAGGGAACAGTGACAAACTGTGTAAGATGAAAGGACAATACATAAATATTTATATAGATATATATACATGAATACATATACATGTATACAACAAGAGCTAAAAAAGAGGTTAATACTAAAAGAAATGGGTGAAGAAACAAAAAGGGGTAAATTTATATGTCACAAAGAAGTTCATGGCGAGAGGGGGGAGAACATCAATACACTGGAAGGGTAAAGAGGTCGGAGATAGGAAACACTCAACTCTTACGTGCATTGAAATTGACCTAAAGAGGGAAGAACAATGCAATCCATTGGGGCAGAGAATAGATTTGCGCCCTATAGAGGAGTAGAAAGGTAACAAACAGACTGGAGGGGAGGGAAGCAGTAAAAGGGAGGGAGAGGGTTGGGGGATAGTTTTAGAAAGACTGCAGGGAAAATAAAGGGGGAATAAGAAGGGAGAGAGGTAGAAAGGGAAGTAAAATAAGGGTGGGAACTAGGGGGACTGATTAAAAACAAAACATTGGTATAGAAGGAAATAGTGAAAGAAGAAAAGGCAGGACCAGGAGTAGAAATCAAAATGCTGGGAAATACACAGCTAGTAATCATAACTCTGAATGTGAATGGAATGAACTCACCCATAAAATGCAAGTGAATAGCAGATTAGATTAGAATCCAAAACTCTACCATATGCTGTTTACAAGAAACCCTCATGAGGAAGGTAGATATGCATAGGGTGAAAGTAAGAGGATGGAGCCAAATCTATTGGGCATCAACTGATAAAAAGAAGGCAGAAGTCACAATCATGACATCTGACAAAGCCAAAGTAAAAATAAATCTAGTAAAAAGAGATAGGGAAGGTAATTACATCCTGATAAAAGGCAGTATAGAGAATGAGGAAATATCAGTACTCAACATGTATGCACCAAATGGCATAGCATAGTCTAACAGTTAGAATTTAGGGGGAGACTGAGGCAGATAGAAATTAGTTTCTCTCTGCAAGGAGTATTATATGTTTTAGAGGTTTATTAAGGATTAAGAATTAAAAAGAATACAGGATAAGGAAAACGTGCCTAGGCCAGAGGCCTAGATAAGCCCTCTCCTACATTATGGAAAGAGCCACATCTGCTCCAAAAGGGAAGTCCAAAAAAAGAGAGAGAGCTCAAAAGCCTTTGTAATCAGCTTAAATACCTTCTCCATCTCACCCACCTCAGAATTCCGTGAGATTACAAAGCATTTTGGGGAAGTGGAGCAAGGGCTTGTGGGGATTGAAGTCCAGAGTTCAAATCTCAATTTTACATTCCCCCGTTTGATCCTCTGGGAAGAAGTCCTTCCCCAAAGGATCATGAAAACATAATCAATTTAAAGATTATAAAATTTGAGGATAAGAGAAAAAAAAACAAAATCAATAATTGCTGAACGCATTGACAAAAAGCCAGTTAGGGGGCAGTCCCCTTTGGCATGAAAGTATAGATACAAATAAATGTTCAATCAACCACACCCAAAGTTCAATTTTGTGCAACTTGTGGTCTGGAGGCTTCTTCATGGTGGCTTCTCCAACAGTTCAGTTCTGGATTCAGAGAGGTAGCATCTTCTTTACCTAAAATTCTTCTCAAAAGGAATTTAAACTTTGCAATTTAAATAATGATATTTTTACATGCCCCCTGTAAGAGGGTGATTGACAAATACAGGATCACTTAGGGATGCATGGCTGAGGTATGAGGTATATGAATCAATTGGCAAGAGATATTAAAAAGATATCAGAAAAATCAAAAAGAAAAGAAAAATTTCTGGATGAAAATATAGACTATCAAAGTCTTATGTGTAAAATTCCAAGTATAAAGAAAAATAAATCTATAACAGGTCCTTGAATCAGGGCCCAATCAAAAATGATCTAAGCAATGATGCATTTACCCAGTCAGTAGCCAGGACTACAGAAAGGCACCACACTATGAAAGGCAGAAAAGGGACCAGATTATGAGCCACGGTTTCCGGGATACTTGTCTGTGAGTATTTTCAGAGTGAGTGTGGACACAAGGAAAGCCTATGTCTAGCAATGATAAACATAGTAACCTCAAGTCTTCACACTAGGTTCAAGACCTTTGTATTGGCCTAGAAGGGCATCAATCCATCCTGGATTGGCTTTTCTTTGGCTCTGTGCAATGGATCTTTTGTGTATATCTTGTCCTGGAATCAGACAGAATCATTAAACAAAGTCCAATAACTTTTATAATAATTAGTGGCATCATTTTTATAGTCACAAGCCTTTTGGGCATGCTCTGACAAATGTATTTCAAACTTGTAGTACTGAAGAATCAAACGGTTAAAGAAAATCTTAATGCTGGTGACATGTGCTTCAAATATAAAAAGGAGAGAAAAAAACAAATAGTATATTGCACATGCAAGGAAAATATAATAAAAAGAGCTTTAAAAATTCAAAAATATAGCTTATACTCATTGACACTCTGTGTCAGCTAAGAAAATATAAAATGCAAGGCTTTCTCACCAAAAATGAGATCCATTTCCTCTTAATATCTGGCCATGATCACTGTGAGTAGAAGGCAAATGAATTGAACAAAGTACAAATATGTAGTTTCAATATCCCCAAAATTCTCAATAGCCCAATTAATTACAATAGCAAGCAAACGCACTTTCATATTTCACATAAGTTGTTGTATGACATTTTTAAAAGCCTATGAATTGATGTATATTTGTCACAATTTTTACAAATATAGCAATCTTTCAACCTTGGTATTCAAACATATTTTTTAAACAAAGTAAAACTCATCTTGGTTTAAGAACATAATCAAGAAATCTATATATCATTCTGGTAGAAGTAAAATAGTGAGCTGAAGAGTATAAATAAAGGGGTGCTCCTTTTTCTTGGAGGCTTATAGGGATACAAATGCCCTGAGATTAACTGCCCAACTTCCATTCATATATTTAGAAATGCGGGAAGGTTGGGGGTTATAAAATGTATTTCACTTCAGCTTCTAGAATGGGCCTTACTTCGTGGTAGGGGCAGGCAAAAATAAACAAAGATTGTTAAAAAAAATTTCCAAAAATCATATTTTAAAAAACCTTAAAATCATTTGAGATATTTAGCATATTAAATTTTCCAAAGGTGGTTATACAATTATAACCAGTCCTGAAGTCCATCCATCCTCTATGTGAGAATTTACAAAGTCAAAATAGAAAGGCTGTTTTTTTTTTCATATGGGCTTAATTACAATAATATTTGTTCAATAATTATAGGGGAAAAGCAACAGAATTTTAAAACTCAGAACATTAAAAATAAATTCAATCAACCTTCAGTGTAACAGAATAATATTCAATCCAGTAATATATGAATTTAAAACCACAAAGTTAAACCTTAAACAAAACAATCAGGAAAAATGCAATAGAGTCAGAGATTTTTATAAACCATTGGAGTCTGAAATGCCTTAGAATATAGCCTTTAAGTCTCTTCAAAGTTCCTTGGGTGTGGTTTTTTTTAAATTATTAATTATCCATTTAAATTCCTATTGTCCGAAGGCAGAGTGGTAAGGGCTAGGCAATGGGGTCTGAGCAATCTGCTCGGAGCCACACAGCTGGGCAGTATCTGAGGCCAGATTTTAACCCAGGACCGCATGTCTGTAGGCCTGGTTCTTAGTTTGCTGAGCCACCCATTTGCACCTTCTAAGTTAGTTGAATCTTCTCCCTGACAGGCAGGTAAAGTCAATGCTATTACCAGAACAGTCAAAAGGTATCCTTTTAAATAGCCCATTGCTTAAAAGTCTGTTTCTTCTCTTCTCCCTTTTCTCTCTCCCCTGATATGATCCCTCCTCCTGCCCCAGTCCACGTGGAGCCCAGGCCACCCACGTGGAGCCAATATCCCTCGTTTTGTTACCAGCTGATAGAAATGAGTCCCGAGCAATCTGCTTCAAGGAACTGGGTTTGTTGGGCAGGCAGGTCACAAGGTGATTGCAATCTTGGTTGAATCTGGTGGGCCAGGTGAGCGAGAGAAAGACCGAGGGGTGGGCAGGGCCCAGAGAGGGAGTGCAGACAAACAGGGCCGGGAGCTCGGGCACCAGGTGAGAGGCCAGGAGCAGAAGTGGGAGCCGGAGAGGACCTGTAGTAGTCCACCCCTAGCTATGGGCAAAGGAAACAGTTAGTATGTACAGATTGTCTTAGAATTGAGCATTCTTGAGCTCAGTCTTGAGCATGCTCAGTCTTGCACTTGGCTAGGAAAGCCTCTGACCCTTGACCCCAGCTTCCCACAGGTTAGGTGGGAAAACAGGTTTCTTTGTGTTCACCTGGCTAAGAGAAACCACACCTATACCTTGTCGTTAACCAATGATAATCATCCCTATGTATTGTGTATATTTGAATATCAAAGAGATTAAATACAGCCGCAGCAAGCTCCACCTTTACTCTTCCCCTCTCTCTCCTTCTCTTCCCTCTCTTCCTCACTTGGATCTCAGCTCCCACTGATGTCTGTCCTTGCTGGAGCTTGGCAATCTTTAATCTTTCTCTATCTCTCTCACCTGGGACCTGGCTTTTGGCCAGGCACTCTCTTTTCTCTATCATCTCTCCGACCTGTGTGGTATTAAGTTTGGATCACTGGACGGGTACAAGCCTTCTGAGTAGTCCACTGATCAGAGTATTGCTGTGGCTCATTGATAATTAATAAGGCCTGGATTTCTGACTCATTCCTGCCACCTCATATCTATAATTTGGCTCCGCCACCCCCCTTGTGGTATCCAAAACTTCTATCCTTCCTCTATCTTCCTACCTTAAAGCTTCTCTCTCCTCGGGAAGCTTTAGGGCCGCAGGCAGGAGCTGATCAAGATAGTTTTCTAAAAAGGCATCTTGGAGAAACTGGCTTAAAAAAATTCTCTAGGCTAAAAAATTTGAGAAGTTCTCATCCAATCTAGTGGTCGCCAACTGTAACAGTTAAAATTTAGGGGGAGACTGAGGCAGATAGAAATTAGTTTCTCTCTGCAAGGAGTATTATATTTTTAGAGGTTTATTAAGGATTAAGGATTAAAGAGAATACAGGATAAGGAAAACGTGCCTAGGCCAGAGGCCTAGACAAGGCCTCACCTACATTATGGAAAGAGCCACACCTGCTCCAAAATGGAAGTCCAAAAAAAGAGAGAGCTCAAAAGCCTTTGTAATCAGCTTAAATACCTTCTCAATCTCGCCCACCTCAGAATTCCATGAGATTACAAAGCATTTTGGGGAAGTGAAGCAAGGGCTTATGGACATTGAAGTCCAGAGTTCAAATCTCAATTTTACAATAGGAAAAACTAGTGGAGCTCAAGGATGAGATAGATAGAAAAACTATACTAGTGGAAGACCTGAACCTTCCTCTATCCAAACTAGATAAATCAAACCAAAAAATAAATAAGAAAGAGGTAAGAGAAGTGAATAAAATCTTAGAAAAATTAGAGTTAGTAGATATGTGAGAAAAATAAATAGGGACAAAAAGGAATACACCTTTTCAGCAACACATGGTGCATTCACAAAAATTGACCATGTATTAGGGCATAAAAACATTGTAAACAAGTGCAAAAGAGCAGAAATAATAAATGCAACCTTCTCAGATCATAATGCAATGAAAATAATAATTAGTAAGGGTACATTGAGAGATAAAAAATTAATTGGAAATTTAACAATACGATTCTCCAAAACCTGTTAGCTAAAGAACAAATCATAGAAACAATTAATAACTACATTGAAGAAAATGACAATGATGAGACATGCTTTCAAAATCTAAGCGATGCAGCCAAAGAAGTACTCAGGGGGAAATTTATGTCCTTGAGTTCATATATTAACAAATTAAGGAGGGCAGAGGTCAATGAATTGGGCATGCAAATTAAAAAACTAGAAAGTGAACAAATTAAAAATCCTCAAATGAAGACTAAATTAGAGATCCTAAAAGTCAAAGCAGAAATTAATAAAATTGAAAGTCAAAGAACTATTGATTTAATAAATAAGACTAGAAGCTCATACTTTGAAAAAAACAAATAATATAAACAAAGAACTAGTCAGTCTAATTAAAAAAAGGAAAGAAGAAATCCAAATTGACAGTATCCAAGATGAAAAGGGAGACTTCATCTCTAATGAAGATGAAATTAAGGCAATCATTAAAAAGCATTATGCCCAATTATATGGCAACAAATATGGCAATCTAGGTGACATGGATGCATACTTACAAAAATATAAATTGCCTAAAGTAACAGAGGAAGAAATAAATTACCTAAACAACCCCATATCAGAAAAAGAAATTGAGCAAGCCATCAAAGAACTCCCTAAGAAAAAATCCCCAGGGCCTGATGGATTCACAAATGAATTTTATCAAACATTCAAAGAAAAACTAATCCCAATATTATACAAATTATTTGACAGAATAAGCAAAGTAGGAGTTCTACCAAACTCATTTTACAACACAAATATGGTACTGATCCCAAAGCCAGACAGGTTAAAAACAGAGAAAGAAAACTATAGACAAATCTCCCTAATGAATATAGATGCAAAAATCTTAAATAGGATACCAGCAAAAAGACTCCAGCAAGTGATCACAAGGGTTATTCACTATGACCAGGTAGGATTCATACCAGGAATGGAAGGATAGTTCAATTTTAGGAAAACCATCGCCATAATTGACCATATTAATAAGCAAACTGACAAGAATCACATGATTATCTCAATAGATGCAGAAAAAGCCTTTGCTAAAATACAACACCCTTTTCTATTAAAAACACTAGAAAGTATAGGAATAGAAGGGCCTTTCCTAAAAATAATAAACAGTATCTATCTAAAACCATCAGCAAACATCATCTGCAATGGTGATAAACTAGATGCATTCCCAATAAGATCAGGAGTGAAACAGGAATTTCTATTCTATTCTTCTATTATTTAACATTTTACTAGAAACACTAGCAGTAGCAATTAGAGAAGAAAAAGAAATTGAAGGCATTAAAATTGGCAATGAGGAGACCAAGCTCTTACTCTTTGCAGATGATATGATGGTCTACTTAAAGAATCCTTAAGAATTAACCAAAAAGTTAGTCAAAATAATCAACAATTTTAGCAAAGTTGTGGGATACAAAATAAACCCGCATAAGTCATCAGCATTTCTATATATCTCCAACCCATTTCAGCAGCAAGAATTAGAAAGAGAAATTCCAATTAAAATTACCCTAGACAATATAAAATATGTAGGAATCTATCTGCTGAGACAAACAGAGGAACTATATGAACACAACTACAAAACACTCTCCACACAATTAAAACAAGATCTAAAGAATTGGAAAAACATTAACTGCTAATGGGTAGGATGAGCTAACATAATAAAAATGGCAATCCTACCCAAATTAATTTACTTATTTAGTGCCATACCCATTGAACTACCAAAAAACTTTTTTAGTGAATTAGAAAAAAAATATAACAAAGTTCATTTGGAAGAACAAAAGATGAAGGATATCCAGGGAAATTATGAAAAAATGCAAAGGAAGGAGGACTTGCAGTCCCAGATCTCAAACTATACTATAAAGTAGTGGTAATCAAAACAATTTGGTACTGCCTAAGAGACAGTAAGGATGATCAGTGGAATAGACTTGGGGTAAATGACCTCAGCAAGACAGTCTATGATAAGCCCAAAGATCCCAGTTTTGGGGACCAAAAACCACTATTTGATTAAAAAAAAACTGCTGGGAAAACTGGAAGACAATATTGGAGAGATTAGGTTTGTATCAACATCTCACACCCTACACCAACATAAACTCAGAATGGGTGAATGACCTCAATATAAAGAAGGAAACTATAAGCAAATTAGTCAAACACAGAATAGTACACTTGTCAGATATTTGGGAAAGGAAAGACTTTAAAACCACGCAAGACATAGACAGAGTCCCAAAATGTAAAATCAATAATTTTGATTACATCAAATTAAAAAGTTATTGTTCAAACAAAATGAATGCAGCCAAAATTAGAAGGAAAGCAACAAATTGGGAAACAATCTTCATTACAAAAACCTCTGACAAAGTTCTAATTACTCAAATTTATAAAGAGCTAACCAATTGTGCAAAAAATCAAGCCATTCTCCAATAGAAAAATCGGTTAGGGACATGAATAGGCAATTTTCAGTCAAAGAAATAAAAACTATTTAATAAGCACATGAAAAAGTGTTCTAAATCTCTTATAATAATAGAAATGCAAATCAAAACAACTCTGAGGTATCACCTCACACCTAGCAGATGGGCCAACATGACAGCAAAGGATAATAATGAGTGTTGTAGGGGATGTGGCAAAGTGAGGACAGTAATAAATTGCTGGTGGAGTTGTGAATTGATCTAACCATTCTGAAGGGCAATTTGTAACTATCACCAAAGGGAGCTAAAAGACTGTCTGCCCTTTGATCCAGCCATAGCATTGCTGGGTTTGTACCCCAAAGATATAATAAGGAAAAAGACATGTACAAAAATATTCATAGCTGCTCTCATTGTGATGGCAAAAAATTGGAAAATAAGGGGCTGTCCTTCAATTGGGGAATGGTTGAACAAATTGTGGTATATGTGGGTGATGGAATACTATTGTGCTCAAAGGAATAATAAAGTGGAGGAATTCCATGGGAACTGGAGCAACCTCCAGGAATTGATGCAGAGTGAGAGGAGCAGAACCAGGAAAACATTGTACACACAGACTGATACACTGCAGGACAATCTAATGTAATGGACTTCTCCATTAGTGGCAATGCAGTGATCCTGAACAACTTGGAGGGATCTACGAGAAAGAACACTATCCACATTCAGAGGAAACACTGTGGGAGTAGAAACACCAAAGAAAAACAACTGCTTGAATACATGGATCGAAGGGATATGGTTGGGAATGTAGACTCTAAATGAACATCCTTGTACAAACATCAACAAAATGGAAATAGGTTCTGATTAAGGACACAAGTAATACCCAATGAAATTGCTGTTTGGCTGTGAAAAGGGTGGGTGAAGAGGAGGGAGGGAAATAATGTGATTATTCTAACCAAGGAATAATGTTCTAAATTGACTAAACTAATTCAAAGGGGAAAACAAAAACAAAAAAATAAATTGTCAAATGACAGTGTATTCTCCTAATATTCTGAGTTCCTTTAGCTGAAATACTGAAGAACAGCCATGATGTCAGAGTTGGAAGAAGCAATATAGACCAGCTCTCTCCACAACTTCTCTAGCAATAGTGTAAAAAAGAATGCAAGACTAAGTGGTGATTGGAAAATCAAAGGAGAGAAACTACAGTGGGTCATTTCTTCTATCAAAGTAGTCCATTTTCCAACTGATCTACAGTTCTTAGCCACTACAAAAACAGTTGCTATAAATATTTTTTTGTACAAACAAGTCTTTTCTCCTTTTCTTTTATCTCTTTGGGATACAGACTTAGTAGCGGTATCACTAGGTAAAGGGGTTTGTAGTAGATATGAAAGATCTTAAAGGCAAGGCAAAGAAACTTGGATTTTTGGTGAATGAGTACAGAATCTCTATAGAAAATTAATTAACAGTGACTGCTGTTGCTAGGTCTAAAAAGAGCAAAAAAATTGTTCTCACTCAGATTGCATATACTTATGGCATCACAAATACTTGAGCATCTGTTTTGTTATTCTAAAGATGATCTTCATATCTTGGCAGTATAGCTGAGTATGTTGACAGGAGAGAGATCAAGAAAACTAGACACTGCATGCGATGCAGTTGAACTCTAGCAAATCTAGTTATTTGACAGTCTATATGTTTTCCTATGCTATGTATATTCCCAAAACCTCAAAGGTCTCAGTGAGGAATCTGTGCTACAAGGTGAAAGGAAGCTGACTCCTTGAAATCTTTATAATACCTTTGAACTCTCTTGTTTATTAAGGAGCTTAGTACCCGAATCCCTGTCTTTTCTCCAGCTAAATTCCTTCTCTCTTGCACTTGAGGACTTTAATTCATATTTTCTTGTCTCCTAAAATATCTTATCCTTTCAGTTTATCAATATCTTTAATTTCTATGAACTGTAGACTCCTTTAGCCACCTACAGTAATGGTAAGGCTATAATGCTCACATTTGCCAATATAATATCATAGCCTTCATTTACAAACAATGTCTTTTCTTTATCTTCCATATATGCCTCTATACTTTTGAACCTTTTTATGTCCTCATGAAAACTTTCATTCCCTCCATCCCTGTTTTCTCAGTTTATAACCCCACTTATGGTCTATCCTTTTTTTTAGTGGATTTATTTTATTTTTAATTAATTAATTTATTTAGTCAATTTAGAACATTATTCCTTGGTTACAAGAGTTACATTATTTCCCTCACTCCCCTCCCTCCACCCTTCCACAGCCGACATGCAATTTCATTGGGTATGACATGTTTCTTTGATCATAAACTATTTCCATGTTGTTGGTGTTTGCATTAGGATGTTCATTTAGAGTCTACATCCCCAGCCATATCCCCTCGACCAATGTATTCAAGCAGTTGTTTTTCTTCTGTGTTTCTACTCCCACAATTTTTCCTCTGAATGAGGATAGTGTTCTTTCTCATGGATCCCTCCAAGTTGTTCAGGATCACTACATTGCCACTAATGGAGAAGTCCATTGCATTTGGTTGTACTACAGTATATCGGTCTCTGTGTATAATGTTCTCCTGGTTCTGCTCCTTTCGCTCTGCATCAATTCCTGGAGATCATTCCAGTCTTATGGTCTATTCTTGATCCTATAATTGACTACTTCAAATACAAGATTTTGACATCAACCAAGGATCACTGATTTTCTCTCCCATTTGACTCCACTAGAGATAGCCTTCTAAATTGACATTAATGTCTAATTTGAATCCTGTCATTAAATCAGGTTATGATTTATTTATTTATTCAATTATTTAATCTACCCTGTATCTTCCTTTTTTTTTATAGAAAAAATGTATTTAATTAATTTAGAATATTTTCCCACGGTTACATAATTCATGTTCTTTCTCTCCCCCTGACCCCCACCAGCCAACATGCAATTCCATTGGTTTTACTTGTGTCATTGATCAAGACCTATTTCCATAGTGTTGATAATTACACTAGGGTGATCATTTAGAGTCTACATTCCTAGTCGTATCCCCATCATCCCATGTGTTCAAGCAATTGTTTTTCTTCTGTGTTTCTATTCCCACAGTTCTTTCTCTAGATGTGGATAACATTCTTTCTCATAAGTCCCTCAGAATTGTCCTGGATTATTGCATTGCTGCTAGTAGAGAAGTCCATTACATTCTATTGTACCACAGTGTATCAGTCTCTTGTATAATGTTCTCCTGGTTCTGCTCCTTTCACTCTGCATCAATTCCTGGAGGTCATTACAGTTCACATGGAATTCCTCCAGTTCATTATTCCTTTTTATCACAATAGTATTCCATCACCAACATATACCACTGTGAATTTCAAAACTACTCCACCCTGTTCAGACCATTCTTTGGAGGATAGGATTTAGCTATTTCCTGATCAATGACAATGGAGATACTTGGAGTAACAGAGTCAGGTCTTGGAAACTGCAATCTCCACCCTACTCAGGTAGAGATTAGGAAGAGCTGTAGCAAAAAGCTCAAGATTTAATTATTTGAGAATCTGGCCCTCAACAGACATGTACAAAAAAGGACAGACCTCTGGGCAGTCCTAGGTCAAGCTAGAGCCACCATTGGTACTTGTGAGGCACAGGAAGTGAGGTAGGGAACAGCCTCTGGAATTCGTTCACTTCCTGTGGGCAGGGTGAGAGGCCAGTTCCTGTGAGGAGCTTGAGCAGAGAGGAGACCCGCAGACAGCTTCTTTCAGATCGGTCACGTGAGTCAAGGACTGATTCCCTTCTTTACCTTGGCCTTCCAGGCCTAAAAACTCCCTCTGACTCTATCAGAAGGTTGAGTTAACCTCTTTCCCTTTCCTCCTCTCTTCTTCTCTCCCTCTCCCTTTTCTTACTCCTGTTGTGATTAAACCACCATAAACTCCAGTCTGAATTACATAGCTGATTTCCCTGGCACCATAAATTAATATTTTAACAACCTTTAAAGGTGATTTTCACCACAACACCACAATTTGTTCAGCCATTCTTTAATCAAAGGACATCCCCTCATTTTCCAATTTTTTGCTACCACAAAGAGCCCAACTATAAATATTTTTGTACAAGGTTTTTTCCCTATGATCTCTTTGGAGTATAAGCCCAGCAGTGGTATTAGCCTATATCTTTCCATCTTTCTCACATAAGGTATTTTATGAAATTATTTGCTATAATCCAGATAAACAATATGCTTTTTTTTTTTACTTTGTGTTGGCAAGGAAGATAATCCCAAATCTGGTCTCTACCTCCATTGAATACAAGAAGGATATAGAATCTTTGTCCTTATTGGTTATGGATATAGTCAGTAAATTGGAGTAATTTTCCTCAGTATAAAAATTCAGCCAGTGCTATCTCTCAGAGGACCTTTCTGATATCCTGTGCTATTTCATTGCAAAAGCAAAGCTTAAGAAGTTAGAGTATAATAATAGTGATCAAGGATATGGACTTTTACCAAGTGTTAACTCAGCTTAACTTTTTGTTTTGACAAATTGAGTTTCAATTCAAGTTCCAGTCTTTGTGGCTTCAAATTCAAATTTTTTGTTGTTGTTGTTTTGTTTGTTTTTTTGCAACATACAGCTTTCTATCATTTTGGAGAAAAAAGTTTAGAAGGCTTTACAGAGTTCAAATAACTCTTCTGAAACATGCTCACATTTTCTGCAGGAATGAGTCAGGAACATGAGGTATACATTTCTCTTAAAAATACACAGGTGCTTTTAAATGAAAGGAAAAATGCTGAAGGCAAAATATATTTTGCATTTTATCCAATTGAAAACATTTGAGAAATTATTTTATGTTCGATGAGCCCTACAATGTTTTCTCATCTCATTCAAAATCCCAGTGGAACTGTCTGAGGATCCTTAATTGCAGGAGAATTTTACTAAGTTCTTTTTGTTATTTTGTGAATTTACTAACTGATATGAAGATTAGTAGTCTCATGCCTTTCTTTTCATTACATTGTAATAGGAAAAGTTGTAAAAGAGGTCTGGGATTGCTAAAGTTTCATACAAGATTAATTTTTGTTGTTAAATAGAATAACAACTTTTGAAATAAGTTTCAAAAGTTAATTTTGTGTGGCATTTCTCTTATTTTCTTATAATTATATCATTCAGTTAGTATTTCCCCAAACTGAACATTTCAGCCATAATCAGTATGGATTTTAGTGGCAATATGACTCCATTATTCTATTTCCCATAAAAATACACTTGAGTTTATAAGTTTATAAAACCCTCCATATAAAATTTGGGTTCATGGCAAGATTAGAGATTTTTTAAAGGCATTAATGCTCTTTTGGCTATCCATGGCTTCTTTGTACTGATTGGATCAGGATTAGAAGTACAAGTGTTACTCCTTCATCTTCTTTGCTTGTTGGCCGAGTTCCTCATTTGAAATAGTTATCTTGGAGAATACTGTTGGGTTTCAGAGGATTTGTTCTGATGTCCTAGACTCAATAGAATGGGACATTTTTTTTTCTGGAAATTTTTTTCTTCTTAAGAGTATTTTGTAGCAAACTAGCTGAAAGAGGTCATATCATATTTAAGCAAAATATAAAATGGGAAAAAATGAACCAAGTAAGCTGAATAACCAAAAAAATAGAGGTTGAGGAAGAAAGGCTGTCAAAATTAAAATAGGATAAAAATTCAAAATAAAAAATTAGCAAACAACTGTAATATTTATAGGGAAAGGAGGAGGGATTGAAGAACAGGGGATATGGAAGGGTTATAGCAGGGAATGGAGGAGTTGAAGGGAGATAGGGAGTATGGCTGCCAGTGAGGCAAAGGAGAGAGATGCCTCCTGCTGAGAGGTTATTTTTGAATAAAATGGGGTGTCCAAGAAATGAGCCACTTATGATATCCTGCAGGAATGTCTTCTCTATGGATTGATGCCAAAGATTCCCCAGAGTAGGTAAACACGGACCCTCCTGAGGGAAAAGCCTTACCCCAGACTTTGGTCGCCCAGCACGGGTCTGATAAGGACCATTTGTAGTTGGATGACTAAACTGAAGTTCAGCTCTCTCTATGCCCCAGAAAAGATAGTTCACATATCTGACTGCAATATTCAAATAAGGTAAATTTTAATAACCAGTTCGAATTGGAGAGGTATCAGGGAGAGGGAAGAGGGATGTCCCTAAATAAGGTTGGAGTTTTTCTCAGCTTTGGAGCTGAGGCCAGACCTCACAGGCTGGTGGAGGATTTCTCTTATTCCTGTCTATGTTATATCTGTACTAGTTTTCTTAATTTCAAAATCTTAGCAGTAGACAGAAAGCAACAAGAAAAATTCTGACCTTAAGAGCTGGTTGGGACTGTCTCTTTGGGCTGAAGAAAATAGAGACACTCCTATCCAGAGACTGGGAAGCCCAAGCTCCTCCTACTTCCAATGCCAGGAAGGAAGTGCTTGTCACAAGACCAACTGCCACTCTCAGTTGCCCCTTCCCCCACCAACTGTCAGTCTTGTCAATTTCTTCTCTCTCTAATATTCCCACTGTTGCTTATTCCAACACAGTGGCAGAAAGTCCAGAACTTGTTTCATTTCTACAATAGTCCCCTTTTATTGTTGTTGTGACCTTCCCAAGGTCACTTATTTTTATTATAGTTACTAATTTATTAAATCTACTCTAAGGAATTCTATGCAGGAAAGTTTGGTAAGGGTAGTTTTAGGGTTTTACAATAAATTCAGTACAATGAATGTTTAAATAAAACCATTACAAGAAATTTGAATCTTAGTGCTAATATTACTTAGTCTTGCTAAGTTAACTAGAACAAATAGTTTTCATATTTTATATATATATATAAATATATTATTTACAGACTATCTTATCTATATATATTTCCATATATATATTTCCATATATATATATTTAAACACAATTTCAGTATCAGTTTTACAAAAAACAATTAAAAGTTAACTATCTGCAAATGCAGCTTAAGTTTATTCCTATGTATTACTAATTGTCTATCAATTGTTTAACTTAACTTACTTGTAATCTATTCCCTATTTATTATAACTATTGTATAAGTCTCTAGTCTAATCTATAACCTATCTTATGTACAACATATATACATGCTATGCTAAATAGGATGTATAGGATGCTCAGGGAGGAATAATATCTTTGGTATGGAGGGCTTGTCGTGCCCTCCTAGGGCAGCTCTCCAGCCTCTGACACCCAGCTCTCACTTGTGGCTCCTAGTAGCTGCTAGCATGTGGCAGCAGCCACACCCCGGGCAATGGCTTTGCCAGGCTGGCTAAACCTTGTGAGGGTAGCCATTGGGTCGTCGTCGACCCCTGGTGAACTAGGGCTTTGCTCACCTAGCATGTGAAGACTGTTTCAGTGGAACAGGCGGAAGAAACCAACAAGAAGGTTCAATGGCTGAGATGGCCATATAGCAAGGCACTGTGGAGTGCTTAGGGCATGTTGGAGCACAAAAGACAACACAGCCATCCAATGCAGCTGAGGGAGTCTCCAGGTGTAATGACTTTTCATGCCATTGGACCCAGGCTTCCAACACCAAGAGAGTGGGACTGTCTCTGTGCATCGACTTTTCCACTTAAATCTTCAGGCACAAGTGTCTTTGTGCACAAAAATGCACAAAGACAATCATCATCCTCGGTTACCGAGAGACTACTACTATCACTATGCTACTAACCTAATTATAATATATACATTATTTATAGAGATTATTTACATATAATACAATAATATACATTGTTCCACATCCTGATGTCAATCAAATAGAAATATATATTGATCTTTCTGTTTGCCTAAGACCTTATGGAACTAACTATACACATATTTACATTTTGCATAAATACAATTTCAGACACTTGTTTATTTAAACAAGGTCTCCCAATATGTCAGTTTGTGTTTTTGTGTTTTGTGTCTAATACTGTTGTGTTGAATTAATACTTATCAAGTTTCTCCAGATTTCCATTTCTCATGTTGACTGATGGATCTTTTCTTTCTTCCAAGTTATGTATGTATGAAATATGTAATATTTCACATATTTTCCTAATATGTGAAATTACTTTTTTTATTATTTCAACACACTCAGTCTTACATATGTCTTGTTTTCCATCTGTCCTCTTCTTATATAAACAAATTTACAAAGTTCAAAGTCTTAGCTGTCCATTTTAGCTTTTTTTCTTTGTTTCTTCTCTCTAGTAGCTATTAAACAAATTTTAAAAGTTCAAAGTCTTAGCTGTCCATTTCAGTTTTTCCTCTTTGTTTCTTCTCTCTAGCAGCTTTTCTTGATGCTTTTACTTCTGGGCTGGTTTAAAATCTCTTCCTCTGGGCTAGTTTAAAATCTTTTCCTCTAGGATGCTTTTCCTCTGGGATGCGTGTATTGTGGGGCTGGAAAATTGTCTTCTCGCTATGGCATGCTTGACTACTGGGATCTTGTTGTCTCAAACATTATGTGTCATTATTATTTCTTTGTGGTGTACTTTTTGGTGTTACTCACCTTTTGTTTTCATTTCTCAGCACTATCTTTTGTCTAATTGTCTTCTATGTCTGTTATAGTGATGTTGAATTTCGTGGTTTTACATGGGAACAGTGGAACTATGAGTCTTTCCCTGAAATTTTTATAGCTGTTCCCGTAATAAGCAATACTTCATGTGGTCCAGTCCATTTTATGTCTGTAGCCAATTATATATTGAAATTTTTTTAAGTATACTATGACTCCTGGTTTGATGTTGTGCAAATTGTAATCCAGGGGTACTGTTTGTTGTATCAAGCCCATTTCATGCAACTCTGCTATTCTTGTTTGTAAAACTTGTATTTATTTTGTTAATTGACAGTTTCTACCTATCATTGCAATATAAGCTGGTTTACAAGTCCTTCCTTGCCAAATTGCATGTCCATATAGCATCTCAAATGGAGAGATGTGCAAATCTCCACTGGGTCGTGTTCTAAGATGGAACAGAACTAATGGCAGAATGTCTGTCCATTTTTGGTGTGTTTCTGCACACAATTTTCCTATCAATGTTTTTATGTCTTTATTTAATCTCTTCACTTTCCCTGAACTTTGGGGATGATAAAGTGTGTGGTATGTTGCTTGCATTCCTATATTTTTATAAATTTCATTTAATGTTGATTGAATAAAGTGACTTCCACCGTCTGAGTCCAATTTTGTGGGAATCCCAAATCTAGGTATGATTTCTTTTAATAGGATTTTGACCACAGATTCTGTGTTGTTCTTTTTGGCAGTGAAGCTTCCTCGAACCTGAGAGAAGCCTCAAGATAGGAAGATAGAGGAAGGATAGAAGTCTTTGTGCATGTACACATATGATAAAATAACTTTCTAGGCAAGATGAGCTTGCCTAGTTGTAAAAAACATCACTTTAAAATGTTGCCAACCATTGAATCAAGCATCTTTGATTCCAGATCTGCTGTTGAAGGGGAACCCATACCTAATTGCCAGGAAAGAATGTCATTAGTAGAAAAACCGAGAAATGATTTAAAAGACACTTCCCTAGAACAACCCAGCATTGAAATGTATACAGATGGCTCGAGCATGATAGTTAACAGAGAAAGGTACACTGGCATATACCTTGAGTCAATTACATGAATGGGAGTGCATGGGTATGGGTACAAGCACACACATGCACAGAGTATGAATACATAAATATCTTCACATATCCAAATTTAGAGGTGAAACTTGAATCTGCTCCTGATTAGGTAAAGCTTCATTCAGAAATGGTGCTTCAACTTTATCTTAAATTAAGAGAGAAACTGAATGAAAAGCAAGTAAGAGTGAATGTATTACTGACATGTAGGTCTAACCTATACAAAGGCAGGGATTTTGGAGATGGAATGTTAAGGCAGAATCAGAGAGAAGGCCAGTTTGATTGGATTAGAATGTTAGAATGAAGTCCTATAAAGTTGGAAAGCTAGATCATGCCTAGATCTTTCAGGGTTTTAAAACCTAAACAAGGGAGTTCATGTTTTATGCTATTGATAATGGGAAGTCACAGGAGTTGATTGATTAGGGATATCATATGGTCAGCAAATTACTTTGGCAGCATTGTGTAGATCAATGTACTGAGATATTTTTTAATTAGGAGGCATATAGTAGTAATTTATGAGAAGTTAGGGCCTGAATCAAAGTGTTAAGTCTTCAAGGTATGAAAGATATTGTGAAGATAGAAGTGGCAAAATTTGGCAACTGATTAGATATATGGGGTGAGGGAAAATAAAGGTGGAAGAAAATGGCAAGAAAATGGAAGTATGGTAGTACCTTTGCCAGAAATAGGGACATTTGGAAAGAGGAGAGATTGAGAGGAAATAAAATGAATTCAGTTTTATATGCTGAAGAAGGGAACATTAGCTTTCTTTTGCTTTTTAAGAATTTTAGATTTATTTATTTGTTTGTTACATGAAAATTCCCAGATAACTCCATCTTCCCTTTACTCGCTCACCTCCCTATGCCATAGAAGGCATCATCTGACCAAAGTATATATATAAAAATACACACATAAACACACATGTATCTTGATTATGTCTATCCTTTCTTTCTCTAGAGTTGGACATACAAAAGTAATTCTTCAAATATTATTTTGCTAGCTGTATATAATATTCTCTTGGTTCTATTCATTTCACTCATTATATTTCATGTAGGTCTTTCCAAGTTTTAAAAAATCAATCTCCTCATCATTTATTATGTCATAAGCAGTATTCTATCACAATCATGTATTACATACAACTTGTTCAGTCATTCCCCAGTTGATGGACATCCCCTCAATTTCCAGTTCTTTGCTGCCACAAAGAAAGCTGTTATAAATATTTTGGAACATGGAATTTCTTTTCCTGTTTCCCTCATCTCCTTGGGAAACACTCAACACTGGTATTGCTGGGTCAAAAGGCATACACAGTTTTATAATATTTTGTGTGTAATTCTAGATTGCTCTTTAGAATAGTTGGATCAGTTCACCAGCGGCATATTAGTATTCCCATTTTTCCACATCCCCTCTGACATTAGTCATTTTCCCCTTTTATAATTTTAGCTAATCTGATAGGTCTGAGATGACATATTAGAGTTGGTTCAATTTGCATTTCTCTAACCAATAATGATTTAGAGCATTTAAAAAATGTAGTTATATATAACTTTGATTTTTTCATTCAAAAACTGTTCTAATCTTTTGACCATTTATCAGTTGGAGAATGGTCATATTATTATAAATTTGACAAAGTTCTCTATATATTTTAGATATGAGACCTCTATCTGAGAAACTATCTATAAATGTCCCCTTCCCCCAATTTACTGTTTTCCTTCTAGTCTTGGCTATATTTGTTCTATTTGTCTAAAAGTCTTTAAATTTAATATATTCAAAATTGTGCATTTTACATCTCACAATGTTTTTTATTTCTTGTTATTAATAAATTCTTTTCCTATCTATAGAGCTAATAAGTAATATATTCCATGTTCTTCTAATTTGCTTATAACATATCCCTTTATGCCTAGGTTATGAATCTATTCTCATTTTATCCTGGTAAATGGTGTAAGATATTGGTCTATATATAGATTCTGGAAGACATTAGCTTTCGAACACTCTTCTGTTTTGAAACAACTTTATTGGAGGAAGAGTGTTCAAGAACATTCATCTTGTTAATATTATGGATCTTTAAATTATTAGAGTATGCCTGTTCTTCTGTTCCTCATATAATCTAAAGAGTGGTTAAACAAACACAGAATAAGACTACTTGTTAGTGACCTAGACACTATTAAAATTTTGTTCACTCCTAAAATATACAATAGAAAGACCTAGGAAATATGATTTTGTTTTATGTTATTTTTAAAAATATTTCATTTTTCCAATTATCAATAACAATTTTTAAAGTACATTATCCAAAATTATAAGATCCAAATTGACTTCTTCTTTCCCTTCTCCCCTACACCACACCCCAAGATGTTAAACAATTTCATCTGGGTTATACATGTATGTTCATGCAAAACACTTTTACATATCGGTCATGTTATGAGAGAATACTCATATAAAACTAAAACCTACAAATAAAATAAGTGAAAAAAATAGTATGTTTTGATCTGCATTCTGACTTCATTGGTTCTTTCTCTAGAGGACAACATTTTTTTTATCACAAATCCTTCAGAAATTGTCTCTGATCATTGTTTTTTGACATTAGCTGTCTTTCTCAATTGATCATATGTAATTGATCATCATATAAAATTGCTGCTACTATTTACAAAGTTCACCTGATTCTGCTCACTTCACTTAGCATTAGTTCATGTAGGTATTTTCAGATTATAGCTCAAAAGTATTCCATCACAATCATATTCCACAACTTGATCAGTCACTCCCCAGTTGATGGACAACCGCTTAATTACTAATTCTTTGCCACCATAAAAAGAGCTGCTATAAATATTTTTGTACAAATAGCTCCTTTTCCCTTTTACAGGCATCTCTTTGGGATATAGATCTAATAGATAGACCAAACATCAAAGGGTATACAGTTTTATAGCTCTTTGGTCAAAGTTCCAAACTGCACCCCCCTCTTCCCAGAATGGTTTTGTAAAGGTACTATGTACCACTGAGAAGGTACACTCCTTTCTATTTCCATTCAGTTTTCTCCAGATATCTAAGATATCTATAGTAAAAATTAAATTAGCATCTAATAATAAAAATATTATATTTTGAGGTTTATTAAGGATTATTAGAAATTAAGGAATCAAGAAGCTACAAAATAATAACTCATGTGCCCATGGCTGATTAGCCAATTCAGAACCCCTGCGCTTAGCTTACTTACTACATCATTGCAATGGAAGAGAGCGAGGTAGGCATTACCACCAATTAAATACTAATTGTTATCTCGCCCAGGTGGAGACTCAGGTGAGATTATAGGGAATTCTGGGAAATACCAAGGACTTCTGGGGATTGAAGTCTGGGGTTCAAAATCTCCATTTTACACGTCCCCTCTCCCCCAAGGCCCGAGGAAGACTAGTCTCTCCGATGGGTCTTCTAAACAAACCAACTTTGAAGTTACAATAATTTGAGGATAAGAGGAAAAGAGAACAAAACCAATAATTGCCAGGCACATTGACATAAAGCCAGTTAGGGGGCAGTCCCCTTTGGCATAAGAGTATACATTCACAACAAATGCATTTAGGGGGCAGCTGAGTGGCTCAGTGGATTGAGAGTCAGGCCTAGAGACGGGAGGTCCTAGGTTCAAATCTGGCCTCAGACACTTCCCAGCTGTGTGACCCTGGGCAAGTCACTTGACCCCCATTGCCTAGCCCTTACCACTGTTCTGCCTTGGAGCCAATACACAGTATTGACTCCAAGACGGAAGGTAAGGGTTTAAAAAAAATGCATTTAAACCCACACAGTTCAAATCACCACATCCCAAAGTTAATGCTGGATTTTCTTGTACAGCTTGTGGTCTGTGGAGGCATCTTCATGGTGTCTTTTCCAGACAGTTCAATTTCTGGATTCGGAGAGGTATCATGTTTCTTAACCTAAAATTACTCTCAAAAGGAATTTAAACTTTACAATTTAAAATAATAATAATTATACATAACCCCCCCTGAAGAGGGTGATTGAAAAACACAGGGATCATTTAGGGATGCATGGCCGAGTTATGAGGTATATGAATCAATTGGCAAGAGAAATAAAAAAATACTTAAAATCCAAATACAAAAAGATAATTTCTGGATGAAATATAGACTATCAAAGACTTATGTGTAAAAATTACAAGTAAAGGAAAATTAAATCTATAACAGGTCCTTGAATCAGGGCCCAATTAAAATGATTTAAGCAATGAAGCATTTACCCAGGGGTGTATGGGGTGCTCAGGGAGGAATAGTATCTCTGGTATGGAGGGCTTGTCATGCTCTCCTAGGGCAGCTCTCCAATCTCTGACCCTCACCTGACACCCAGCTCTCACTTTTGGCTCCTAGTAGCTGCTAGCATGTGGCAGTGGCCACACCCCAGGCAACGGCTTCAACAGGCCGGCTAAACCTTGTGAGGGTAGCCATTGGGTCATAGACCCCTGGTGAATTAAGGCTTTGCTCACCGAGCATGTGAAGACTGCTTCGGCCAAACAGATGGAAGAAACCAATAAGAAGGTTCAACGGCTGAGGGGGTGACGCAGCAAAGCACTGTGGAATGCTTAGGGTGTGTTGGAGCACAAAAGACAACATAGCCATCCAATGCAGCTGAGGAAGTCTCCAGGTGAAATGATTTTTCATGCCAATGGACCCAGGCTTCCAACGCCAAGAGAGTGGGACTGTCTCTGTGCATCGACTTTTCCACTTAAATCTTCACTCACAAGTGTCTTTGTACACACTCATTTATCATATATGAAAACGCACAAAGACAAAAGTCATCCTTGGTTACCGAGAGACTACTACTAGCCAGGACTAAGAAAGTTGCCACACTATGAAAGACAGAAAAGGGACTAGATTATAGGAGCCAGGTAGGAGCCAAATTTGAGATCTGTGTCTATAAGTATTTTCACAAAGAGTGTGGATACAAGGAAGGCCTATGTCTTAATGTATGCCAAGCATCGCAACCTTGAGTCTCACACTAGGTTCAAGTCCTTTGTATTGGCTTAAAAGTGCATCAATCCTACCGGGATTGGTTTCTTCTTCTTGTTCTTGTTCTTCTTTTTTTTTGACCTGTGTGCTCTTTTTTTGTATTCTCTTGTTCTGGAATCAGACAGAATAATAAGCAAAGTCCCATAAATTTTCTTTTTAAACAATTAATGGCATCATTTTTAAAGTTTCAAGCTTTTGGGGCATGCATTGACATTATAGCAAATATATTTTAAACTTATATTACTGCTCAATCAAAAAAGTTAAAGAAAATCTCAATACTGGTGACATGTGCTTCAAATATAAAAAGGAAAGAAATAATAAAAAACTGAAATAGTATGTTGCACATACAAAAAATATAATAATAAAAGAGTTTTAAAAAATTAAAAATATAGCTTATATCATTGACACACTGTGTTAGCTAAGGAAATATAGAATACAAGGTTTCTCACCAAAAAGGAGATTCATTTCCTCTTTATACCTTGCCATTATCCACTGTGAGTACAAGGCAAATGATTTTCACAAATTAACAATTTTTTATAAAGAACAGTAGTACAGCATGTAATGAACATTCAAAAAGGTATCAATATCCCCCAAATTCACAATAGCCCAGTTAAATACAATAGCAAACAAACCCACTATCATTTTTTACATGAGTCTGCTGTATGACATTTAAAGAAAATGGATACTTGTCACAAGTTTTTCAGATGTAGCAATATTTAAATATTGGCAAATACATTTTTAAACAAAGTAAAACTTATTAGGGTCTAGAACATCATCAAAAAATCTAGATATCATTCTGGTGGAAGTAAAGTAAGCTGAAGAGTTATAAATGAGAGATGCTCCTCTTTTGGGAGTTATCCAGGGGTACAATGCCCTAGGATTAACTTCACAGCTCCATTGGTATGAGCCTGTGATGTCCCATCCATTCACATTTTTATAAATGTGGGAGGTGGGGATTATAATTGTATTTCACTTAAGCTACCAACATGAACCTTACCTCCTATTAGAGGCAGGCAAAATGATCAGAGTTGTTGGAAAAAAAATTCTAAAAATCATATCTAATGACCCGTTAAAATCAATTTGAGATAGTTAGCTCATTAAATTTTCCAAAGGTTGTTACACAAATTTAACCAGTTTTGATGAAGTCTATCTATCCCTTATGTGACAATTTACAAAGTCAAAAATAGAAAAAAGGCTGTTTTTTATAAAAAATATGGGCTTATTCAATAATATTTGTTCAGTATAGTTATAGGGCAAAAGCAACAGAATATAACAGTAGTTAAAACCCAGTACATTAAAATGATTCAGTGTAACAGAAGAGTATTGAATACATTAATATATGAACTTAAAACCAACAAAATTAAATCTTAAACAAAACAATCAGCAAAATGCAATAAAATATAGAAATGTTTATAAAACATTGGAGTCTGAAAAATCTTAAAAATATAACCTCCAGGCTATTTAAAGTTTGTTTGTTTTTGGGTTTTTTTTTTTTTATCCATTTAGATTCCACTAGTATTTCAGTACTGTGGGATCTCCCATAGCAAAGGTGGGTTTTACGAATCTCAAATTGGGCAGGCCCAAATGGCAAAGAGTTGCAGGGGGATGAATTTCTCCCCTGAGTCTCAGGTAAGATGAGTAAAAGGATCAGTGCACTCAAAAATATCCTTTGAAATAGGAAATGCACTGCTATCTCATAGTGTATGCCATACTTGTAACTTCCTGTTTGGAAAAGTCTCTTCCTTGTCCTCGTTTCACCCCCCTGAGGTCCCCTGTCATGTGGAGGCTAATTGTTGCCTAAGGAAAGAACACGCCAGTTTTTACCAGTTGGTTTGTGATTTGGAAGACAGAGTGGCAGCTACCAGTAGCCTGGGTCCTAAAGCTGGTCTGGGGGATCTGGCTCAGAGGCTGGAGATCATCTAGGAACAGGGCCAGGGTGGATCAGGACTGTGAGAATGATCTGGGTCAAGCAGGTCCAGAGCGGATGGCTGGAGGCAAGTGCGGATGGAGCACAGATAGGGCAGCAGGAGTGAGCTGAATCAAGAGAGCCTTGGCAGGAGAAATGTGGCTTAAAAAAATTATCTAGGCTATCTTTAAAAAAATTTTTGAGAAGTTCTCATCCAATCTTGTGGTTGCCAAAAACTGTAAAAATTAATTATTATCTAGTAATAAAATATTATATTTTATGAGTTTTATTAAGGATTATTAGAAATCAAGGATACAAAATAATAACCACATGCCCATGGCTGATTAGCCCATTTAAAATCCCCATGCTTAGCTTACCACTAAACTTACTACATCATTGCAATGGCAGAGAAGAGAGCGTGGGAGGTGTTACTGCCAGTTAAATACCAATTGTGATCTCAAAAACCTGGGCACTCAGGTGAGATTATAGGGAATTCTGGGAAATACCAAGGACTTCTGGGGATTGAAGTCTAGGGTTCAGAATCTCCACTTATACATTATAACATCAAAAGAGCAGTCAGATTTTGTTACCTTGTCAGAGTGCTGGGAGCCCTAACATCTGTCTTGTAAAGGTTAAAATTATGGTTGAGACTGAGTGTAATAATTACATTACAATGTAATAATTACAATCACCAAGGATTTTATTTATAAAAATCCTAAACAAAACACCCAAGTCAGCTGGAAATTTTAGTGTGATTTAATTGATAGTGGAGGAGATTAAGGAGAAGGAAGAAGGAAAGAAGTAGGTTTTCTCCCCCTTGCCTGGCTAGCACCGGGCAGGAAGTTTAGGAGATAAGGTTTTGGAGTATGAAGGAGGAAAGAGTCAGCCTTCTCCAAAAAGAAAGGGCTAAGCCAAGATGCCCGAACCTGAATTAGCTCCAAGGCAAACTCACCGCCAAACCCAGACAAAATAACTGCCACCATTCCAAGATGTCATAACACCTAGCAAGCTGCCAGCCAGAGTCACCTCTCCAGGAAAAGAGGAAGAGAGAGGAAATGACGTGCCTTATATAGAAGGTTTTACGTCACTTTCCTGCCTCTCATCTGTACCGATAGTAGCTTAGCTTGACTTAGGACAGCCCAGGGATCTGTCTGCATTTTCTGCACATGTCTGTTGAAGGCCATCTCCTCATATAATTAAATCTTGAGTTTGGTGCAGACCTTCCTAATCTTGTTAAACTAAGGAGGGTGGAGAAATTCAGGGTTCCCAAGACCTGATTCTGTTAGTCCAAGTATCTCTATTGTTATTGATCAGGAAATAGCTAAATCAAATCTTCTAAAGATCTGATTAGGATGGAATAGTTTTAAAATTCAGAGCCTACAACCTGTGACCAACTACCATTGTGCTCAACACTAGTCCAACCCTCTAAACCAAACATTGACTTATATCAGTTCCCAGTTTCCTTACCTTGCATAAAGGATTTATTGCTTTGTGGGATTTGGCTCCTTCTTCTTTCTCTGAATCCAGGTAGACCATTTTTAATAGGAAACAGAGCGAGCATGGAAAGTGTTCCAGGGAGAGAGTTTGCAGCCTTTGGGAGTCCCAGACCCATAGGTAGGCCTTAATCAAAAGGTAGCCTTAGTAATATCTGACTTAGAAGAATTGGGAAACTTAGTAGTACTACTATAAAGTGGTAGATGCTAGAAGACACAAAATGAACTCAAAACATAAGCATGAAACAGTTTGTGTCCCTGCCACAGGCACACAAAAACTGATAGATGAGGAATACATATGAGTTTTTTTTTCTAAGGAATGTTTGGAAGTTCTCTATTTCATCAAAGTTTTTTATCTTATCTATTTCACCATTTTCCTCACTGTAGTATAACATTAAGTTTTGTCAAGTAAGCTATTATTTTTTGTTATCTTTTCTTGTTTGCCTTTTGTAAATTGGTATTCAAAATCCCATTTTAAAAAAAGGCAGTTGTCTAATTTTATATAATTTTGATTTTCAAGAATGTATATGCTTGGCATTTGAATTCTTTCTTTGTGGTTGCTTGAAGTATTTCTTGTTTTTGATCATGGTTTTTATATAGTCTAAATATTTTTGTTATATCTATGTAATCTGATTCCTACATCAATTTTTATAGCAAATAACTGACATTGATAAATGTAAGGTCTATTATTACAAATACTCTTACAATATTTCTAGCATTTCTTTTTTATGGAGTTTTATTTAATATATTATTATTTGTTCCATTATAATTTTCAAGGTATTTGTTACTTGGGTAAAATTGATAATCTCTACTAAAATATTTATTTTTCCTTCTTATTCTTTCCTTTGGAATTTTTTTTTCAGTTCACTTCCTGGCCAACAATTCCAAATCATCTGCCCCTGCTTTGGTCATCATTTGTACCACTTCAGATTACATCTTGGGGAAATGACTTGGGTTTTGATAGATTAACTTTTTTCCTAATCTTTCCAGGACTTACTTCCTGAACATCAGCTCCAAGCAATATTTACCCTTGCTTTCTGCCTCCTCTCTGAAATCTTCCTTCAATAGAATGTAACCTCTTTGAAAGTAAAAAGTGTTACTTGCTTGTGTTCTAAAATTTTTCACATAATAACAATTTGACAAATTCTTCTTTCTCTTACTCATTTCACTTTTAATTTCTTCCTTCATTTTTTTTCCTCCAGGAGCTTTTTATTCCTTGTTGTCAACCTATTTTAATTTTTCCTCTGAGTTGTAATGAAGTTAGTTCTGAAATTTTGGTATTATAATGAACTGTTATCTTTTGGATTTGTGTTGTGATTATTTTAGGATCCAAAAACTCTCATAATTTTATCATATATTTATCATATGACATATGATAGAATTATAATATCATTACCATCTGATGGTAACAATATTAGCACAGAAGATGTGCAGAGATTCTAGGTCTGCTTCTGTTGGCCACATGTATGTGGCTTAGTGCTATGAAGGATTTGGTGCTTTGAGAATCTTACTTATCAAGTTAATTGACATCTCAGGAAGTTTTGACTTGCTTAGAGCAAGTCAAAACTTCCTGAGATTTCAAGTCAAAACTTCCTGAGATGTCAATTTGCTTGCCTAAAAATAAAATAATTCACATTAACATAGCACTTTAAGGCTTGCAAAGTGCTTTAAATATTTTCTGATTTTCTCCTTATGACAACCCTGGGAGATACTTATCAATGCTATCCCTATTTAACAGATAAGGAAACTGAAGGATAGTAAGGTTAAGTGACTTGAGGGGATCACAGAGCCAGTAAGAATCTGGGGTTGTATGTGAAATTATGTCTTTCAGACTCCAGTTTCAGTTTTCTATCCAATTTTTGATGTCTATGCACCCAGATGTGTCCAGCAGTGATGAAGTGAAAGTCTCTTTAAACTTAAGAACCATGATCTTTTTTTTTTTTTTATGTTAAAGCAAGCCAGGCAACCCCTCTGCTCTATCCCCATGCACATAGTCCTTACCTGGTTTCATCCTGGTGTAAGGATGGCAAGGGGGACTGACTGGCACTGAGGTGACAGTTTGGACAGCAAAGGATTGTGGGAGAGAACCATTGACTGAGTAAGCCTCTGGTGAACCCCAGGGCTTCTGATTCAGGAGGGTGAGCTGAAAAGTTCACTTCTGAGGGGCTGAGGGATTCCCCAAGGCCACTAGAAGACCTAGACTTCCTGCCTTTGACTGCTGAAGCTATATTCTCTCAAAGAAAACCCATTCCATTGCTTCTTCTACCTACCATCAAGATCTGTTCCTGAGGAGATGAAAGGACTCACTTGAACCCAGCCCTCTGGCTTCTTCCTGGTCTCTCCTATCCTTCCCTGAACTGATTTAGAATTTTGTGATAAGATATATTAGCATAGAGATAAAGAGAGCAGACAGAGGGAAAAGGGGCTGAGTCCTTTGAGACTCCTGCCTCTGGATCTAGCTGCTAGGGGTTTAATTTGACAGGGCAACCTTCCCCCATTTTCCTCAACACATTTACCCTTTTGCTTTCAAAAAATAAATCCTTAGTTAAGTCGTATCTGGGTTTTGGCCTATCTTCATAACGAAAGGGGTGTTGGGCAATTGAGTACAGGATTCAAGGCTGAATTCTGTCCTGTTTGTGGCAAGACTAGATTAAGGTCTGTCACAATCTCCATAGAGGAAAGTTGACTACAAACCTTGCTCTGAAACAGCTGCCAGGGAAACAGACGTCTTTCCCTTCAGCTTGGGCCCACATTTGTGCTCAAGTGATATAGTCTGTTAAAATATCCCTTGTGAAGAGAGACAGAAAGTCTCCTTTTAGTCTATCCAGAACTCTTGTTTCAGGTAACCCTAGGGAGGGAGAGATCTTGCCATCTTCTCTCCACCAACAGATTACACTTCAACCTTCATATTTTCCCTCACCACTTGATCCACTCAGCGGTTTCATTGGTAATTACATCTTTCAAGTGAGACAAATCATCTAAACCTTTCCATTAAAAAGAAGGAAAGCCTCCTTTTTTACACTGGGGAAGTCTCATCATCTATCATGATATTTAGCTAGATATAACCCCTCCCTACCCATTTCATAACTTGCACTTGAAGAAACTTACTTCCAATTTTATATTTTCTTTGATTGGAGTCAAAGGACCCTGAAAGCATCATTCTTCCATTTTCTGTTTCTAATTCTCTTATAAAAGTGCATATTCTTCTCAATGTCAGGCTAATACTTTTAATATCTAAAATCCAAACTATGCTCCTATTTTTTTAAAGGTCCATGCTGTTTATGCTCTCTGTAAAAAATATCTGTATCTTTCATTGAATTTAATTATTTAATCATCAAAGGTGAGACTATCAAACACAGTGCTCCTTATCCCTAAACCATTTGTCTTAGAGTCATGAATAACTGAGTATTCATGCCTCAAACACTTACTAGCACTGTAATTTTGGGACAATCACTTAACCTATCTCAGTTTCATATTCCTTATCTTTAAAATGAGCATATATCTTATAGCACCAACTGCTGACTAATTGCTACTAACTGCTAGATGGGAAAAGGAGTGGCATCCTCCACCCCCATCCCCAGAATACCAGTCCCACTAACCTTCAATCAACTACTACAGACAGGAAAGCAAGCCATCCTAACTGAAGCAGTACCATGAGAGAGAGACAGGAATCTACATAGGCTGAGCAAGTCAAATTACCACCACAACCTTGTCCACCATCTAAAAAGTAAATAGAGAAGAATTATCACATTACAGACTATGATATCAAACAGATTCCCATTATTGAGAGGTTAATACAAAGTTGTGTCAAGAAATGAAAATGATAGGATTGAAGCCAGGCCCAAAGTTGGGAGGTCCTGGGTTCAAATCTGGCCTCAGACACTTCCTAGCTATGTCACCCTGGGCAAGTCACTTAACCCCCATTTCCTAGTCCTTACTATTCTTCTGCCTTAGAACCACAGCATTGTAAGTACGATAAAGGTTTTTTAAAAAAAGAAAAAGAAGAGATATTCACTTCTGCAGGCAGAAAGCAGTTCCTAAAAAGGTAACAGTTTGAATTAGACTGGCTAAACAATTAAAACTTATTTCCAAGATTACTTTAATACAACTACTCTTGATTTTTGAGGTTCTATTATACTCCCATAATCTCAAATTCTCCCCATAATTAATCTTCAGTAATTCCACTTTGGAGCTAAAGTTCTTCAGCAAAGATTTCTGATATATTACATATGAATCAGCCTAATATAGTAGATAAAATCTTGATTTTAGAATCAGGAGAGGCTAATTTGAAATCTCTTCCTCTCTTATTTAGAAGTTGTATGATTCTCAGTCATTTAAACTCCTTGACACTCAGGAAACTTACTAAGACATCTACTTAGTCATCGATGGGATCTGCTAATGGAAGAATTTGTCAAACTTAAAGATCTCCCTTTATATTGAAGAAATCATAGATGCTTAGTATTTCCTCTACTTCAAAAGAAAGTAACTTATGAGTGCTGTTGAAATTAATGCCTGAGTAATCTGTTCCTACTCCACAGAATAATGACATAATTGCCCCCAAAAGATGTATAGCATAATTCATTTAACTCTTTGTGACAATTTCCTATCATTGCTGTATTTTTCTTTTTAAACATTTTGGTTTTTAAAATATTTTGTTTTCCCCCAGTTATATATAAGAACAATTTTTTAACATTCATATTTTTAATTTTTTATTTCAAAATTCTTCACCTTTCACTCCCTTCTACCTCTCTTTGCTCTCTGAGTTCTGAGATGGCAAGCAATCCAATGGAGATTTTACATGTGCAATCATGAAAAATATTTTTCCATATTGGTTATTTTGTGGAAAAGATCTAAAATTTAAAAAAATAAAGTAAAATATAGCTTATTTCTGTCTGAATTCAGAGTCCATAAGTTCTTTCTCTTAGGGCAGATGACATTTTTCATTATGTAATAATTAAAATGGTTGAAGGCTATAAACTGTAGTGAGTAAAATAGTAGAAGACAAATTGTGGCCACTAAAAGAGTGGATGAGTAAATTGTGACCACAGAAAATATGTTTTCACTTTAGTGTCTTGTTTTTAAATCAATATATAAGGTGGCCGCCAGGGAAATATTCCCAATTATGAAATATACCCAAGTCAACTGGGTTTTATAGAGATTTTAATTAATTAATACAATGAGGAATTAAAGAAAGAGAGAAAGAGTAAGAAAGGAATAAGTATGAAGGGCCTTAAGCCAACATGGCCTCGACCTGAGTCTTAAGAGAGAGATCAGTCAGTCCTTAATCACTCACCACAAGATCTGTCCAAGCAAGAATTCTAGTGACACCAGGCCAGCATCATCTCAGCTGCCTTCACCAGCTCAATCCTCAATCTGAATCTGAATGTGAATTCAAATGTCCCTGAGAGAGTCCTGAGAGAGACCCTTCAAGGCAGCCTTTCCCAGCTGACTGTTTCCAGAGAGTTTTTCGTCTCCTTTTAAAGGGCATTTTCTCTTATGTCACCTCCCCTAAGTTCTTCCATCTACCAATCACAGTAGATGTTTTCCAAAGGACAGCCCATTCTGAATTCACACCTGAGTAGACTAAACTTTTGAGTAATCCACACCTGAGTAGACTAAAATCTCTGAGTAAGTTCTCACCTCTTTGTTCCTTGTAAGTTCACAAGTTGCCTGACCTTTATAGGTACTTAGCACCCCTTTGTATTAGTTCTAAAAATAGGCATGGTTTAAGTATGTGCTTAAGTACTTTTCATTGTTCAGCAAGGAGTTTTCTCCCCTAAAGCAGGCTTAAGTATGGGTGGAGTAGAGATCTTCAAATTTCTGATCTAAGTAGAGTTCACTGCCCAAATGAGGAATGGTCTTAATCCAATCTTATGAAGTAGGTTCTGGGAATTTTTAAGGTTCACAATTATGAGTCTCTGAGATTGTCTTGAATAATAGCTTTACTGAAAATAACTATGTCATTCACAGTTACTCATCAAAAAAATAAATATTGCTATCTCTGTGTACAAAGTTCTCCTGCTTCTATTCTGAGTCTGTGTTTTGGTCTTCCTTGTCACCAAAATAACTTATATATTGAGTTTCTTTTTTTGCTAGTTGCTCGTTTTCCTACCTTTTATGTTTTCTTTTAACTTAAAAAAATCTGTTACAATTGTGCTTTGTGTGGTGAAGGGAGTGCTGTTTCAAGCTTTAGGTTCTTTGTGTAGCTGCCTTGAGACCTGGCTCTGGAGATCTATGTTTTTAATTCTTCCAAGATGTTATAATGTAGGGAGAGATGTGTTTATTACTCCCCCTCTGTGCCCTGATCTATGAGTAACCTCCAGGACTCTTTTTTTTTTGTCTTGGAATTGTGACCAGGATCCTCTCTTCCCCTGTGGCTGTAAGCTGGTGTGTGCTCTAATGTTCCTTCTCACCCTAATACCTGGTTCTGTGATTGGACAATGAAACAAGAGTCTTGCATCTAAAACCAGCAAAGGACCCATTTAATCTCTTTCTGAAAAGTTGTCTAGTACCCCACCCCTTACTCTCTGTGACAATGAGCTCCAGAAGCCTTTCCTGCTAATTCAGCTGCCCCTGAGGCTTGTTGCTGTGGTGGGGCCTATGCCACTTTGTCCTCCAATTCCACCTTGTAAGAAAGAAGTGAGTTTAATACTCTCCAGGCTTGTGTGATGGTCTGTGAGTAATCACAGGTACTCTTTTCTCCTTGAACTGTGACAAGGGTCTTCTGTTCTCCTTCAGCCACCAGCCAACGCTGGTGTGCTAGTACTACTCCTAACTCTGGGGCTGCAAACTAGCACTATGACCCAAATTAGCATATTGGCAATGTGACAAGAGATATGTACCCAGAGTCAGCAAAGGACTTCTGTAATCTCCTTCTGAGCATTGCTACATACCCCTTACCACCCATGGCTGAGAGTTCCAGAAGTCCACGCTGCTGATTCAGCTGCCTCCAAGGCCTGTTGCCACTGTGGAGCCTGGCTCAATGTGCTGCTCAGTTCTCCATTCTACCCAGTTGCAATAGGCCTTTTAAGTTGTTTAGAACTGAAAAACTATTTCACCCCATCTTTTTGTGGGTTATGCTGCCCCAGAATTCATTTTGAGGGCTTATAACATAGTTTTTGGAGAGGAGATTTGGTAGAGATCAGATAAGACTGTGTACCTTCTCTGCCCTCTTGGCTCTGTTCCACTGAAGGATGTGTTTTCAAGTAAAAGCATCCACAATTAACACAATTAATGAAAGGCCCTGCTCTCTTTCACTGTCATATGAATTTTCTTCTGGTGGCCTAGATATAGAAACCATATTATGATATTGCAATTACTTTCTTCAGGTTGTTTTCTTATTTATCTCATCATTTTTTTTACATAAAATTTCTTTGAAGGAAAAAGAATACTTGGTTATTTAATATAATCTTTAAAACTCCCAGTTGATGACTTTACCCTAAACATTAAAATTAATTAAAAGATTATTAATTGATCTTTCTTTCTCTACAACTGTTCTCACTCTCTGTATACCTTCCATTCCACTGATTTGTTCCTGAATGATCCTTAGTTTATTCTAAGATTAACTAAAATTAATCATAATGAATAATCCTGAAGTATACAGTTACATAGCAGGTGACTAAAAAATTCATGATCATTTATTTCCTTTAGAGGTAGCTTTCTGACACTGTTTCCAAACCTCTGAGGTGCATAGAATCAGTCATGAAATGGATAAAGTAAAGCTACCGACAAAAGCTAAGTTAGTGTGTCATTCAGAAGCTGTCATTAAGTCATAGAGTTATAAAACATTATTGATTACAAATACCATTGTATTACATCAACATTAATATCACTGTGACATATCTATATCTATATCTATCTATCTATCTATCTATTTAGTTAGATAGATAGATAGACAGATAACTGGACTTGAAGTCAAAAAGGCTGAAATTAGAGACATTTCCTAGCCATGACCCTGGACCAATTACATAACCTCTTTGGGGCTCAACAACAGCTTTTGTTCAGTCTTTCCCTGAAACACCCATTTGTATTGACAGCTTTCTCACTCTGGAACATTTCTCTACTCTGCCTATTCCCTTAACTCTTCTGTGAAAAAGAAAGTAACTGAGTTTTCTCAGAAAGGAGACATTTACTAAACATCTGAGATCCTCTGCCATACAAACTCCAAGTTGCGCAACTTGGCTCTTTTAGTTGCAGATAGTCTTAACAAATTGAAATGACATCTTGAAAGTGTACTTATAGAACATCCTGGCAAGATGACAAATTTTTTACAGAGAAAATGGAATACTTTTAGTAGGCAAAACCATGAGTTTTCAAAAACCACATCTATAACATCAAAAGGATTCCTTATATGGTTGCTTATCGAGATGCTAAGAATAAAAAGCTTCATTCTATAGAAAAAAAATTAGGGTGGTAACTACAGGTATTTTTATGATTGAAACAATGATTACTGGATCACATAAAAAGGATCTATTTGCAAATAATATGTGTGAGGAACTGTATCTAAATATGTTATTTGAATTTCAAGGATCATAGTTTTGGAGCAAGAAGGAATCACAGAATACAGATATTATAATCTTCTACTTTACTGATAAAGAAATTTAGGCCTAGAGAGGTTGTATGACTTACCCAAGGTCATACAAGTAAGTCAATAGCAGAAGTGGGATTTGAAATCAGGTCTTCTAACATGAACTACCACTGCTATCAAGAGAATTTTTCAATAAAATTTATAGATTTTCTCTAAATGTTATAATTGAAGGAAACTGTATTGGACCTTTCACTGATGGAGATAATTAGTGCATTGAAATAGATCCTTAAGTAAATATCACATATACAAGAGAAAACTCATGAAGAAAATAAAATAAAAAATGGCATGCTTTGATTTGCAAACAGTTCCTTTTTTGGCTATGGAGAGTATTTTTCATAATGAGTCCCTCAGTGTTCTCTTGGAACCTTGAATAGCTGATTCCTGCACAGTTGATCATCATATTCCTGGTTCTGTTCACTTCACTTTGTACCAGTTTATATAAGATTTTCCATGTTTTTCTGAACTCATCCTCTTTGTCATTTCTTTTTTTTTATCATTTCTTTTCCAGTGAGCACTGGAAGCTCAACTGAGAAATGGAACCAGTTCAGAGACGCAGTGAAGGAAACATCAAAGGCAGTCCTAGGCCCCAAACAACGCAACCACCAGAACTGGTTTGAGGAGAACAACACTGCTATTGAAGACCTATTAAGCAAAAAGAATAAAGCCTTTATGGAGTGGCAAAATAACCCAAACTCTGCTCCTAAAAAGGACAGATTCAAGTCTCTCCAAGCCATGGCACAGTGTGAGATCAGGAAGATGCAAAACTGATGGTGGCAAAAAAAGGCAGAAGAAATGCAGTGCTTTGCTGATACGAAAAACTACAAACAATTTTTCAGTGCCCTCAAGACTGTCTATGGGCCCACCACCACTCCCTTGCTATCCTCTGAAGGTGACACTCTCATAAAAGATAAAAAAGGCATCAGCAACAGGTGGAAAGAACACTTCAGTCAGCTTCTCAACCGATCTTCTTCAGTCGACCAAAGCGCCCTTGACCAGATCCCCCAAAACCGCACCATTGAACAACTTGACATCCCTCCTTCAATAGAGGAAGTCCAAAAAGCCATTAAACAAATGAGTGCAGGCAAGGCACCCGGTAAAGACGGGATCCCAACCGAGGTGTACAAGACCTTAAAGGGAAAGGTGCTTCAGGCATTCCACCTAGTGCTGACCAGCATATGGGAAGAGGAAGACATGCCCCCAGAACTCAGAGATGCTTCTATCGTACCCCTATACAAGAACAAAGGCACACGAGCAGCCTGTGACAACTACAGAGGCATCTCACTACTCTCCACTGCTGGAAAGATCCTTGCCCGTGTTATACTCAACAGACTCCTGTCATCTGTTTCAGAGCAAAACCTGCCTGAATCACAATGTGGCTTCCGACCAGATTGCAGCACCATCGACATGGTCTTCACGGTGAGGCAAATGCAGGAAAAATGCCTTGAGCAGAACCTGATTCTCTACATTGTCTTCATAGACCTGACAAAGGCGTTTGATACAGTGAACAGGGACTCATTGTGGGTGATCCTTAGCAAGCTTGGTTGCAAAATTCATCAAACTGATCCAGTTCTTTCATGTCGACATGACAGGGGAAGTCCTATCTGGTGGAGAGTCTTCGGATCACTTCAACATCTCCAATGGGGTGAAACAAGGCTGTGTCCTCACTCCGGTACTATTCAACCTATACTTCACCCAAGTATTACGACATGCTGTGATGGATCTAAATCTGGGCGTCTACATCAAATACCGACTGGATAGCTCACTATTTGACTTTCGCCGCCTGACTGCAAAAACAAAGACAACAGAGAGACTCATCCTGGAAGCTCTCTTCGCAGATGACTGTGCTCTCATGGCCCACCAAGAAAATCATCTTCAAACCATTGTGGACAGACTCTCTACCGCAACAAAACTGTTTGGCCTGACTATCAACCTCAGCAAAACAGAGGTGCTGTTCCAACCCGTACCAGGGAGGCCAACTAACCAGCCGTGTATTACAATCGATGGCACTCAGCTTTCTAATGTCAACACTTTCAAGTACCTGGGCAGCACCATCGCCAACGATGGGTCCCTAGACCACGAGATTAATGCCAGGATCCAAAAGGCCAGCCAGGCACTTGGGTGGCTGCACTCCAAAGTCCTCCAACACAGCGGTGTAAGCACTATGATGAAGCTCAAAGTGTATAACGCAGTGGTCCTCAGCTTGCTCCTGTACGGTTGCGAGACATGGACACTGTATTGGAAGCACATGAAACAATTCCACCAACACTCTCTCCGGTCTATCATGAGGATCCGATGGCAGGACTGAATCACCAACCAGGAAGTCCTAGATAGAGCCAACTCCACCAGGATCGAAATAATGATCCTCAAAACCCAGCTATGATGGTCTGGACATGTCATCTGCATGGACCCACAGTGAATACCAAGACAGGTATTCTATGGTGAACTGTCAGTTGGACTCAGGAAACAAGGCCGACCAAAGAAAAGATACAAGGATCAGCTAAAGTCAAACTTGAAGTGGGCTGGCATTACACCAAAGCAACTAGAACTTGCTGCCTCTGACAGAAGTAGCTGACGTACCCACATTAACCATGCTGCCACCACCTTTGAAGATGAACGACGTCAATGTCTTGCTGCTGCACGTGAACGCCAACACCAGGCCACAACCGCACCTCCCATAACAACTGGTTTTCCATGCCCCATATGCCACAAACTTTGTGCCTCAGTCTTTGGACTTCAAAGCCATATGAGGGTACACCGTAGATGAAAACGCACAAAGACAATTGTCATTCTTGGACACCGAGAGACTACTACTATCATTTCTTTATCTTTTAAAAATTTATAGCATAATGTATATAATATAAATCCTCACATTTCCCATGCCCAAAAACTTGTGTTTCATTCTTTTCTTCCTGTTTATCTCCATCCTTCCCCCCTCCCCAAGAAGGCAAGTAATATGATATAAATTGTACATGTGTTGGCATATAATACACATTTTGCTGTTCATTATGTTGTAAAACAAGTTACGTATTGTTTACATTAGAGAAAAATAATGGAAGAAATAAAATGAAAAATGGTATGTTTTAATTTGCATTTGGGCTCTGTTCTTTCTCTAGTGGTGGATATTCTTTTTTTCTCATACATCTATTGGAGTTGTCCTGAATACTTGTCTTTTGGATAATAGTGAAGTCATTTATAACTGATTACAACACATTATTGTTGTTACTATATACAACAATCATCTGGTTCTGCTCACTTCACTTTGCATTACTTCATAAAGTCGTTCCAGCTTATAAAGTCTTTCCAGCTTTGTTTGCAATGGTACTATTGTGCCACAAGAAATAACTCACCAAAAATAAAACAATTATATACCACAACATATTCAACCATTCCTCAGTTGATGGACATCCATTCAGTTTCCAGTTCTTGACTGCCACAAAAAGAGCTCTTATAAATATTTTAGAACATATATTTTTTTCCTTTTTCCCTGATCACCTTAGTAAGAAATCTTAATAGTGGTATTACTGGGTCAAAAGGTATACACAGTTTTATAATTCTTTGAATATAATTTTAGATTGCTTTCCAAAATGCATCAGTGTCTCCATTTTTTCTACATCCCTTCTAGCATGTCATTTTGCCTCTTTAACATCTTAGACAATCTGATAGGTGAAATGATATATTGGAGTTGTTTTAATTTAGATATCTAGGAGAGCAGCCAAGATGGAAGAGAAGGCTTGATTCTCCAAAAAGCAATGATATAGAGCCTCAAAACAAATTCTGGAACCGTATAACCAATAAAAAGACAATGTGGGGGAGGTGGAGTGCAGGGCAGTCTCCACCAAGGCAATAGGCTTTGGTTACAGCTGAAACAGCAGCCAAAGCTTCTTGAATTTTCAGTCACAGATGGTAAGGGGGTTTGGTTAACTGCTTAGAAGGAGAGTACGGAGGCATCTTTGCTGGCTCTGGGTGTAAGACTCTTGTCACATTACCCATTCACAGAACCAGTCATAGGCCTGAGGCTCAGTTATAGGGTGAGGAGGAGCACTGGCATTACTAGCATTTGTAGCCACAGGGGAGCAGGGGACTCTGATCATAGTTCCAAGGAAAAAAAGAGTGCTAGATACTACTCACAGACCAGAGCATACGTCAGGAAAGTGTAAACTCAGCTCTCCTTACATCATACCACCTTGGAAAAACTGAGTGGATATAAATCTACAGAGCCAGCTCTGAAAGCAGCTGAACAAATAACCTGAAGGTTGAAACAGTGTTCCCGTTGGCACTGTTACAGAGCCCAATGTAACAGTTTTTTAAACTAAAACAAAAGAAAGTCAGGAAAATGAGCAAACAACAAAAAAGGAATTTAAAATAGAAAGTTATTTTGGTGTCAGGGTAGACTCAAACTCAGAAGAAGACAACAAAGTCAATATTGCTGCATCGAAATCCTCCAAGAAAAATACTAATTACTCTCAATTCCAAAAATTAATTACTGGAGAATCTCAAAAAGGACTTAAAAAATCCAGTACAAGAGGTAGAAGGCAAATTGGGAAAAGAAATGAGAGTGGTAAAGTAAAATAATAAAGAGTCAACAGTTTATTAAAGGAGGGACAAAAACATTGAAAAAATTAATATCTTAAAAAAAACGGAATTGGTAAAAGAGGCAAAAAAGTCCATTAAGAGAATAATTTTTTAAAAAGCAGAATTGGCCAAATGGAAAAAAGATACAAAAATGCATTGAAGAGAAGAGCTTTTTGAAAGAATTGGCTATATAGTAAAGGAGGCACAAAAGCTCACTCAAAAAATATGTCTGAAAAATTATAATTAGTCAAGTAGAAGCTAATTACTGAATGAAACATAAATAAGCAATCAAAGTCAAGAGAATGAAAAAAAATAGAAGAAAATGTGAAATATCCCCTGGGAAAAACAACTGACCTGGAAAATAAATCCAGGAGAGATAATTTAAGACTTATTAATTGGACTACCTGAAAGCCATGTTCAAAATAAGAGCTTATACATCATTTTCCCAGAAATTGTCAAGGAAAATTGCCCTGATATTCTAGAACCAAAGGACAAAGAAGAGATTGAAGGAATCCACCTTATGAAAAAGATCCCAAAAGGATAATTCCAAGGAACTGTATTAAAAAAATAAAATAGAGGAAAGTTTTGTGCCCCGCAGGCTCCCCCCTCCACTAATCAAGACCAAAAGGTCTCCCCTTGATCTGTTCACTCACACTCAACTTGGGGAACAGATAACTTTTAATGTCAGGTAATACAAAAGCAATAATGAGTAGGGAAGAATAAGAAAAGTAAAGTGGAAAAAGGGGGTCCCTGTCTCTATCTAAACCCTTTTCCTCTCTCCTCGAGTTTGATGGGGAACTCAGACCTTGGCAGCCTGAGCCCCCTGAGAGAAAGTCAGGTTGACTCACCCCTGGGCAACAGGAGCTGAAGTAAAGTTTGCTAAGGTTTCTCTTCAAAGTCCCTTCAATTAGGAAGTGTTGGGGGAAAAGATTTCCAGTCACCAGCAGGAAAAAAGGGTAGCCCTCAGGAGAAAGTCTTTTTCCCCAACTTCTCTCTTTGGATTCTCAAGGCTGAGAGTTCCTCACTCCTCTCCCAGTCAGAGTCTACTCCTCCTCCTGATTTCACTCCTCAGGCCCCTCCCCCACCAAAGTGATCAATTTCACATACTCTTCAGTCTGGCACTTTTCTCTAGTGCCAGCCTCTGTCACAAATTCTCCATTACCTGTTGTTCTCATGGTGCCACCCTGGCCCACGCCAGTTACTTACTTCTATGTCTATTCTAATCTATGTTACTTATTGTTCCCATCTAATCGCCCCCTCCCAAAATAATAAATCTTGTTTTAATCTGTCTAGTTGCTAATCTAAGTTCCTATCTTATGCTAAGACTGAGTTGTGGGAAGAGGGTTAGGATTATGTGCCAAAATTTTTACAATATAACAATTTCTTAATACAAATGTCATTCCAATTGCAATCAATATAACATTTAACTTAAGTAAAATTGAACTATCCTATGCCTTATGTAATGCTAATTCCAATGTAACAATTCATAACATTTATAGGTATATATATATATATTTATATATATAAACTTGTATCTAATGAAATCTGGTTTATTCTATCCCTATGTTACCTCTCTAGTTACAATATTCCCTTTTCTACCCTAACTACTCTGTCCCTGTCTATTAACAGTTAGTATTTTAACTCTCTTTTTTAACTATATTACTGCATTAGATCATTATTATGCTATATATATATATATATATATACATATATACACATGTCTGCTATTTGTACACATTTATATATGTCACATGTTATTTAAATACATATATACATATATATCCTCTGGTAGTAGAGATTTATTTACAGATATACAATTTATGGGTTGTCCTTATTTACAGCACAGCCCCTAATGTCAATGTGAAATTTGTTCATGTTCTAGCTATATCATGATGGATGCATATTTATTCCAATGTGCATGTGAATATACTTCCCTATATGTGAAGTTAATATGATAGGCTATTAATCTTACATGACCCATTTCCCTGAAGTTCATTCCCCATAATGTCTTTGATTCAAAGTTCTTTCCACTTGTTCATGTATCTTCCATCCTTTGGTATTTCTTGAAGTTTGTCACAGGTCCAGGGTGTCTTTTCCTACTACTTTGATCAATGTAAGAGTAGTGAGAGTTACATTGTATGGACCAATCCATATGGGCTTTGTGGGTTTGTCTTTGGCAAAGTTTTTACATATACTTTGTCCCCTGGTCTTATATTATGTAATGAGAAATCTAGTGGGACCCTTTGCACTAGTAGTCCTAACCTCAGTTCTTCCAGCCTATTTTATATCTGTGTCAGATAGGTGTGTAACTGGCATTCTCCTCCCAACATGGAAAGATAAGATGGTTTAGCGGTCCTTCCTATCCATACTGGCTGTCTGAACAATATCTCATATGGGGAAATATGTAAGTCTTCTCTAGGTTTCGTCCTTAGATAGAACAGTGCAAGTGGAAGAAACTCTGTCCATTTAAGATGAGTTTGGGCATAGAGTTTAGCTATCGTGGTGTTTAACTCCTTATTCATTCTTTCCACCTGTCCTGAATTTTCTGGACTATATGCATTATGGAAATTACCCTTTATTCCCAAAGACTTATACATTTGTTGTAAAATGCTAGATGTAAAGTGACTTCCCCTGTCTGAGTCTATGGCATCTGGAATTCCATATCTAGGAACTATTTTTTTAAGCAATGTTTTCACTACCATGACAGTGTTGTTTTTCTTTGATTGATATGCTTCTGTCCATCGAGTGTCTGTTCACTATGACTAAAACATATTTATATCCTCAGTCCCCAGGCATGTTAATAAAAATCAATCTACAGACACTGAAAAAGCCTATAAGCTATTGGTCATCCTCCCAATAACTTGCATTTGAAATGACCTTGATTAAAGTTTCTACAGATGTCACATGTCTGACATACTCTTATAGCAGTTGTTGATATCCCTGGAGCTTCCCAAAACTGGCGGACCTCATCTAGCATGGATTGCACTTCCAGATGTTGTGACAAATCCCCTATTCTTCCAAGTTTGTCCTGTGGCAAATAAAATTCCAAAGGCATTAGCTGAATATATATATATATTCACCCTTTTACCTTTGGATTGTACCAGCGCTTCTATGAGAGCTCTGAGCTCGTATCCTTGAGCACTGACATGACTTGATAACGACGCATGCCAGAGGGTCCTTTCATCCATCACAACTGCAGCTCCTGTGATTCTTTTGCCTTTGAAAACATATGAAGAACCATCCAAATATATGTGAAGGTCTGGATCATTGAGTGGTGTGTCCTTCAGATCTTCTCTGGTTCTATGTACTGTTTCTACAGTGTGTGTGCAATCATGTATGGGCTTTTCTCCCAATGGTAGGTCAGGGATTAATGTGGCTGGATTCAATGGTGCACATCTACATAAAAACAGATTGCCATTTGCCAGCAAAATGATTTCGTACTGAGATAGGCTTGCAGATGTAAATGCATGCCTTCTCTGTGATTTTAGCAATTTTCTAGCTGGTGTGCAGAGTAAACACGGAGCTTGCATCCCAGAACTAATTCATTAGCTTTTTTAACCATGAGATTAATTCTGCACAGTCAATGCACCAAAGCCTTTTGCCACTGGGTCCAAAATTGCACTGTAATATGCAATAATTCAAAGTCAATCCTAGATATTGGGCTAGCACTCCAGAAGCTATACCCTTAGCCTCATGAACATATAGATGAAAATCTTTGTTATAATTTGGAATGCTAAGGGATGGAGCTGTTAGGATAGCTTTTTTTTTTAAGTGGATAGAGCATGTAAATGTTCTTTTGTGAGCTTCAATGGCCCCTCAACCTCATCTTTTGACAGATCAGTGAGACACTTGGAAATATGTGAATATCCTGAGATATAATGATGTGAGAACCCAGTAGCGCCCAGGAATGCCTTAAGTTGTCTTTTTTTGTACGTGGAATACCTAGTTTCTGTATATCCACTATTCTCTTACTGGATATTTTCCTGGTGCCCTTTTCCAGGATAAAACCTAGGTACTCAACTTTTGGGAGAACCCATTGCAACTTTGTTTTAGAGACCTTATGTCCTCTTTCATACAATTCAATTAACAGCCTCTTTGAGTCTTCTAGGCATGTTTCTGCATCAGGGGATGCCAGAAGCAGATCGTCCACATCATGCACTAGATTGCTGTGTTTGAATTTGCACTCTCACAACAGCCCCTCACTAAATGAGTCCAACAGAGCTATTTTTCTTCCACAAGAATGCAAATATATTTTGTCTATCGGGATGGAAAGGAATCATAAAATACGCATTGCTTAAGTCAATTATGGTATACCATAATGTGTTTCTAGAAATCTCATAAATAATGTCATTGGGAGATGGTGTGATGGTATGGGTTTTCTTGATTATATTATTGATTGCTCTGAGATCCTGCACAAATCACCAATTTACTGTATCATCAGAATTTGGCTTGCTCTTTTTAATAGCTAGTATTGGGGTATTATATTCTGACACTGTGTGTCTCAAAATGCCCTGCTCCAGAAAGCTGTTGATAATAAGTGTTATGCCTTCTTCAACTTCTTTGCTGAGCTTATACTGAGGGATTTTGGGAGGTATACAATCTTTGACTTCTATCTTTACTGGTTGTATTGATTTAATCATTCCCCTGTCATTCTTATGTGCTGCCTATACACCCCACCCTATGAAATGTCTGTAGGAATGTCATAAAGAGATGTAATAGCCTGCTGCTGACCAGTGGTCTCATCAAGCTATCCCCAAAATAATAGAGGATAATGTTTCATGGATTGTTTTGGCAAATGGAGGTAAATGTTCCCTGATTGCTCACATTGTAAAATTGCCCCAATTTTACAAAGAAAATCACATCCCAAAAGGTTGTCTGGACACCCTGGTATTAGAAGGAATGGACAGTGGACCTAACATTAACATCTTAGATTTCAATTGCAGGACCCGTTCTATCTGTCCCGTAGCACCTGCCACTGAAACCATACCCTCTCTTGTGCTGTCCCCTGGGAATGACTTTAATACCGATTTGGCTGCCCCTGTATCAATGAGAGTCTTGTAATTTTGATCTCCCGCTTTGATCCATACACAAGGTTCCTGTATCTCTGCCTCATATGGCAAACTAGCTATTGTGTTGTTTGCATGTACAGGTTTCCCATTATCATCTTTACTTTCTTGCCCCAGGGTTTGTAATGCACTTGTATAACTAGCAGATATTTCAGGTTTTGTAGAATGTTATAGTTGTAAGGGATAATTTAGCATTGTGACCTAAACTATGTTAATTATTTGGTCACCATGGATATCCCAAATATAAAAGAAATATAACCAAGTTAGCTGGAAATTTGTGGTTATTTAATTTATATAGTGGAAGGAAATTAAGAAGGAAGAAGGGTGTAGGATTTCTCCTGCCTAGCTAGTGCCAGGAGGAAGACCAGAGGCTCTAGGAAGATAAGGTTTTGAAGAGTAAGGAGGAAAGAATCAGCCTGAACTCCAAAGGACTCAGCCAAATGCCTGAACCTGAATCAGTTCAAGGGCAAACTCACCACCAAACTCAGACAATAGCTGCCACCACTCCAAGATGTTAGAATGCTTAGCACGCTGCCAGCCAGAGTTGCCTCTCCAGGGAAAGAGAGAGAGAGAGCAAGTGATGTATATAGACGGTTTTAAGTCACTTTCCTGCATCTCATCTGTACCAATGATAGCTTAGCTTGACTTAGGACAGCACAGGGGTCTGTCTACTTTTTCTGCACATGTCTGTTGAAGGCCATTTCCTCAGATAATTAAATCTTTGAATATGGTGCAGGCATTCCTGACCTTGTTAAACTAAGTAGGGTGGAGAAATGTATAGTTCCCAGGACTTGATTCTGTTAAACCAAGTATCTCCATTGTTATTAATCAGGAAATAGCTAAATCAGATCTTCTAAAGTATGGCCTGAGTAGGGTGGAGTAGTTTTAAAATTCACATAGTGCAATCTACCATCCCCTTTTCAGTTATTCCACCCCCATTCAATGTACTATTATTAACTAGCTCTGTATCAGTTTGGACCACTGCTGTCTGTGAGCTAATAGCTTGCTCAGAGGAAAGGTTTGTGTTTGTGCTAATTTCAGTTTGAGAACTGCTTGGATGAGGGTTCACTATCAAAGACTCCTGTTCCCACTCCTTTAAATTGTTTTGCAGTCTCTGGTTCAGGGAATAGAAAATCATTGGATTGATCTGTGCTAAACCCATCCCCAGGACTGGAATCTTTGAGTGTTTTAGGATTTCGTGGGTAAACATCTTTGGCTTTTAGATTTAAGTTAGTTCTCCCCTCATTTTCCTTTCTTTCCCCTCTTAGATGTATAAATGTATCAGCTCCAAAGTCTCTTGTAACAGTGTCTCATTTAGCTATCTTTTCAGAATGGTCTAGATACTTAAGTTGCTGTTTGAAAGATTTGCTAGCCCCATTTGATTTTCCACTGCCTAGATCCATTCTGCAAGCTAAAAAATTTTCCAAAAAGGTTTTAATCTGTTCCTTGCTTTTCTCCATGCAGTTTTCTGTACCCGTGTGTTGTGAACCATAAATGTCATGTTTCATGTCTGCTATTATATGTGCAATTTCACTTTCCATCTCAATTATAGCTTTTTGTTTTGTACTTAAGTTGCTTCCCTTGGCATCTTGCCCAACTATCTGTTTCTCCACCACTAAAATTTTAAAATTTTTCATTTTCCATTTTACCATCTCCCTTTGTGCACTTTATGCTTATTCCCTCATGTTTCCTCCCGGGGGTACCTCCCAAATTTGTCTCTTTTTCACTAGATAGTGCTAGAGCCTGGCATCATGCTGTATAATGCTTATTTCTCACTACAACTTCTGAATAACGGGGTTTTGCTCCAGAAGCTATTGCTGCTTCCATGGATTTCAGGTCTGGGGTCTCCTGTTCTCTAAGTTTTCAGTGAGAGCAACACTGCTTGCTATTAGAGTCCTGTCTCCCATAGTTTTTGTTATTATATACTTTTCCCTGATAATATGTATTTTGACCTTTCCCATCTCTCTTATTTTGGCCCTGTTCATAGCAATGTTTCATCAGGCAGTTTCTTACTATGTGTCCTTGACTAGAACACAAAAAGCAAGTCCTGGTATCTCTTTTCACCCTCTGTTGACTTTGGGGTGTCTGTCTATACTGTGTGGTTTGTCAGTTAAATGTCTTAATTGTAGCCAGGTTCTTAACCTACTCTAATTCTTTCTGCCTTAATATTTCAGACGTCACTTGAAGCTTTTTCTTTAGAACATTATAGAAAAATCCCCAAACTCCAAAGTCAAGGAGAAAATATTGCAAGTAACCAAAAAGAAACAATTCAGATATTGTGGAGTCATAGTCAGAATAACACAAGACTTAGCACTTCCACATTAAGGGATCTGGGGACTGGCAATATGATATTCCAGAGGGCAAATGAACTAGTATCAAACCAAGAATCATTTATCCTGTAAAACTGAACATAATCCTTCAGGGTTAAAAATGGATAATGAATGAAATAGAGGACTTTCAAACAATCCTTGTAGCAGTCCAGCCCATGGGTATTAAGGAGAGACAAGGATTGTGAATGGGCACATGGCCATTCTGCGCATGGCAATGAACTCTGTTCCCAGCATGGCTGAAGTTAGGGCACCAAACCTTGCTTTCCTTTGTCTCACTCACCTGAGGATAAAAACTCCACCTTCACCTTGTCGTAATTTGCAATTATCCAATGGCAATACACTATGTAACTCATCAATATGTATTGAGGCATTCTGTAACTTATCAATATGTATTGAGTTAATTTGCGTATCAAAGAGATTAAATTGGGAAGCCGTGGCCAGCCCCTCTCTCCTTGGATGATCTCACAGGTTTGCTCAACACTGTCTTTCCACCTTTCTCTCTCTTCTCTAGCTTTACCTGAGGCCTGGCCTTTGGCCAGGTGTCTCTTTTCCAATGCTAATACCTAGCATTCTCTAATTCTCTCTATTAGTCTCTATTCATTCTCCCAGCTGAGCTATATCATCCTCTGACCAGTGTTAAATTGGGATCTCTGGATGGAAATAGCCTTTCAGTGACGTCTATTGATCTGAGCATGGCTGCGGCTCCAAAATATTAGTAATAACTGATTACTGACTCATTATTGACATCTCAAAGGTTGGCTCCTTCACGCCCTTCGCGGGATCCAAAACTTCTATCCCTTTTCTATTTTCCTACCATAAGGCTTCCCGCTGGCCGGGAGGCATTATTCCTGATGAAAGGTCTGAATAGAAAATTAGACTCTCAAATACAAGACTCAAGAGAATCATAAAAAGTTACACAGGAAATAAAAATAAGAATATATTCAGTAAGTTTCAACTTTGTACCTCCCTATACAGTGAGATGATTCTTATAAAACCAAAGTACTTTGCCATTATTAGGACAGTTAGAGGGAGTATACATGGATAGAGACCAAGAGTGTGTGTTGAATAAGATGGGATAATATACAAAATAAAATAAAAGAAAGGAAAAAGAAAGGAATGCATTGGGAAAAGAGGGAATGGAAAAATAGAATGGGGCAAATTACTGCACATAAAAGAGGTATGAAGAGCACTCACAGTGGAGGGGAGGAAGGAGGAGGTAGGGAGGAGAGCATGTACTCATCAGAATTGACTCAATGAGGAAAGAACATATACAATCAATTGGGTATAGAAAGCTTTCTTATTCCACAATTAAGTTGAAGGGAAAATTATAAAAGAAGAGGGAGAGATGATAGAAAAGAGGGCAAATTGGGGAAAGTGGAGGTCATAAACTAAACAGGGATAGATAGAATGGTAAATATTACCTAGTAATTGTAATGGTGCAAAAAGTGTTTACAAGTCTTTCTATTAAAGGCTTAATTTCTCAAATACATAAAGAAATGAGTTCAATACATTATAACACAAGTCATTCCTCAATTGGTCAAGCTCTCTATAATCAAGCAATAAATGCTCTAAATCATTATTATTTAAAGACATGCAAATTAACACAATTCTCACATACTACCAAACTCCAACAAGATTTGATATCATGACAGAAAAGAAAAATGACAAAGTTTGGAGGGGAGGCTAGAGAATTGGGACAACTAATGGAATGGTGGGGGCTTTGTTAAAATGATCTTCATGGACAATAATTTGACTCATTGATGATCGTTAACATTTATTTTTTATCAATAAAGTATTTTAAAATGTATATGTATATGTATACAGGACAAAACACTTTTTTGGACTCAATAGGCTAGAGAATAGGGTAAATAGGGTAAGTAGCAAATTTAATCAGTGGCACCTCTAAATCATTATTACTCATCACATTAATTGGAGTTTTTAAGTCTTTCAAAATTGTCTTTGCCTTAAAATGATGATAAATCATTCTACTCATTTTACTCAGTATCCATTCATTCAAGTGTTCCCAGATTCCTCTGAAACCATTCCTTTTATCATTGTTTATAGCACAAAAATATTCCACTACATACAGTTACTATAACTTATTCAGTTCAAATTCAGTTTCCAAATGATGGATCTCCTTCTTTAGTATCTAATTCTTTCCCATTATCCAAACTGCTACACACATATATATTTTTTTTTGCATAAAGACTCTTTTTTTTTTAAATCTCTGTGGTGGATCAAAAGGTATGCAAAGTTCCAAATTGCTTTTTAGAATTCCTGGCATCACTTAGAGCTCTAGCAGCATTATATTTTGGGGTTGCTATATTCTACAGTTGATTCTTTGAACTTGAAATCCATTAATACCTCTATAGCAAAACACTGGTGAGAAGGGACAGGATGAAAAGGAAAAGAACAAGATCAAAATGGGGAAAGAAAAACTGTGAATATGAATGATATGAACTCATTCATAAAATGGAAGCTGATAGCAGAATGGATTAAAAATGAGATTCCTACTATACATTGTTTACAAGAAACATATTTGAAGGAAGGTGACACAGATTAATGGTAAAGAACTGAGGAGGATTTATTGTGTATCATCTGAAGTAAAAAAAGTAGGAAAGCAAACACAATCTCAGACAGAGCTAAAGTAAAAATAGATCTGAATAAAAGAGATAAGGAAGGAAATTAGATTGAAAGGTACTATAAACAATGAAGAAATATCAATAGCAAATATATATGCATCAAATGATATAGTCTCTAAATTTTTAAAGGAGAAATTATATGAACTTCAGGAGGAAATAGACAATAAAAACATTACTGGTGGGGAACCTCACTTTCCCCTTTCAGGTATAGATAAATCAAACCAAAAATAAACAAAAAAGAAGTAAAGAAAGTGAATGAAATCTTAGAAAAATTAGAACTAATAGATCTCTGAAGAAAAATAAATGAGAATAGAAAGGAATATGCATCCTTTTTAGCAGTGCATGGCTCCTACACAAATATTAAATATCTAATAGGGCAAAAAAACTTCACAACTGAATTCAGAAAAGCAAAAATAATAAATGCATCATTTTCAGATCTTTTTTTTTTTATAAATTTTATTTGGTTAATTTCAAACATTATTCCTTGGTTACAAAAATCATATTCTATTCCTCCCTCTCCTCCCTCTGCACTTCCTGATGTGCAATTTCACTGGGTATTATATGTGTCCTTGACCAGAACCTATTTCCATACTTTTGATGTTTGCACTAGGATGTTCCTTTAGGGACTATATGCCCAATCATATCCCCTTGATCCATGTCATGAAACAGTTGTTTTTCTTCTATGTTTCTACTCCCACAGTGTTTCCTCTGAATGTGGATAGTGTTCTTTCTCATAGATCCCTCCAGGTTGTTCAGGATCACTGCATTGCCACCAATGGAGAAGTTCATTACATTTGATTGTAACACAGTGTATCAGTCTCTGTGTACAATGTTTTCCTGGTTCTGCTCCTTTCGTTCTGCATCACTTCCTGGAGGTTGTTCCAGTTCCCATGGAATTCCTCCACTTTATTATTCCTTTGAGGACAATAGTATTCCATCACCAACACAAGTTGTTCAACCATTCCCCAAATGAAGGGCATCTCCTCATTTTCCAATTTTTTGCTATCACAAAGAGCACAGCTATGAATATTTTTGTACATGTATTTTTCCTTATTATCTCTTTGGGGGTACAAACCCAGCAGTGCTAAGGCTGGGTCAAAGAGCAGATAGTCTTTTAGTGCCCTTTGGGCATAGTACCAAATTGCCCTCCAGAATGGTTGGATCAATTCACAACTCCACCAGCAATGAATTGATGTCCCGACTTTGCCACATCCCCTCCAGCATTCATTACTTTCTGTTGCTGTTATGTTAGCCAATATCCTTAGGTGTGAGGTGATACCTCAGAGTTGTTTTGATTTGCATCTCTCTGATTATAAGAGATTTAGAACACTTTTTCATGTGCTTCCTAATAGTTTTGATTTCTTTGACTGAAAATTGCCTATTCATGTCCCTTGTCCATTTATCAGTTGGATAATGGATTGATTTTTTGTACAATTGATTTAACTTGTTGTAAATTTGAATAATTAGACCTTTGTCAGAGGTTTTTGTTATGAAAATTGTTTCCCAATTTGTTACTTTCCTTCTGATTTTGGTTATATTGGTTTTGTTTGTACAAAAATATTTTAATTTGATGTAATCAAAATTATTGATTTTACATTTTGTGACTTTTTATAAGTCTTGCTTGATTTTAAAATCTTTCCTTTCCCAAAGATCTGACATGTATATTCTTCTGTGTTCACATAATTCACTTATAGTTTCCCTTTTTATGTTCAGGTCATTCACCCATTCTGAGTTTAACTTGGTGTAGGGTGTGAGGTGTTGATCCAAACCCAATTTCTCCCACACTGTCTTCCAATTTTCCCAGCAATTTTTATCAAATCATGGATTTTGGTTCCAAAAGCTGGGATATTTGGGCATGTCATAGACTGTCTTGCTGAGGTTACTTACCCCAAGTGTATTCCACTGATCTTCCTTTCTATGAGTGTACTTTTATAACAATGAAAAATATGGAAGTGTGTTTTACATGATATTAAAAATAAAATTTAAAAAGAATATTACCACTACAAGCTCATTTCTGTTACTCAAATAGTTTAACTATGTAAGATTCTCTTGACTTCTAATTTTTTAATCATTTGATTTTGTTCTAATTGTTTTTGCTGTCTCCTGGAGTTATTGATTTATTTGGTTTTCTTTAGATTTCAGGGATTCCATTTCTTGGGTAAGCTTTACCAATGTCTCTTCTAAGCTCCTTATTTTCCTTCCACTTCTTACAAAATTTTATTTGACTATATCTTGCTTATATTTAAGCATCCATGTAATGCAAACTAAAACAATTTTGAGATATCTCATGGACTTCAGATTTACTGAAATAATGACAAAATGGCAAAATGACAAATGTTAGAGAGAATGTGGGGAAATGAGGATACTAATTCATTACTGGTGGAACTGTGAACTGAATTTGGAGAGCAATTTGGAGTTATTCCCAGAGAGTTATAAAATGTTTTATACTCTGAGATACAGAAAGACTACTTCTGGGTCTGTTTTCCAAGGAGATGAGGGGGAAAAAAGTATAATCTATATGTGTGATATTGAAGTCACTTTAAAAGACTGATATATATTAATTTAAGGTATCCAAGGAATTCACTAATGTAATTCCTAAATGAAGCACTCAAATCAGCTGCCAAATTTTTATGGTGTTTTAATTACAACAGGAGGAAGAAAGTATTAGAGGGAGAGAGAGAGGGGGAGGAGAGAGAGAGAGAGAGAGAGAGAGAGAGAGAGAGAGAGAGAGAGAGAGAGAGAGAAAGGGAAAGAATGAAAAAAATTTAACTCAGAATCACTCTGGCTCAGGCTGAGCCAAAGCAGGCATTAAGGCCTTGGATAGCCAAGGCAGGGAAAGTCCTTATCACTCACGTGACCAATCTGAAGGAAATCAGTGTTCTCTACCTCACTTCCTGCATCTCACATGTACCAATGGTGGCTCTAGCTTGACCTAGGACTGCCCAGAGGTCTGTACTTTTTTTGCACATGTCTGTTTAAGGCCATATTCTCAAATAATTAAATCTTGAGTTTGCTGCAGCCCTTCCTAATCTTGTTACACCGAGTAGGGTGGAGAATGTAGTTTCCAAGACCTGATTCTGTTATTCCAAGTATCTCTATTGTTATTGATCAGGAAATAGCTAAATCCGATCTTCTAAAGAATGGTCTGAATAGGGTGGAGTAGTTTCCTTTTTTTTTTTGGTGGAGTAGTTTTGAAATTCACAATGTTACAAAACATTTTTAGTATCTAAATTGAGGGGTGGGGGAGCAAAGAACTTCTAGTTGAGGGGATGACCATCAATTGGGGAATGACTAAACAAATTGTAGTATATGATTGTGATAGAATACATTGCCATAATGAAAGGTGAACAGGCTAATTAAAAAACAGTTTGGAAAGAACTACATGGGATAATGGACAGTAAAATGAGTAGAGTCAAAACATAATACAGAGTTGCAGATATAAAATGCTGAAAGATTAACTTGTGAATGTTACTTCAAGAGGATGAATTGAAAATGGATACCTGAAAGACTATATATACATATATATGTATGTATGTGTATATATATAAAATGTCTCTCAGATGATATCTTCTATCACACAGAGAGGAAAGAAAGAGCTGAGACACTTGTAAATTCTATTAATTAAAAAAAAGAGAGAGAAAAGGATCCATTCACAGTCCATCAAGGGGTTAATATTTTTAAATGATTTTACAACATCAATAAATTTCTGTATTGTTATGGACAAGAGAGTCAATAGGACCTGATTAGAAAAACAAGGAATTTTCATACATTTTGGATGAATAGACCACAGGGAACTGATGATTTCTGTTCATATCAAAAAGGATATCTGTGCTTATTGGAGTTAGCATTGGCTACCAGGCATGTTGAACCAATGGGAAGTGAGTGGCAGGGGAAAGTTTCTATGAAAACTTCTACTTTAAATTCATAGCAACCGTTGGACAGTGATATATTGCAGAAGTTGTTCAGGGTTTCTGAGGAAGAGAATGTACCTTAAGAAGGGCTCTTATGATTGTGGAAAAATAAAATCCTTCCTCCAAAGAGAGGTAGATTGTTTGTGAAAGGCCTAGATGGATGGGAGATGAGAAACTTTCACCTAGGGACCTTTCTAGGGCCAGCAAAGCACAAAACCTTTGGGCTTTTGAAACCAAGTTTATTTGGATAACTGGGATAAAGGGAAAGGGTAGGAAGGTCCTAAACTGTAGATCTAAACTTAGACCCACATTCTATGTACCTCACAAGAGGTACTCTTCATTGCTTCTTTAGGTCCCATCTATCTACTCTTTGCTCTTACCTAAAATCAAAAATGCTATCTGACTATCTGCTAATCTAACTACCCAGATTTTAGTTAAGAAGGCTAGGAAGACAAGACTCACTAATAACCTGAATTCTCTCTCAAGCCTGGGTTTGACTTCCTAGGTAACCCAGAGTCCCAGGTGACAAACTCTTGGGATTACCTTAGTCAAGTGGTCTTTGACTGGTAGCTCACAGACAGGTTGGTCTCTGTACTCCAGGGAAAAGACAGTTTATTCCAAGGCAAATTCTCCAACCCAGGAATCCCTAGCCTTTCCACAAGGGGAATGACAGAGCAAAGATCCTCCTCTCTTTCCAGAATCTTTTCCCCCAGGGCTTGTATCCAAATTCTCTTCCTTCCCTCTTTTTTCCCCCTTTTATTATTATTATTATTATTATTATTATTATTATATTTTATTTGATCATTTCCAAGCATTATTCATTAAAGACATAGATCATTTTCTTTTCCTCCCCCCCAACCCCCATAGCCAACACGTAAATCCACTGGGCATTACATGTTTTCTTGATTTGAACCCATTGCTATGTTGATAATATTTGCATTAGAGTGTTCATTTAGAGTTTCTCCTCTGTCATGTCCCCTCAACCGCTGTATTCAGGCAGTTGCTTTTCCTCGGTGTTTCCACTCCCATAGTTTATCGTTTGCTTATGAATAGTGTTTTTTTCTCCTAGATCCCTGCAAATTGTTCAGGGACATTACACCACCACTAATGTAGAAGTCCATTACGTTCGATTATACCACAGTGTATTAGTCTCTGTGTACAATGTTCTCCTGGTTCTGCTCCTCTCGCAATGCATCACTTCCTGGAGGTTGTTCCAGTCTCCATGGAACTCCTCCACTTTATTATTCCTTTTAGCACAATAGTATTCCATCACCAACATATACCACAATTTGCTCAGCCATTCCCAAATTGATGGGCATCCCCTCGTTTTCCAGTTTTTGGCCACCACAAAGAGCGCAGCTATGAATATTTTTGTACAAGTATTTTAGTCCATTATCTCTTTGGGGTACAGACCCAGCAGGGCTATGGCTGGATCAAAGGGTAGATATTCTTTTGTCGCCCTTTGGGGATAGTTCCAAATTGCCCTCCAGAATGGTTGGATCAGTTCACAACTCCACCAGCAATGAGTTAATGTCCCTACTTTGCCACATCCCCTCCAGCATTCATTACTTTCCTTTGCTGTTATGTTAGCCAATCTGCTAGGTGTGAGGTGATACCTCAGAGTTGTTTTGATTTGCATCTCTCTGATTATAAGAGATTTAGAACACTTCTTCATGTGCTTGTTAATAGTTTTGATTTCTTTATCTGAGAACTGCCTATCCATGTCCCATGCCCATTTATGAATTGGAGAATGGCTTGATTTTTTGTACAATTGATTTAGCTCTTTATAAATATGAGTAATTAAACCTTTGTCAGAGGTTTCTATGAAGATTTTTCCCCCAATTTGTTGTTTCCCTTCTGATTTTAGTTACATTGGTTTTGTTTGTACAAAAGCTTTTTAGTTTGATGTAGTCAAAATTATTTATTTTACATTTTGTGATTCTTTCTATGTCTTGCTTGGTTTTAAAGCCTTTCCCCTCCCAAAGGTCTGACATGTATACTATTCTGTGTTTACCCAATTTACTTATGGTTTCCTTCTTTATGTTTAAGTCACTCACCAATTTTGAATTTATCTTGGTGTAGGGTGTGAGGTGTTGATCTATTCCTAGTCTCTCCCACACTGTCTTCCAATTTTCCCAGCAGTTTTTATCGAATAGTGGATTTTTGTCCCAAAAGCTGGGATCTTTGGGTTTATCGTATACTGTCTTGCTGAGGTCTCTTTCCCCCAGTCTATTCCACTGATCTTCCTTTCTGTTTCTTAGCCAGTACCAAATTGTTTTGATGAATGCTGCTTTGTAATATAGTTTAAGGTCAGGGACTGCAAGGCCCCCGTCATATGTGTTTTTTTTTCATTATTTTCCTGGATATCCTTGATCTTTTGTTCTTCCAAATGAACTTTGTTGTGGTTTTTTCTAAATCAGTGAAGAAGTATTTTGGTAGTTCAATGGGTATGGCACTAAATAGATAGATAAGTTTGGGTAGGATGGTCATTTTTATTATATTGGCTCGTCCTATCCATGAACAGTTAATGTTTTTCCAATTGCTCAAGTCTAGTTTTAGTTGTGTGGCGAGTGTTTTGTAGTTGTGTTCATATAGTTCCTGTGTTTGTCTTGGGAGGTAGATTCCTAGGTATTTTATTTTGTCTAATGGGATTTTGAATGGGATTTCTCTTTCTAGTTCTTGCTGCTGAGCTGTGTTGGAGATATATAGAAAAGCTGATGATTTGTGTGGGTTTATTTTGTATCCTGCAACTTTGCTAAAGTTTTTGATTATTTCAATTAGCTTTTTGGTTGAATCTCTAGGATTCTTTAAGTAGACCATCATGTCATCTGCAAAGAGTGATAACTTGGTCTCCTCCTTGCCTATTTTGATGCCTTCAATTTCTTTTTCTTCTCTAATTGCTACTGCTAGTTTCTAGTACAATGTCAAATAGTAGAGGTGATAATGGGCATCCTTGTTTCACTCCTGATCTTATTGGGAATGCATCTAGTTTATCCCCATTGCAGATGATATTAGCTGATGGTTTTAGATATATATTGTTTATTATTTTTAGGAATGACCCTTCTATTCCTATGCTTTCTAGTGTTTTTAATAGGAATGGGTATTGTATTTTATCAAATGCTTTTTCTGCGTCTATTGAGATAATCATGTGGTTCTTGCTGGTTTGCTTGTTGATGTGGTCAGTTATGTGGATGGTTTTCCTAATGTTGAACCAGCCCTGCATCCCTGGTATAAATCCTACTTGATCATGGTGAATGATCCTTCTGATCACTTGCTGGAGTCTTTTTGCTAGTATCCTATTTAAGATTTTTGCATCTATATTCATTAGGAAGATTGGCCTATAGTTTTCTTTCTCTGTTTTTGACCTGCCTGGTTTTGGAATCAGTACCATGTTTGTGTCGTAAAAGGAGTTTGGTAGAACTCCCTCTTTGCTTATTATGTCAAATAGTTTGTATAGTATTGGGATTAACTGTTCTCTGAATGTTTGATAGAATTCACTGTGAATCCATCAGGCCCTGGGAATTTTTTCTTAGGAAGTTCTTTGATGGCTTGTTGGATTTCATTTTCTGATATGGGATTATTTAAGAATTCTATTTCCTCTTCTGTTAGTCTAGACAGTTTGTATTTTTGTATATATTCATCCATTTCTCCTAAATTGGTGTATTTATTGCCATATAATTGGGCAAAGTAATTTCTAATGATTGCCTTAATTTCCTCTTCATTGGAGGTGCTGTCCCCCTTTTCATCTTTAATGCTGTTAATTTGCTTTTCTTCCTTCCTTTTTTAAATTAGATTGACCAGTACTTTGTCTATTTTGTTTGTGTTTTCAAAGTACCAGCTTCTTGTCTTATTTATTAAATCAATAGTTCTATCACTTTCGATTTTATTAATTTCTCCCTTAATTTTTAGGATTCCTAGTTTGGTTTTCTGCTGGGGGGTTTTAATTTGATCACTTTCGAGTTTTTTCATTTGCATTTCCAATTGATTGATCTCTGCTCTCCCTAGTTTGTTAATATAAGCATTCAGGGATATGAATTTACCTCTGATTACTGCTTTGGCTGCATCCCAAAAGGTTTGAAAGGATGTCTCGCCATTGTCATTTTCTTTGATGAAATTATTGTTTCTATGATTTCTTCTTTAACTAAACGGTTTTGGAGTATCATATTGTTTAATTTCCAATTGGTTTTAGATTTGGTTTTCCATGTACCATTACTAATCATTATTTTTATTGCCTTGTGATCTGAGAAGGCTGCATTCATTATTTCTGCTTTTCTGCATTTGTGTGCTATGTTTCTGTGACCTAATGTATGGTCAATCTTTGTGAATGTGCCATGTGGTGCTGAGAAGAAGGTGTATTCCTTTTTATCCCTATTTATTTTTCTCCATATGTCTATTAATTCTAATTTTTCTAAGATTTCATTCACTTCTTTTACCTCTTTCTTATTTATTTTTTGATTTGATTTATCTAAATTTGATAATGGTTGGTTTAAGTTTCCCACTAATATGGTTTTACTGTCTATTTCTTCCTTCAATTCTCCTAGTTTCTCCATTAGAAATTTGGGTGCTATATTATTTGTTGCATACATGTTGATTAATGATATTTCCTCATTGTCTAAAGTCCCTTTTAACAAAATATAATTACCTTCCCTATCCCTTTTGATCAGGTCTATTTTTGCTTTGGCTTCATCAGATATCATGATTACCACTCCAGCCTTCTTTCTGTCAGTTGAGGCCCAGAAGGTCTTACTCCATCCTTTAATTCTGACCTTGTGGGTGTCAACCCGCCTCATGTGTGTTTCTTGAAGACAACATATGGTAGGGTTTTGGATTCTAATCCATTCTGCTATTCATCTACGTTTTATGGGTGAGTTCATCCCATTCACGTTCAAAGTTATGATTGTCATTTGTGGACTCCCTGGCATTTTGATATCCTTCCCTAATTCTAACCTTTTCTTCTTCGGCTCTACCTTTTAGTCCAGTGATTTACTTTCAATCAGTCCCCCTTGTCCCCTCCCTTGATGTTTCCCTTTTTAGTCCCTCCCTTTTTGTTCCCTCCCCCCCCTCTCTTTCCCTCCCTTTTTGTTTTCCCTCTCCCCCTACACCCCTTGGTTTTCCCTTCTCCCTACCCTTGTTGGGTAAGATAGAATTCAAGATCCCAATGGATCTGGATGTTTTTCCCTCTCAGAGTTGATTTCCCTGAGATTAAGGTTTAAGTAAAAAACCCTCTCTTCCTCTCCTTCTTATAGGAATTTTCTTCCCCTCCCCTTCCCATGTGAATCTTTGTGTGAGAAAGATTATTCTATTTGGTCTTTATTTACCCCCTATTTATACATTACATTTTTCCCACATGTTAGTATACATAGATTGATATAAATGTAGTCCTTATAGAAGAGAGTTTGAGTAAAAGAAGAAGATAACATTTTTCTCCTTTCCTTAATATTTACCTTTTCAGGTATTCCTTGCTCTTTGTTTTTCGGTATCAAACTTTCCACAGAGCTCTGGTCTTTTCTTTGCAAAAAGTTGGAAGTCTTCTATTTTGTTGAATGCCCATACTTTCCCTTGGAAGTATATAGTCAGTTTTGCTGGGTAGCTGATTCTTGGTTGAAGATCCAGCTCTCTTGCCTTTCTGAAGATCATGATCCATGCCTTACGATCATTCAGAGTAGAACTTGCAAGGTCTTGTGTGACCCTTATTGGCATTCCTTTATATCTAAATTGTCTTTTTCTGGCTTCCTGTAGGATTTTTTCTTTTGTTTGATAGCTTTGGAATTTGGCAATTACATTCCTTGGAGTTGTCTTTTGGGGGTTTAGTGTAGAAGGTGTTCTGTGAGCTCTGTCAGTGGCTATATTGCCCCCTTGTTCTAGAATCTCTGGGCAATTTTCTTTGATTATATCTTGTATCACGATGTCGAGTTTGTAGTTTATTTCTGGCTTTTCTGGAAGTCCAATTATTCTTAAATTATCTCTTCTCCCTCTATTTTCCAGATCTGTCACCTTGTTGGTGAGATATTTTATGTTCTCTTCTAATTTCTTGGTATTTTGGCTTTGCTTTATTAATTCTTGCTCTTTTACACGATCGTTGTCTTCCAGCTGCCTGGTTCTGGCCTTTAAAGCCTGGTTTTCCTTTTCACTTTGGTCAAACTGGTTTTGTAGATGTGTGAATTTCTTTTGCATTATTTCCCACTTTTCCTCCCAGAAGGCTTCCATCTTTTTGGTCATTTCTGATTCAAATTCTTCATGGGTTTGTGGAGAGTTTCCATTTCCTTTGGAAGGTTTCGGAGCATTTTCTTGTGTATCATCTTCTATATCCTCTGTATTTTGTATTTTGGCTCCATAGAATGTGTCCAAAGTTTCCCCTTTCTTCTTATTTTTCTTGGGATGTTGGGGCTTCTGTGCTTCTGTGGAGTTTGCCATCTCTGAATGTGGAGGATTAGCTTTTCTTATCTCTGTCTGGTGTTCAGAAGCTTTAGTCCTGGGCAGATTGTCGGTTCTATCAGCTTTCCCTGGGTTAAATTGAGTATGCCTTCAGGCAATGACTTTCACTGGAACTGGAATGGAAAGGTTGGACCAGGGGGCCACACTCTCCCCTGGTTCTCTCTGTTTCTCTGCTGCTAAGGTGCCCCCTCGACTGGGTTGGGTTGCTTCCTGGAAGTTGCCTTCAGAATAGCTGGCCGTGAGGCTGTTTCATCGGCCCTGAGGGTTTCTGTTGTTTCAGAGGACCCTGCTCTCTCAGGGGGGAGGGGCAGTGGCTTTCCGGAGCCTTGGACTCTGGGCTCCTACCCCTTAGGTCCGAGTGATCTTGGGTTCTGCCTTTTGAGGGGGGCCTTACCTTTTGATCCAGGTCCAGGTCCAGGAGGAGGATTCCCAGGGTCTATGCTGTTGATCGTTTTGAATTTCGGCGCCTTAGGAGCTTATAGTTTGAGATGGGTCGGGAAGGGTTTTCTGGAGATCTGAACTTTAGCTTTCTCTAAGCTGCCATCTTGACTGGAAGTCTTCTCTTCCTTTCCTCTTAAAGACAATCTATGAAATTTACTCTGTTCTGTGAATATTAAAACTGCTCAGACTGTACCTTAGAAGATTTGGTTAAGTTTTTCCCCTATTATAACAAAGGAGGTACTTGATCAGGAATTTATTGAGAACTTTTAAAATTACTCCACTCTACTCAGACAGTGCCTTAGGGGAAGATAAAGTTGTAAACTCCTGATTGAACAATGAAAGTCCATAACTCATACTTATAGTAAAGCTAGAACCTTAAGCTAGGTCTATTTTTAGATTTAATACAAAAGGGTGTTAAGTACCTATAAAGGTTAAATTAATCACTAAAAGGTCAAGCAACTTACAAAAGGCAAGCTTAACAAAAGAGGTGTGACATTTTCATCTAACCAGAGAAGGTGAGAACAAAAGAAAATAAGAACTAAGAATGGGCAGTCCTGGGAAAAAAGCATCTACTGTGATTGGTAGATGTGAAAATTTAGGGGAGGTGACATAAGAGAAAATTTCTTTAGAAGGAGAAGGATTGAACTCAGTTGAGGGTTTCAGGAGTTCAGTGGAGGACTGGAGCTTGGTTTCGATCTTGTGGTGAGTGATAAAGACTGACTCACTCTCCCTTAGGCTCAGGCCTAGGCCACTTGGCCTAGGCCCTTTCTACAATTTCTACAAAGGCCCAATTCTACAAATTTCTACAATTTTCTCTTTCTCTCTCTTTCATTCCCTTAATTCCTTCATTTGTATTAATTAAAATCTCCATAAAACCCAGCTGACTTGGGTATTTTCATATTTGGGAATTTTCCCATGGTGACCACTATTTCTTGATTTTAAATCAAGACACCAAAAGTTATCTTTACAAGTTTGGCCAAACCCTTTGCAGTTTGGCATTTACAATTTTAAACCTTACAGTTTTTGCAATTCACGGTCTTGGAAAACCACATTTTCATGGTTACAGACCCTTGCTTACATTCCGACAGTGGGATCTGACATTAAAGTTCCAGGGAACCTTAGTCTTTCTCAGAGCCCAGTATACCTCCTTGCTACTTTGAGAAACTTAAATTTTCTGATTATAACTTCATGTACTTAAAGTGCCAATAGTTCACGCCCAGATTACCATGAAGACTTTGAAGTACAATTCAGCAGAGTTTTGTGCAACCAAGTTTTCAAGCAGTTACTGATAGTTAGCAAGTCATGTTCCTTCAACAACTTCAACAACTTCTTATAGTCCAAAAATGAGCACCACATTTGTCTTCTCAAGGGCCTCATTATAGAGACCAACAATTTCCCCCAAAGAGAGATCTGAGTCCTGAGTACAAATTAAGGGTGACTCTCTGAACATCCCAGTAGTATTATTATGGCTTCTTGATCATTTCTTTTTCTGACCTCTATCTGGTGTCCTTTGCAAGACTTTGAGGAAATCTATTTGTAATTCATTCCTCTATTACAGAAATATTCTTTCCTTCTCAATCCTGGCTATAATAGAATTCTTAGTCATGGCACATGACCTTGGCATTCAGTTTAGAAACTTCAGTGCAACAAAGGCCTTAAAAAAAGGTTTCCCAAAGTAAGTGAGGGTTATGCCAAACTTGAAGGATGCTGTGATAGTTCAGAGAAAAGGAGAAATCGTCTTTCCATTTTTAGGACCAGGGAAAATTTAAAAGAATAGTTTATTTTCCCTTAAAATTATAATAGGAATTGAGTTTCCTCTGCCCATAACATGCTTTTCATATGCTGCTATAAGAGCTTATCAGAGATCAATGTTAACTTCTTCATTTTAGAAGATATAGACACTAAGATTTAAGTAGTCAAATTATGTTATTTGGTTAATAAATTAGATTCCAATCTGTGTCTTTCAAAAATAAAGACTGGGATGCTTGTTCTCAGAGGTCTGTCAGCTGACATATTGCTCTTGCCAAGCATTAGAGACTTATGCATGAGTAAATTCCACAAGAGTAGCCAAGATCCCACTCTGGCTGTTCTTTATTATTTTTCTAAAAGTGAATGTTTTTCCAAGTGAATTGCATCATGTTCCAAAAGGAAATCAATCACACTTATCTATGTAGTCACAAAGCAGAAATAAAAATGATGGGGAAGTGGATCCCTAGGCCAAAGGAAAAATAACCACAGAATAACCACTTAAAAGAATAAAAAATTCATTCCTCTATTTCTTTTCAAGAAAAACAAAAACTCTAGAAATGATAGGATAGGTATCTTTGAAAGATCTTGTATTAGAATTAGATCATTTGTATTCTTAGTAGATTCAGAGAGAAAGGACATAGTAAGCTTAGTCAGCTACTTTTAGAAACTCTTCTGGAAATAATGGGAATTTGCCCAAAATTGTTTTGTTAACTTATATTAACTTACTCACACATATCACATCTTTCAAGTGCCAAGAAATATTTCAATTTTCTTTTATCAATACTCTTTTTATTGCTGTCAGTTGTTTCCTTTATATTTATTCTCATTTTGTTTGGTTCTTGTACATTTCTTTCCATAAATCCTTCTTAAAACCTGCCTAATGTACTGGAGATCTTATCAAGGTGTCAGAAAATAATTGAAAAAAAGCTAGAGTAATATTTTACCTGGGAAATATGGACAAGACATGCTAATTTGAATGTGGCAAGTATTCATGCTATTTCTGGTCAAACATTTTCTGAAAGACTAAGCAATTAATTCTTTAGCTTGCCCTTAAAATATCATAGAAATTTAAATCTATAAAGTACCCTAGAGATAATACAGTTAAATTTCATCAAGTTACAATTGAGGAAATTGGAGCCCACAGAGGATCAATCAGATCAGCATAGGACACTTCCTAACTGTGATCCTGGGCAAGTCACTTGACCCCCATTGCCTAACCCTTATCACTCTTCTGCTTTAGAACCAATACACAGTATTTAAATTAGAATCAATTTAATTAGAACCAATACATAGGATTTCTAAAAAAGGAGAGTAGGAGCCTCATATTCTTTATGAATCATTTGAAATCTACTCCAATTAACATCCATACATGAATTGGGAAGTCTCATATAATTTATAGGCAAGTTTCAAATTTCAAAACAAACAAGAATTTGAAATTTTCCTTCTAAATTGATTTTTATTTAATTTATAAAACTTTCAAATATCTAATTAGATATTCTTTTTTTAACATTATTTTATTTGGTCCTTTCAAAACAGTATTCACTGGAGACAAAGATCATTTTCTTTTCCTCCCCCCTACCCAACCACCTCTCCCCTAGCCAATGCACGATTCAACTGGGTATCACATGTGTTCTTGATTCGAACCCATTTTCATGTTGTTGGTATTTGCATTAGAGTGTTCATTTAGAGTCTCACCTCAGACACGTCCCCTCAACCCCTGTAGTCAAGCAGTTGCTTTTCCTCGGTGTTTTTACTCCCATAGTTTGTCCTCTGCTTGTGGATAGTGTTTTTTTCTCCTAGATCCCTGCAGATTGTTTAGGGACATTGCATTGACACTAATGGAGAATTCCATTATGTTCGATTGTTCCACAGTGTATCCATCTCTGTGTACAATGTTTTCCAGGTTCTGCTCCTTTAGCTCTGCATCACTTCCTGAAGGTTGTTATAGTCTCCATGGAATTCCTCCACTTTATTATTCCTTTTAGCACAATAGTATATTGTGCTAAATATACCACAATTTCTTAGCAAATGCTTGGAAATCTTGTATTTTGTTCAATGCCCATACTTTCCCCTGGAAGTATATAGTCAGTTTTGATGGATAGCTGATTTTTGGTTGAAGACCTAGATCGCTTGCTTTTCTGAATATCATGTTCCATGCCTTACAGTCGTTCAGAGTGGAAATTGCTAGGTCCAGTGTGACCCTGATTGGTGTTCCTTTATATTTAAATTATCTTTTTCTGGCTTCTTGTAAGATATATTTCTTTTGCTTGGAAGCTTTGAAATTTGTCAATTACATTCCTGGAAGTTGTCTTTTGGGGATTTAGTGTAGAGGGTTTTCTGTGAAGTCTTTCAATGCTATTTTGTCCCCTTTTTCTAGAATCTCTGGGAAGTATTCTTTGATGATATCATGTATTATGATATCAAGATTACTGTTTATTTCTGGCTTTTCTGGTAGACCAATGATTCACAGATTGTCTCTCTTTCCTCTGTTTTCCAGGTCTGTCACCTTGTCAGTGAGATATTTTATGTTGTCTTCTAATTCTTTAGTCTTTTGACTTTGCTTTATTAAGTCTTGCTCTTTTGCAAGATTATTGTCTTCCAGTTGCCTGATTCTGACCTTTTAAGACTGGTTTTCCTTTACAGTTTGGTCTGACCTGTTTTTTGAGGCTTCGAATTGTTTCTGCATTTGCATATTTTGGCCTCTCAGATTGCTGAGTTCCTTTTGCATTGTTTTCCATTTTTCCTGCCAGAAGGCTTCCATCTTTTTGATAATTTCTGATTTAAATTCTTAAGAGTTTGTGGAGAATTTCCATTTCCTTTGGAACATTTCGGAGCATTTGCTTGTGTTTCCTCTTCTCTCTCCTCTGTATTTTGTATTTTTGCTCCATAAAAGGTGTCCAAAGTCACCCACTTCTTATTGCTTTTCTTGGTGTTGGGAGGCTTTTGCACTTCTGTTCTGTTTGCCATCTCTATCTGAGTGAGGAGGACTGGCTCTTAGTGTATCTGTCTGATGGTCCAAGGCTTTAGCCCCAGGCAAATTGTCCGTTCTCCGCAGCTGCACTGTCTTCCCAGGGAAGCCCAGGGTCTTCCCTCCCCTGCCTGCCAGAGTTTCAGGTGTTACTGCTCTCAGTTCCCTCCAGTTGCTTCTCCGCTGCCTTACTTCCACACTCTGAGCCTGGCACAGAGCTGTCCTCAAGGTACCTCAGTGCCTTTGCCGGCCCTGAGATTTCTGTCCTTTCAGAAGATCCTGCACTCTAAGGGTGGAGGGATCCTGGCCTCCCTGAGTTCTGAGGGCTCCTGATGGGATTATGTTCAACTGGGTTGGTCTGGATGTGCCCCGAAGCAAAAACATCCACTGCCATCTGTGTTGGATGCCCTGAGACTGGCCCTGGTTACTTTTAAGGTACACCATTTGGAGCAACACCTTTGCAGGCCCTGAGGTTTCTGTCCTTTCAGAAGACCCTGCACTCTAAGGGGGGAGGGGTTCTGGCCTCTCTGAGCTCTGAGGGCTCCTTATGGGATTAGGTTCAGCTGGGTTGGTCTGGATGTGCCCAGAAGCAAAAACCTCTGGTGAGACTCAGAAGGAGCCCTCCCCCCCCCCCCCCCGTCTCTCTGTTTCCCTGTCGTCTGTGTTGGTTGCCCCTGAGACTGGCTCAGGCTGCTTTCAAGGTGCGCCCTTCAGAACAGCCGGCCCTGAGGCCCTTTTGCTGGTTCCCTCTGCTGATGCGGGCTCAGCGCTCTCGGTTGGGTTGGGTAGGAGGGGTCCTGCGACCTTCCTTCTGCCTTCCCCTTAGACCTGAGTGATCTAGGATTCTGGATTTTGGGGGATGTACCTTTTGATCCGAGTCCAGAAGGAGATTTCCCCAGCTCTGTCCTGTTGTTAAGTTTGAATTTCAGTCCCGTAGGAGTATTCAGTTTGTGATCTGTAAGGAAGGGTTTTCAGAGGTCTGAACTTTGGCTGCCTCTAAGCTGCCATCTTGACCGGGAGTCCCTAATTAGATATTCTAAAAGAAATTATTTACATTTTAGGTTCAATATTTTCTCATTTTTTAAAAAAAGAAAGAATTGATAATAAGCAGTTTTTAAGCACCAGATACAAATTGCAAAGCTTTAAAAATATATAAATATATATTTTTACTTTGGAATTTTACTGATACTGCTTTCAAACTATCAACTTCCCTTTTCCCTATTCAGTGAAAATACCTTCCCCTTGCTCTAGAACAATAAATTTGTCACTTTTGTGGGATAAAGTGATAAAAAGATTTGTGTTGTTTTCCTATAACTTTCACAGTTCTATTCTCTTTTTCTTTAAAACAAATTCTACAGTCACCTCAGAACTCACTAAAATATTTCAGCATTTATAAAAAATATTCACAGCAGGAAAATTACACTTAAGTGATAAATTTAGTCTCTAATTAGTTTAATATCATAAATTTCTGCAAATTTGGAACAAATATTCCCTCTTATCTCTGTGCATTTTGTCTGCCTTCTTCCTTGGCCAGAGTTTAAAGACATAGAGAAACTTTTGGAAGAAAAAACTTTTTCCCTGGCCAGGCCCCAGGAAAAAGTTAATTTGACTTCAAAAGCACAGAAAATACAAGACGACAGACAACAGAAAAAGCACAGCTTCCTGGCCAAGTCTGCCTCCTTGCCCCTCACTAGAGATTTATGAGGGTTAAGTACCTGCTAGCTGGAAGAGCAGTTTTAAAAATTCACCCTTCTAGGCTCTCCCCCAAAGCACATGAAAAACACACTGAAGCACATCCTAACAAAATTCCTAATTCATGTCTCTTATAATTAAAATGCACATAATACAAGCAGAGAAATAGAAAAACACTAAACAATGATGATAAAACTTAAAAATTTTTGGTGTGTAAAAATGAAAGTCCCTCTTCAGGAAAGATTTGGGATTCTTCTGTCTTTTAGATTAATAATTTTAGTTTTCCCTCTTTTGATTGAGAAGAGTCTACCACCAGTTTATCACCTCACTAACTGGTTATTTGTGACTATGACTATGTTGCTTGCCGATAAATGTTATTTGTGAATCAGTGTTTCCCCTTTCTTAAATAGGAGATATTTCTGTTTCTTTGGTACTCTTCAACTTCCTGGAGTGGAAATAGGTAGGTTCCATAAGGAATATTTAAATTCTAGAGTACTTCTCTGAAGGGTCACCAATAGCAAATGTCTTTCAACCAGTTCTATCCAGAGCTCTGAGTCTCCCTTGAGGGGAGTTTCTTGGGTTTTCTTCAGTCAATCTCTATCAAACAATCACACTTAAAGGGCAATCAGGACAGAAAGACAAAGGTGCAACTTCATCAACACTCTAGGGCAGAGGTAGCAAACTTTTTAAGAGACCTATTGTCCTAACTGCAAACCAAAATCCACTAATTTATCACAAAGTGCTGGTATGGAATTTAACCTGAATACTGCGGTTTTTGTTTGGAAAAAAACAACTCATACATTAACATCTTTTATCTTAAAAGAAAAACACAATAACAGAACTTTCAATGATACAAATAACTTTTTATTGAAAAATAAAAGTTTGTATTTGGCATGCTTTTGAACAGTTAATGTGATTTTTGCTCTTGTAAACGTGAGACAAAAATGATCAAATAATCAAATAACTCATAATCAAAACCTGGAATCAGAAAGTATAGTAAAAAAGGGCCAGTTGTTCATTCACCTTCATGAAAGAGAACACTTCAATGATGGACTAAGAAATGCCCACTGAGTGAGCAGCAAGCAGGCAATATATGCACAAGGCTCCTCCTCCCTCCCCTGTCAGGTCCCCATACCCCACCTTGACCTACAAATCAAAACACCTGTGCTTCCAACCCAATTCAAGCGAGGTAGGGGAGCAACCAAGTTGTTCCTTGCCTTTTCTGTCCATCAGTCTCCCCCCTAAGCTTGTTCCAGAGTCCTCAATCAATAAAAGGTAACAAACTATCCTTTGTAACCTGCATGCTCATCCTGAGAATAGCACACTCAATTCTGTCTCTCACACTGTAAGTTTGAGAACAACACATACAGCACTTGGGCCATCTGTTAGTCTGTTTCTGGTATTAGATTTGATATAATTCAATATTCAATATTCAAGCTTCTCACAAGCATAAGATGATCCAAACAAAGTAAGAAAAGAAATCCCCAGTACTTTCATTGACTTAAAATAATTTGGCGGAGATTTCTACACTTTAATGATTTGTTTTTGTCATCCCATCTATTTTCTCAAGTGTTTAATGCACATCATAGGACTCATTTTTCCAGATAGAGCTTTCTTGAAATTCCAATAGCTTCATTTCCAGATTAACTAAGTCTTAACCATTGTAAGCAGGAGAGATCAAATTCTTCAAATTTGTTTTTATCTGGAGAAGTAAGAAAATGCAGGATTGTCTCCATCTTATGAAACTGTAAAAATTAGTTACTAAAATTCATCTTTGCAGTTACTACAATGCTAGAAAATTCCTTGTAGATTTCCTGATGGCTTGTAGGGTTGGCTGCAAATGTAGAATTTTCTAAATGAATTTTTAGATTTTGAAAATATTTCAGCTGCCCATTTTCAAGGTCTCTTTGAAAAACCTGCTATTTTCTCTCAGATGTTTAGCTATCACAAAATATCCTTTCTGATGTTCTCCCTACATCTTGTAGTTGTTTGTTCAATACATTGAAATGTAGTGTAAAATCTGTAAAAAACATGAGTTTGGTAAGTACGGGCATATCATTGAGCTGTGGATATTCCTGCCCTTTTTCACTCATAAACAGCCTAATTTCATACAAGCAGACTACAGATCTCTCCAGGATTTGTTCTCTCCTCAGCCACTGGGCATTATTGTTCATAAGTAAACAATTATACTGTGCCTCAACCTCCTCAAGAAGTGCTTGAAACTGTTGAAAATTCAGAGAGTAAGTCATAATATAATTCACCATTTTTGTGACATCTTTGAGGACATTGTCAAATTTTTTACTGCTTTCCCTGGCACAAAGAGCTTCTTGATGTATAATACAATGGAACTGAATGACTTGATGTTTTGTTTCTTTAACAAAGAACTGTATGAAAACGTAGGAGGTGCCCCATCACTAGCATTGTAGATATGTGTCCCTTGTGTTCTTTCAGGCAAAAACACCAGTTTCACTAACTCTTCTTTCATTATATCACCAACAGCATAAAACAAAATTATACTAGCCTTGCACGATATCTGTGCTTTCATCAAAGCACATGGGGTAACAGGCTGCCTTTTTAAAGTCAGTGGTGAGCTGTTGAATAACATCACTTACCATGCACTGGACTCAATCTTTACCAATATTTCTGCTAAGTGGCATCTCAGAGATGCATTGAATAATTTTATCGTTGTTTGGGAAATCATGAAAAAGGGAATTACTTCCAGGCGACATGACCTTTTTGATAATGATCTCCACCAGAGAGGAGCTTACCATGTTTTGCTATGCACAGTGCAATTTAAAAACTGGCAGCTGACAGATGATTTGTTCTAGAAAGATAATTGCAAAAACTAAAATACTAGGAATATTTCCTCAGTTTCTGTTCAAGAGACTCTTTTCTTTCAGTTCCACCTAAGTTTGGCAACACTTTTGTTGTTGGTATCAAAGTGCCGACTGACACTTGATGTGCAACATACAATATTTTCATTACGCAGACTATATAACACTTTCCCATTGTGTTCAATCACTCCAAATGACTTTGTCCAGGACTCCTGAAATTATCTTCTACTACCTTTTTTTTTGCTTTTTTTGCTATAATCATTTTTGGTTGTTCAAGACTTGAAGTCTACAAAAACACATTTTTTTTAATGAAGCACCCAAAACAAATCTATCCCTATATCAAAAATAGCTAACACTGTTAGTTAACACTAAAGAAATGGAAATTCTCCCCTGGGGCTACTTATGAATTTGATGACCACCAGTGAAAAGTGGCAATGTTCCACTGACCACCAGCTTTTTGCCTGCTCTGAAAAAGGCATCTGAATGCATTTCCTACCTTTGATTCTCCTCTGCTATACATGCAGTGGACCTACTTCTTGAGGAGTTTGCATAAATAAGATGAAGTAGAGGTGTAGCTCACATTTTCCATACACAGGAGGCATGCAGACCTCGATCATCCATACAAGCTCTCATTTTCCCATTAGCAAGAGCCCAGGTTGGTTCCTATGGACCAATCCCTGTATAATGAGTGCAATGTCTATCTTGTCCTCTTATATAGCACAAACACACAGGTCATAGAGAGCTGAACCCCACACATCAACTTATCCCAGCACCCCGAGCATTACACAGTTAATGTGATGTCATGGAAATGTAACTATGCAATGATGTGGTAACATTTCGTGTACTGGATGCACAGAACAGATGTCAGTAAGCGTGTATGTCATTCATGCAATATATAACAATTGTTCTCTATGACAGAACTAATCCATAGCCTGACACCAGCAATGAGTTCCAGACTCATTTATATGCTGGCTAAGTGGGTGTTCCCCTTACCCAGCAGGAGCAGGGTGAGAGTAACTGATCCTCTGTATCCCAGCAGTGTTTTTTCTGGTGGCTGTCTGCTAGTGTTCTTTTGCTTATTTTTACATTATGAGCTCCTTAAAGACAGGGAGCATTTAGAAAAGTGAAATATAAATAGTGTCCATAATGGTAATACTGTACAATATTGCATTTATTTTTTTTTTATTGTCAGCAGTATCCCAATTGGATGGTTGTATCATATTGTATTTCATGAACACTCACTGCTTTGGGAAATTGTGCATGCACTTCTTTTCCAATAGGATTAGAGAAGTAATTCTGTGATTTACCTTTAATGTCATATAAAAAAACTAGTTTTGTGTGACATTCTTACATATAAGCCCCTAGCAGGCAACAAGGCAGGGCCAGTAGCATGTGCAGGGATGGCATTGCAAAGCCTGCACTATTGCCTAAATTCTTCACTCCCCTTCTGCTTTGCTTCCCTCCAGCTATGCCTTGCTGTGAGCTATGATCTCCTCAAATCTATCTCCACTCCAACTCCATCACCAGAATCACCTTTACCACAGATTCAACATGCTACACTCTCCAACTCCACCATTGGTATCACCCTTTGCCATAGATTCAATAGACTGTTGTCAGCACAGTACTCTCATGCAGTATGTGACCCACCTACCTTTCTCCACACAGGGGAGGGAGGAAGCACTCTTACTGGGCTGCAGTGCAGAGGGTTGGGTGATGTCCTCAGGCATATATGGAAAGGCAGAAGGTTGCTGCCCAGCTGTTCCTCCCTCTGGCTTTCTAGTAAGGAACTCTGGTGAACTCTGTGCTGCTGCAACAGTGAATTGGGTCCACAATGTGCATGCCCATAGAGAGGCCTCTGCCTGCCTTCTCTGGCACACATGCCATAGGTTGGCCATCCCAGGTCTAGGGTCTTACCTTGGCTCAGAAGAATTTGGACTGAGACTTAGGTCTCTTGTGCTGCCCTCTACAGAGAATTCCCACTAGTGATAATTCTATCTGAATATTCTGGGGCAGCCTTACAAGGTTTATTTGAGGACCAATTTCCCACCCCTAATACCTTCATGGTTTCCAAACTCTTATTATTAAAATTAAAATAAACTGAGGCACAAAGTTATGAGCACATTTGTTTTATTGGTAAGGCTAGCAATAACCAATTAAGTTAAAAAAGGTCTTGGCTCCTCCACAAGGAAAAAGGCTTTGAATAAGGACAAACATCATTTTTACAGACAAAGGAAAAAGCATTCAAAGGTAGAAGGCAACATCAAGATGGGGGAATCAATATGAATGACTAGAAATTTGGAATGTAGGACTAACAACAATCTTCTGTCTTTTTGCTATGGAAAGTTCATTAGTGGTGTCCAACTGCATGTCTAGTTAGTGCCATAGTGATAAGGATTAGACTTTTTTGAATGACAGGCAATGTTATAGAGATAACTGACCAGACTCCCTGGCATCCTTCAAGGATAACAGATTTCCTTAACACAGAAATAGAACAGTGATTAGCAGGTAACATGAACTTTTAAACTTAACTCAAAGAGGAAAGCTAAATTTCTAAATTTAACTCAATGTGACATGAATTAGGCAGTAAAAAAAAATATCAGCAGTAACAGAATAAAATCAATTTCAAAAATGGAAAAATATCAATTTGATTTTCTGAACAACATAAACTTAACCATAGTATTATATGTGAATAGAATTTCCAGTGTTATGGTCTGGGTTTTCACCCATCACCACTGAAGATCAATGGACAATGCAATTAGCAAGAGAGTCGTTTATTGAACTGGTGTGCACCAGCAGCACACACCAGGGAAGCCCTGCCATAGAGTTCCAATCGTAGTCTGGGGATGCTGGGATATATATCCCCTCCAGCATGCATAGCCCCCCAGTCCCTATCTGGTACATACCATTGTTGGAATGTTTGCCAGCATTTATGGTCCCTAAGTTCTTATCTGGGACCTACTGCTGCTGGGACCTTTGACATATTAACTTCCAAGATCCGGCAATTTCCTGCTCAGTCCCCTAAGTTCTTATCTGATACCTACTGCTGGGATCTTTGACATATTAACTTCCAAGGCCTGGAAGCTTCCTGCTCCCTCACCAGGTCATATCATCAACAAAGATGAGAGACCAGACAGTTTCTCTGATTCTCATAACTTATCAAACTTTTCTAAAATAGGAACTTTATGCAAAGGATACAGCAATTTCAGCTCCAATCACAATCTAGATTACCAAGAATCCTAATGATATAATAATCTTATGAACTAACAAGAGAGAAAAGTAATCCATAACCCCTAACATGGTCATTCAATAACCTTTCCCCCATAGCCAATGGCCTACTCATAATCTTATAACAGAATTCAAATATATCCTATCCCTTCCTAGTAACCTAGAAAACCACATGTCAAAAGTCTGCCCTAGCTGGAACAACATCTAGGAAGTGCTCTCAACCTACTTAAACCAGAGAACTGAGAAACCAAGGCAACTGGGACAGGATATATATTTGTGGCTATATGGAACTCCACTAAGCCTGAGAGTCCAGGATACCACTGTGGTCAGTTTTGACTTCTCATAATTTATTTGAGATAGAGACTAAAGTCATTGTATCTGAGTTGCAGGAGACTAAGACAGTTTTGCTTTCCAGCATTCAGGGGAACTGCCAACATAGGAGAAAGAGTAAGAAAGTGAGCTACAGGCAAATAGGAAGGGAAAAAAAAGACTGACATTGCCAAGAGAGTTCAGGAGGAAGAAAACTAGTTCAAGAATTTGTGCATAAGCAGATAAATCACCTGGGAAGATAGTTTTTAAAAATTGATATGACCATAGATGAACAACAACAACAATAAGAAATCTCCAGACCTCAATGAATAAATATTTTAAGACAACGGAAAATGAACCAATCAGTCAGAGGACCCTGTAGAATCCCATGAAACTATGGTTTAAATGAGAAATAACAATTATCAGAGAAGAGTTTTGGAACTGTCCTGATAGAATAGAAAAACTTAAATTCAAATTTGCATATCTCACCAAATTTTTTTAAAAAGATAAATGTTTGGGAAAGCATACTGTCTGGCATATAATAGGTGCTCAATAACCATTTATAGGCTATCTGACAAACAGAGAGAGGTGAAAGACAACCTGGAAGAATAGAAACAAAAATCAATTGTGTTAAGAGAAAACCTAATCTCCAAAAAACAAGCATATTGATCTCAAATATAGGATATATAAAGATATCTTAAGGATTGTAGGTATCCAAGAAGAATATGTTTTAAAAATATGAACACTATAAAGCAACAACTAGTAAAAGAAATCTTCCTAGACCATCTAAAGAGTGTCAATTAAAAGAATTTACAGAGAAGCAGAGCCAAGATGGTGGCTTAGTAGCAGGAAAAACGTGGAGCCACTCAGAAATTTCTTCCAAATCAATCATTATAAAGCCTCTCAAAAGGATAGAGATCAAAATGGGATGAGTAAAAGGGCTCTGCCACTGGACACAGCATAAAAGGTAGATAAAGAGAGGGAATTCCTATGCTATTAGGGACAAAACTGCATAAGGGACTACCCTACCCCCTACTCATCACTCCAGTGAGAACCAGGTCAAGGAAAATCTTCAAATTCTTGAGGGCTGGCTGAAAGCACCATAAACTCACCCCTGAGGACTATGCCAGACCTGGGAGACTCAGGGAATAGAAGGGAGCCAAGAAAAGCAGGATGGAACAAACCAAAAAGGAAAATCAAAAGATCATAGCTGAAAATCAAATCAAAATAGTCTTTAAAGCCTAGAATTGGGCAAGTGGAAGCTAATGATCTTATGAAACAGCAAAAAATAATAAAGCAACATCAAAAGTATGAAAAAATAGAAGGAACCATGAAATATCTCATTGAAAAGACAACTGTCCTGGAAAACAGATTCAGGATAGATAATTTGAGAATTATTGGACTACCTGAAAGTCATGACCAAAAAAAATCCCAGACATCATATTACAAGAAATTATCCAAGTAAACACTCTAAAATTCTTGAACAAGAAGGCAAAATAGAAATTGAAAGAATCCACAGATCACCTCCTACATTAAATCTCCAAAAGATAACTCCCAGGAATGTTATAGCCAAATTCAAGAGCTCCCAGGGCAAGGAGAAAATACTGCAAACAGCCAGAAAGAAACAATTCATATATCAAGGAGCCCCAGTCAGGATTACACAGGATCCACATTAAAGGACCACAAGACTTGGAATATGATATTTGGGAAGGTAAGAGAACTGGGTCTACAACCAAGAATCACCTACCCATCAAAATTGACTGTATACTTTCAGGGGAAAGTATACAATAATAATAATATATATATATATTATATATAATATAATATATATTAATATATAAACAATAATAATAAAATAGAAGAATTCCAAACATTCCTAAAGGAAAGACCAGAACTAAATGGAAAATTTGATGTCCAAATACAAAATTCAAGAGAACCATAAAAAGAGAAGAAAGAGAAAAAAAAATTAAGGACTTCAATAAGGCAAAATTGATTATATTTCTATATAGAAATACGGTATCTGTAAATCTTAAAATTGTTTTCATTATCATAATAAAAGAAACATACATAGGCAGAGATTATTGTATTAAGTTGTTTAGGATGATATGTTAAAAAAATAGGGAGAAAAAGTATTGTACTAAGAGAAACTCAAAGGAAGAGGTAAAATAGGGTAAATTACACCACCTAAAGAGGCACATTGGGGTGGGGTGGGGAATAGTATTATAAAAAGGGAAGGAAGAAGGTGGTGACAGATAATAATTAAACTTTACTCTCAGTGGAATCAGTTCTGAGAGGGAAGAACATCCAGATTCACTGGGGCATAGAATTCTATCTTAACCTATGGAGAAGTTGAAAGGGAATAAAGAAAGTGGTGGGGGTGGGGATTATTTAAAAAAAAAGTATTAAAAGGGAGGGGAAATTGGTGCGGGATGACCAAAAGATCCTAAAGAGAAATAGGAGGGGATTAAGAAGGGAGAGAGTGGGAAGGAAAGTAAAATAAAGGTAAGGAAAAGGGGGACTGATTAAAAGCAAAATACTAGTGTGGAGGGAAGCAGTGAAAGGAGAAAGGGCAGGATTAAAAGAGGAAATCAAAATGATGAGAAATACACAGGTGGTAATTATAACTGAATGTGAATGGGATGAACTCATCCATAAACTGGAAGCACGTAGCCAAGTGGATTAAAAACCCAAATCCTACCATATGTTGTCTACAAAAAACACACATGAGGCAGGTAGACACACAAGAGGTAAAGGTAAGAGGCTAGAGCAGAATTTATTGGGCATCAACTGAGAAAAAGAAGGCAGGAATCACAGTTATAATATCTGACAAAGCCAAAGTAAAAATAGATCTGATTAAAGGAGATAGGGAAAGTAATTACATCTTGATTAAAAAAAAACTATAGACAATTAAGAAATATCAGTACTCAACATTTTTGCATAAAATGGTACAGCATCCAGATTTTTAAAGGAGAAACTATTAGAGCTTAAGGAGGAATAGATAGTAAAACGATATTAGTAGGAGACCTCAACCTTCCTCTATCAGAACTAGATAAATCAAACCAAAAAATAAATAAAGAATTAAGAGATGTAAATGAAATCTTAGAAAAATTAGAGTTAGTAAATATCTGTAGAAAAGCAAATAGGGATAAAAATAAATATGCCTTCTTTTAGCAGTATATGGTACATTTACAAAGATTGACCATGTACTAGGACATAAAACATTGCAAACAAATACAGAAACAGAAGTAATAAATGAAACTTTTTCAGATCATAATGTGATTAAAAATTATAATTAGCAAGGGTACATGAAGAGGCAAATTAAAAATTAATTCGAAATGAAATGATCTGATTTTCCACAAGTGGTTGAAGAACAAATCATAGAAACAAACTGATTTCACTGAAGAGAATGACAATGAAGAACCAAATCAAAACTTATCAAAATTTATGGGATATAGCAAAAGTAGTACTTCCCCAAAGCTTCTTCTACCAAATATGCCTATCTGTTCACAAAAATGGCCATTTTGGAACTCAGGGGATGGTGGATTCAATTAAAATATTTTTGGGGCATCTATGAGGCTCAGTGAATTGAGAGCCAGGCCCAGAGATGGGAAGTCCTGAGTTCAAATCTGGCCTCAAGCACTTCCTAGCTGGATGAAACTGAGCAAATCACTTAACCCTGTAACATTTAAATTAGTTTCTCTACTAAAGTATTATATTTTTAGAGGTTTATTAAAGATTATTAGAAATCAAGGATAAAGAAATACAAGATAAGAAGGCAGGTGCCTAGAGCACTAGCCCATTCACAATTCACTTACTACATCTTGAGAGCCACATGTGCTTAGAAGCAGAAGCAGAGAGACTAAATAGGCAGTACGGTCAGTTTAAATACCCATTTTGTTCTCAGTCCAGGTGGGTATCTCTGGTGAGATTTTAGGGCATTCTGGGAAGTGCCAAGAACTTCTGGGGATTGAAGTCTGGGGTTCAAATCTACATTTTTACAACCCCAATTGCCTAGCCCTTACCACTCTTCTTTCTTGGAACCAATACACAATATTGATTCCAACATGGAAGGTAAGGGTTTTGTTTGTTTGGTTTTTTTTTAAAGAGAGAGTTTGGAAGTTACCAATATAGCCACCTATGTGTATGCTTCTTACCCTAACTTCCAGGCATATAATCCGCATGCTTTCTATGCGAAGGCTTTTGGTGGGTGATCCCTGGCTTACACACCATTTGAACATTTCCAGATTAATTTCATCAGTGTGCCTAAAGCTAGATATTAAAGTGCTTGTCTTATTATAGTGGGCCAGCTCACAAGATGGATGGCTTTCCCTGCTACTTATGCCACATCAGTTTTTGATGATAAATTGTTACTGATTTCACCCATCAGCAAACATTAATTCAGATAAGGGCACTTATTTTCCAGATTCTGTTTTATTAGGCAGTAAAAAAAAAATATCAGCAGTAACAGAACAGTTTTATTGTTTTTGGAAAAGTACCATTTAAAAAAAATATTATCCTGCTCATTGCTTCTTGTGGCACAGTAGTATTTCATCACAATCATATAACACAATTTATTTAGCTGTTGCCCAATTGATGGACTTTCCTTTGATTTCTAGTTCTTTGTCACCAGAAAGATACATGTTATAAATATTTTGGAATATATAATTTCTTTTCTATCCCCCACCCCCAATTTTCTTGGCAAAAAGACTTAGCAAAGGTATTGCTGAGTGTAAGAATATACAGTTTTATAAATATCTGGGCAGAATTCTAAATTACTCTCCAAAATAGTTTGATCACTTCACAGATCCACCAACAGTATATTAGTGTGCCCATTTTTCTGAGCCCCTCCATACATTTGTCACTTTAGCCAATTTCATGAGTATGAGATGACACCTCAGAATAGTTTCTGTTTGCACTTTTTAACTGGCAGTAAATTAGAGTATTTTTAGTTACATCTACATATGACTTTGATCTCTTCATCTAAATACTTTCCCTATCTTTTGCCAATTTATCAGTTTGGAGATGGCGTATATTTCTATAAATTTGACAAGGTTCTCTATATGTTTTAGATATGTGACTACCCAAGATACTATGAAATTTTCCCCTCAAATTTCTTGCTATTCTTCTAATTTTGAGAACATTTGTTTTATTTGTACAAAACTTTTTAACTTAAAGTACTAAAAATTATCCATTTTACATTTCACAGTGCTCTCCATCCTTACTTATTCATAAATTCATCTTATGACCATAAATCTGATGGAAAAATATATTCCCTGTTCTTCTAATTTGCTTTTGATTTCTCCTTTTATGTCTAGCTCATGTATTCATTGTGATTTAGTGAATGATGTAAAAAAATAGACCTATACCTAGATTCTGCCAAACTACTTTACAATGTTCCCAGTAATTTTTACCAAATTTGTTATTCCAATAACTTGGATCTATGCTTTTGTTAAATACAAGGTTACTATAATTTTTATTACTGCTTATTGTTTGTCTGTTCTGTTCCACTGATTTTCCTTTCTATTTCTTTGTCAGTACCAACTAGTTTTAATAATTACTGTTTTATAATACATTTTAAAATCCAGTGCTAAAAGACCTCCTTCCTTTACATTTTTCATTAATTCTTTTGAAATTCTTGATTGCTTGTTCTTCCAAATGAATTTTGTTATTTTATATGTATATATAAACTTTTAAAAAATGATTTAATTGGGATGACATTAAATAAATAGATTTGTTTAGAAAAGATTCTCACTTTAATTATATTGACTCCGCCCACTTATGAGCAATTAACATTTATCCAATTATTTAGATCTGATTTTATTTGTATAAAAAGTGTTTTATAATTATGTTTATACAGTTTTGCGTTTTGTTTTGTTTTTGCAGACATACTTCCAGGTATTTTGTGTATATGTGATTATGTCTTTCTATCTCTTCATGGAGAACTTTGTTAGTAATACATAAAAATCCTGATGATTTATTTGGGTTTATTTTATATACTGCTACTTTGCTAAGATTGTTAATAGCTCCAACTAACATTTAAAATTTTTTTTAATTTTGTTTTAAATATTTCTTCATGTTTATATGATTCAATTTCTTTCCCTCTCCTCTTCCCTCCTCCCTCCAAGAATTTATAAGTAATTCCACTGGGTTATACAAATGTTATCACTTGTTACCTATTTCTATAGTACTCATTTTTGCTATAGAGTGATTTTTTTAAAACCTAAACCCCAAATCATATACCCAAATATACATGTGATAAGTGATGTCATATGTTCTTCTTTTGCTTTTCTGCTCCCATAGTTCTTTCAATGTGGATGACATTCTTTCTCATAAGTCCCTTGGGATTGTCTTGTATTAGTGAAGTCCACGTTGTATTCTTCCACAATATTTCACTTTCTGTGTAAAATATTCTCTTGGCTCTGCTCATTTCACTCTGCATCAGTTCATTGAGGTTATTCCAGTTCATATAGAAAACCTTCAGTTCATCATTCCTTACAGCACAATAATATTCCATCACCATCTTATTTTTTTTCACTTTAAACATTATTTTATTTGGTTATTTCCAAACATTATTCATTGGAAACAAAGATCGTTTTCTTTTCCTTCCTCCCCTCCCCCACCTTCCCACCACCTCTCCCATAGCCGACACACGATCCCACTGGGTATCACACGTATTCTTGGTTCAAACCCATTTCCATGTTGTTGGTATTTGTATCCCCTTCCCCCCTGTAGTCAAGCAGTTGCTTTTCCTCGCTGTTTTTACTCCCATAGTTTATCCTCTGCTTGTGGATAGTGTTTTTTAGATCCCTGCAGATTGTTCAGGGACATTGCATTGACACTAATGGAGAAGTCCATTACCTTCGATTGTACCACAATGTATCAGTCTCTGTGTATAATGTTTTTCCTGGTTCTGCTCCTTTTGCTCTGCATCACTTCCTGGAGGTTGTTCCAGTCTCCATGGAATTCCTCTACTTTATTATTCCTTTTAGCACAATAGTATTCCATCACCATCTTATATCACAACTTGTTCAGCCATTTCCCAATCGAAGGGCTCATTTTCCAATTTTTTGTCACCACAAAGAGTACAGCTATGAATATTTTTGTACAAATATTTTTCTTTATTATTTCTTTGGGGTACAAACTTAGTAGTGGTATTGCTGGATCAAAGGGTATGAATTATTTATTTTAAAGCCCTTTGTGCTGTTAGGGTCCAGTGCGTCGCCCACCACCAAGGAAAAACCCACAGACAATGCAATCAAGCAGGAGGGTCCTTTATTCTGGTATACACCAGGGGAAGCTCAGCACAAGAGTTCCGCCTGCAGTTGTAAGTGCAGAGTCTTTTATACCCGAAGCCTGACAGCATATCACTAGCCACCATATGTGGCCCACAAGTTTCTCCTGGAATCTATGTTTTGGGAGTCGGTACTAGTTTCTCCTGGAATCTACGTGTTGGGTGTTGACACGTTCATGTTCCCTGACAGGGGTCTGTTGGCCAGATGTTCTATAGTGATATGTGTTGTACTGAGTAGCTCCCTGCTTGGGGCTCCCTCATTTCTACTCTTTTTCTCTCAAGGGTCAGAGGGGAGGCCTGTCTGTGGGGGCATCTCACAGTCCTCGGCTTGGGGCTCGATAGTGGCTAGGGGTTGGTATTGTTGTCGGAGGGCCAACACCTGGACCGCATCCAGACGATCTTTCACGAACCGGATAAGGCAGTTGAGAATACAGGGGCCAAATGTTAAGAGTAGGAATAGGATGGTGAGGGGTCCTATGATGGATGAGACCAGGGTAGTGAGCCAGGGGGAGGTGTTAAAAAGGTTGGCATACCAGGGGCCAATAGCTGCTCTCTTCCTTTGTTTGAGATCCTTTCGGAGCTGGTCGAGGGTGTCCCTAATGATACCGGAATGGTTGGCATAAAAGCAACATTCTTCTCCTAGGGCTGCACAGAGTCCCCCCTCTTTAAGGAAGAGCAAGTCTAATCCCCTCCTATTCTGTAGGACTACTTCAGCTAGGGAGTTGTGGGATTTCTCTAAGTACCTCAGTGCTTTTGAGTTTCATGAGGTCCTCGTTCACTGCAGCCCTAAGGTGTCTGTTACAAGGGAATCACTTTAAAAGACTGATATATATTAATTTAAGGTCGCCAAGGAATTCAGCTATGTAATTCCTAAATGAAAACTCAAGTTTGCAGTCAGCCTTTTTTGGAGTTTAATTACAATAGGAGCAAGAAAGGAATTAGAGATAGAGAGAGAGAAAAAGGGAGAGAAAGGAATAGGGCTTAAATACCCCTTCTGTTTAGGCTGGGCCAAAAGGCCCAAGCCCTTAGATAGCTGGGGCAAAGAAAGGAGATCAGTCCCTATTACTCACGTGACCAAAATGGAGAAACAGTCTCAGAGGCCCCCACCTTCAGCTTCCTTCAGAGCAAGCTTCTCAGAGTACACTGCCACCACTCTGATCAACTCCTCAACCACCCCTCAAGTCTTCAGACCCTCCTACCTTTAAGGAAACCATCCAAGTTCCTCCCCTCAGTTCTCCCATCTACCAATCACTGTCCATCAATTTCCCTGTGCCAATGGAGGCTCTAGCTTAACCCAGGACCGCCCAGAGGCTTTGCACATGTCTGTTGAAGGTCATATTTTCAAATGATTAAATCTTTGCTCCTTTGCTACAGCCCTTTCTAAATCCTGTTAACCTGAGTAGGGTAGAGATTGGAATAATTAAATTTTGATCTAGGCTGCAGCCCTTACTCAATCCTGTTAGGACTGAATAGGGTGGAGATTGATTCCAAGTATCTCCATTGTATCAATTCTAAAATCAATCATGACTCAAAGAAATTCCTGTTCTATGCTTAAGTATAGGTCAAAGTCCTTTCCATTGTTCAGCAAAAGGTTTCTGTCCTAAAGTAATCTTAAGAAGGTAGGAGAAGGAACCTCCCATGCCAATGGGGTTCCCATTCCAATAGACTATCAGTAAGAAATTTTCCAAGTATGAAATATCCCAATGGTGAAATTTCCAACATTTATAAGTCTAAGGAATTTTGAGGTTTACATGTCTCAGGCCCTGCTATTGAGTGGTGAGGGCGGCTATTCCAGTCCCCACCCCTGCCGCCCCTAGAAGGGTGGCAATGGTTAATGAAATGGCTCCAGGCACCCTCTTTTCCCTAAGGATCTGAGGTCTTTCCCACAAGGCCATGAAGGCCTGATGTGACCGTACAGTGACTCGTGGGGTGACCGCTACCAAGTGGCAAATCTCCCTGGGCCCTGTCGAGGATATGCAAGGTTGTAACCCTGTCACTGAGCACAAGAACCGGGTCCCGTTAGGAGGGGTCATATACTGGGTACCTGCAGTGCCATTGAAGGTGGCGATGGTATGGCAGTTCGGGGCTTGTTTTGCCCATGCCTCAACTTCGGCAGTCGAGATTGCAGAGGAATTCCCGAGGATGCAAGTGCCCTTCCCTCCCACTAGGGGAATAGTCAAACCTGTACCTGTCTCAGTCCAATTGCAAGGCAATTGTTGGGCACTGTGGGTCATAAGGGGGGTGCCATTGATGGCAAAAGCTTCAAGGTAAGGGGGTGATGCCACAAGGCACAGCCAGCAGCTGGTGGTCAGACTAGGGGCGGAAATTGAGTATTGCGAAGGCCACCTGTAGCAGGTATAAGTGTTTAGGTGTTGGAATGCTCGGTCTGGGAGCTGCAGGTCTGGGGGCTGCAGCTGTCAGAGCTCCAGCAGTTGCAATGGGGGTTGGGGCACTAGCTGAGTTGTTGACAGCCGGAGCAAGAGTTGTCGTGGTCTCAGGTCTAGGGGGCGGCTGGGGTGGGGGCCTTAGGGCTTGGTTAGGTCCCAAGAATATGGGGGCAGTCACCATAGGTAACTTTTGGATGCAAAAAAGGTCTCCTTCATCTGCTCCTGACATATACTGCCTAATCCCCCAAGTCCTACCGGACAGCCATCTGACGTCCTCGGGCTGTAGTACCGTGAGGTTGAGATTCTGGCCATCAGTATGTCTTTTCATTTGCAAATATCGGTTGGGTTCCTGTGTCTGTCAGTTAGTGGCCAGGGTTTCACAGCCCCAAGAAGAACAATAGTACTGGCCTGGTGAGTTGCAGTACAGCTTCCCGGGGTTCGAGCAGGCATAGTATTGTCGGGTCCTGGGGTCATAGTCAGTCCCTTTTCGAGTATAGCAGTCTGCACTGGCGCGTTGAGCCATGTCACAGTGACAGGGGGAAGTATCGGCCAGGTCACAGGGATACATGATAAAGGAGGGAGACCCTGTGGTGCTTATCTCTCCCACGGGTTTTGTGGACAGTCCACTGGTTAATATCCACTTCCATGGCTGGTGTGGGCTACTGGCAAGTGGCACAGATAAGCTTCGCGGAATCCGGGGCAGTGAAGGGGCATTAGCTGGGGAAAGGGTTTTGGCTGAGGTAGAAACTTCAGGGGTCAAGGCGGTGTTGGCGGCAGTCGTGGTGGTTGAGATGGCTCCATTGCTGGTGCTGGTTACCTGGTCTACTGGAGTGGGCGTCGTTGATGTGCTCAGGGTCATCGTGGGCGGGGGACAAGTTGAAGAGTCACAGATGAGTACAAGAGTATTACCTCTCTCACACCACAACCCGGTAATCCAAGTCCCAGTGCACGGACAGTACCACTATTGCCAAAAGGATGGGGAACAGGGGCTAGAAGTGGCTAGCCATTAGGGTTTGCTCAATGTCAACTTCAGGGGGTTGTTTGGATGGGCCTTGACTTCCCACCCTGGGTTTGGTGCTGTGGCTAGCCTGACGTGGGAATGATGGATCCAGGGCCCAATGCTGTCCACCTTTACTGCGGATAGAGTGGTCAGCAGGACGACGTATGGTCCTTTCCACCTGGGTTGCAAGGTTTCCTTTCGGTGTCTCTTAGCCCAGACCCAATCACCTGGCTTGAATTGGTGGAGCTCGTGGGGTGGTGGTTGAAACCGGGCTCGAAGACGTGGCCACAATTCGGCATGCACCTGAAAAAGAGAAAAAACAAAATCTCACAGATGGGTGGGTGTTTTCTCAGTGGAAGGAAGGGATGAAAAAATAGGGGGTAAGGAGCCATAAAGGATCTCATAAGGGGTGAGGGAGAGGGGCCCAGGGTATTGCGGGCTTTAAAAAGGGCTAGGGGAAGGAGCATCACCCAGTTCCGGCCAGTCTCCAAAGAGAGTTTAGTAAGGGTCTCTTTTAGGGTCCAATTCAATCTTTCCACCTGCCCTGAACTCTGGGGGTTATACTCACAATGTAATTTCCATTTGACCCCGAGACCCCCTGCCAGCACCTGTAAGGTCTTGGCCACAAATGCAGGGCCATTGTCCAAGCCTAGAGAGGAGGGCACCCCGAACCGAGGGATTATTTCTTCCAGCAAGATTTTAGCGACTGCCTGGACGGTCTCAGTCTTTGTTGCAAAGGCTTCAGGCCACCCTGTGAAGGTGTCTACAAGAACTAGGAGGTACCGGAATCCAAATTTGCCAGGCCATACTTCAGTGAAATCGAGTTCCCAGTGTTCACAGGGTCGGGGGCCACGGAGGAGGGTTCCGAAGTGTGAATTCGGGTTTGCAGGCCGGGTCAGCTGGCAGGCGGTGCACTTGTCAACCAATTCTGTTAGGAAGGACCGAGAGCCTTGAAAGCGAATCCATCCTTTCAGGAGTAGTTCATGGAGTTTGTTAGCACCCAGGTGCGTGAGATGGTGGAGGTGGGTGGTCAAAAGTTGGCCAGCGATTCTAGGTAAAAGCAGGTTACCAGCAGGGTCCTGGAAGAAAGACCCAACCGGCCGTACTTCTTTCCCTTTTATCCATCGATGGTCACTGTCCGAATATTGTGGAGGGTCCAGTGGGGGGGTTGGGATGAGGGATGGGGGGCCCAGTGGCTTTGGGTCGGCCTGGATGGGCAGCACTAGGGTATGGGCCCGATCCCTCATTGCCACTGCCTTAGCCGCCTCGTCTGCCCAGCGGTTTCCCATAGCGAGGAGGGATGAGCCACTTTGGTGTCTAGGAGTGTGGACAACAGCAACTGCACGGGGCTCCCAGATGGCTGTGAGGAGATCTTGGATGTCCTCGAGGTGGGCCACCGACTTCCCAGCTGAAGTGACAAACCCCCTTTCCCGGTATATCGATGCATGCACATGCAGGGTCGCAAAGGCGTAGCGACTGTCTGTGTATATAGTGACTCGCTTGTACTTTGCTGCCCGTAAGGCTGATGCCAAGGCAACCAGTTCAGCTTTCTGTGCTGACATCCCCTCGGGGAGGGAAGCGTCCCAGATGATCTGGCCAGTGTGATCTACTACTGCGGCTCCAGCTCTCCTACCTTGTGGGGACATGAAGCTGCTGCCATCGGTGAAGAAGAGGAGGTCCGAATTTGCCAGAGGGACGTCCTTGAGGTCAGGTCATGCAGATAGCGATTCCACAAGGATCTCTTGGCAGGAATGCTTCTCGGTGTTGTCATCCCCAGTGGGGAGAAGCGTGGCGGGATTCAGGGTGGACACTACCCGGAAGGACAGCTGAGCCTCATTCAGGAGGAGTGACTGGTAGTGGGTCAGCTGAGCGTAGAATAGCCAGCGCACCAGAGGTTGACAGAGGATACTTTCAATGGCATGCGAGGTGGCGATGAGAAGTGGTTGGCCATGTGTGAGTTTGTCAGCATCCTTGACCAGGAGGGTCACTGCTGCGATAATGCGGTGACAGGAAAGCCATCCCTCCGAGACAGGGTCAAGCCGTTTGGAAAGGTAGGCCACTGGCCGGTCCCAGGGTCCCAGTTTCTGAGTAAGGACCCCTTTCGCCACCCCCTGACATTTGTCAACGAACAGCTGATAGGGTTTTTCTGGGACAGGAAGGGCTAGGGCCAGCACTTGCAGCATAGCCTTTCGGAGGTCTTGGAAGGCTATTTCCATGTCCTCTGTCCTGACCCAGTTTGAGGTTTCTCGGGCGTGTTGGGCACCCAAAGGCAACAGTATCCCACAGATCCCAGGAATTTCCGTACCTGCCGAGGCGAAGAGGGGGTGGGGATGGAAAGGATGGCCTGGGTCATGGCTGGGGTAAGCCAGCGGAGGCCATTGTGCAGGCAATAGCCAAGGAAGGTGACCTCTCGGCAGGCTATGTGTACTTTCTTGGCACTGACACAGTAGCTAAAGGCCTCGAGGCAGAGCAAGAGGTCCCTTGTAGCCTCCTTGCAGGATTGCTCTGTAGGAGAGGCGATCAGCAAGTTGTCTACATACTGCAAAAGAGTCACAGCAGGGTGTAGCTGGTGAAAAGGTTTCAAATCTTCTGCCAAAGCATTGGTCGGGCTCAGTTTTAACCCTTGGGGAAGTCGAGTCCAGGTGAGTTGAATAGCCGAGTGGGTTTCAGGGGAGAACCACTCAAAGGCAAAGATGGGCTGACTAACAGCAGCCAGTGGGAGAGTGAAGAAGGCATCTTTCAAGTCTAAAGTAGTATACCAGGTCAGGGAAGGGTGTAGATTGCTAAGGAGAGTATACGGGTTTGGGACAGTGGGGTGGACATCCTCAATACTCTTGTTGACTTCCCATAGGTCTTGAATGGGTCTGTAATCCCCTGTGCCTGGTTTACGGACGGGGAGGAGTGGGGTGTTCCATGGAGATTTGCAAGGTGTAAGGATCCCGAAGGCCAGAAGGCGCTTAATGTGAGGTTGAATGCCATTTCTGGCCTCGGCTGACATCGGGTAATGTTTAACCCGTATAGGGGTGGCCCCATTCTTGAGGGGGATGATAATGGGTGGTTGGTTTATGACCAGCCCAACTCTGGAAAGTTCTGCCCAGACCTTAGGAATGGAGTCCACCCATGGTCGCACATGGGGGGGAATGTCCAGGGGAGCTGGGTCAGAATATAAAAGGTGTTCATCTTGGAGGGCTAGGGTAAGGACCATGAGAGGGGCCCCCGGATCATCCATAAGGGACACGGTCCCACGAGAAAAGTGAATGTGGGCCCCGATCTTGTGGAGGAGGTCTCGCCCAATAAGCGGGGCTGGGCTCTCAGGGATGATGAGGAAGGAATGGGTAACTTGGTGGGTTCCTAGGTTGAAGGTCCGTGCTGTGGTCCAGGGGTATTGGCTGGACCCCGTCACCCCTTGGACCAAGGAGGTTTTGGAGCTGGTCTTCCCCAAGGGTGACAGGAGGACCAAATGTTCGGCTCTGGTATCCACAAGCATGGGAAGGGGTTTCCCCTCAATATAAGCCGTTACCCAGGACTCAGGGAGGGGGCCTGAGACCCCGTCTCCTTCAGTCATCCTCAGCAAAGGTGATAACATTCCTATTGGGCTGTCCCTTGTCTATGTTGGAGGGGCCATCCCAGCGCCTTGAGGGAGGGGGGCCCTGCCAGCCTTGCCTCATTCCACCTTGCATCTTCTGGGGGCAGTTATGCTGCCAATGGCCAATTTTCCCGCATAGGAAACAAGGGCCCAGTCTCTCCCGTGCGGCCAAAAAGACCCAGTGTGTTTATAAGGGTCTCCTGGGGCTGTAAAAAATCACCTAGAGATTGTGGGGTGTCCCCCGGTCTCCCTTAGGGGTGCAGTATCTTCCCAAAAGGGGACTCAAACCCCTTTCCCTTCAAACCAGTTGAGAGCAGTGTCCACCTGGTGGAGACACGGAGCTCCATGCTCAGGGCTCTCTCAACCTGACGGAGACTTTAACTCCGTATGACAGAGTCAGACCTCTGTCCTCAGGGGCCTCTAACCACCTGGAAGTTCTGATCTCGGCACCTGCCCTGGACCATATCCTTTCCCTCCCCGCTGATCACAGATACTTCCTTAGTTTCCCAACTGGCCTTCTTGCGAAGGACACAGAACTGCGGTACTCCCAAGTCTGCACTCAGAAACAGGTAGGAGGGTTGGACCGATGCCACGGGGGGCAAGCCACCTCACCCCAGAACAGGATGGACCTCAGAGCTTGGCATAGAATGTCCTGTTTAAATAGCAGGCACATGTCATTCACTAAGCCGTATGCTCATTGAGGGTCCTTTTCTCCCCCATACACATCCAGTCACCACACTCACACACACTCTCCCACCCCACTTGACTCACCTGAAGGTCCGATCCAAGGTGGGGACGAAGCAGATGGACGAGCCCCCAAATGTTAGGGTCCAGTGTGTCGCCCACCACCAAGGAAAAACCCACAGACAATGCAATCAAGCAGAAGGGTCCTTTATTCTGGTATGCGCCAGGGGAAGCTCAGCACAAGAGTTCCGCCTGCAGTTGTGAGTGCAGAGTCTTTTATACCCGAAGCCTGACAGCATATCACTAGCCACCATATGTGGCCCACAAGTTTCTCCTGGAATCTATGTTTTGGGCGTTGGTACTAGTTTCTCCTGGAATCTACATGTTGGGTGTTGACATGTTCATGTTCCCTGACAGGGGTCTGTTGGCCAGATGTTCTACAGTGATACGTGTTGTACTGAGTAGCTCCCTGCTTGGGACTCCCTCAGTGCATAATTCCAAATTGCCTTTCAGAATGGCTAGATTAATTCACAATTCCATTAGTGTTCCAATTTTGTGACAAACCCTCCAACATTTCCAACTAACTTTTTAGTTGAATCTCTAGGATTTTCCAGATATACCGCCATGCCATCTGCAAACAAAGATGGTTTCATTATCTCTTTGATTATCTCTTTGCCCATTCTGGTTCCTTCAATTTCTTTTTCTTATTGCTATTGGTAGCATTTTTCAATACCATATTAAATAATATTGATGGGCATCCTTGTTTCACTTATGATCTTATTGCAAAGACTTCTAGTTTATTTCCATTACAAATAATACATGTTGATGGTTTATATCATTCTAAGAAAAAAATATCCATTTATATTTATACTTTTTAAAGGAATGAGTGTTGTTTATTTTATCAAAAGCTTTTTCTGCATCTATTGATATAATCATATAATTTTTATTATTTTTGTTATTAATGTAATAAATTTTGTTGATAGTTTATTATATTTATTAAAACATCCATGTATTCTTAGTGTAAATCCTATTTGATCACAATGTATAATCTTTGTGGTATATTTTTGTAATCTTCTAGCTAGTATTTTATTTAGGATTTTTGCATTCTTATACATTAATTAAATTGATCTATAATTTTCTTTCTCTATTTTTAATTTTCCTCATTTAGGTATCTTTATATCTTTAATATTCCTCATTTAGGTATTTTTAAATAGAAAACAGAACTTTAGGGCCCTTTATCGAGAGACTATTTAAAACTATCCATCCTCTAGGACCCGTGCTGATCACTTCCTCAGGGGGAGCCCATGCCTTGGCTGTCTGTCTGTCTGTCTGTTTACATCTGACTCTCATCACTTGCTCTGGCCCTGGGGGCTGCCGGGGGCCTTTGCCTGGCCTCTGGCCCTGCTGGCTTCTCCTCCATCCATTCCACCCCCAACAAAGGTCTCCAAAGGGCTAAGTCTCAGTCTACTGCCAACATCCCCGGGGCTTTCTCCTCTGCGCATGTCCCCCTCGGCGGCTCTCCTGTCAGCTCCATTAACTGTAGCTCCTTAGCGCTAACTCTGGAAAAGGCCACTGCCAGGAGAGACCCTCTCATTCCCTGTCCTCAGCCCCCTACCCTGCCCAGGCCCCAGAGTCAACAGCATCGGATGCCTCTTCGCTTTTTTCACACATTTTATCAAATTGTTCACCTGGTTTGAAATAATAAAATGTAGAAAGAAAAAACAAAACAAAACATATTTTTTCAAAAAATGTTTAAGACTATTTATTAGTATATTATTTCAAACAAATTACTTAATATTAGAATTAGTTGATCTTTAAATGTTTGATAGAATATACTTGTGAATCTGTTTGGTCCTGATACATTTTTTAAGGAAGTTAATTTAAGACCTGTTCAATTTCTTTTTAAAAAATAGGCTTATATAGATATAGTTTACATTTTTTAAGTAGTCTTCCATTTTACTTCCACTATTAAATTTGTTTGCTTATAATTGAGCAAAATTACTCCTAGTAATTGCTTTCATTTTATCTTCAGTTGTAGTATGTTCACTCTTTTCATCTTTAATGCTAGTGATTTGGTTTTCTTCTTTGCTTTTTTTTCATAGTAACAATTGTCTTTAATTTATAGGATTTTTAAGTTGGTGTTTAGTTGAGGATTTTTAATTTGTTCTTTTTTAAAGCTTTATAAAATTGCATTCCCAATTCATTGGTATTTTCTTTCTCTGTTTTATTAATTAAAGCATTTAGAGATATAAAATTTCCTGTAATTACTGCTTTTGTTATATCCCATAGGTATGTTGTCTCATTATTATTCTCTTTAATTAAATTCTGTATTGTTTTTATGACTTAACCTTAAGTTATTTAGTCTCTAATTAATTTTTACTTCATGTTTCTATGGTCCCTTATTATATATAATTTTTATTGCATTATGGCGTGAAAAATATGTATTTAACATTTCTACTTTTCTACATTTAAAATGTTTTTGTAGCAGTCCACCCCTAGCTATGGGCAAGGGGAACAGTTGACATGTACAGATTGCCTTAGAAGAGAGCATGCTCAGTCTTGAGCATGAGTATTGCACATGGCTGGGAAAGCCTTTGACCCTTGACCCCAGGTTCTCCCAGGTTAGGCGGGAACACAGGTTTCTTTGTGTCCACCTGGTTAAGAGAAACCACACCTATACCTTGTCACTAACCAATGAGAATCATCCCTATGTACTGTGTATATTTGCATATCAAAGATTATATATAGCCCAGCAAGCTCCGCCTCTCTCTCTCTCTCTCTCTCTCTCTCTCTCTCTCTCTCTCTCTCTCTCTCTCTCTCTCTCTTTCAGGCTAGCTGATGGCTGTCCTGGCAGGAGCTTGGCCTCTGGTCAAGCTCCATCTTTAAACCTTCTCTATCTCTTTCATCTCTCCGACCTGTGTGGTACTAAATGTGGATCTCTGGACTGATAAAAGCCTTCGGAAGGGTCCTTTGATCAGAGCTTAGCTGTGGCTCATGGAAAATTAATAAAGACTCATTCCTGCCACCTCATATCTCTAATTTGACTCCGTCATCCCCCTCGTGGTATCTAAAACTTCTATCTTGTCTCTATCTTCCTACCTTAAAGCTTCTCTCCCCTCTGAGGAAGCTTTAGTTTTTGTGCCTAATATGTGGTCAATTTTTGTAAAGATGCCATAAACTACTGAGAAGATACATTCCTTTCTATTGCCATTCCATTTTCCCCCATTTCTATCATATAAATTTATCTAAGATTATATTAATGAATGTGGCTTTTTTCTTCTTTATTTTTAAATTAGATTTACCTGGATCTGAGAGGGGAAAATGAAAATGCCCCCATTATGATTGTTTGACTACCTATTTCTATCTGTAACTCATTTAGATTTTCCTCTAAAAATGTGGATGCTACACTATTTGGTGCATTTAGGTTTAATATCAACAATTTTTCATTTTCTATGATGCCCTTTAACATAATATGGTTTTACTGTTTATATCTTGGGATTATATCTATTTTAGTTTTGACTTTTCCAGAGATCATAATTGCTACCCTATTTCTTTTTTTCCATCTGAGTCATAATATATTCTGGTACAGCCCTTTATTTTTCATCATTTTGTGTCTCTCACAAGATATTATTGAGTTTTTATTTTTGATCCATTCTGCTATGTGTTACTACAAAACTACAGTTTTTAAAAAAGAAAATGTGTTCACATATGTAAATATCTTAAAAGATTCATAATTTGATCTATATGAGCACTTGATCTTCCAATGTAGATCATAAATTACTGACTAAAGATATTTAACACTTGCTGTTGGTGTATATCTATAAAACCCTAAATAATTATTTGGATTATTCTATTCATAAAAAATGATTATGCTATTTTCACAGAACTAACTAATCTGAAAAGTTGTTTTGCATTATGCAATAAAAGTTTTATGTACACCTATGATCAGAATTAATTTTAAAAGAAAAAATAATAGTAAGAAAAAATTAATTTTAAATAAAATAACCATAGATTATTTAAATAATAAATTAAAAAATAAATCATGGGAAATGGACAATAGAGATGTCATCAATACCCAATTACATTTTCAGTTCATTCAGAAATAAAATGATTTTGCCCTTTGAGTAAAAAGAAACACATAATGAAGATACAAGGAAACTCAGATTGAAGCACAATAGTTGTCTTTCATCTGAATTCCCTAACAAATTGAAAGAGATGAATAAAGTAGCAACAGATAAGAACATTGAAGTACCACCTTACATCTATCAGACTGGCCAATATAACAGTAAAGGGAAGTGATAAATATTGGAGAGGATGTCACGAAATTGGAACTCTAATGCATTGTTGGTGGACTTGTGAACTGATCCAAATTGTATAGAGGGCAATTTGGAACTATGCCCAAAGGGCTATAAAATTGTATATACTGTTTAATCCCATAATACCACTTCTAGATCTGTATCCCAAAAAGATCATTAAAAGAGGAAAAAGGACCTACTCATACAAAAAATATTTATAGTAGCTCTTTTTGTGGTGGGAAAGAATTAGAGATTGGGGAAGGATCATTTGGTGAATGGCTGAAGAAATTGTGGTATATGTTGTTGATGGAATACTATTGTGCTACAAGAAATGGTAAGCAAAATGATTGCAAAAAAAGCTGGGAAAATCTACATTAACTGATGCAGCACGAAATAAGTAGAACTGGAAGAATATTGTACACAGTAATGTCAATATTGTTATATGAACAACTGTGAAAACTTGGTTATTCTCAACAATGCAAAGATCTAGGTCAATTCTGAAGGATTTCTGATGGTGACTGCTATCTACCTGAAGAGAAAGAATTGCTGAACATCTCAGGGGAGGTGGAGTCAAGATGGTGGCCTAGAAGTAGCAGAAGTTCAGACCTCTGAATACCCTTCCTAACTGATCACAAACTGAATGCTCCCAGGGGACTGAAAATCAAACTTAACAACAAGACAGAGCCAGGGAACCCTCCTGCTGGACTTAATTCAAAAGGTATGCCCACTGAAAAGCTGGAATCTGAGAACACTCTGGTTTAAGGGGAAGACAGAAGGAGGATCCCAGGACCCATCCCCCCTCCCACCCAGAGTGCTGAGAATCCAGCAGCAGTGGGTACATCTGGACGGGCAAAGGTGCTGGTCTGGGGGGCGTACCTTGTAAGCAGGGTTGTGCCAAGTTCAGAGTGTCCAACACAGATGGTGGGGAAGGAGCTAGAGAGGGAGCATAGACGTGGCAGTCTGGCCAGAGCTGTGGAGATCCTCCATATTTGCTCTAGTCTTCCAGGAAGTTTTGGACTCAGAGCACACCCAGCCCAACTAAGCTGAACTTAATCCTATCAAAAGTCTCCAGAACTCAGGGAAGTCCAGGCTCCACACCCATCTTCATTGACTGCTGGACATTAATCCAATCACAAGCCTCCAGAGGACAGGGGAGCTCAAACCCCAACAAACCTCCACCATAGACTACACCAAGAGATCTCCTGTTAAAACTCCAAGAGAGGAGACTGACAGAAGCCCCCAAAACCAAAAAAATGAGAGGAGCAAGAGCACAGACAAATACGGGAGGATAGAAGGGGTGAATTTGAGCAAACAACAGAAAAAGAAGAAAGAAACTACAATAGACAGCCTCTACTCAGCAAACAGAACAAAGAGGGAGAGATCAGCAAACAATAAATCAGAAATCCCAGCAAATTGGATACAGGCTGTGGAAGAACTCAAAACACAGTTAAGAGAGGCTGAAGACAATTGGGAAAAGAACTTAAAAATTAAGATAAGTCATCTGGAAACAGAGATACTTGAACTAAAATGAGAAATTAGTGTCTTGAAAGCCAAAATCAAACAACTAGAAAATGAGGCAAAGGAGATGAAAGACGAGGTGAAGATGATGAAAGAAGACCTTCAAAGAAAATCAGACCAGTAGGAAAAGGATGACCAAAAATCCAGGGACGAAATCCAGTCTTTAAGAACCAGAATACAACAACTGGAATTAAGTGACCTCACAAGGAGCAGGACAATATAAAACAAAATGAACAGAATGAAAAAATTGAGTAAAATATGAAGCATCTCAGTCACAAAACAGACGATATAGAAAATCATTTGAGAAGAGACAATCTAAGAATCATTGGTCTATCAGCAGACCAAGACAAAAGAAAAAGCCTGGACATAATACCAAAGGAAATTATTAAGGAAAACTGTCCTGATATCCTAGAATAAGAGGGGAAAGTGGAGATTGAAAGAATCTACAGATCACCTCCTGTATTTAATCCCCAACTGACAACACCCAGGAATGTTACAGCCAAATTAAAAAACTATCAGACCAAAGAAAAGATATTACAAGCTGCCAAGGAGAAGCCATTCAGATACCATGGAACCACAGTGAGGATAATGCAGGATCTGGCTGCATCCACACTGAAGGATCGAAAGGCATGGAATATCATATTCCGGAAAGCAAGGGAACTAGGTCTACAACCAAGAATCAAATACTCATCAAAACTGACTATATTCTTACAGGAGAAAGTATGGTCATTCTACACAATAGAAGATTTCCAAGCATTCATAAAGAAAAGACCAGACCTGAACAGAAAATTTGATGTCCAAGCACAGAACTCAAGAGAATCATCAAAAGGTCATTTAAAAGGAGGGGGAAAAGAAAAACAAAACAAAACAACAACAAAAATTTTTAAGAGACTCAGTAAGATAAAATGATATTTATCCCTATAAGAAAAGAGGTCATTGGTAACTCTTAAAAACTGTTGATATCGGACTTCCGGTCAAGATGGCAGCTTAGAGAAAGCTAAAGTTCAGATCTCCGGAAAACCCTTCCCGACCGACCTCAAACTATAAGCTCCTAAGGCGCCGAAATTCAAAACGACCAACAGCACAGACCCTGGGAATCCTCCTCCTAGACCTGGACCCAGATCAAAAGGTACGGCCACCCTCAAAAGCCAGAACCCGAGATCACTCGGACCTAAGGGGTAGAAGTGCAGAGTCCAAGGCTCCGGGAAGCCGCAGCCCCACCCCGCTCAGAGAGCAGGGTCCTCTGAAACAACAGCAACCCTCAGGGCCTTGTATCCGAGTCCCAGTGAAAGTCACTGCCCTTGGAGCTCCCTCCCCCCTCAGAGAGCAGGGTCCTCTGAAACAACAGCAACCCTCAGGGCGGGCAAGACAGCCTCACGGGCCAGATCCTTCTATCCAAGTCTCAGTGAAAGTCACTGCCCTCGGAGCTGCGGGAAGCCGTGACTCCTTTCCCCGCAGAGAGTAGGGTCGTCTGAAATAACAGAAACCCTCAGGGCCAACAAAACAGCCTCACGGCCAGCTATTCTGAAGGCAACTTCTGGAAAGCAACCCAACCCAGTCCAGTCGAGGGGGCACCTTAGCAGCAGGGAAGCAGAGAGAACCGGGGGAGAGTGTGGCCCCCTGGTCCGACCCTTCCATTCCAGTTCCAGTGAAAGTCATTGCCCATACTCAATTTAACCCAGGGAAAGCTCATAGAACTGACAATCTGCCCAGGACTAAAGCCTCTGAACACCAGACAGAGATAAGAAAAGCTAATCCTCCCCATTCAGAGATGGCAAACACCACAGAAGCACAGAAGCCCCAACATCCCAAGAAAAATAAGAAAGGGGCAACTTTGGACACATTCTATGGAACCAAAATACAAAATTACAGAGGAGATAGAAGACGATACGCAAGAAAATGCTCCGAAACCTTCCAAAGGAAATGAAAACTCTCCACAAACCCATGAAGAATTTGAATCAGAAATGACCAAAAAGATGGAAGCCTTCTGGGAGGAAAAGTGGGAAATAATGCAAAAGAAATTCACGCATCTACAAAACCAGTTTGACCAAAGTGAAAAGGAAAACCAGGCTTTAAAGGCCAGAATCAGGCAGCTGGAAGACAACGATCGTGTAAAAGAGCAAGAATTAATAAAGCAAAGCCAAAATACCAAGAAATTAGAAGAGAACATAAAATATCTCACCGACAAGGTGACAGATCTGGAAAATAGAGGGAGAAGAGATAATTTAAGAATAATTAGACTTCCAGAAAAGCCAGAAATAAACTACAAACTCGACATCGTGATACAAGATATAATCAAAGAAAATTGCCCAGAGATTCTAGAACAAGGGGGCAATACAGCCACTGACAGAGCTCACAGAACACCTTCTACACTAAACCCCCAAAAGACAACTCCAAGGAATGTAATTGCCAAATTCCAAAGCTATCAAACAAAAGAAAAAATCCTACAGGAAGCCAGAAAAAGACAATTTAGATATAAAGGAATGCCAATAAGGGTCACACAAGACCTTGCAAGTTCTACTCTGAATGATCATAAGGCATGGAACATGATCTTCAGAAAGGCAAGAGAGCTGGGTCTTCAATCAAGAATCAGCTACCCAGCAAAACTGACTATATACCTCCAAGGGAAAGTATGGGCATTCAACAAAATAGAAGATTTCCAACTTTTTGCAAAGAAAAGACCAGAGCTCTTTGGAAAGTTTGATACCGAAAAACAAAGAGCAAGGAATACCTGAAAAGGTAAATATTAAGGAAAGGGGAAAAATGTTATCTTCTTCTTTTACTCAAACTCTCTTCTATAAGGACTACAACTCTATCAATCTACGTATACTAACATGTGGGGAAAATATAATGTATAAATAGGGGGTAAAGAAAGACCAAATAGAATAATCTTTTTCACACAAAGATTCACATGGGAAGGGGAGGGGAAGAAAACTCCTATAAGAAGGAGAGGAAGAGAGGGTTTTTTTTTACTTAAACCTTAATCTCAGGGAAATCAACTCTGAGAGGGAAAAACATCCAGATCCAATGGGATCTTGAATTCTATCTTACCCAACAAGGGTAGGGAGAAGTGAAAACCAAGGGGTGTAGGGGGAGAGGGAAAACAAAAAGGGAGGGAAAGAGAGGGGGGAGGGGGATGGAACAAAAAGGGAAGGACTAAAAAGGGAAACATCAAGGGAGGGGACAAGGGGGACTGATTGAAAGTAAATCACTGGAATAAAAGGTAGAGCCGAAGAAGAAAAGGTTAGAATTAGGGAAGGCTATCAAAATGCCAGGGAGTCCACAAATGACAACCATAACCTTGAACATGAATGGGATGAACTCACCCATAAAAAATAGACGAATAGCAGAATGGATTAGAATCCAAAACCCTACCATATGTTGTCTTCAAGAAACACACATGAGGCGGGTTGACACCCACAAGGTCAGAATTAAAGGATGGAGTAAGACCTTCTGGGCCTCAACTGACAGAAAGAAGGCAGGAGTGGTAATCATGATATCTGATAAAGCCAAAGCAAAAATAGACCTGATCAAAAGGGATAGGGAAGGTAATTATATTTTGTTAAAAGGGACTTTAGACAATGAGGAAATATCATTAATCAACATGTATGCACCAAATAATATAGCACCCAAATTTCTAATGGAGAAACTAGGAGAATTGAAGGAAGAAATAGACAGTAAATCCATATTAGTGGGAGACTTAAACCAACCATTATCAAATTTAGATAAATCAAATAAAAAAATAAATAAGAAAGAGGTAAAAGAAGTGAATGAAATCTTAGAAAAATTAGAATTAATAGACATATGGAGAAAAATAAATAGGGATAAAAAGGAATACACCTTCTTCTCAGCACCATATGGCACATTCACAAAAATTGACCATACATTAGGTCACAGAAACATAGCACACAAATGCAGAAAAGGAGAAATAATGAATGCAGCCTTCTCAGGTCACAAGGCAATAAAAATAATGATTAGTAATGGTACATGAAAAACCAAATCTAAAACCAATTGGAAATTAAACAATATGATACTCCAAAACCTTTTAGTTAAAGAAGAAACAATAGAAACAATTAATAATTTCATCGAGGAAAATGACAATGGCGAGACATCCTTTCAAATCTTTTGTGTTGCAGCCAAAGCGGTAATCAGAGGTAAATTCATATCCCTGAATGCTTATATTAACAAACTAGGGAGAGCAGAGATCAATCAATTGGAAACGCAAATGAAAAAACTCGAAAGCGATCAAATTAAAACCCCCCAGCAGAAAACCAAACTAGAAATCCTAAAAATTAAGGGAGAAATTAATAAAATCGAAAGTGTTAGAACTATTGATTTAATAAATAAGATAAGAAGCTGGTACTTTGAAAAAACAAACAAAATAGACAAAGTATTGGTCAATCTAATTTAAAAAAGGAAGGAAGAAAAGCAAATTAACAGCATTAAAGATGAAAAGGGGGACAGCACCTCCAATGAAGAGGAAATTAAGGCAATCATTAGAAATTACTTTGCCCAATTATATGGCAATAAATACACCAATTTAGGAGATATGAATATACAAATTTAGGAGATATGGTATACAAAAATACAAATTGCCTAGACTAACAGAAGAGGAAATAGAATTCTTAAATAATCCCATATCAGAAATTGAAATCCAAGAAGCCATCAAAGAACTTCCTAAGAAAAATTTCCCAGGGCCTGATGGATTCACCAGTGAATTCTATCAAACATTCAGAGAACAGTTAATCCCAATACTATACAAACTATTTGACATAATAAGCAAAGAGGGAGTTCTACCAAACTCCTTTTACGACACAAACATGGTACTGATTCCAAAACCAGGCAGGTCAGAAACAGAGAAAGAAAACTATAGGCCAATCTCCCTAATGAATAGAGATGCAAAAATCTTAAATAGGATACTAGCAAAAATACTCCAGCAAGTGATCAGAAGGATCATTCACCATGATCAAGTAGGATTTATACCAGGGATGCAGGGCTGGTTCAACATTAGGAAAACCATCCACATAATTGACCACATCAACAAGCAAACCAGCAAGAACCACATGATTATCTCAATAGACGCAGAAAAAGCATTTGATAAAATACAACACCCATTCCTATTAAAAACACTAGAAAGCATAGGAATAGAAGGGTCATTCCTAAAAATAATAAACAGTATATATCTAAAACCATCAGCTAATATCATCTGCAATGGGGATAAACTAGATGCATTCCCAATAAGATCAGGAGTGAAACAAGGATGCCCATTATCACCTCTACTATTTGACATTGTACTAGAAACACTAGCAGTAGCAATTAGAGAAGAAAAAGAAATTGAAGGCATCAAAATAGGCAAGGAGGAGACCAAGTTATCACTCTTTGCAGATGACATGATGGTCTACTTAAAGAATCCTAGAGATTCAACCAAAAAGCTAATTGAAATAATCAACAACTTTAGCAAAGTTGCAGGATACAAAATAAACCCACATAAATCACCAGCTTTTCTATATATCTCCAACACAGCTCAGCAGCAAGAACTAGAAAGAGAAATCCCATTCAAAATCACCTTAGGCAAAATAAAATACCTAGGAATCTACCTCCCGAGACAAACACAGAATCTATATGAATACAACTACAAAACACTCTCCACACAACTAAAACTAGACTTGAGCAACTGGAAAAACATTAACTGCTCATGGATAGGACGAGCCAATATAATAAAAATGACCATCCTACCCAAACTTATTTATCTATTTAGTGCCATACTCATTGAACCACCAAAATACTTCTTCACTGATTTAGAAAAAACCATAACAAAGTTCATTTGAAAGAACAAAAGATCAAGGATATCCAGGGAAATAATGAAAAAAAAAAACACATATGACGGGGGCCTTGCAGTCCCTGACCTTAAACTATATTACAAAGCAGCATTCATCAAAACAATTTGGTACTGGCTAAGAAACAGAAAGGAAGATCAGTGGAATAGACTGGGGGAAAGAGACCTCAGCAAGACAGTATACGATAAACCCAAAGATCCCAGCTTTTGGGACAAAAATCCACTATTCGATAAAAACTGCTGGGAAAATTGGAAGACAGTGTGGGAGAGACTAGGAATAGATCAACACCTCACACCCTACACCAAGATAAATTCAAAATGGGTGAGTGACTTAAACATAAAGAAGGAAACCATAAGTAAATTGGGTAAACACAGAATAGTATACATGTCAGACCTTTGGGAGGGGAAAGGCTTTAAAACCAAGCAAGATATAGAAAGAATCACAAAATGTAAAATAAATAATTTTGACTACATCAAACTAAAAAGCTTTTGTACAAACAAAACCAATGTAACTAAAATCAGAAGGGAAACAACAAACTGGGAATAAATCTTCATAGAAACCTCTGACAAAGGTTTAATTACTCATATTTATAAAGAGCTAAATCAATTGTACAAAAAATCAAGCCATTCTCCAATTGATAAATGGGCAAGGGACATGGATAGGCAGTTCTCAGATAAAGAAATCAAAACTATTAATAAGCACATGAAGAAGTATTCTAAATCTCTTATAACAGAGAGATTCAAATTAAAACAACTCTGAGGTATCACCTCACACCTAGCAGATTGGCTAACATAACCGCAAAGGAAAGTAATGAATGCTGGAGGGGATGTGGCAGAGTTGGGACATTAATTCATTGGTGGTGGAGTTGTGAACTGATCCAACCATTCTGGAGGGCAATTTGGAACTAGGCCCAAAGGGCGACAAAAGAATATCTACCCTTTGATCCAGTCATAGCACTGCTGGGTCTGTACCCCAAAGAGATAATGGACAAAAATACTTGTACAAAAATATTCATAGCTGCGCTCTTTGTGGTGGCCCAAAACTGGAAAACGAGGGGATGCCCATCAATTGGGGAATGGCTGAACAAATTGTGGTATATGTTGGTGATGGAATACTATTGTGCTAAAAGGAATAATAAAGTGGAGGAATTCCAGGGAGACTGGAACAACCTCCAGGACCTGATGCAGAGCGAGAGGAGCAGAACCAGGAGAACATTGTACACAGAGACTAATACACTGTGGTATAATCGAATGTAATGGACTTCTCCATTAGTGGCGGTGTAATGTCCCTGAACAATTTGCAGGGATCTAGGAGAAAAAAACACTATTCATAAGCAAAGGATAAACTATTGGAGTGGAAACACCGAGGAAAAGCAACTGCCTGAATACAACGGTTGAGGGGACATGACAGAGGAGAAACTCTAAATGAACACTCTAATGACAATATTATCAACATGGCAATGGGTTCAAATCAAGAAAACATGTAATGCCCAGTGGATTTGCATGTCGGCTATGGGGGGTGGGGGGGGTTGGGGGGGAGGAAAAGAACATGATCTATGTCTTTAATGAATAATGCTTGGAAATGATCAAATAAAATATAATAGAAAAAACTGTTGGTATCACCTAGGCAGCTAGAAGAATTACACTTAGAGGGAACAGTGACAAACTGTATAGGATGAAAGGACAAAAGATAAATAAGTATATAGATATATGCATGCTTAAATACATATAAATGTGTATGTATTTATATATATACATATATATGTATATATATATATATATATATATATATATATATATACAACCAGAGCTAAAAAAAAAAGAGGTTAATACTAAAAGAAATGGGAAAAGAAACAAATGGGGTAAATTTATATGTCACAAAGAAGGTCATGGTAGGAGAGGGAAAACATCGATACACTGGAAGGGTAAAAAGGTTGGAGATAGGAAATACTCAACCCTTACGTGCTTTTAAACTGACCCAAAGAGGGAAGAACAATCCAATCCATTGGGGCAGAGAATAGATTTGCACCCTATAGGGGAGTTGAAGGGTAAAAAATAGACTGGCAGGGAGGGAAGCAGTACAAGGGAGGGAGAGGATGGGCGGGGCAATTTTAAAAAGACTACAGGGGAAAATAAGGTGGAGAACAAGAAGGGAGGGGGTAGAAAGGGAAGTAAAATAAGGATGGGAACTATGAGTCTGATTATAAACAAACATTGGTGTAGAAGTAAATAGTGAAAGAAGAAAAGGCAGGACCAGGAGTAGAAATCAAAATGCTAGAAAATACACAGCTAGTAATCATAACTCTGAATGTGAATGGAACGAACTCACCCATAAAACACAAGTGAATAACAGAGTGGATTAGAATTCAAAACCCTACCATATGCTGTCTACAAGAAACACATATGAGGAAGGTAGATACGCATAGGGTGAAAGTAAGAGGATGGAGCCAAATCTATTGGGTATAAACTGATAAAAATAAGGCAGAAGTCACAACCATGACATCTGACAAAGCCAAAGTAAAAATAAATCTAGTAAAAAGAGATAGGGAAGGTAATTACATCCTGATAAAAGGCAGTATAAACAATGAGGAAATATCTGTACTCAGTAGGTATGCACCAAATGGCATAGCATCCATATTTCTAAAGGAGAAACTAGAGGTGTTCAAGGATGAAATACATAGAAAAACTATACTAGTGGGAGATCTGAACCTTCCTCTATCCGAACTAGATAAACCAAACCAAAAAAAAAAAATAAGAAAGAGGTGAGAGAAGCGACTTAAATCTTAGAAAAATTAGAGTTGTAAACAGGTGTAGAAAAATAAATAGGGACAAAAAGGAATACACCTTCTTTTCTGCAGCACATTGTACATTCACAAAAATTGACCATGTATTAGGGCACAAAATCATTGCAAACAAGTGCAAAAGGGCAAAAATAATAAATACAACCTTCTCATACCACAATGCAATGAAAATAATAATTAGTAAATGTATATAGAGAGATAAATAAAAAATTAATTGGAAATTAAACAATATGATTCTCCAAAACTGGTTAGTTAAAGAACAAATTGTAGAAACAATTAATAATTTCATTGAAGAAAATGACAATGGTAAGACATCCTTTCAAAACCTATGGGATTCAGCCAAACAGTACTCAAGGGGGGAATTTATATCCTTGAGTTCATATATAAACAAATTAAGAAGGGCAGAGGTCAATGAATTGGGCATGCAAATTTAAAAAAAAACTAGAAAGTGAACAAATTAAAAATCCTCAGATGAAGACTAAATTAGAGATCCTAAAAATCAAAGGAGAAATCAATAAAACTGAAAGTCAAAGAACCATTGATTTAATAAAAAAGACTTGAATCTGGTACTTTGAAAAAACAAATAAAATAGAAAAAGTACTAGTCAGTCTTTTAAAAAAAGGAAAGAAAAAAACCAAATTGACAGTATCCAAGATGAAAAGGGAGACCTCGCCTCTAATGAAATGGAAATTAAGGCAATCATTAAAAACTACTATGCCCAGTTATATGGCAACACATATGGCAATCTAGGTGATATGGATGAATACTTACAAAAATATAAATTGCCTAGACTAACAGAGGAAGAAATAAATTTCCTAAACAACCCTATATCAGAAAAAGAAATTGAGCAACCCATCAAAGGACTCTCTAAGAAAAAATCCCCAGGTCCAGATAGATTCACAAATGAATTCTATCAAACATTCAAAGAACAACTAATCCTAATATTATACAAACTATTTGACAGAATAAGCCAAGAAGGGGTTCTACCAAATTCGTTTTATGACACAAACATGGTACTGATCCCATAGCCAGGCAGGTTAAAAACAGAGAAAGAAAACTATAGACAAATCTCCCTAATGAATATAGATGCAAAAATCTTAAATAAGATACTAGCAAAAAGCCTCCAGCAAGTCATCACATGGGTTATCCACTATAATCAGGTAGGATTCATACCAGGAATGCAAGGATTGTTCAATATTAGGAAAACCATCCACATAATTGACCATATTAACAAGCAAACCAACAAAAATCACATGACTATCTCAATAGATGCAGGAAAAGCCTTTGATAAAATACAACACCCATTCCTATTAAAAACACTAGAAAGTATAGGAATAGAAGGGCCTTTCCTAAAAAGAATAAATAGTATCTATCTAAAACCATCAGCCAATATCATCTGCAATGGGGATAAACTTGAAGCCTTCCCAATAAGATCAGGAGTAAAACAAGGATGGCCATTATCACCTTTATTATTTAATATTGTACTAGAAGCACTAGCAGTAGCAATTAGAGAAGAAAAAAAATTGAAGGTATTAAAATTGGCAATGAGGAGACCAAGCTGTCACTCTTTGCAGATGATATGATGATTTACCTAAAGAATCCTAGAGAATCAACCAAAAAGCTAGTCGAAATAATCAACAACTTTAGCAAAGTTGCAGGATACAAAATAAACCCGCATTAGTCATCAGCATTTCTATATATCTCCAACCCAGTTCTGCAGCAAAAATTAGAAAGAGAAATTCCATTTAAGGTCACCCGAGACAATATAAAATACTTAGGAATCTATCTGCCAAGACAAACACAGATACTATATGAACACAACTACAAAACACTCTCCACACAACTAAAACTAGATCTAAACAATTGGAAAAACATTGATTGCTTATGGGTGGGATGAGCTAACATAATAAAAATGACCATCCTACCCAAACTTATCTATCTATTTAGTGCCATACCCATTGAAGTTCCAAAAAACTTTTTTACTGAATTGGAGAAAACCATAACAAAGTTCATTTGGAAAAACAAAGGATCAAGGATATCCAGGGAAATAATGAAAAAAATACAAAGGAAGGTGGCCTTGCAGTCCCAGATCTCAAACTATATTACAAAGCAGTGGTCATCAAAACAATTTGGTACTGGCTAAGAGAAAGAAAGGAGGATCAGTGGAATAGACTTGGGGTAAATGACCTCAGCAAGACAGTCTATGACAAACCCAAAGACCCCAGCTTTTGGAACAAAAATCCACTATTTGTTAAAAACTGCTGAGAAAAGTGGAAGACAGTGTGGGAGAGATTAGGTTTTTTATCAACACCTCATACCCTACACCAAGATAAATTCAGAATGGGTGAATGACTTAAATATACAGAAGGAAACTATAAATAAATTGGGTGAAAACAGAATAGTATACATGTAAGACCTTTGAGAAGGGAAAGATTTTAAAATCAAGCAAGACAAGTCACAAACTGTAAAATAAATAATTTTAACTACATCAAATTAAAAAGTTTTTGTACAAACAAAACCAATGTAACTAAAATTAGAAGGGAAGCAACAAATTGGGAAACAATCTTCATAACAAAATCCTCTGACAAAGGTCTAATTACTCAAATTTATAAAGAGTTAAACCAGTTGTACAAAAAATCAAGCCATTCTCCAATTAAAAAATTGGCAAGGGACATGAATAGGCAGTTTTCAGTTAAAGAAATCAAAACTATTAATAAGCACATGAAAAAGTGTTCTAAATCTCTTACAATCAGAGATGAAAATCAAAGCAACTCTGAGGTATCACCTCACACCTAGCAGATTGGCTAACATAACAGCTATGGAAAGTAATGAATGCTGGAGAGGATGTGGCAAAGTAGGGACACTAATTCATTGTTGGTGGTGTTCTGTCTTGATCCAACCATTCTAGACAGCAATTTGGAATTATGCCCAAAGGGCGCCAAAAGATTGTCTGCCCTTTGATCCAAGTCATGGCACTGCTGGGTTTATACGCCAAAGAGATAAAAAGGAAAAAGACTTGTACAAGAATATTCGTAGCTGCGGTCTTTGTGGTGGCCAAAACTAGAAAATGAGGAGATGCCCTCCAATTGGGGAATGGCTGAACAAATTATGGTATATGTTAGTGATGGAATACTATTGTGCTAAAAGGAATAATAAAGTGGAGGAATTCCATGGAGACTGGAACAACCTTTAGGAAGTGATGCAGAATGAAAGGAGCAGAACCAGGAGAACATTATACCCAGAGACTGACACACTGTGGTAACAATCGAACGTAATGGACTTCTCCATTTGTGTCAATGCAATGTCCCTGAACAATCTGCAGGGATCTATGAGAAAATCACTATCCTCAAGGAGAGGACAAATTGTGGGAGTAAAAACACCGAGGAAAGGCAACTGCTTGACAACAGAGGTGGAGGGGATATGATTGAGGAGAGACTCCAAATGAACACCCTAATGAAAAAACCAATAACATGGAAATGAGTTCTGATTGAGGACACATGTGATACCTAGTGGAATCGTGCATTCGCTAAGGGGGAGTGGCGGGAGGAGGAAAAGAAAATGATCTCTGTTTCCACTGGATAATGTATGAAAATGACCAAATAAAATAATGCTTTAAAACTAAAAAAATAATAATAATAATAAAAAGATTGTTGGAGTAGGATGTGTATCAAAGTATACTCTTTCACATCAATGCATTTATAGTTTTAATGGTATGTTTTAATTTTAGTTTTATAGTTTTAATTAGTATGAATATTCTCTTACAACAATGACAAATCTGTTTTGCATGATAACACACGTATAATCCAAATAAAATTGTTTACCATCTCTGAAAGGAGGAGGACAGGGAGACAATTTGGATCTTATAATTTTGGAGAATGTATATTGAAAATTGTTATTACATATAATTGAGAAAATAAAATATCTTTGAACATAATGAAAAAAAGTATCTGATTTTATAAAATAAAACACTTTCTTAGCTGTTTTATAAGTTGTATCCCTCAAGGAAGGAGGGAAGAAAGAAGGAAGGGAAGAAAGGAAGGAAGGAAGGAGGGAGGGAGGGAACAAAAAGAGTATTGATTAAGAATTTATATACCAGGCACCTTACAAATGTTATCTCATTTTATCCTAACAGAAACCCTGAGGAAAAAAAAGTGCTATTATTATTTTTATATTTATATTTATATTTATATTATTATATTTAAGTGACTTGCCATGGTCACAAAGTTAGTGTTAGAAGTTAAATTTTAACTTGGGTTTTTCTGACTCTTGGACTGTCTAATACATTAATCTCATTACTGCCTCAGTTAGGAGAGGCATAAAACAAGGAGCTGTGTGCCCACAAAATATATTTATTAATATAATGGAGAAGATCCATAAGGAAATTGATAGTAAATAGTTTAAGCTTTTCATACTAAGAAGTAAAATAAAAAATATCATTAAAATACTTATATAATAAGAGAAACAAATTTATAGACATTTTTATTGATGAAATAAATATATGCTCATTTAAAGTTCCAAGCAAACCTGTGGTGAGATCCAAAATTCCAGACTAGGGAAATCTGTGTTGCATGGCTTGATCTGTGTGGGCCCAAATCAAGGCCAGGAGTCCCAGGCTGGTCTTGTGGTGAGGACCTGAATCCCAGTTTGGGGCAATTGGTAGATCCTGAGCTGGACTCCTGAACACTGACAGGGGCAGTCCTCAGAAATGCTGGCTTGAGGAAACCTGATTGACCCTTGCCAAAGTTCAAGGTGGAGCCCCAGGACAGGGCAATCTGCTCTGTGCCTGAAGCACCGCCCCCACCCCCAAAGTCTAGAAGTTGAGCCATGGTGGGGGGGTGATTGAATCAGCAGTAGGAGGAGGCTTTGAGACCTCTCAGCCCACAGGTCACCCACCTTGGAAGAACTGAAACTTGAAGAAAGGTTAAGGGTAGCATCAAGAAGAACTGAAGTTTAAGAGAATTTCCTATTTTTCTAGAGAAGAGAGCTAAACTTTAAAATAAAAGTAAAAGACTAGGAAAATGAGCAAATAAACAAAAAACCCCAACCATAGAAAAATTTCATGGAGACAAAGAACAAGGCACAGACGTAGAAGGGAACAGTGAAAGCAAAGCAAATACACACAAAGTTCCAAAAAAAATATGAATTGAACTCAGATTTTGGAAGAACTCAAAAAAATTTTTAAATCATTTAAGAGAGGCAGAGGAAAAATGGAAAAGAGAAATTAAAGCAATTCAAGAAGAAGTGGGTCAAATGAAAAAGGAGGCTCAAAAACTGACAGAAGAAAATCATTCCTTAGAAGTCAGAACTGGGCAATTGGAAACTAAGGATTCCATGAAGCACCAAGATACAATAAAACAAAATAAAAAGAATGAAGAAAAAAAGAAAACATGAAATATCTCATTGAAAAAAGCAATTGACCTGGAAAATATTTCCAGGATCACTGGTCTACCTGAAAGCCATATTTTAAAAGCCTAGACATCATAATAGGAGAAATTATCAAAGAAAACTGCCCAGATGTTCTTGAACAAGAGAGCAAAATAGAAATTGAAAGAATCCACAGATTACCTCCAGAAAGAAATCCTCAAAAGTCCACTTCCAGGAATATAATAGCTAAATTCAAGTACCCCCAAGCCAAGAAGAAAATATTCCAAACAGTCAGAAAGAAACAATTCAAATACCATGGAATACAATATTCCAGAAAGTGAAAAATCTTGGTTTACAATCCAGAGTCTATCCAGCAAAACTGAGTATATTCTTTCAGGGGGGAAATGGTAATTCAATAAAATAGAATATTTCAAAGCATTCATGATGAAAAGGCAGACCTAAACAAAAAATCTGAATTCCAAACACAAGACTCAAGTAAACATTTGAGTTGGAACCAGCCTCCCAGAGGGTGAAGATTTCCTTAATGCTTTTCTTCTCAAAAAGAAGAGGCTATTCAACAAAGATTGCCTTGCAACTGAAAGGCTAAAGCTGCTCAGAGGCTCCAAGAGTTCTAGATCTTACCTGTCAATATTATAGTTTTGTTCTGAAATGGATCAAGGAAAAATAGAATCTCAAATTGTTTTTACTTTCCTAGGAGTATCTAAAGCATCTATTGACTAAGTTTTTAAATTTTCTGTATTTTTAATAATTTTCTGTGATTTGATTGTATCCTGAGCATTTTCTCTGATGTGTGAAATAAAAGTGTAACTTTCCTTCATCACCATGGTTCAGTGAAGTACTTTTATAGAAGATTTGTTACTCATATTTAGGGAAATCTAGACCTAAATCATATCTAAGCTTTGATTATCAGATTTCCCCAGAATTTTATTCCAGAGTGGGTAGAATGACTGTAGAAACAAACAAACAAACAAACAAAAAACCATTAGTACTCTGTAGTCAGGCTCCCATTATTAATCCTGGGTCTATTTGAGCCCAGCTTTCTTGGAGAAGGGGGCAGGGAGGGCATTCCAGGCTGTTTATGACATGAGTAAATATTCCAATACCCTCTGAATGTGCATTAAAGATATACTATCTGTAGAGACTGTCAAAACTTATTTCTCTTGTAAGGTACTTTCTATTTTATTCCATCATTTTTCTTTTCAGTTTTTTTCTTATACCAGAAAGCGTACTTAGCACCAGAGGCTTACTTTTTCTTGTTGTTTCTCTCACCTTAATGCTCACTCTTTTTCTGTTTTTTTTTTCAAACCCTTACCTTCTGTCTTAGAATCAATACTATGTATTGGTTCCAAAGCAGAAGACTAGGAGGGGCTAGGCAATGGAGGTTAAATGACTCTTGCCTAGAGTCACATAGCTAGGAAGTGTCTGAGACAAGATTTGAACCTAGGATCTCCTGTCTGTAGCCCTGGCTCTCAATCCACTGAGCCACCCAGCTGCCCCCCTTGAAATGGTCTTTTTAGAAAGCTTTTTACCTTCTGTTTTAAAATCAATACTAAGTATTGGTTCCAAGGCAAAAGAGTGGTAAGGGGTAAGCAATTGAGTTTAAGTGACTTGCTCAGGGTCACATAACTATTTAGTACCCGAGGCCAGCTTTGTAGAACCATCTACATGCCCAGCTCTCTATCAACTAAGCCCACCTAGCTGCCCTGTGAAACGCATTCTAGTGTTATACAGCTGACATTTTTATTCTAGGCAACTGCCAATATTGTTGTTTAACTCTTTCCACAGCCATTTATGTTGCCCAAATAAATCAATTGGGATTTGAATCTTAAGATTTCTAATATAACTTAATAATGGATTTTCCTAACTAATTATTCATTTATACTATCTTCTTAAAGTAATGTTTACTATTTAAGTTATGAAGACTCATTTTTTATCATAGATTCCTAGTGATATATTGTAATCTAAATTTTTCAGTTTTTTATGATCCTTGGCAACTTTTTATTTTTTTAAAGAATTGCTTAAATAAGCAATACAGAAACCAGATGTAATTTGCTATGATTATCTGAATGAACAAAATTTGCTATCTGGAATTTTTTTTTTGTTTATAAGAACAAAAAAATTATTTGGATTTATATCATCTTTAGCAGCTGTGAAACAGTACAAACATCTGTTTGTATATTTTGGCATCTGACCTAGAGGTTTTTTTTTTTAATCACCAAGCAACAAGCCAGTTTCCCTTGGGAAGCTTATTGTTTTCTTTCTAAAAAGGGATTCCCCCTTACATTTATTTCAAAGTTTTCTGATCTTATTTTTTATTATAGTAAACTAGTCTTTCATTATAAAACTAGATGATTAAAATATTAGTAAAATGATTATAAAACATTAACTACTTAGCTAGTGCTATTTAGGTAGTACAACTAGAGATGTACACTTGTAGGTACTTTAAAATTAATTTAAGGAGTCACATTTACTAATTCAAATCAATCCAACATTACAAGTACCAAGTAATATTGTGGGAGCCTATGTAACTGTGTTTTGCAGAATTGGTAATATAATTTTTTTTTTGATCACAAGGAAAAGAAAGTCATTTTGAAGGAGTCAAGAAAACATGGCTCTTTCAAAATATATAGAAGCTTAGATATGATATTAGTTGCTTCTAAGAATTTTTTATTTTTGCTTCATTTGTGTAATAAAAGATTAAGTCTTACCTCCCATATTCAATCAGGGCATGTTAATTTCTAAGTCTAAATATTTTTACAGCATCTTATAGATAGGGATCTTAAATTGCATTGAAATCAAAGTTGCCCAAGACAAATCAATTGCTATATTTATACTTAATTATTAAAATCAATCCTATCAAATAATGCATTCTTCACCCAGTTTGTGAAAATCTAATATATTTTCAAATTCAACAAATATTAATTAAATATTTAATGTTTCAAAGTTATAGACTTGGCACAAAGAAAGATGAGGACATAAATAAGATATGGTTCCTGCTTTCAAGGATTTTACAGTTTACTGGAAAAGATAAGATAGGTACTGTGCAGGTGGAAAATTTGCCACATCTGAGCTACATTCCCAGCATCTTTTAAGTTATGTACTCATTTTACATAAGGAGACTTGGGAGATAAATTTGACTGAGAGCCACGTGGGGCTCTTTTTTGGGAGCTTGTGCTTTTGGTAAAGTGCTGCAGGTGTGAGTCTCTGGCTCTCTTTGCTCTGCTCATTTGACTGAAAGAATCCTTTTTCTTTTCCCTCTCTTTAGATGTATTATGAAAATCCTATATATTTGTAAATACTATGAGCATTTATTAATTTTTACTCCTATAATTTTTGGCAATCATGAAGGGATTTCAGAACTAGAGGAACTAGATTTCTTCTCCTGCCATGGTTTTCCCTCTCCCCTCTTCCTTCTCCTCCCTCCCGGAAACCCTTCAAAGCTTTCTTAGGCTCATTGCCCACCAGGAGAACCAGGTAGCCAGGTCTCTCCCTTGCAGAGGCTATATCTGCTAACTCCTTCTGCTATTACTGCTGCTTGCTGTTACTGCTACTGGTAAGTTTTAAACTGCCTGCTCCAAACCCCAGCCCAGCGGAGGGGGATCCCTTTTCCCTTTTTTGGGGGGGGTACTTGTCCTCTCTCAACTAAATCCTTTCCCAAAACTCCTCACCCAGCTTCCTATACTCCCTCTTAGCTAACAAAAAAACCTCTTCCCACTCCAGCTAAGAGGAGTCCTCACCCCTAAAACCAGCCCATAATCCTTGACTTAAACTTCATCACCCCTGCCATTAGAGGCTACTATTGAGCACTCAGTTTTGTCTTTTTATTGAACTGCTAATAATGAATGCTATTCTACAAGAAACCTTTTTGGCTTTCCTTCAATTGGGAACCTTTAAATTTTCAGAATGCCTTCTTCTCCTTATGTTGTTAGGAAAATTTCTTTATCAATTCTTAAATATTAAGGCACAAAAGATTATGATGCACAGAATGCAAGCTAAAATGCAAGCTGACATTCAGTTTCAACTGGATAATTTTAAACATTCCTTAAATTGGACTTAAATGGTCCAATGGAAAATGAAGATTCCATCCAAAATACATCTGATTTTTCCAAACCTATTCCTGAACTACTATGATGATGATAAAGCAATAATAGAAACTATAGTAAAATAACTTCATCAAAGAAGCAAGGTATTATAGGAAAGTAAATTGGAGAGAGAGAGAGTCAAGAGAGTAGAACAGGGAATCAGGGAAAGTTTCATGGAAGTGTTAAGGTAGACTTTGAAGTATAGTAAGTCTATCAAAAAGTTAATATTAAATCCATTCAATTTCACTGTAATTTCATGACAGTAATTATCATTACAAGGAAATACATCAGGCAGTTAAGTGTATGATTGACATTGTTAGAAAGATTTGCATCATCCACAAGCATAGCTTGTTATCTAAATTTCTGCCAGCTACAGAAAAAGCCAACCCTAGTTAATTAGAGCTGAATACACTTTAGCCAATAAATGGCACTTGCTCTCAATGCACTGACTCATTGGCTACCTAGAGAAAATGAAAGCTAGCTAGCTAACTAGATAGATAGATAGATAGATAAATTTTTCACAAGATGATTCTGGTCTTAAAATTAACAGATTAATTTTACCTTTCCCTCTCCCCAAATCTTCCAAGTACCCAGGGCTGCACTAATAACTGGCCACTATTCACTGTCTAGGGTGATGAGAAAGTAATATTGCTTTCAAATATTAAAACTTTGGAAAGGTTTCAGTACACCCCACTATATACACAGAAAATAACCTTCTATTTAAGCAATTCTCTACATTTCATATCTTTCACAATGTAAACCTTAAAATTTCTTAGACTTGTGAATGTTGGAAATTTCACCATTGGAATGTGAACCCCATTGGCAAGGGAGGTTCCTCCTCCCTTCTTAAGGTTACTTTAGGACAGAAACCTTTTGCTGAACAATGGAAAGGGCTGCAGCATAGATCAAAATTTAATTATTCCAATCTCCACCCTACTCAGGGTAACAGGATTTAGGAAGGGCTGCAGCAAAGGATCAAGATTTAATTATTTGAGAAAATGACCTTCAACAAACATGTGCAAAGCCACAGACCTCTGGGCGGTCCTGGGTTAAGGTAGAGCCACCATTGGCACAGGGAAGACATGGACAGTGATTGGTAGATGTGAGAACTGAGGGGAGGGAACTTGGATGGTTTCCTTAAAGATAGTGGGGTCTGAGGACTAGTGGTGGTTGTTTGGAGAGGTGGTACTCTGAGAAGCTTGCTCAGAAGGAAGCTGGAGGTGGAGGCCCTTGAGACTGTTTCTCCATTTTGGTCACGTGAGTGATAGGGACTGATCTCTTTTCTTTGCCTCAGCTATCTAAGGGCTTGGGCCTTTTGGCCCAGCCTAAACAGAAGGGGTATTTAAGCCCTATTCCCTTCTCTCCCCTTTCTCTCTCTCTCTCTCTCTCTCTCTCTCTCTCTCTCTCTCTCTCTCTCTCTCTCTCATACCTTTCTTCCTCCTGTTTGTAATTAAAAACTCCATAAAAGGTTGACTGCTGACTTGAGTTTCATTTAGGAATTACATAGCTGAATTCCTTGGCGACCTTAAATTAATATATATCAATCTTTTAAGTGATTTCCTTGTCACAACAAGCAATCTATATAGTATCCACATATTAATGAAAATTGAAGAAAGGAAATTAATAAGCTTGTTAAGAGATCTTCTATAGGGAGTGCTAATTTCTATCACTGCCTCTTCCACATTGTCTCAACTATTTCCTGAAGCTGAAAAACTCTTCCTGAGCATTTTCTACAGATAGTAAAAGACAAAGTCAAATTATAAATCTGAATCCTCTTTTTAGAGGTATAGGGCCTTAGTATGTTGAGGCAAAAAATACTATGGAAGAAGTCTGTTGTGTAATTAGAATTTTGTACCCTTGAACTACATTTCCCAGCATTTCCCTTTCATCCCCACATTATGTCATTATGTTTTATAGATAAAAGTTTGTGTAACTCTGCCCTCTCATTCTCTTCCGCTTTTGTGGTCTGGGAAACTGTTTTTTACTCAGGCTATCACTTTTCTCTACTTCAAAAATATAATACTTGGATTGAATATTAATTTTTAATCTTACATTTCCTTTATCTTATCAGCTGATATTGCTTCCAGAAGCTGGTGGCATATCCCAAGTAAATCAAATCCTTTTCTCCATTATATTCTCTTCCCCTCCTCATAGCAGAGCAGAATTTAGGTCCACTACTTTTTGCAAGAGGATGATCGGAAAAGAACCAGCATGGGATGTGCTAGCAACGTCTCTGCAGAAATTACTGAATGAGTCACACACACACACACACACACACACACATACACACCCAAAAGCTATGCTTTGTTTGCTGTCCTCTAGGTGCATAGAGAATGACTCAGAAGGATTTCTGAGTGAGGGTATTACCAATTAGTATTATCACCATCAACTAATAACCAAATAAAAACTTCATCAGAGTTCTTGCTTTATTGTTTTATATGACTTGACTGCTCTACCTTCTAATGCATAACTACATTTTTTTAACATTAATGAGGATTGCAAAATATGCTTATTCCTCCATCTTGTTGGTGACCTAAAAATCTTCCTGATATGGTCTGTACCTGCATAAAAACTGAGACTTAGATGCAGAAAATCAGAATAACTTCCCAAACTAAAGGTATTTAATGATGTCAATGTAAGACAGATAAGAAGACATAGATTCAATATGCCAGAGATCTGGAAGGTAGCACTGGCTCTGTCTGGTATATCAAGAGAAAGTTGGTGGTGCTGTAGATGGACTGGACATCAGCTCAAATCTAGTCTCAGACTCTTACTATTTGTACCACTGGGAAAATTTTTTAAACTCTTTTTGCCTCAGTTTGTTCAACTGTGGTGGGCACCAGGGTCTCCCAGTACCTTCCCCCCAATTCCTAGAGACATCACAGGTCAAAGATTATATGAGGAATTCACCTTATAGGGCTGGAAACTGAACAAACATGCTATCCTCTACCTCTAAATGTTGGATGTATTTACACTAGCCTTAAGATAAGGGTGAGCATGAGGGGATACCTCTGGTGTTTATATCTCAAATACATTAGGTTCCTCCAGATAATTTACCCACTTTTATGATCTGTACACCTTAAATATCACTTATGATCCCAAACATCCCCAAGTTTTCTCAAGATGGGTAATATGATCAGGATGCCAAAAAGGATGTGTACTTGTATTATGCCCCCAGACCCACCTGTATGATCAGGATGTCATAAACAATATGTGCTTATGTTTAAGCCCCCCAGACCCAAAGGCACCTGTTATCTATTCTCCCTTGATTGCCCCACTTGTTTGTTCTCATTGTTCATCTCCTTCCCCATCCTTCCCTTCCAAATCACTTAGACCCCATCCCTTTAGTATATAAAAATCCTGAACTTTTCTCTGTTCAGGGAGGCAGTTAGTCCTGCATGCTGCCTCCCTACCATTCGAAGTAAATAAATCTGTCTTTAAAGGGTTTCCACAGGAGTCTGTCATTCTTGAAAAGGCACCCTCCCCAGACCAAGGATTAATCTCCAACTTGTATAAATGGAGATTTTGATCCTTTGGACTTCATCTCCCAGAAGTCCCTTAGTATTTCCCAAAATTCCCTTTTCCTGTGTCCCCGCATTTTGCTTGATTGTATTTAATGGCTGTAACTCCTCTCTCTTCCTCTCTTGGACCTACAATCAGGTTGAAGTCAGGCAGTTCTTTTGTTTTAATTATTAATAAAACTTTTAAAATATAATATGTAGTTATTGATTAATAATTTTAAAACCTACAAGCCCCTCCCCTCCAACACAACTATAAAACGCATATATTAGAACCTACCTCACTGAGCTTTTGTGAGAGTCAAATGAGATAATATTTGTAAAAAGTACTTTGCATAGTACTGGACACATAGGTTCTTATTTTCTTATGTTTCAATCAAAACCACCACCAACCTGAAAAAAGTGGCAGATGTTGATTTAGGTAAGTCACCAAACTAAATAATGGAGAAAACTATAGAACTGAATTTGCATACAAGGTGAAGTCTGATGAAAAGGGGAATTGAGTACCACTTCCAACCACAAGTTACTTTAGCAGGGACTCAGGCTGAGAAGCTGAGACAATTGAGCTTCTAGAACTGAATTGTCAATCATCAAAAGGAGAGAACTCAGAATATAAAGGACTAGATTATAAGGAGAGAAAAAAATATAACCAAAGATGTTAATGGAATGAAAAACCTAGAGCATAGGCAGAAAAAGTAACAGAGTAGATACTAAAATTAGAAGGAAGGGAAAGTTCTAAAGCATTTAAAAAATTACAAACCTCTATAAATAAATATTGATAGACAAAGAATATTGAATCAGAAACTGATGAGATATAAAACCTTGTGCATTCTCTAGAGAGCATCAAACTACAGAAGGATATTCCAGAATGATTTAAAATAGAAATAAGAACACTTAGAGAAGTTGGGAGAGAATATATGTACTGCATAGCAGAAATAATTAACAGAAGAGAAAAACCTAAATCTACAGTAGCATGCCTCAGAAAAGATAAAACAAGAGGCTGAAGTTATAGACAAGCTGGGAAAAGTTAAAAGAATATATGTCCTTCTTACTAGTAAAGACCATTGAAGCCAGAATATATTTATAAGTATATCTCTTTCAAGTCTCTCTGGACTCCACTTGACTTTCCAGGATTCTTTTTTTCCAAAACTACACAGTAACTTCCACTTTTCCCAGCTTCTTTTCATGTATTATCTTTTCCCTTTAAGTATGAGCACCATGAGGGTAAGGACTGCTTTTCTTTTTGTCTGTATTTATATTCCAAGGGCTTACCTGGTAAGTGTTTAATAAATGCTGACTTGTTGACTTGCATAGATAACAGAAGAATTAGAGATCTCCCAGAAGAACATAATCTGACATGACAATTCAAGAAATAATAAAGAAAATTGCACAGGACTTCTTAATTCAGAGAATAAAAATCAGCTAAAACATTCTATAGATTACCTGAAAAACAAAACAAGAAATTAAATGTGCTTCCATCAAGATGTATAATGTTTTAATTGAACAATTTCAGAGGAAAATGTCAGAATACAGTGCAAGATTATCTTACTCTTCAAAGCCCCCAACAAATGATCAAAAATAATATGTGGAAGTCAAATCTAAAGCAGCAAAAATAGTTAAAATTTGGGTATAAAACAGTTATTTAATGATAATAGGAGAAAGGTTTCTGACTTCCCAGGTGTGGCCTTACCTGACAAGCATAAATTTTGCTCCCAGGCAAATACTACAGAATCAACAAACAGTAAGCCATGTGGGCAACTGTAATAGTATGGAGCCTCAGTTTATCAGATCCCACTGGAAGTTTACACCTCAGGAGAAAATACTACTAGAATCAATAAGCAACAAGTCCAGTGTGGAGTTTGGCTAGCTGATTTGAGGAGAACTTTTCGGGCCCTGGTGTTCTAACCATACATGACTCTGTGCCAGGCTATGGTTTGAGGTGAAGTGGAGCAAGTACTGAGTACACTTGAGCGAGTATGGTTCCTGAGGGATCACCCCCAGGAGACCAGAGTGCCTCACTAGAGTTCTAGTGCAGAGAAGTGAGCTAACACTTGCAGTAATATGGGTACCATAGGCAGTATGAGTGTTTGCTTCCAGTGACAGTACTGCTGGGTACCTTGGTTGGGGCATTTGAGGTCAATCACTGACTGGGAGGTGAGCTGGAGAGAGCATGAATCACACTTAACCTTGGATTATAGAAACTGGAATAAACAAGTAGGCCTCAAGAAATAACAGCGCAAAAAACCTGAAAATAGAGATCTCCCACAAATAGGAAAAATCTCCCACAACATAGGAACAGAGGTTGACTCTAGCATAAAGCTAGTAATTAAGTTTATTGGCCATTCATTTTTTTGAGAACAAATAAGAAAAAGGGAAAGAGCCTAATCATAGATAGTTACTATGGGATTAGAAAAGACCAGAGTTCAAATTCAGAAGATAGTGAAGTTAAAATACATACTTCTAAAATTTCAAATAAAAACTTCAAATAGTCACAAGCCACCAAAAAGGTGGGTTTTGGAAGAGCTTGAAAAAGAATTTAAAAACCTAATGAGAGAGGTTGAGGAAAAATTAGAAAAAATAAGCAATGCAAGAAAGCCAAAAGAATTATGAAAGAAAGGCCATCTAATCAGAAAGATATCAAAAAATTCACCAAAAAAATAACTCATTAAAAATTGGAATCAGGTAAGAAGATGCTGATGACTTTTTAAGATAACCAGAAATAAAAAACAATCAAAAGAATGAAAAGATAGAAGAAAATATGGGATATGCTATTATAAAAACAACTGACCTAGAAACAGATGGAGGAGAGGGAATTTAAGAATTATCAGATTATCAGAAAGTTCTAATAAAAAAAGAGTCTAAATGCTACATGTCAAGAAATTATTAACCAAATGACCAAGTACATTTAAAACTAGAGGGTAAAATATAAATTGAAAGAATTCACCAATCATTACCCTACAGAAATTCAAGACAAGAATTCAGAAAATCATTACTGCCAAATTCTGTAGCTCCTAGGTTAAAGAGAAAATATTACAAGCAACTGGGGGTAGGGTAACAACTGAAATGCTATGGATCTACAGTCAGGATAACATAAGACTGAGCAGCTTCAACATTAAAAGAATAAAGGGCATAGAACACAATATTTTGAAGAGCAGAGGATAAGTTTATAACTAAGAATAAAAAACCCAGAAAGACTGAGTATAAATATATATATGGAATAAAATTGAAATTTAACCAAGTATTTTCAGCTATTCTTGAAATAAGGACCAGAACTAAGTAAAAAAAATATGATCTGTAAGAATCATAAAAAGGTGAACACAAAAGACCAATTATAAGAGATTCAATAAGATCAAACTGTTTACTTTTTATAAAGGAAAATGTTATCTATAATCATGAAGAATATCACTACCTGGTTAGTTTAAAAGGGCACACATAGATAGAAGACTTGATATCAAGTCAAATATAATTAAATAAACCCCACACCCAATAATAATGAAATAGGGTAGAAAGAGGAAAAAATGGAACAATTATACAATGTTACAGTTAAGGGGAACCAGAGGGTGGAGGACTAATAGTGTTAGAACATTATTCTTATCAGATCTGCTAGAAGGCTAAAATTCTGATAAATAGGAGTGAGAGGATAGAATAAGGAAGGAATTCTTAGAAAGGTGTGTAGATTTGATATAGCGAACTGACCTTCGGTTCCTATATTAATTTATCTGTGGGTGGGTGACCTGAGAAGGAGAATGGAGGCCAGAGGAATATGGATGTGAGATAGATAAGGCAGTCAGAGGAAGAGATGCAGGAATAAAAACCCAGACACCACAAGTTAAAACACCTGGAGATGAGCGGGCTTAGTAATTACCTCTCTAGAAAGAGAAAGCAAGTGGAGAAATTATAAGTATGAAGACCAAGAGAACCTGAGGAGCTGAGAGCTCTGGGACATCCCACATGGGCCACACAGCCAAGAGATTAATGGGAGATGTGTGGGGCAGCTGTGCTGCATAAGTCAGTCAGACATGAGGAACATAACAGGCCACAGCAAGATCAAGATTGTAAGAGGCGAGAGGGAGAGCAAACCCTGTAAGAGTAAGAGGTGTAAGAGGAGAGAATGGAAGAGAGGAGACTCACACATGTTCCCCAGCCTTTATTGGGGACCTTAGGGATATCAAGTGGGAGGTGATTAATGAATACGTGACATGATATAGGTTTTCACATTGGTAGCATTGACAATGACAGAATTACAGAGGAGGATATTAATTGCTTTGCAAATGAATGTACTCCAAGCCAGGGCATCGTGCCTGTCGAGGTGCCCAGCCCAGGAATTTGCTAGTCCTTTGGACTGTCCCTTTCCATTCAATGAACATTAAGAGATCGGACCATGTGTCTGGTAAACTAATATACAGGATACAATATCAATACATCAATCATACTTCCAAGATGCTAAGATGTCTGGTATGCTACATTTAAAGAAAAGAAGGTAATGGGGTAAAGGAAGGATTCTTAGAAGGGAGTTCGTACCAAGAAATAGAAAGGCAATATGAGAGGTTAAGGAGGGATTCATAGAAAGAAGAGTAGAATAAGAACTAGGAGGCAGGAGGGCGGGGATAAGAGAGAGACCCTTAGGATGGCAGATTATTTAGAAGCAGAAGGGCAACAAGAGAGGATAAGGGAAGGTCTCCTAGAAGAGGTACTGATCAGGGATGTAGTGGTGAGAAGAAATTTGACTTCTGAACAGGGACAGAGCAAGAAGAGAGGGAAAGAAGGAGAAAAACCATCAGAAAAAAAATGGAGAGAAATACACAACTAGTAATTATGACTTTGGAGGTAAATGGGATATATTCACATTTAAAAATAAGAGAGACACATTGAGCAAAAAGTAAAGACTGGATCAGAATATACTATGTTTCAGCTAATTTTAAAAAAGCAAAGGTAGTAATAATGATCTAAGACACAGTTAGAGTTAAAATAGATTTAATTGAAAGATATATTAAAAAACATGGATAAACTCTATTATGTAAAAAGGTACTATAGATAATAAAGCACTCTCAATATTAAAACAAATGCTATAGCTTGTCTATTTTTAAAGGAAGAGTCAAATGAGTTAAAGCTGGAAATAGATAGTAAACCAATAATAGTGGGGGACTTTAACATTCCCTTTTCAGAACTAGATCCAACCGAAAAATAAATAGTAATAAATCAAGGAGATGAAAAGATCTTAGATAAGTTAAATATAATAGATATGCATAAAGAATTGAACAAGAGAAAGAAGTCTACTTTCTTCTCAGCAGTACATGTTATCTTTACCCAAAATGACTAAAATTTAGGGACAAAAATTCAATAGTTAAAAGAAAAAAAGGATAAATATTAAGTGCATCCTTTAGAGACCTTATGCAATTAAAATTATATGTAAAGAGAGCATAGAAGTACAAAGAAAAATTAATTGGAGACTAATTTAATCTTAAAGAATTGAGTAATAGGAAATAGAATATCTAAATATTCTATTTTTAGAGATAGAAATTAAGCAGGTCACAAATGAACTTCTTTAAAAAAAAAAGCATCAGAACTAGATGGATTTACAAGGGAATTTTACCAAACATTCAAAGTTTAATTGCAATATTAATTCCTATATTCTAATTCCAACTAATTCCAATATTAAGTAAAATAATTATAATAATGCATAAAGAAAAATTCCTACGAAACTCTTTTTATGAAGTAAATATGGTACTGATACTTAAATGATGAAGTGTAAAAAAAAAAGAAAAGAATAGATCAATTTCATTAAGGATTCTAAGTAAAATACTAGCTAAAAGACTATAACAATATAACATAAAGATTATATGCTGTGACCAAACATGATTTATAATTAGTATAATCAATTATGTCAATAACCAAAGTAACAAAAATCAGTGATTATACCAATAGCTGCAAAAAAGTTTTTGACAAAGACTTTTGACAAAATACAACACTCCTTCATATTAAAAACACTAAAAAGGATATGAATGAATTTTTCTTAAAATGATAAGAAGCATATACCTAAAATCATCAGAGTGAAACAAGTGTGAGCATTATCATCAATATTATTTAATATTGTTTTAGAAATACTAGTAATGGCAAGAGGACTCAGAATATGCAAAGAGTTAATGATACTATTTATTTTTGAAGATTATGTGATTATACATGTGGAAAATCCTAGAGATTCAACTAAAAAGTTAATTAAAACCATCAATAATTTTTGTAGGGTATCAGGAATAAAATAAACCCATAAAATCATCATTTCTATATAACACTAACAAAAACCTTCAAGAAGAGATAAAAAGTGATAACATTTAAAATAATCAGAGATAGACTAAAATACCTTGGAGTATAGCTGTCAAAACAAATCCAGGAACTACATAAATAAAATTGTAAAATACTTTTTATACAAATAATCAGATTTAGGTAATAAGGAAAACATTTCTTGTTCATGGTTCAGCAAAGCTACTATAATTAAAATTACAATCCTACCTAAACTAATCTACTTACTGAATGCCCTACCAATTAAATTACAAAAAAAAAAAAGTTTACTGAGCTAAAAAAAAATACCAAAACTAATTTGAAGGAACAAAAAGTCAAGACTATCAAAGGAATTAATGGAAAAAATATAAAGGAAGGCAGTCTAGCAGTACTAGATTTTAAATTATTTTATACAGTGTAATTATCAAAACTATCTGTTACTGATTAAGAAATAGGAAAGTAGATCAGTAGAATAGAAGAGAGATACACAAACAGCAGTAAAAGACTTGTATAGTAGAAGTAAAAGTAACCTTGTATTTGACAAAAGAAAAGATCCGAGTTTTGGGCATAAGGATTAACTATTTGGTAAACATTGTTGGGAAAACTAGAAAGAATTTGACAAAAACTAGGTAAAGAACAGTATCTTATACCATTTATTAAGATAAGACCAATTAACATATGACCTAGACCCATGATAGCAAATCCATGACACATGTGTCAGCACTGACAAGCATAGTCATTTTCAATGACATGTGGCTTCATGCCGGCTCAGCATGCCTTGGGGCCCGCCCAGGGAGCCCATAGCAATTACTATGGCCATGTCTCTGACTGGCCAGGGAAGGGGGGTAGACTGTTCCACTCACTGGTTGCAGGGGCAGGGGATGAGCAGCAGGTGGTGTGGGTCAGGTGGCTGGGGCACATGGGGCTTCCGTGGGGGTGGGAAGGAGGAGTGCACATGCAGAAGGAGCACGTTCGGGCAGGCTGGCTGGAGGGTGGCAGCTACTCCTCTCACAACACCCCTCCAGCTGGCTGGCCAGCTGGAGGGGAGGGGCAGAGCCAGGCCTGACCAGGCCAAGGAAAACTGGGCGGGGCTCCAGCCCATGTGCAGTGGAAGAGTGCCTGGAACCGATTACCAGACACTTTTCACACCCAGAAAAATATAGCAATGGCTTTACCCACAATTTTCCCCTCTACATACTTTTGTGAGACCTTATTCTCAGTGTTAAATAATATCAAAACCAACAAAAGAAACAGATTGACAGATGAATTTGTAATGCTTGTTTGGGTTTGAAGGGTACAAAATACCAACCTTCAAGAAGATTTAGCCAATGAAATTCAGCAACAAAAATGTCACTAATAGGCAAGTTAATTAAAGAATCCACACACACACACACACACACACACACACACACACACACACACACTCACTTATCTTAGTTCATGGCATGCCACAGAAGTTAAATAATATCAAGACGAACAAAAGAAACTGACTGACAGATGAACAAAGAAGTCACTTAGCAGGTAAGTTAAATAATTAGTTTTTGGTTTATTAAATACAGTATATATTATAAGTATATATTTTTGTTATTTAAACTATAAATATTGTAAAATGGTGGTTTGTTTTTTTCTCAAAGTGACACACCACCTGAATTATGCTTGTTTTTTGGACAAATGTTGACACATCAAGCTCAAAAGGTTGCCCATCACTGATGTAGAACAATTACGGCAAGCTTTTTAGAGGCTAAGCACCCAAACTACAACCCTCATGCTGCTTGTGAGCCACCCCCTTATCCCAGACAGGAAGGAAGCACTCCCATTGGACTCCTGGGCAGAGGGTGGGTGACATGAGAAATGTCCTCAGGCACACAGGAGGAGGGGAGCAGTTCCCTCTGAAATTCATGTCATAGGTTCACCAACATGGACCTACACAAAAAGGGAAATATCAAAAGCAAGTTAGAACAAGGAATATATTATCTATAAGACTTATGGGTAGGAGAAGAATTTATGAATAATTAAGAGATAGAGAGCATTGTCATCTGTAAAATGGATAATTTTGAGTACATTGAAAAGATTTTATACAAATCAAGCTAATGTAGCCAAGATTAGAAGAAAAGCAGAAAATTGGTGTGTGTGTGTGTGTATGTGTGTGTGTGTGTGTGTGTGTGTGTGTGTGTGTGTGTGTGTGATGGGGGCAGGGTGGGATTGATAGTGTCTCATATATATCTAAATTTATATTATATCTATATGGAGTGGAATTCTGGGGAGACTCATACCTCCAGAAACAACTCTAATGAGCATACAAGAGACTTGATAAGATTCTGGCAGAGAAATGCAGCTTTATTTGGAGAAAATAGCGTACAGTAAGAGGGGAGTAAGGAGAGGGGAAGGGAAGGAAAAGGGATTGTGCCCACACAAGCAGGTTGCTCAGGGCAAAAATATCCTCTTCTTCTAGGTACAATCACAAACTTTTATAATAATCCTGATGCAAGATTCTCCCCTCCCCTCTGTCCAATCCTATAGAAGGAGAGGTCATGACATTCACAGTCTTGAGTGCATGATTTTCAACATTACGTACTCCTAAAGACCTCCATGATTAAAAAACCCATGACTATCATGGGATTCCCAGCCTGGGACCATAAAAGATACTTTTTAAACTCACCGTTCCTTACTCCTTCAGCTTATCTTATAGTTTCGCTTTCTTCCCAGGGTACAGATAAATTCTTCTCAAGGTTTTTGAAAATAGGTCAGGAAAACTAAAAATTTTGGGGAGGAGAGTGTGAGGAGGAAATGGTGTTATTTTTAAAAGGGTTGGACTGGATTATTTAAGAGTGTGGTCTCCAAGAATTTAATTAATTCCAAAGATATTTATTTGCCATTTATTTACAAATTGTAGAAAGAGTGAAGTAAGAAATCAGAGAGAGGATAAGGTAAAATATCTAGCCTAAACACTAAGTAATTTACTTCTGGCCCCTGGGCAGGGAGAGTTCGTTTTTAAGTAGAGGGGCCTTGGCCCTGGGGATGCAGGGAATCTCTCTCAAGAGGATAGGTCTCTCCTGAGGTTAGTCTCTTCTAAATATCCAGCAGTTAAGAGTCAGCTTTTCATTCACCACATGTCAATCTAAAGGAATAGAGTCTCAGGTCCAGTCAGCAGCCTCAACTCAAAAGCATGAAGGATTGAACTCCTTTAAGAAGTTGTCACTTCCTTTTAAAGATATTTTCTCTTGTGTCACTTCCTGTGTCTTCCCCAATTTTACATCTACCAATCACAGTTGACGCTCTGCTCTAGGACTGCCCAGAAGGCAGTCAGTCAATTCTGATTTGTCACCCACTATCACACACGTGGGTTACAGACCTCCCACTCAATAATTAAGTGGGATTTTTACACTTTTGGTGATTAGATCTAAAAATGGGCATATCTCCATACTCAGCTTTTAAATAGGGTGTTCTAAAAATAGTCAGGGGTTACAATTTAATCTTCATAATCAGGGGAGAGTTAATTTCATTGTTATAATTAAAGGAGAGTTAAATTTAATCTTCACAAGAGGCAGTTTTAGTCTAAGGAATAGTCATACTAAGGGGTCTTGAAAATTGAGGTTACAACCCAAATACTACTCTGAGAATTACACACTGAATCTCATCCCACACATATCTAAAATATACAGAAATTTGTCAAATTCATAAGAATATTATCCATTCCCTAATTGATAAGTGGTCAAAAGATATGGACAGTGTTTGCATGAAGGAATAAAAGCTATATATTATCACACAAAATTTGTTCTACATCAGTACAGTATAGAGAAATGTACAACAAAATAATTCTCAATGAAATAATATCTCAATATCAGTGCATAGCTATCAGATTAGATGATAAAATGATAAAAATTTAAAATGACAAATATTGAAGAGAATGTAGAAAAATGAGGACATTAATACACTATTAGTAAAAGTGCAAACTGATCCAACCATTTTAGAGAGCAATCTGGAATTATCCCTAGAGTTATAAAATTATGTATACCCTTACACTTAGTAATACCATTGTTAGGTCTGTATCCCAAGGTGATCAGGGAAAAAGGTAAAAAAAAACCTTATATTTTCTAAAATATTTATAACAGCTAAAAAAAGAACTGGCGATTGAAAGGATACCTATCAATCGGTAAATAGTCAAACAAGGTATGGTATATGATTCTGACAGAATACTACTGAGCCATAAGAAATGATAAGTCAGTTAATTTAAAAAACCATGGAAAGGTCTACATGAAATTATGAAAAATTAAACAAGTAGAATAAAGAGAACATCATATATGGCTACAGAATTAAAGTTTGAAAAATAACTTACAAGTATCTATCTACAGAAAATGGATTGATAAATGGAAACTGAAGAGATGTCATTTATATATATGCTTTTTATTTTTGGTTAGACAATGCCTTCTATTCTGTGGAAAGGGGAGGGAAGGAAGAAGGGAGGAAGGTAACTGGGAAATGTAATGTTAGTAGTTAACAAATAAATTAATAAAAATAAAATAATTTAATAATTTCAGTGATAAATTCTGTGAGTTTTAAGGATAAATATCTTAAAATATGCTGAATTTGAAATAAAAAAAACCCAGTACTCTTCTGAATCTAAAAGAAATCATAGAAAAGAAAAGAATATATTCTAAAAAGCAAAGGAGCTCAAAGTGTCACCTAAAATGAAAATATGGAATCCTGAACCTAGTAACCAATGAATAAACATAAATGTCCAATGAAACAAAGGTATTGCAAATATTTGTTGGAGGGGGGAAACTGAAATGTTGATATTACTTGATTCATAAATACTTCTTATAACAGAAACACAAGGAAGTTAAATACATAAAACTGTCAGGGACAGAGTAGCTAATTGAATAAATTACTTTATCTCTAAAACATATTAAAAAAATTGATACCTATTGGATTAAAAATATCACCACCACAATAACAATAGGTAGTCAATTAAAATTTTTGTTTTTAAAGATACACGAAGTGAAGAAGATAGAATTTTTAAAATAGATATTTAGTGGAGGAGAAGGCCTAAAGGACTACAGATTAAATCCAAAAACCTTCCCCTACAGATGAATCAATGTATCAATTAAATTAGAGAATAAGTGAATTCATGAAAGGAAAAGAATATGGGAGACAATATGTGTACTACCTTAATCAATTCCATGAGAGAAGAAGGAAGAAAAGATAATTATAGTAGTTTCTCAGGATGAAGAAATAATATAGAAGTATATGAGAGATCTCAGAGGGAGGTGCTGAAACAGGAAGAAAGAAGCTGAGACATGAAAATCCAACTTTTGGAGTAGGGAGTTGCATTGAAGAACACTGCCATGGAGGAAGAGGTATAGTATGTAATGTAGTAGAGAATTTAGGATTTTGATTAAATATTGATTAAAAGAAGATATTTGATAAAGAGATCTATGAGGGGGCAGGCAAGACAGAGTATTGGGCATAAGACCAGAATTTAGAAGGAGAAACACAGGAAAAAGTTCTGACAGTTAGTGAAGTCCACTCACTGACTGACTGATTTTCTCTTTGGCTACTGGTGGAGGCAGACATCTGAGACCTTGCTCTGTGCTAGCAAGAGGGAAGAGTAGTTTTCTACTTTCCTGACCAAGAGAAGTCATCTCTAAGAAGAAGCTGGTAGATCTGCTTTGCAGGAGAACAGTTTTGGAGAAAGAAAGGCTGAAGGCTGCCTGGACTCTGGCCATACCAGGGTTACCTTATTGTCAGTTAGTAGCTGCCATCTTGGTTGACTGAATCTATATGTACTTGGAGATATCTTTATCAAATTAAGTTAATTGAATAAGAATTTTAGTTTGATTATAGTCAGATAGTGGTTTGGGTTTTTTTAGAAAGTGCTAGGCAAATTTAGTGTAGTTGGAAGAACTGAAGATATTTGCCATGAGGCAAACTTAGATGGAGGTTGAAAAGTTAGTTCCCTGTTAGTGTTAAGGCTTACCTTGTTATTAATCCTTATATTTATATTTTAAAATTATAAATTAATAGAATTTTTATGATTTTATAGTCTCCAAGTAAAGTACATACTGGCCTGGTGAAGGGAAGTCACTCCTGGCTTTCCTTCTGAGGAGAGAACTGAAAGATACATTTGTGACCAACAACAAATATCTTACCACAGCCTTCCCTTCACAACAACACAGATAATCTCAATACTTCAATAATGAGAGGTGGATATCTTAAAACCATCCTAATCTGCAGCACAAATTCTGTGACAGTTTTTTGCTGCCATAGTGTGAATCTTAAAACTACTCAGACTATTTTAGAAGATTTGGTTGAGCTATTCCCCTATTATAACAATGGAGATACTTGATCAGAAATGTATTGTAAACTTGGAAATTACTCCACACTACTCAGACAGTGCCTTAGGGGAAAATAAAGTTGTAAACTCCTGATTAAACAATGAAAGTTCCCAAATCATACCTTATAGTAAAGCTAGAACCTTAAGCTAGGTCTATTTTTAGATCTAATAGAAAAAGGTGTTAAGTACCTGTAAAGGTTAAATTAGTACCTAAAAAGGCCAAGTAACTTACAAATGGCAAGCTTAACAAAGAGGTATGAAGTACTCCGAAGATTTAATCTAAGCAGAGGTGAAAACTAAGAATGGGCAGTCCTGGAAAAAAAGCATCTACTGTGATTGGTAGATGTGAAAATTTAGGGGAGGTGACATAAGAGAAAAATCTCTTTAAAAGGAGGTGAAGGAATAGTTCAGGGACAATTGAATTCAGTTTGGAGAGCAATTCAGTTCAGAATGGAGGGAGATTCTGAATTGGAGTTCAGGAGATTCAGTGGAGTACTGGAGCTTGCTTGAAGACGGTCTTGTGGTAAGTAATAAGACTGACTTGCTCCCCCTTAGGCTCAGGCTCAGCCTGAGCCAAAGCAATTTAAATTAATTCTCTCTCTTTCTCTCTCTCTCCTTGCCTTAATTCCTTATTTCTTTATTAAAATCTCCATGAATCCCAGCTGACTTGGGTATTTTCAATTTTGGGGAATTTCCCATGGTGACCACTTATTTTAGATTTTAAGTCAAAACACTAAAAATTATCCCTTACAATAAACTCTTTGCCTCATGAGAATAGAAAGTTCAGATTGAGGAATGAGTGACTGTCGAGTATCAATTGGATGGAAGGACACAGATACTAAGAAGGACTTACATAGCAATATGTAGAAATAATGTTTAAAGGGAGGAAAGGGAATTTAATTGGACCCAAAGTGGATGGAGTGCTCAACCCTCTACAGTTTGGTTCATTATATCCAAAGTCTCAAAATGTAGTACTATATTTCTGGGAATATCCTCTATTGCCGTCATCATTTTAGTATGTCTGGAATCATGATGCATCTTCTCCAGGAGATCTCCTTTTCCTGTCTAGGTTATCAGCTATATCTTTCCTTAAAATTGCTTTTAAAAAAATCTTAAAAAAGATTTTTTAAAAAAAGACCTCTAGGATAACTTCTGTGGAAAGGAAACAAGACTGACAGTTGGTGGGGGAAGGGGCAACTGGGGGTGGCAGTTGGATCTTGTGACTAGCACTTCCTTCCTGCCAGGAGTGGCAGTTGGGTCTTGTGACTAGCACTTACTTCCTGCCAGGCTTTACTTCCTTCCTGGAAGTGTTGGAGGAGGGAGGAGCTTGTTCAGCACAATCTGGTGTAACAGTTAAAATTTAGGAATATGGGGAGACTGAGGCAGGTAGAAATTAGTTTCTCTCTGCAAGGAATATTATATTTTTTAGAGGTTTATTAAAGGTTAAAGATTAAAGAAAATACAGAATAAGAACAAACATGTGCCTAGGCCAGAGGCCTAGGCAAGATAACCTCACATCACGGAAGAGACACATCTGCTCCAAAACCGAAGTCCAAAAAGACCAAAAGCCTTTGCCATCAGCTTAAATCCTTCCTCGATCTCCACCCACCTCAGAATTGCGTGAGATTACAAAGCATTCTGGGGAAGTGGAGCAAGGGCTTGTGGGGATTGAAGTCCAGAGTTTGAGTCTATTTTTACATTCCCTCATTTGATCTATTTTTACACTGGAGTGGCATGCCTCTTCTTGGTGCAGCCCGAAGATTCAGGCCCAATCACTTCTGAAAGTTAGAACTGTTCTTGTTTGCTTTCTATCTACTGCTAAGATTCTGAAATTGACAAAATTGGCACAGAAGATGGGAGTGGGAGAAACCCTTCACCAGCCTGTGGGGCCTGGTCTCAGCTCTAAAAGCTGAGGAAGACTCCAACCTTATTTAGGGGCCTCCCTTTCCCCGCCTTCCTGATATCTCTCCAATCCCTACTGGTTATTAAATGTTATATTATTTGAATTTGCAGTCAAATAAGTGGACTATCTTTTCTGGGCATAGAGGGAACTGAACATCAGTTCAGTCATTCAATGACAAACAGTCCTAATCGGACCCCTGCTTCTTCCTCTTGGCAGGGGGATTCTCTCTCCTTTGCCTCACTGAGCAATATTCTCTCTCCCCTCAACTCCTCCATTACCCTGCAACAAACCTCTCATTATCCCCCAGTTTTTCATATCCTCCCCATCTCTCCCAATAAATATTACACTTCCCAATATCTTCTCAGGAGGATGAGATACTGCTCAGGTTCTAATCCTAACACAACCTGAGGGGACACAAAATAATGTTGCAACATAGTGAATATCCATTTACAATAACAGTATATTTGGTGTAGGATATATAGATAGGTTAAAATGGGAACTTTTCCATGTCAGAGCAGATATTCTCCTAGAATTTATTTAGAAAGAAATGGAAAAAAATTCAAAGATCCACAACTCTAAAATATGTAGCTTCACTAGGGTTTAAGTAGATGATGTTTACAGGATTTAGAAACAATAGAAACCTAGATATAACATCTGAATTAACTATGTAGATCTTGTACAAGCTAATAAACAGGCTTCCCATCAGGGATTGGCCTAGGCTTTTTTACCAAGAAAATTGGCAAATTGTATTGAGATTTACACGAAATTATTATCCCTTGCTCAAATAATAAATTAATTATTGGAAATATCCCTTTAATGATTTCCTTGGTAAAAGAGTACTGAAGAATGGAAGTGTGTGTGAGGTCATCTTTTTATCTTAATCTTAACAGGAACATATGGTTTAAGAATGCCTGCATCAGAAGAGGACGAGGTATAGAGAAATTCAGAGATATCTGCTGGAATTTCAAAGGAAGGAGCTCTTTTTGCCTGACTACAAGGAAGAAGAACTTAGAACAAAGTCAGAGGGTCCTCAGACAATTGTAACAGAGTCCATGATGCCCTTGGTACAAAAGTGACCATTTTTATGAATAGATTGAAAAATTTGGTGACAATCTAACTTCTAGAGAGCAGGGGTTTTCCTTCAGATGACACCTCTACTCCATTAATATGTTTTGCTTTGAGTTTTTGTTTCCATTTTTCCACTTCCTTCTCATTATAGGAAAGTGATAAATTTAAGTCATCAGTGGTTGTTAATGTTAAAATTAATTCAGGCCATTGTAGGGCTGCTAGCTTTGCAGCGGCATCTGCTCGATCATTTCTCCTAGAGACAAGGTCAGTGCCACCTGTATGGGCAGAGCAATGAACTACAGCTAGGGCTTCAGGCAGCTGGAGAACAGAAAGAACTTCATTAATAATTTCTGCATTAGCTATATATTTTCCAGCTGAGGTTAAAATTCCTCTCTGGAGCCATAGCATCCTGACTGAGTGACAAATGCCAAAAGCATATCTAGAATCCATATAAATTGTTGCCTTTTTATCCTTGGCAATTATGTAGGTGTGTTTCAGAGCTATGAGTTCTGCACATTGAGCACTAATATTAGAGGGTAGTGAAGCTGAGTTGTACAGCATTTCAAGGTGATGTTTTTGCTGTTTAACAAGGTTATTTCATACCTTGTATGATCTGAGAATGCTTGTGTTCTATGCCTTAGCAATAATGCTTCTACCTCATGTGGGCACATAATTGTTAATGGGCATCCCAATATTAGATCAACAGTTTTTGTCACTAGTAAGGCTGTAGCAGCTACTCCTCTAAGACATGGTGTTCCTGATGCTACTGGGTCCAATTGGGCAAAATGATAAGCAATTAGGTGCTGAGAAGGTCTCAAAGTCTGAGTTAAAACACCTGAAGCTAACCATCTTCGCTACGTCGGAAGAAGATATAACCCAAAGAGACTCTGGTATGTCTGTAGATATTTCAAAGGTGGAAGACTCTTTTTCCTCCTGGCTCTCTGAGAGAAGTACATGGAGTAACTTTAAAGATTCCTCAGGTACTTCCAAGGACATAGAGCCATCTGGGGTTCAAATTATTGTGGCTTGCAGTTTGCATAGTAAATCCCGCCCCAGCAAGTTTGTGGTATATTCAGGCATTAAAATAAAAGAATGTTCAACAGTTAGGGGTCCCACGCATACCATGCAAGGAGGAAGTTTTGGGACCTTTAAAGGTTTTCCTGATACACCCACTACATTTATAGAGCCAATAGTCACATTTTCCATCTGGTTTGCTTACCAAAACTGGCCTAGATGCCCCAGAGTCCAAAAGAAAATCATAGTATGAATTTTCCACCTTTAAAGTGACATGAGGTTCCTTACTATGTGGGTCTGGGGGCATGTATAGGGATTACTGGCATTAAAATACCAGGGTCTGGAAAATCAAAGGTTTCATTCTTTGATTCCAATGCCCTCACCCCCCCCCTTCACACCTTCATAAAGATGCTTGGGCAGTTTTCTGGGATCCCCCACACTGATGGGGCTTCTCATCCAGAGTATGGAATGGACTAGGTCCATTTTTTAATATATTGTTGTTGGGCATTGTGTTGAGTATTATCATTTTCCTCATTTGGAGCACTGTCATTTTGATTGGCATTAGGATTCCTAGAGTTATTATTTCTAAAGTTGTTATTATTTCTTTTTTCCCATAGCCAGCTCCTACAGACCATTATTACATAGCCTCTCTTCCCACAGTAAAGGCTTGTTAATGATTTATCTGTGGACTCCTTCAAAGGGGCTATGGTCTCTCCCTGATTTTTCCATTGTCCTTTTAACATTTCAATTTCTTTCTTTAAGTCTTCCACTGACATGTTGTGTTCCTCAAGTCTTTCTGCATAACCCTTATAAACATAGGCTGCTATTCTTCTCAATTCTTTGTGGTCCATAGAGTCCCAATTAGGACAGCTAGTTTTAAAGTAGTCTTACCACTGAACACAATTCTCAATGAATTGCCTATATATTTGCCTAATGTCCCTTTCTCTGGATAAATCAAGGTCCATATATGTATTTCCTATGTCAATAATTCTGTCCATAAACTGGGAGGGGGCATCATCAATTTCTTGTCAGGTTCGTTCAAATTTTGACCATTTTCAGGTCTATCAGAGCAAGCTCTCATGGCTGTCAATAATGCCTCTCTGGCTTGGTTTAGTTTTGTGTAATCTGGTTCAACATTGGGGTTCCAATGTGGTTCTTTAGTTAGCCAATAATTTCCTCTCTTACCCCGCTTCTGATTAGTCAGAGAGATGGCATTCTTCTTCTCTCTCTTTGTCAGAAATTTTTCTAATAAATTTTCAACATCCATTCAAGTGGGGTCAAAAGTTCTGAATATGTTCTCCAATTTTTTATAATTAATATTAGTCCTTCCTCAAATGATGGAATGTCTTCTTTTAATTTATTTAAATCTTCAGGGTTAAAAGGTGTATGGTGTTTTATAGATACCAAGTTCCCATTTTTATTGAAAGCTGGAACTTTCCTTAAAGGAAATAAACTATCTGAATTTTCTTGTGTTTCTGTTTCTAGGCATCTTGCTCCAGTATGAGAAAGGGAAGGGTTGGGCATGCTGAGGGGGAGGGTTTGTTGTTGTCCCATAGTGACAGAAGGATGAGAGGTAGGAACAGTATGGGAAATTAATTGGGCCTGGTGGGAAGGAGGGACAAAGGAAGAAGGGTCATTATCTGGGGAAAGGATGCAGAGGGGTTAGGGTAGGAGGCATGGGCAGGTTGCGAAGGTAGGGTGGAAGGGGTGGGGTGGTCAGCATGGGTGGGGGGGAGGAATGGGTTGGGTAGTAGTAAGTTGGAAATAGGAGGGGCTCATTTGTGAAGTAGGAGCCATATTGTCCAGAGCAGGGTGGGACAGAGATTCTGATAATGAGGAAGTATGAAGAGACAAGTCACTCATATTCTGGGATGTTATTAAATCTCTTTCAATGCTTTTTATAGAAGCTATGAGATCCCCCAAAATTTCCTCTACAAGCCCAAGCCAAGTATTTAGTTCCTTATAATGTTGAGTATCAAAAGGAACAATTGTTTGGTTTGGCTGGGAAATATGTTTTTCAGGGGGAGTCTGATATAATTCTCCTATTTGATTCCCTATCCTATGCATGTTATTTTCCAGGGCTCTCTTAGAGAAAATTAGATACAATATTGCAGCTCCAACAAGTAAAATCCCAACCAGGAGCAGTGTGGAGTATAGCCATTGCCATAAATACTCTGGGATTATGAAATAGACAAAGAACAACTTTTGTACTGTAAAAAGAACAATGTTTGTACTAAAAAGCCTGAAAAGCCAGTTGTTAACTAAGTTGTGAACTGGCTGTAACCACATATTCCTAAAGTCAAACATTAAGTTGCCTGTAATTTTGCCTTTTGTCAGTAGATCGCACTACTGCCAAGGGTCTTATTTTGTTGTAAATTTTCCTAGTGGGCCTCACAAGTTTTTTGTTGTTGTTGTTGTTGTTGTTTTTACTTAATTTATAAACCAGAGACATATCGGGAGCAGCACAAAGCCAAAATTTCCTCCAGGCTTCCCTCAGTGTTAATTAAGAGTAATCTAGGCAGTATTGTCAGTGAAGGTTGCCTAATTGGTTTGTTTGTTCTCTAAGGGAAAGGGGATTCCCCAGTCCTTCTGCTTTTAGGTTGTTGTTGTTTTTTTTTAATCACTGTGTTCAATTCAAATTAAGGAGAAAAGAGGGAACAAAAATGTTTTATACTCACCTCTTCTAGCAGCTGTGTTTTGAAGCCAAGTTAGCTGTTTAAAAGACTGACTGACTTGAGGAAGTAATAAAGAGAGAAAGGAAAGAGATTTCACAGAGATTTGAGGGTCCTTGTCACACTCTTTGTAGATTAGCCAAACTGTAAGGATAATTTTAGGGTTGTGACCTAAGCTAAAATAATTTTGGTCCCCAGGGAATATTCCAAATAAAATATTAAGTCAGTTGGAAATTTATGGTGATTTTAATTAATATAGAGGAAAGAAATTAAGGAGAAGGGAGAGGAAAAAGGTGTAGGATTTCTCCCAGGCCTATGCCAGGAGGAAGATTAGAGGCTTTCTCTAAGAGGATAGTGTTTGGAAGATAAAGGAGAAAGTATCAGCCTAAACTCCAAGAGAGCTCAGTAAAGATGCCTGAACCTGAACTAGCTACTCAGATTCTCCCAGTATAGTATCAAGGAAAACTCACCGCCAAACTGGATAATAGCTGCCGCCACTCCAAGATGCCAGAACGCTTAGCACAATGAGCAAGCTTCCACCAGCCACCTCTCCACTGCAAAAGAGGCTGGAGAGAGGAAGTGATGCGAAATATACAGAGGGTTTTACATCACTTTCCTGTGTGTCACATGTACCAATGGTAGCTTAAGCTTGACTTAGGAGAGCCCAGGCATCTGTCAGTTGTTTCTGATTTGTCATTTGCTAGCACATGTCTGTTGAAGGCCATCCTCCTAAATTCTTAATCCTTAAGTATGGGTGTAGACATTCCTGATTTTGTTAGACTAAGTAGGGTGGAGTAATTTAAAGTTCACAATACATATGTTATACTGCATACAACACTATTGACTCCTCCATCCTGTTGTTAGAGTTTAAATTTAGGTTTTATGCTAAATATGAGAATTATAAAGTAATATTGTGGTTCCTGATTTTAAAATATTATACCTTAAGTCAAAATGACTTTCAGTAGCTTTTTTTTACAAAGAGATGGAAAGAGTAGAAGTGGAAAAATGTAAGAAGAAGGTAGAGAATTGTCTAGTTCACCACCCTAAATGCTACTCTGGTGTCTGGCTTAGCCCTGGCAGGGTTTGGTAATCTTCAACATGAGGCCCTGGTGGTGTCTTCAGCCAGAGTTCCACTGACTCAGTCTCTTCCAAAGTCAAGGCAAGAATCTCCCGAACCAATATCTCCAAAATCCAGAAAAGGAATCTCAGCCACTCACCCAGCAAGTTGACACAAGATCTCTTCCTCCAATCTGGTTTACTGATGCAGAGTGAATGACTGAATCCTCAATGTCACTTCCTGTTGCTCCCCTTTATGGGAACCAATCATAGTTTTAAATTTGCCTAGCACTCTGCAAGACGGGGTAGTGACCTTTGGAGGTGTGAGCTTACTCTAGTAAGTGACTTGTAAACTCTCACACTTAATGGTAAGTAAGGGGTACTTTAAGTTCTTGATTTGATTAGCTAAAAATAGGCAAGGAAAGAGTTAATCCTATCTTCACACTATATGTGTGTAAGCACTGCGAACTCCTCAATTTGGTATATAAAACCCTTATATATATTTATATTTACTGACTTCAATATAATGGCAAAAATGCCTTTACATGGGGTCTGACCTCAAGGCTCAAGGTCTTTGGTTGCCAACCATCACACTGTGTCTACTTATCATTTCCTTTGGTGTTGGAATACATGTCATTTTACAAATATTTCTGTTGCTGTACATAATGTTCCCTTGGTTCTGCTCAATTCGCTCTTCATAATTTCACACCACATTTTTTCTTCTTTTAAAACTCTTAACACCCATCTTAGAACCAATACTATGTCTAGATAGTGAGGATTAAGTGACTTGCTCAGCAGGGTCACAAGCTAGGAAGTGTCTAATTCCAGATTTGAACCCAGGATCTCCTACTCTGGGTCTGGTTCTCAATCTACTGAGCAATCTATATGTTCCCTTTCTCACAGTGTAGTAGTATTTCATCACAATCACATGCTACAGCTTGTTTAGTCATCCCAAGTTGATGGGCATTTCTTTGCCACCACAAAGAAAGCAGTTACAAATATTTTAGAATATATAAATTTGGGGCATCCAGGGGTGGAGCCAAGATAGTAGGGTAGAACAGAAAAGCTCCAATTCACCAGGAGAATCCTCTACAACCAATATTTAAATTTCACCATAAGATGAATACAGGGGTAAAGGAAGCAACAAGGAGACAAAGTGAAACAACTTTAATGAAAAGAAAAAAACAAAAGGTAGACAGAGAACATCTGGGGCACTGAGGTAAGAGGAGTCAACACAGTCAGCAAGATTATAGCAAGGAGAAAAGAGCAAGCCAAAAGCAAGCTACATATCTCCATCCCATATCTGCTCTCTCAGGTTTAGAATCTAATCCCAAACCAGCATTCAGATCCTGAGATCCTGCCAGGGCAAATACCAAAAAAACCCATATCTCTTGAAATTTCAATCCTGAGGAGAGTCCCAGAAAAGTTCTAACCCCAGTCTGGGCTAAAAGGGGCTGGTCTGTGTGGGTCCAGAGTGAAGCTAGAAGTCCCAGGCTGGACTTGGGATGAGGACATAATTCACAGTTTGGGGTGGCTGATAGTATTAAGGGGGTCTGGATATTTTTGCCTAAAGCTCAGGTCAGAGTTCTAGGACAGGGCAATCAAGGGTGTACCTGATTAGAACAAGTACACAGTAAGACAAAAAACTGGCACTCAAGTCTGAAGTTACAATTTAAGTAGTTCCTGACCTGATCAAGATCAAAGTAAGACCAAAATCCTCAGGGCCTGATAGATTCACCAGTGAATTCTATCAAACATTCAAAGAACAGCTAATGCCAATACTATACAAACTATTTGACATAATAAGCAAAGAGGGAGTTCTACCAAATTTCTTTTCAGACACAAACCAGGCAGGCCAAAAACAGAGAAAGAAAATTATAGACCAATCTCCCTAATGAATATAGATGCAAAAATCTTAAATAGGATACTAGCAAAAAGACTCCAGCAAGTGATCAGAAGAGTCATTCACCATGATCAAGTAGGATCAAGTAGGATTTATACCAGGGATGCAGGGCTGGTTCAATATTAGGAAAACCATCCACATAATTGACCACATCAACAAGCAAACCAACAAAAATCACATGGTTATTTCAATAGATGCAGAAAAAGCCTTTGATAAAATACAACACCCATTCCTATTAAAAACATTAGAAAGCATAGGAATAGAAGGGTCATTCCTAAAAATAATAAACAGTATATATCTAAAACCATCAGCTAATATCATCTGCAATGGGGATAAACTAGATGCATTCCCAATAAGATCAGGAGTGAAACAAGGGTGCCCACTATCACCTCTATTATTTAACATTGTACTAGAAACACTAGCAGTAGCAATTAGAGAAGAAAAAGAAATTGAAGGCATTAAAATAGGCAAGGAGGAGACCAAGTTATAGCTCTTTGCGGATGACATGATGGTCTACTTAAAGAATCCTAGAGATTCAACCAAAAAGCTAATTGAAATAATCAACAACTTTAGCAAAGTTGCAGAATACAAAATAAACCCTCATAAGTCATCAGCATTTCTATATATTTCCAACACAGCTCAGCAGCAAAAACTAGAAAAATCCCATTCAAAATCACCTTACACAAAACAAAATACTTAGGAATCTATCTCTTGAAACAAACACAGGAACTATATGAACACAACTACAAAACACTCTCCACACAACTAAAACTAGACTTGAACAATTGGAAGAATATTAACTGCTCATGGGTAGGATGAGCCAATATAATAAGAATGACCATCCTACCCAAACTCATTTATCTATTTAATGCCATACCTATTGAAATTCCAAAAATTTTTTTTATTGATTTAGAAAAAAACATAACAAAGTTCATTTGGAAGAACAAAGGATCAAGGATATCCAGGGAAACAATGAAAAAAATACAAAGGAAGGGGGCCTTGCAGTCCCAGATATCAGACTATATTATAAAGCAGCGGTCATCAAAACAATTTGATACTGGCTAAGAGACAGAAGGGAGGATCAGTGGAATAGACTCGGGGTAAGTGACCTCAGCAGGACAGTATACAACAAACCCAGAGAACCCAGCTTTTGGGATAAAAATATACTATTTCATTAAAACTGCTGGGAAAATTGGAGGACAGTGTGGGAAAGATTAGGTTTAGATCAACACCTCATACCCTACACCAAGATAAATTCAAAATGGGTGATTGACTTGAACATAAAGAAGGAAACTCTAAGAAAATTAGGCGAACACAGAATAGTATACATGTCAGACCTTTGGGAAGGGAAAGATTTTAAAACCAAGCAAGACTTAGAAAGAGTCACAAAATGCAAAATAAATAATTTGGAATACATCAAATTAAAAAGGTTTTGTACAAACAAAACCAATGTAACTAAAATCAGAAGGAAAGCAACAAATTGGAAAGCAATCTTCATAAAAACCTCTGACAAAGGTTTAATTACTCCAATTTACAAAGAGCTAAATCAATTGTACAAAAAATCAAGCCATTCTCCAATTGATAAATGGGCAAGGGACATGAACAGGCAGTTCTCAGCCAAAGAAATCAAAACTATTAATAAGCACATGAAAAAGTGCTCTACATCTCTTATAATCAGAGAGATAAAAATCAAAGCAACTCTGAGGTATCACCTCACACCTAGCAGGTTGGCTAACATGACAGCTATGGAAAGTAATGAATGCTGGAGGGGATGCGGCAAAGTAGGGACACTAATTCATTGTTGGTGGAGTTCTGACTTGATCCAACCATTCTAGACGGCAATTTAGAACTATGCCCAAAGGGCGATAAAAGACTGTCTGCCCTTTGATCCAGCCATAGCACTGCTGGGTTTGTACCCCAAAGAGATAATAAGGAAAAAAACTTGTACAAGAATATTCATAGCTGCACTCTTTGTGGTGGCCAAAAATTGGAAAATGAGGGGCTGCCCTTCAATTGGGGAATGGCTGAACAAATTGTGATATATGTTGGTGATGGAATACTATTGTGCTAAAAGGAATAATAAAGTGGAGGAATTCCATCAAGTCTGGAACAACCTCCAGGAAGTGATGCAGAGCGAAAGGAGCAGAACCCGGAAATCATTTTACACAGAGACTGATACACTGTGGTACAATTGAAGGTAATGGACTTCTCCATTAGGGACAATGCAATGTCCCTGAACAATCTGCAGGGATCTAAAAAACACTATCCACAAGCACAGGATAAACTGTGAGTGTAAAAACACAGAAGAAAAGCAACTACTTGACTACAGTGGTGGAGGGGATATGACTGAGGAGAAACTCTAAATGAACACTCTAGAGCTAATACCAACAACACAGAAATGGGTTTGAGTCAAGAACACATGTGATACCCAGTGGAATCATGCACTGGCTATGGGAGAGGTGGTGGAAGGGGGTGGGAGGAAGGGAAAAGAAAATGATTTTTGTTTCCAATGAATAATGTTTGGAAATGGCCAAATAAAATAATGTTAAAAAAATAAAAATAAAAATGAGCTGGAAAAAAAAAGATCAAAGTAAGACCAAAAGCTTACAACCAAGCCAAAAACAAGTCTTTGAGCTCTGAGATTTCAAGGATTTCAAGGGTTAATTGAATCAGTAGGGGGAGGAGTCTCTGAGAACTCTCAGTCCTCAGGCCATCACATTATTCTCTAAGAACTGAAGCAGGTAAAACCCCAGAAAAATAAGCTGATAATAGCATCAAAAAAGGACTGAAGTTTAAGAGGGTACCCCAACCTCCCAGAAAACGGAGTGTACCTATAATTAGGTAGGAAAATGAGCAAACAACAACAACAAAAAGCACCTAACTCTGAAAAGTTTTTATGGTGACAAAAAAGCAAGGTAGAGACACAGAAGGGGACAGTGAAAACACAGCAAACACATATAAGGTACAGAAGAAAAATATAGATTGAACACAGATTCTGGAAGAGCTCAAAAAAGACTTCAAAAATGAATTAAGAGAGCCAGAGGAAAAGTGGGGAAGAGAAATGAAAACAATACAGAAAGAAATGAAAAAGGAGACCAAAAAGCTGATGGAGGAAAATTAAGTCTTAAAAATTAGAATTGAGGAACTAGAAATGAATGATTTCATGAGAAATTGAGAAACAATAAGACAGAATCAAAGGAATGACAAAACAGAGGAAACTGTGAAATATCTTATTTAAAAAAAAACAACTGACTAAAAAACTAGATCTAGGAGAAACAATTTGAGAATTATTGGACTACCTGAAGGCCACAATCAAGAAAAAACCTTGGACATCATAATATGAGAAATTATCAAAGAAAACTGCCCAGAGATCCTTGAATAAGAAAATAAAATTAAAATTAAAAGAATTCTCAGATCACCTCCAGAAAGAAATCCTCAAATGACAATTTCCAGGAATATAACAGCTAAATTCAAGATCCACCAAGTCTAAGGAGACAGCCAGAAAGAGAAAATTCAAATATCATGGAACAATAATCAGGATCACACAGAACCTAGCAGCTTCTACATTAAAGGATAGAAAGGTGTGGAATATGATATTCAGGAAGGCAAAATATCTGGGTTTACAACCCAGAGTCACCTATCCAGCAAAACTGAGTATATTCTTTTAGGGGGGGAAAATAGACATTCAATAAGACAGAAGATTTCCAAGCATTCCTAAGGAATAAGCAAAATATTTGAAGTCCAAACACGAGACACAAGAGAAGTCCCAAAAGGTAAATAAGAAAGAGAAAACTTAAGGGACTCATTAAAGTAAAAATGTTTATAAGTCTGGAATATCTGTAATTCTCAAAAATTACTCTTAGTAGTACAGAAGATAGAAGTAATTTACTTAGAGAGTGAAGAAGTAAGCTGTTTATAAGGATATGATGTATATGTAAATGGAATGATATATATGTTATGTATGTATGTATGATATGATATGTAAAAATCAAAGGGTATAACAGTTAAAATTTAGGGAAACCAAGGCAGGTAGAAATTAGTTTCTCTCTGCAAGGAATATTATATTTTTAGAGGTTTATTTAAGATTAAGAACTTAAGAATATACAAGCAGGAAAAGAACGTGTCTAGGTCAGAGAGAGGCCTACACAACCTCACCTACATCATGAAAGACCCATCTGCTTGCAAGCAGAAACAGGAAAGAAAAGAGAGACCCACAAGCCTTTCCAATCATGTTAAATATCCCATCTCGATCTCGGCCCAGGTGAGAATTCAGTGATATTACAAAGCATTCTGGGGAAGTGGAGCAAGGACTTCTGGGATTGAAGTCCTGGATTCAAGTCTCCATTTTTACAGGGGTGAAAGAGATGATTGCACTGAGAGAAAAGGGAAGGGAGAGATAGGATGGGGTAAATTATATAACATAAAGAGATGTGAAAAATCATTACAGAAAGGGAAGGAAAAGGTGGTGATGGGCAATGCTTAAACTTTACTCTCATTGTAACTGGCTCAGAGAGGGAAAGCCAAATATACTCAATAAGGTATAGAATTCTATCTTACCCTACAGATAAGTAGAATGGGAATAAGTCAAGGGAGGGAGAGGTAATTGGAGGAAGGTGGAAGAGGTGGAGTGACAAAAAGCAAAATGCTGTGAAAGGGAATAAAGCAGAATCTACAAGGGATAATAAGATGGAGGGAAATACACAGTTAGTAATCATAATTCTGAATGTGAATGGGATGAATTCACCCATAAAATGGAAGCAGAAAAAGTGGATTAAAAGCCAATATCCTAATAGATGTTTATAAGAAACACATTTGAAGTAGGGTGACAAATACAGATTAAAGGTAAAAGGCTAGAGTAGAATTTATTATGCATCATCTAAAGTAAAAAAAAAAAAGCAGAAGTAGCAATCATGATACCAGACAAAGTCAAAGTGGAAATTGATCTGATTAAAAGAGATAAGGAAATTAAATTTTGCTAAATGGTACTATAAACAATGAAGTAATATCATTACTAAACATTTATACACTTAAATTAGTGTGGTCTCCCCCCCCCTTTATAACATGGAAATCCCCAAACACTGCCTACCTTTAAGGTTGCATACAGTGGGAGAGCCCCTTTACTTGTTTGGTTTTGATTTCTGTCTTTTTGATATGCTTTATAATGCTTGTTTGGAAGGAGTTTTAGAAGGCTCCTGCTACTACACCATCATCTTAGCTTCACCTTAAAAATTCTAGCTTTAGCAATTAAAGAAAAAGAAATTGGAGAGATCAAAGTAGGCAATGAGGAAATTTAACTATCACTCTTTGCAGATGATATGATGTTATACTTATAGAATCCAAGAAAATCAAGTAAAAAAATAGTTGAAATAATTAATAATTTAAGCAAAGTTGCAGTCTACAAAATAAACCCACACAAACCATTAGCATTTCTATATATTTCCAACAAAACTCAGCAGTAAAAGTTAGAAAATTAAACTCTTTTTAAAATCACTCTAGAAAATATAAATTATTTGGGAATCTATTTGACAAGACAAATTCAGGAATTATATGAACAGAATTACAAAACACATCTCACACAAATAAAATTAGGTTTAGACAACTGACAAACACATCAGTTGTTCATGGTTAGGCCAAGCTAATATAATAAAAATGGCAATCCTACCTAAATTAATTTACTTATTCAGTGCCATATTTCTCAAGCTGCCAAAAAACTATTTTATAGAACTAGAAAAAATAATAACAAAATTCATCTGGAAGAACAAAAGATCAAGAATATCAAGGCAACTAATGAAAAAAGAGTAAAGGATGGTAGCCTAGCAGTACTTAGTACAAGTATAAGTACAAATCTTAAATTGTACTATAAGGAAGTAATCAATAGACTAGAGGTAAATAACTTCAGCAATCTAGTGTTTGATAAACCCTAAGATCCCAGATTTAGGGCTAAGAACTTGCAATTTGACAAAAAGTGTTGAGAAAAATTGGAAAACAATATGACAAAAATTAGGTTTAAATCAATATCTCACACCTTATACCAAGATAAGGTCAAAATGGTTATATGTTTTAAATTTAGTGATATTATAAGTAAATTAGGGGAACATAGAATAGTTTATCTGTTAGATCTATGGGGAAGTGAAGAATGTATGACCAAATAAGATATAGAGAACATTACAAACTGTAAAATAAATAATTTTGATTATATAAAATTAAAAAGGATTTATACAAACAAAACCAAATGCAACCAATATTAGAAGGGAAATGATAAACTGGGGGAAATTTTTATAACAAATTTCTCTAAGAAGGGCCTCATTTCTCAAATATATAAAAAACAAAGACAAATTTGTAGGAATCCAAGTCATTCCCCCAAATGAGAAATGGTCATAGGATATAAATAGGCAGTTTTTAGATGAAGAAATCAAAGCTATCAATAATTATGTGAAAAAATGTTCTAAATCCCTCTTGATTAGAAAAATGCAAATTAAAACATTCTAAAGTACCACCTTATAGCTATCATATTGGCCAGTATGACAATATAGAAAAATAATAAATGTCGGATGGAATGTGGAAAAATTGGTTTTATGCATTGCTGCTGGAGTTGTGAATTGATTTGACTATTCTGGAGGACAGTTTAGAATTTTGCCCAAAGGACTTTAAAAGAATAAATTCCTTTTGATCCAGCAAAACCACTACTGGGTCTATATCCCAAAGAGTTAAAAAAATCAGGAAGGACCTGTTTGTTAAAAAATATTTATAGCTGCACTTTTTGTAGTGGAAAAGAATTGGAAACTAAAGGGATGCTCCTCAATTAGGAAATATATGAACAAATTGTGGTATATGATGGTGATGGAATACTGATGAACAAGATGATTTCAGAAAGAACTGCAAAGACCTCCATGAACTGATGCAGAATGAAATAAGCAAAACCAGGAAAACCATTATACACAGTAACTGAAATATTGTGGGATGATCAAATGTGATAGACTTTGCTACTAACAACGATACAGGACAATTCTGAGGGACTTATGAAAAAGAATTCTATCCAACTCTAGAGAAAGAACTGTTGGAGTATGTGACAAGGTAATCACCTTAAAAGACTGATATATATTAATTTAAGGTCGCCAAGGAATTCAGCTATGTAATTCCTAAATGAAAAGTCAAGTCAGCAGTCAACCTTTTATGGAGTTTTTAATTACAAACAGGAGGAAGAAAGGTAAGAGAGAGAGAGAGAGAGAGAGAGAGAGAGAGAGAGAGAGAGAGAGAGAGAGAGAGAGAGAGAGAGAGAGAGAGAGAGAGAGAAAGAGAGAGAGAGAGAGAAAGGGGAGAGAAGGGAATAGGGCTTAAATACCCCCTCTGTTTAGGCTGGGCCAAAAGGCCCAAGCCCTTAGATAGCTGAGGCAAAGAAAAGAGATCAGTCCCTATCATTCACGTGACCAAAATGGAGAAACAGTCTCAGGGGCCTCCACTCCAGCCTTCTTCAGAGCAAGACTTCTCAGAGCACAACCTCTCAGAGCAAAACCTCTCACCTCCTTCAGAGCCACCTCGCTCAGAGAAAAACCTCCTCCCTTCCAGTCCTCAGACCTCGCTATCTTTAAGTAAACCATCTAAGTTCCCTCCTCTCAGTTCTCACATCTACCAATCACTGTCCATGTCTTCCTTGTGCCAATGGTGGCTCTAGCTTAACCCAGGACTGCCCAGAGGTCTGCCCCTTTGCACATGTCTGTTGAAGGTCATATTCTCAAATAATTGAATTTTGATCTTTGCTGCAGCCCTTCCTAAATCCTGTTAGGACTGAGTAGGGTGGAAATTGTATTTTCCAAGACCTGGTTCTGTCATTCCAAGTATCTCTATTGTATCAATTCTAAAATCAATCATGACTCAAAGAACTTCCTGTTCTATGCTTAAGCATAGGTCAAAGCCCTTTCCATTGTTTAGTAAAAGGTTTCTGTCCTAAAGTAGTGTTAGGTAGGGAGGAGAAGGACCCTCCCTACCTAATGTTGGAAATGGGGAAATTTCCAACATTCATAAGTCTAAGAAATTTTAAGGTTTACAAGTATAAATGCAAATGAAAAATCACTTGCTTATTTTGGGGTATACGATTTTCAGTTTTGGTTTTATAAGATTATTCTGTTAAGGTCCGGGATTTTACCCACCACCAAGGAAGACCATGGGCAATGCAATCAGGCAAGGAAAAAGGCCATTTATTATGGAACTGATACACACATCAGTGGGAACCTCTGCCATCAGAGTTCCAAGCTGCTTCTGAAAGGCTGGGCTTTAAATAATTTTCAGCATGTATGACCCCCCTTCCAGCCCCTTCTCTGCCATCCTTGAAATTTTGCCGGCATGTATAGCTCTTATCTGCTTCCTACTATTCTTGAAACTTTGACAATTTTATGTTATTGGGGTCTTCCTGGCCTTTATCTGGTACCTACTGCAGCTGGGGTTTGGCATATTGATGGTTCTGACAAACTTCCCAAGGCTAACCAGCTCCCTGTTCAGGCCTTCCTGTATTTTCAAGGCTGGTCAATTTTGCCTTCCTCAATTCACTTACAAAAATAAATAATATGGAAATATGTTTTGTGTAATAATTGTAAACCTTAAAATTTCTTAGACTTATGAATGTTGGAAATTTCCCCATTGGGAAATTTCATACTTGAAAAATTTCCTACTGATAGTAAGAACTCTATTGGAATGTGAAAACCCTTGGCATGGGAGGGTCCTTCTCCTCCCTACTTAAGACTACTTTAGGACAGAAACCTTTTGCTAAACAATGGAAAGGGCTTTGACCTATGCTTAAGCATAGAACAGGAAGTTCTTTGAGTCATGATTGATTTTAGAATTGATACAATAGAGATACTTGGAATGACAGAACCAGGTCTTGGAACTTACAATCTCCACCCTACTCAGAGTAACAGGATTTAGGAAGGGCTGCAGCAAAGATCAAGATTTAATTATTTGAGAATATGACCTTCAACAGACATGTGCAAAGGGGCAGACCTCTGGGCGGTCCTGGGTTAAGCTAGAGCCACCATTGGCACAGGGGAGGCATGGACAGTGATTGGTAGATGTGAGAACTGAGGGGAGGGAACTTGGATTGTTGACTTAAAGATAGCGGGGTCTGAGGACAGAGGAGAGTTTTTGCTCTGGAGAGGTTTTGCTCTGAAGGAGTCTGGAGGTGGAGGCCCCTGAGACTGTTTCTCCATTTTGGTCACGTGAGTGATAGGGATTGATCTCTTTTCTTTGCCTCAGCTATCTAAGGGCTTGGGCCTTTGGCCCAGCCTAAGGAGAGGGGGTATTTAAGTCCTATTCCCTTCTCTCCTGTGACAAGGAAATCACTTTAAAAAACTGATATATATTAATTTAAGGTCGCCAAGGAATTCAGCTATGTAATTCCTAAATGAAAACTCAAGTCAGCCATCAACCTTTTATAGAGTTTAATTACAAACAGGAGGAAGAAAGGAATTAGAGATATAGAGAGAGAGGGAGAGAGAAAGGGGAGAGAAGGGAATAGGGCTTAAATACCCCTTCTGTTTAGGCTGGGCCAAAAGGCCCAAGCCCTTAGATAGCTGGGGCAAAGAAAAGAGATCAGTCCCTATCATTCACGTGACCAAAATGGAGAAACAGTCTCAGGGGCCTCCACCTCCAGCTTCCTTTAGAGCAAGCTTCTCAGAGCACCTCTCCAACCACTCAGAGCCAAAACTCTCCAACCACCCTCCAGTCCTCAGACCCCTCTATCTTTAAGGAAACCATCCAAGTTCCCTCCCCTCAGTTCTCACATCTACCAATCACTGTCCATCATTTTCCCTGTGCCAATGGTGGCTCTAGCTTAACCCAGGACCGCCTAGAGGTCTGTGGCTTTGCACATGTCTGTTGGAGGTCATATTCTCAAATAATTAAATCTTGATCTTTTGCTACAGCCCTTCCTAAATCCTGTTACCCTGAGTAGGGTAGAGATTGGAATAATTAAATTTTGATCTATGCTGCAGCCCTTCCTAAATCCTGTTAGGACTGAGTAGGGTGGAGACTGCAATTTCCAAGACTTGGTTCTGTCATTCCAAGTATCTCCATTGTATCAATTCTAAAATCAATCATGACTCAAAGAAATTCCTGTCCTATGCTTAAGCATAGGTCAAAGTCCTTTCCATTGTTCAGCAAAAGGTTTCTGTCCTAAAGTAATCTTAAGAAGGGAGGAGGAGGAACCTCCCATGCCAATCGGTTTCACATTCCAATAGCCAAGACCCACTATCAATAGGAAATTTTTCAAGTATGAAATTTCCCAATAGTGAAATTTCCAACATTTATAAGTCTAAGAAATTTTAAGGTTTACACTCCCCTTTCTCTCTCTCTCTCTCTCTCTCTCTCTCTCTCTCTCTCTCTCTCTCTAATACCTTTCTTCCTCCTGTTTGTAATTAAAA